>NC_069673.1:1906875-2542500 GCF_027244095.1 Hemicordylus capensis | reverse complement strand
GGGGTGACCCCACCACCGAGTTCTAATGCCGGTCTGGTGGTAGCAAGCATGACTTGTCCCCTTAGCTAAGCAGGGCCTGCCCTGGTTGCATATGAAAGGGAGACCAGAAGTGTGAGCACTGGAAGATCTTCCCCTCAGGGGATGGAGCCACTCTGGGAAGAGCATCTAGTTTCCCAGTTCCCTCCCTGGCAGCAGCTCCAAGACAGGGCTGAGAGAGACTCCTGCTTGCAACCTTGGAGAAGCCGCTGCCAGTCTGTGAAGACAGTACTGAGCTAGATGGACCAACGGTCTGACTCAGTAAATGGCAGCTTCCTTTGTTCCTAAGAACTTCTCACCACCCACTTTGCACACACCAGGGACCAGGCGTCACGAAAAATAAATAGAAATCAAATAAATCAAATAAATATGCCCCCTTTCACTCGAGTGACCCAAGCACAGTATCCGTTTCTCCCTCCCCCGGGTTATTCCGGCCATTTTTTCCTGCCCCTTCCCCAGTTTTGCTGCACCCTTTAGGGGAAGGGCTCGTTGGAATGGCACACAGGCCCCTCATCTTTTTGGAAAGGGCTCCAGGGAGTCTTCCTTCTGCCTTGCCTGCCTCTGTCGGGTTGCCAGCCATTGTGTCTGGATGACTTTTTCCCTGAGTCATTTTTCAACATTTCTCTTTTGTTTTGCTCCCAGTCAAAACATGAGGGTTGGGCAGGGTGGGGATGCGGAACCAAAAACAGGATTGCAAAAGAGAGGATTTCTCATCTGGGCCCCAGGAAACATTTTAGCAGGGCTTCTCAAACTTGGGTCCCAGTTCCTGTTGGACTGCGGCTCCCATCATCCCAATCACAGTCGCAGGGCACGATGGGAGCTGTCAATGCGGCAGTGTGGCAGGGAATTCCATCGATTAATTCTGCACTGTGTGAGGAAATCCTTCCTTTGGTTGGTCTGAATGAAAGAGAGGACACACGGCAGGCCCTTTCTGCTTCAGAATCTCTCCTTTTGTGTTGGAATGAGCCGCACACTTCCACGCGTCTCGGCTGAGGGCCGGGCCGTTCCGTCCCCTCTCCCTCTCCCCTCTCCGCCTTCTCCGCCTTCCTTCTCCTCCAGACATCATTAATGCAAACCAAATGCTCTCCTCGGCTGCTGCCGCTGCCATCCTGGAAGAGTTGCGTGTGTGGTCTCTTCCCCTCTGTCTGACCAGAGACGGAGCAAAGTGCACGGAGCGCTATTCCAGGCCCGCCTCGTCGATTGTGAAATGAGCACCTTGAGCCACGTCTGGAAGACACACATGGGCGAAGGCCCGGCAAACTGGGTCACTTCTCCCTCCCTGGCCCGATGCACGGAGCCTTCGCCCAGCTGCAGAACTGCCGGGACCTCCCTTGCCATGAAATGGATGGAGGTGGAAGGAGGCCTCTGTACCCAAAGTGATGGCCATTTGGCACATGGGAAGCTGCCTTTTACTGAGCGACCAGGCTCAAACTATCATACTTTGGGCACATTCTGCGAAGACCCGGCTCCCTTGAGAAGTCCATCATGCTGGGGAAAGTGGAAGGCAAGAGAAGAAGAGGACGACCAGCAAGCAAGGTGGACGGACTTGATGACGACAGCCATGAATGCACCACAGAGAGGCCTTCAAGGCCAAGTTGAAGACAGACTATCCTGGAGAAAATCTATCTATGGGGTCACTAAGAATCGACACTGACTTGACGGCAATCAATCAATCAATCAATCAATCAATCAATCAATCAATCCCTGCCCCAAACTCACTTCTCTGGGCCATTTACAAGAAAACGACACAGATTTAAAACAAAGTTAAAACATCCAAACAATTTAAAACAATGATAGAGTCTATGTGTCTAAGTAAAAGCCTAGATGAATAAAGACGTCTTAACAGACCTTTTGAAAACGGTCAGAGATGGAGAGGCTCTTATTTCGGAAGGGGGGGGCGGCAAATTCCAGAGCACCTAGTGGGAGCTGCAGATGGACCTCCCCAGATCATCTCTATAGGCGGTGGGGCTCATAACGGAGAAGGCGTTTCTATTTCTGAAGAAGCATCCCTATGGACATTGCGGTCACTGTACCCTGTGAATATACCCAAGCGAGGAGAGCTGGTCTGGTGGTAGCAAGGATGACTTGTCCCCTTAGCTAAGCAGGGTCCGCCCTGGTTGCATTTGAAAAGGAGACTAGAAGTGTGAGCTTTGGAAGAGATTCCCTTCAGGGGATGGAGCCACTCCGGGAAGAGCATCTAGGTTCCAAGTTCCCTCCCAGGCAGCATCTCCAAGATACGGCTGAGAGAGACTCCTGCCTGCAACCTTGGAGAAGCCGCTGCCAGTCTGTGAAGACAATACTGAGCTAGATAGACCAATGGTCTGACTCGGTATATGGCAGCTTCCTATGTTCCTATGTCTCTTTGGCCGTCTTTTCAACAATGCGTGTGTGAGATCCACATGGGACCTGTTCTCAGGACCTGAAACAGGGTCAGAGAAGTGTCCAGCCAGGGTAGCAGAACAGAGCATGCTCCCAATCGGTGGCCATGTGTTTGCAAAGATCAAGATAGGAGAAGGGGAGAGTAATCGTATGAGAGCGGGGACCTGTGTAGGGTGGCTTTTGGCCCACCCTTGATAAAATGCTGGGGGCAGAATGTGTGTTGGCCATGCCCATCCTATCCAGCCCCCACACTCTCCCTCTCCTCTCTTCCTACCTTGAACTTGGGGTTCAGAGAACACCCGACAGGCACTCCCCTGAACTTGTTTCCAGTTGTGAGAAGAGCTCTGTGCTCTAGCAAATCTGGCGGTGGCTTGATTTGCTGAAGAATTGGCTGGTGATCTACAATGATGATGATGATGATGATGAGTTCTTATGTACCGCTTTTCAACAAAAGTCCCCAAAGCAGTTTACACAGAGAATGTATAATATAATATAATATAATATAATATAATATAATATAATATAATATAATATAATATAATATAAATTAGATGGCTGTGTGTCCCAAAGGGGCTCACAATCTAAAAGGGCTCACATAAGATCAGCACCAGCAACAGACACTGGAGGGATGATGTACTGGGGATGGACAGGGCCGGCTGCTCTCCCCCTGCTCAAAACAAGAGAATCATCACTTTTAAAAGGTGCCTCTTTGCTCAGTTAGCAGGGGATCTGCAGCATGAGATCTGATTTTGTCTTTTTGTCTTTTTTTTCCAAGCCACCGCTGCTGCCACCACTACACACACACACACACACACACACACACACACACACACACACAACCCCTGTCTGTAATAGTCTGGGTGAAGCTGCCTAAATCCCTTCCAGATGTGAAGCGGTTACGTGATACCCATAAAGGGGGAGACGGCTCCCCCTCCCCACCTTTCAGACGTACTGTCAGGATGGCGTGTGGCTCGATTCCCCCCCACTCCCCCACTTTGGTTTCAACCTGAGTGCTGCACACTTGCGATAGCCTGAGGGACTCATCGCCACCGCCGGAGTTCTGTTTGGATGAAAGCTTCATGCTCACACTGTTATCCGATTAGAAGGGTGTCGTATAACGGCGTGGGAGGATGGACTGGGGAACTTCCCTTAATGATTGGCCAAGTATCTGCATGGCTGTGTGTTTGCCACCTGCTGTCCCCGACTGATGATGTGGGGTGAGACGTGCTGGTTATGACCGCCGGCTAAATACAAACAGGCTTAGCTGCCGGGGGGCAGGGAGGGACATGACTTCTCGCCCCCACAGGTGTGGCAAGGTGTGCCAGATTGCGGGCATGCACGCCACAGAGAATGTGAAGCCTGTGGGTCCATATTTAGCAGGGAGATGGCCCATGAAGAGATGGCCATATTTGGCAGGGAGTGGAGAGCTGGTCTGGTGGGAGCAAGCATGACTTGTCCCTTTAGCTAAGCAGGGTCGGCCCTGGTTGCATATGAATGGGGGACTAGAAGTGTGAGCACTGTAAGATATTCCCCTCAGGGGATGGAGCCGCTCTGGGAAGAGCGTCTAGGTCCCAAGTTCCCTCCCTGGCAGCATCTCCAAGACAGGACTGAAGAGAGACTCCTGCCTGCAACCTTGGAGAAGCTGCTGCCAGTCTGGGTAGACCATACTGAGCGAGATGGACCAATGGTGAAGGCAGCTCCCGATGGTCCTCCCCAGCCACCGTTTTGGAGAACTGGTCTTGTGTTAGTGATGGACATGAATGGTCTTGTTAGCTAAGTTGGGTCTGCCCTGCTTTGTATTTGGGTGGATTGTGTGGGAGGTCTGGATATTTTAACTCAGAATATTCAGGCATATGATGGATATTTAATCCAGTCACATATAAAGGCCTTTCACACGACCATCTGTGGGTGGGTTGGAGGGTAGGAGAACTCCTACAGCAGCTGATCAGAACCTCTGTTTGGGTCAGCAAATCCAGGAAACACACTTAACCAGGCCTAGCGTCCGTCGCTGAAATCAGCAGCAGGAAGCATGCAAACTCCTCCAAAGGCCTTGAAGGCCTTCCCAGCATGCTTTGCATTGCCAGTATCCTGGAAAGTCTAATGACATCAGCAGCTGTCCTCTGATTGGCCAGAGGCAGACCCAGACCTGCTGAAGCAGCGGCACTACAGAATCATAGAGTGTGCTTTGCAGAGTGGCGCAGCTATGGATGGCACCCCTTCTAGCCACAGATCTCTATTGTTTCCAGGCCTGCTGGATCCTGGTGGCTGCTAGAAAAGGTAAATGGATCCATATGACCAGAAAATCAAGGTAGGTGAGCTCCCCTCCCCTCCTACCTTGGTTAATTCCAGGATTAAAAAAGCAAGGCAACCTTGTTTTGAGACCCTTGGGTTGGAAGCCCTCTCTAACATGGATTCCCAGATGTTGCTGACTACAACCCCCAGAATCCCCAGCCAAAGGCCACTTCAGCTGGGGATGCTGGGAGTTGTAGTCAACAACATCTGGGAATCCCTGTTAGAGGGAACAGTGTTTGGAGGGATTTTTGTGAGTTCACATGATCATGAGAACCAGGGTAGGATGCCTCCTACCCTGATGTTGATGATTGTGTGAATAGGCATAGAATGTACTTTGTACACCACACCTTAACAATACAGTCAGTATTGGGCCTTTATAATGCAAAGTTGCCTTGTGTTATCATATGCATTTTGTGTGGCCCTATGGGTCCTGCTGTGGAAAAAGCAGGGTATCAGTTTTGCAACTTGTTTTATTTTTATTTTGTTTGCGGCGCCATGCAATTTTATTGATCTATCTATCTATCTATCTATCTATCTATCTATCTATCTATAATTCTCTTAGAAGTACCTGTCACTAATCCCATGCATGGCAGTTCTTGTGAGAGTTTGTGAGTGAGGGGAGGGGGAGAGGAAAGCGACAGCAGTGGGGAACATAAGGCCAACAGACAGCCCAGCGAATGGGCGGGCAGGCAGGCGGGTGGGTGGGTGGGAGAGAAAACGGCGGCGGCAGTGTGGGAGGAGAAAGTGGCGACAGCAGGGGGAAGAAAAATTGGCAGGGGAGGGAGGGGAAGAGAAAGTGGCGGCAGCAGGGGGAAGAAAAATTGGCAGGGGAGGGAGGGGAAGAGAAAGTGGCGGCAGCAGGGGGAAGAAAAATTGGCAGGGGAGGGAGGGGAAGAGAAAGTGGCGGCAGCAGGGGGAAGAAAAATTGGCAGGGGAGGGTGGGGAAGAGAAAGTGGCGGCAGCAGGGGGAAGAAAAATCGGCAGGGGAGGGAGGGGAAGAGAAAGTGGCGGCAGCAGGGGGAAGAAAAATCGGCAGGGGAGGGAGGGGAAGAGAAAGTGGCGACAGCAGGGGGGAGAAAAATCGGCAGGGGAGGGAGGGGAAGAGAAAGTGGCGGCAGCAGGGGGAAGAAAAATCGGCAGGGGAGGGAGGGGAAGAGAAAGTGGCGGCAGCAGGGGGAAGAAAAATCGGCAGGGGAGGGAGGGGAAGAGAAAGTGGCGGCAGCAGGGGGAAGAAAAATCGGTGTGTGTGTGTGGTGGGGAGAAAGCGGCAGGCAGTCGGAAAAGTGGCTGGCCAGGAGGCCGGCCATTGAGAAAAAAACATTGGAGGGGGGAAGAGGGAAGAGGAGGGGAGAGGGCTGAGAACGAGGGGCTGAGAACTAGAGGAGCAGATGCTCTGTTCTCAGGCCAGCTCATTCTATGCCGTTTTATGTGTTCTTTCATTGTATTTTTACATTTCTATGTTGAGCCCGCAGCAGTGGAGATAGCCACGCTTATCCTCACAACAACCCTTTGAGGTAGGTTAGGCTGAGAGAGAAATGACTGGCCCAGCGTCACCCCGCGAGCTTCATGGCCGAATGGGGATTTGAACTCTGGTCTCCCTGGCCCGAGTCCAGCTCTCTAACCACTACACCCTGCTGCCGATTAGTCATGATCATGGTCGTGATAAATGGACGGTGTCTCATTGCCTGCCTGCCCCTCCTCCGGTTATGTCTGCACAGAGTCTTGAGGGCCGAAATGCGAAGGCTGCGTCAGCTCCCCACCTTTAATCTTGCTGTAAGCCACACATTTCCAAACCGCCCCCCCCTTTCCTGCTCTTTCTTTTTTGGCCTCTGCTGAAACGCCAATCCTTTTTGCAGCCCTGAACCCTCTAAGTAATATCGCAGCTCTGGAGAATAAGGCAGTATATGAAGTACACAGGGAACTATAAAGCCGCTTTAAAAGGGGCAATAAGAGTGTTAGGTTTCAGATCGTCTTACCGAAGAGGAGAATAACAGAGAGGCAGGAAATTTCAGTAGCAGACCCGAGGAAGGTCACCCGTCTCAGACAGCACCTTAGACAAAAACATCTCCTCTTATGAAAACAGCCAGGGTTGCTGGCAACCAATCAAAAGTCTCTCGCAGGGAAAGCTCCCGGCCGTGCTGAAAGGTGAGAAGAGGCTGTTTTGTCTACGTTCCCGGGCGATGTTTGGAATTATTCTTCGGCATTACTCAGCCAGGAAGGTTTGGCCAGTAGAGGTGCCCAATTCCGCTACAATGATCTTGCTCAAAGCCGGAGGCTGCGTCTGGGGCCGTGAGGCTGGGGCTAATTTCGAAGCGTCTCTGAATTGCAGGATCAACGTTATTAGGGCGGCGTGTCGCATCGATCCGATAACCGAGTCCGAGGCAACACGAGCCTCATCAACACGAGCCTCAGACGGATTCCAGTGACAAATGTATCGGATGGTCTCCCAACACTGGAGACAATGCCGAATCGTATAGGTATCGTGTTGAATATTCGGCTTGCCCACATGACTACTAGCAGGGAAGGATAAGGACCCAACTTGGGTAGGGGAGCTGGGCACAATCCCAATTTTCAGTCACATGCTTGCAAATATTAAAGCAGGAGGCAGGGAGAGTGATCGTGTGAGAGGCGGCAGCTGGGTAGGACGAGCCCTACCCAGATTCTGTCCCCAGCACTTTACCGAGCATTTCATTGAGCGGGGGGAGAGCAACTGGCCCTATCCATCCCCAGCAACAGCATCTCTCCGGTGGCCGTTGCTGGGGTCTGTCTTATATATATATTTGTTTAGATTGTAAGGTCTTTGGGGGACAGGGAGCCATATTTATTTATTTATTTATTTATTTATTTATTTATTTATTTATTTATTTATATCGATGTAAACTGCGTTGGGGACCTTTGTTGGAAAGCAGTATATAAGATATTCATCATGTTGGTATTCGTAGGGCAAAAAGCCACCTGACGACCCAGCTCCTGCCTCGTACACGATCGCTCTCCCCATGTTTGATGCTTGCCAGCCCACTTCCAAAAAGCCGGAGTGGATCTGCCTCTCCCACCCAGGTGCAGAGGTGCTCTTATCCCGGGACTTCAGGGCCGAGGTCCAGGGCCTCCATAGCTCCTGGGGGCCCCCAAATCCTCTTCAGTCTGTCCCGGGCGGTGTGGTCGCCTGGCCGAGCATGACGATGCTGAATTTGCTGGGGGGACAGGGGGCTCCGAAGGCCGTTAGGTCCAGGCTCCAAATTACCTACACGCACCACCTAATGGCGCAACGGGGAAGTGACTTGACTCGCAAGCCAGAGGTTGCCGGTTCGAACGCCTGCTGCCCTGTTCCCCAGACTATGGGAAACACCTCTATTGGGCAGCCGCGATATAGGAAGATGCTGAAAGGCATCATCATCTCATCCTGCTTGGGAGATGGCCATGGTAGACCCCTCCTGTATTCTGCCAAAGACAACCACAGGGCTCTGTGGTCGCCAGACATAGACACCGACTCAACGGCACACCTTTACCTTTATCTTTACCTTTACCTCCTATCAGATCGTGTGCAGGGAGAAGCTTACTTTTTAATGCCGACCTGGCTTCCGTTAAGAAAGGAGCCACCCTCCAGGACGCCACAGTGGCAGTATTCCAAATAGCCACGCTTGGTTTCCTGGACACACCCTATAATGCAACCTGGTGCATTATGGTGGAGGGGAGGGTGTATGGCTGCACCCTGAAACTATAGGGCATGGCCACCCCACTCCGTCCCCCAGTAATGCACCAGGAAAAAGGATGCCATGTCATTATGTTGCTGCCTTTCCTGGTGCATTCTGGGGCAATACCAGGAAGGGGAAGATTTCAAGTGCCAGCGTGGTGTAGTGGTTAGAGTGCTGGACTAGGACCGGGGAGACCCGAGTTCAAATCTCCATTCAGCCATGAGACTTGCTGGGTGACTCTGGGCCAGTCACTTCTCTCTCCGCATAGCCTACTTCACAGGGTTGTTGTGAAGGGAAACTTAAGTATGTAGTACACCGCTCTGGGCTCCTTGGATGTTAATGTTAATAATAATAATAATAATAATAATAATAAAAAAGTGGTTGTCCAGAAAGCAGCTGCTTTCTTACAGAGACTGGGGAGGAGAGCTGGTCTTGTGGTAGCAAGAACACCTTTGCTAAGCATATGCTAACCCTGTTTGCATATGAGTGGGAGACTAGTGTGTGAGCACTTTAAGATATTTCCCTCAGGGGATGGTGCATCTCCAAGGTCCCTTGCTGGCAGCATCTGCACCCTAGTGCTGAGAGAGATTCCTGCCTGCAACCTTGGAGAAGCTGCTGCCAGTCTGTGAAGACAATACTGAGCTAGGTGGACCAAGGGTCTGACTCAGGATATGGCAGCTTCCTAGGTTCCTCGAAAGGTTGGTCTCCCCCCCTCACTTCCTGAAGCATTGAGCTGATGCTGATTATTGGCTGGATTATTGTCACCCCGGCGTTGTTAACATGATGAGAAAATGGCCAGGAGTGGGATCACGCCAACAATTCAGCCCCTGCACACAACCCTCCTGTTTGTGTTGAGGGTTGTGACGCGGGCCTTGATCCTGCAGATGTGTAGAAGATGGCATTGCCCACCACATGTCGTTTCTGGACAATGCCAGATTTAGTCACAAGCGAAATAAGCTAGAGCTTAGGGCCTCATATTATGAGGGATCTCTGAACACAAAAATATGACGAAATCCCAAGTTTTACATAGCTGGTTAAAAATAAAGGAGAAAGGAGGAAGACTCCAGGCATTATCGTTCTGACAAAATATATGGCTACCTAGTTATTTATCATACCGAGTTTATCAATCCGTGCAGAAATAACTGTGAGTTATATTGAGATTTCATTAGACCAGGGCCCGGTTTTCCGAATGTCTGCTCCTGGATCAGAAATCTGACCTAGGATAAGTTTGATTCTGGGATCTCATGATCTCACGGTCATGGGATCCCATGATCAGTTTTGACCCAATCTCAGTTTTTCAATGCACTTTTTCTTACAAGATCCCATTATGTTGCGGGGTAATAGGAACATAGGGAGCTGCTTTATACCAAGTCCACCCTTGGTCCATCTAGCTCAGTATTGTCTACACAGACTGGCAGCGGCTTCACCAAGGTTGCAGGCAGGAGTCTCTCTCAGCCCTATCTTGGAGATGACATCTGGGACCTTCTGCATGCAACAACAACAACAACAAATATTTATATACTGCTTTTCAACAAAGGTTTCCAAAGCGGTTTACATAGAGAAATAGTAAGTAAGTAAGATGGCTCCCTGTCCGCAAAAGGCTAACAATCTAAAAAGAAGCACAAGATAGACACCAGCAACAATCACTGGAGGTCCTGTGCTGGGGGTGGACAGGGCCAGTTACTTTCCTTCTGCTAAATAAAGAGAATCACCACGTTAAAAAGGTACCTCTTTGCCCAGTTAGCAGGGGTCATGCAGGTGCTTTTCCCAGAGCGGCCCAATCCCGTTCCGCATGTGTAATATCTATAAGAGTGTGAATTGTCCTTTTGATAAGCAGGGTCTGCCCTGGTTTGCTTTTGAATGGGAGAATGAGCGCTGTAAGATATTCCCCTCAGGGGATGGGGCTGCTCTGGGAAGAGCACTTGTAGGCTTGCATGCAGAAGGTTCCCGGTTCCCTCCCTGGCAGGATCTCAAAGATAGGGCTGAGAGAGACCCCTGCCTGCAACCTTGGAGAAGCCGCTGCCAGTCTGGGTAGACAATCCTGAGCTAGATGGGCCAATGGTCTGACTCAATAGAAGGTAGCTTCCTATGTTCCGACGTCAAACTGCTCCAATTAACTGACATTGCACCTGGATTGCCCTGAACCAAGATAGCCAGGATTGCCCTGAAATCCTGCGTTCACACAATCAGCTCCATGGAGCTCACGAATCCTGATTCACCTTCCAACCAGAATCCTTGGGATTGTGTGAACTCAGCCTTGGTCTAGATGCTGTCCCTTGTGCGGAGGCAACGTGGCAGGGTGTCCTTCTCTAGCCTGGAGTTTTCTCCTTGCTCACGGAGGCAGGCTGTCATTATGCAACCCTCTCACCGGATGAAGCCGCAATCTTGCTCTCCTGCTTTGTTTACTCAGCTGTTACCTTGCCTGGGCTCTCTCTTCTGTTTTCTTGGCGCTGGCCGAGCTTTCTAAATAAACAAGGGGGTACAGCTAAAAATCCCCTGGA
The DNA here is from genome assembly GCF_027244095.1 of Hemicordylus capensis. Taxonomy (NCBI): domain Eukaryota; kingdom Metazoa; phylum Chordata; class Lepidosauria; order Squamata; family Cordylidae; genus Hemicordylus; species Hemicordylus capensis. The sequence continues at coordinate 2,531,600 of NC_069673.1, read as the reverse complement.
GTCACTCAAGCTCCTTTGCAGCCTTAACAAACAGGCTCAGGCTGGTGACGGCTTCCAAATCGACAGCCCTTTTGAATGCAGGAAAGATAAACGCGGGGGCCATTTCTGAGCGGCACAAGAGCCTTGTGGAGTCAGGGAGGTGCCGAGATCTGAGCTGTGGGGGATTTGAACCTGGGTCTCCCAAGGCTGAGTCTGACGCGGTATTCTCTACACCACTCTAGGAGGTCGTTGTCACGACCGGAGTTGCTGCGGTTAAAGATGGGGCAGGGGTGGATTAAGCTTTTTGCCGCCCATAGGCCAAAAGGCTGTTGCTGCCCTTTTACCTTAAACAACAAAGGTTTGCCTTCTAAAAAAATTAAATTGAAAGGGGGGGTGGTGACTTTCTCCTCGCCAACTCCACCTTTGCTGCAGCCACCGCTGCCCACAGAGAGGGGCAAATTTGAGGAGGGGAAAAATTTGTGCTCCTCACACTTTGCCGCCATAGGCAAATGCCTCCTCTGCCTCTTGGTTAAGCCGCCCCTGCCTACCTGCTGTTCCTCATGTGATCGGAGTCTGGAAGGGCTCTACCACCTGTGCACCCAGACGGCAGTGAGCGGGATGTGGCGGAAGAAAGCCGGGCGGCCAGATATCCCACAATGCACCACGTGAATAGTGTGGTGCGTTCAGATTCCCCCCCCGGCCTCTACGGGCGTCAGCTCAAACACCCACGAAACCAGGTAGGAGGAGTCTGCCTGTCCCCCTACCTTAATTTTAGCCCGGGTTTAAAAGCAGCGTGCTGGGATTTTGAGTGATCCTGGCACTGCACGCGACCAGCCCTTCCAGGGGTAGCCCTGACCTATCCCTTTAGGGCGGGTCGTGTGAACGGCCTCTAGATCTAGATATCTTCACAACCACGAGGACTAGAAACTTCTTTTCTTAAAAAACAAACAGAGCGGAGCTTCTCAGATCTCAACCCTGCACCCAATATAAACTTCGGTCGCTTTTTGCACCTCTGCAGATTTCCGGCCTCTCCAAAATACTGCCTTTCCCAGGCGCTGATCAGACAGCCAATGCACGTCTTCGTTTCACGTCTGTGTTGAACGGTGCCGTGCCTAATGCTGAGGTGGTTTAAACTGGAGCAGAAGCCTGTCTTGATGGACGGCTCTGGTGCAAATGGGTGACAAGGCAGACTAGGCTTAACGCAGGCCTTTGGTGAGCAGCCGCGGACATCCATCCTTCACTAATTGTGCCTGACGTCGGGATCTGGCTCGCTTCCCAGGCGACATAAATAAACCGTCCTCTTCCACAACACTAGTAGTCTGTCGGAGCTAGGATGCTGCATGCTTTGGGGCCTTTCAAGAGCGCGGTTGTTTGCTAAAATTTCCATGAGCGTGCCGTGCTGACGAGGCCCTGGGTGAGCCCACCTGTTGAATGTTTGCGGCGAGCAGGTGAGAGGGCACAAAGCAGCCTGTGTTAGATGCAGGACGCCCGACAACAGAAGGTCTGGGTGAGACGATTGTCTCTTTAAAGCCACCCACCTGTTTATGCAGCACTTAGCTCCAAAAGGGGGGGGGGTGCGGCGTGAAATTTGCCTGGAAATCACCCCTTTTGAATGGGACAGAGTTTTGTCGTCTGGTTTGAGATGGAGTGAGTGTCCGGGGGTTGGGGGTCGATCCGCAGGAAAAGAGCCTTCCATGGCACGTGGCATGATGCCGCCTCTGATGTGGAATGACATTGCCAATGGCACGTCAAGAAATCTCAAGGGGTTAACACACAATCCATCGGATTGGGTTACTTGATAACAGCCCTGAGAGCAAGTGAAGGCGCCGGAGAGAGGGCAAGTGAAGGCAAGTGAAGGCGAACCAGCAAAGGCATGCAGAAAATCAGTTTTGCCGAAAACGGGCAAAAATGAGAGGCGTTTTTGGAAGCGGCAAAAAGGTTTGTAAAATCCCCACAATGGAGGAGAACTGGTCTTGTGGTAGCAAGCATGGACTGTCCCCTTTGCTAAGCAGGATCCTCCCTGGTTTGCATTTGAATGGGGGACTACATGTGTGAGCACTGGAAGATATTCCCCTCAGTAGGGGATGGAGCTGCTCTGGGAAGATCGGAAGGTTCCACGTCCCTTCCCTGGCAGCATCTCCAAGAGAGGGCTGAGAGAGATTCTTGCCTGCAACCTTGGAGAAGCCGCTACCAGTCTGTGTAGACCAGGGATTCTCAATGTTGGGTCCCCAGATGTTATTGGACTTCAACTCCCATAATCCCCAGCCCCAGTGGCCTTTGGTTGGGGATTATGGGAGTTGAAGTCCAATAACATCTGGGGACCCAACATTGAGAATCCCTGGTGTAGACAATCCTGAGCTAGATGGACCAAGGGTCTGACTCAGTATATGGCAGCTTCCTGTGTTCCCATGTTCCTAAAGCTAATAGTGGCTCAACCCTGGCTTTTTGTGTTATCAATTTATTACCTAGAGAGGCCCAAAGATGTAAAAACCTAACCAGCGGAATGCAGCTTTATTAAGCTGGTTTCCCCATAAGCCAGGGGTTCTCAAACGTGGACCTCCAGATGTTGTTGGACTACAACTCCCATCATGCCCAGCCACAATAGCCTTTGGGATGGGAGTTGTAGTCCAACCTCTGGGGACCTGGAGTTTGAGAACTCTTGCCAGGAGCAATGTCAGAAACACTGAACTGGTTTTCTGCCTCCCCTCTCTGTATTTAAAAGGAATTCTCCTTGTGATCAATGCTGTCTCCTTCTGTGGCTCCCAAATCCGCCCTCTTCCAAGCAGCTATCTTGTCTCGTGCTGGGTTTGCCTTATTTAGGCAGCAAAGCTCTGCCTGGTTTCCTCCGCGGGGAACTTCCCTCCACTGCAGAAACATTTGAGAAATGTCTCTGGTGTCTTTCGGATTCCAGCGTGCTTTGAGTTGCCGGCAGCAATGACGTTCATCACAATCTTGCTTTCATCCCTCTATACATAATTAACACGTTTATTGGGGCACATAAATAAATTAGGAAAGAACAACGCAAACGTGGGTATGTCTCTGGCTTTACAAACAGAAAGAAAAATCCTGGCAGTTGACTGATGTGGGTTTTTGGACAAGTGGTGAAACCGATGGACCTATCCTAAGGATAAAGGCCAAGAGAAAACTTGATAATTCTAAACTGGGTTGATGGCGTGCCTAGCCAGGGCAACTCCCAGAATCCCCAGCTGCAGTAGCCTTTGGCTGGGGATTATGGGAGTTGTGGTCAACAACATCTGGGAATCTCTCTTACTCTGGTGACCACCCCACGTTCTGCCCCCAGCATTTTATCGAGGGTGGATGGAAAGCCATCTTACCTGGCTTCCACATGATCACTCTCCTCTCCTCACTGTATCTTAAGAAGGATGTTGTCGAATTGGGAAATTATATAGGAACGTCTTTTTCACACAGCCTATGGAACTCCCTGCCACAAGATGTGGTGACAGCTAACAGCCTGGATGGCTTTTAGAGGGGTTTAGATAAATCCATGGAGGAGAGGCCATGGCTCTCCTCAAGGGCTACTCAATGGCTACTAGTCTGAGGGCTACAGGCCACTTCCAGCCTCAGAGGCAAGATGCCTCTAAATCCCAGTTGCAGGGGAGCAACAGCAGGAGAGGGGGCATGCCCTCAGCTCTTGCCTCTTGGCTCCCCAGAAGCATCTGGTGGGCCACTGTGTGAAACAGGGATGTCGGACTAGACGAGCTTTCTTGGGCCTGATCCAGCAGGGCTGTTCTTGTGTCCTGTTGTTCTTATGTACAGACCCTAAGTTGTGCAGATCTGTGTTGAACACCGATCTGGGTTGTGGGGCGTAGAGGGCCTTCCACGAGGCACGGTGAGGCATCCACCTTAGGCGGCAGATTCTTGGGGGCGGCACAATGTCTTCTGTTGCTGTGATCCAGCTCTTTGGCTCCAATCGTACCCTTGCAGACTTTGCAGGGAGTATCTCTCCTCACACGCCTTACAAAGCTTGCCAGAAACACGAGGAGAAAGGGGGGGAGCGGCGGAGAGCCTTCCCTCCTCCCCAACTCCGGCGGGTGCTTTGAGCTTGCGGGGGCTGGTTTCGAGAGGGGACCGGGGTCGTGGGGCCAGTATTTTGTGTCTGGCCTCAGGCACCGCGACCTCTCGGGCCCTTTGTGGGGAGAAGACGCCGGTGCCAAGCGATGTGCTTGAGTGCCAATGGCTGGCGTCTTGGTTCCCCAGAGGGAAACCCCTCAAACGCAGCAGCAGAGAGTAGAGCAATCCAGTTTGGCGGGGGGCCCCCCGTTGCCGGCTTTCTTGTTCACTTTGGGCAGCAGCAGGACGAACGACATGGCCAGAGCGCAGTGGTAGAAGCTGTGGACATAGGTGTAATCCCACTCCTGGAACGGGAAAGCAGAACTGCAGTCAATTTAGACTGGGAAGAAAAGCAGAGCAAGGTTTGGACCCAGGGGCTAACCTAAGGAATGGGGGGGGGGCTATGTTTGCCTCTCTCCCTGGCGGACCCTTGGAGTGAGGGAGAAAAGAAAATAGGAAGGGGTGGAGCTGGGGGTCCAGGTTCTTTGAACCCATCTGCTCAATTATAGCTACATCAGCTGCTTAGAAGGAGCTCTAACGGCAAGGCTGTGAAAATTGGGGCCAGATTCAAGGAGGCCGATCCAGTTTGACCTGCCACCCAGAACTGATCGAATTGGGCCACATTGCCTCCCGCTCGACCTGATTCAACTCTGCCCAAATGGACCCCTCCAAGACTTACCCGGCTTATAGGAGAGCGGGGAGACATCTTACATTCGCTTTATTTTGCAGCCAGTGGTACGCAAACAGCAGCTGTGGCAGGTTTTTTTTTAAAATGAAAGGATTTCTGGAAGAGGTTCTTTCTTCTTCTCCTTGCAGTCCTGGGAGAGGTGCAGGGTCTCCTGGGACTCCCAGTCTTTTCAGGGGTTGCTGCAAATAAGGCAGCCCCTGAAAGGACTGCAGTTCGCAAGAGTCCTTGCCCCTTTCCGAGGTCTGCAAAGAGGAGGGGGGGGCAAACCTCATTCTGTTGGAATGTCTTTCTAAGAGTGAAGATGCTGCAGCTAATGCTCCTTCACTGCTGAGAGCCAAATAAAGTGAACATAGGAAGCTGCCATATACTGAGTCAGACCCTTGGTCCATCTAGCTCAGTATTGTCTACCCAGACTGGCAGCGGCTTCTCCAAGGTTGCAGGCTGGAGTCTCTCTCAGCCCTACCTAGGAGATGCTGCCAGGGAGGGAACTTGGAACCTTCTGCATGCAAGCATGCAGATGTTCACCCCAGAGTGGCCCCATCCCCTAAGGGGAAGATCTTCCAGTGCTCACATGTAGTTCCCCATTTAAATACAAACCAGGGTGGACCCTGCTTAGCAAAGGGGACAATTCATGCTTGCTACCACAAGGCCAGCTCTCCTCCTGTACATTCATTAAGAGTGTCGGTTTGGGTGGGTATTCTCATTTGATATGACCCCTCCAAATTGGGTCAAATGGAGCTGGAATAGCCACCCAGAAAAAGTGATTTGAAACGGAGTCCCCTCCAAAGCACTGAGGCAGACTTCATTTTGAAGCATTGCTGCTCCACATGACCCTATTTAATAGCCTCAGTTCACCGAGCATCAGTGTGGCAGACTGGGAAATGAGTTGGATCAGGTGTGGCCACATTTGGAGTACTGCTGTAGTGATCAGCCTCCCACCCCCCCAAGAGTTAACAGGGAGTGAACCCTTGTCTTGACTGACATGCTGGTGAACTCCAGGGCAGCCAATCAGTACACCAGGTGGGTGGGACCTAGAGAGCAGTTGCCGGGAATTCTGTGAACAAGAAGGGCAGTCCTTGTTGGAGAGAAGCACGTGCGGAAAGGCTTAGTGAGGGGCAATGAAGTTTGCTCCCTCATGGTCAAAGTCAGTATGGAGGTTTCTCTCATGGAATAACTCTGCAGATCCTTAAAAAAAAGGATTGCAGGAAGCTTGATCTTCCTCAGGAATTGGGTGACTTCAAGGAAAAACAAATTCAGCATAGGGAAGAGTTTGTTAGTCAGATTGCACATTAGAAATCTATATTTCTTTGGTGTGTGTGCTTTTGCATATTCCTGCTACTGGTCTATTATTGTTTACCTGTAATTAAAATAAGAAACACTAGCCTATGCCCATCCTACCCAGGGCGTTGCAAAAGACTCTATAAACATTTAAGCGTGAATAAAGGCAACCTATTTTTGTAACTTACTAAGTATTTTTAACTGTATTTAAAAGCTGAGAAAGCCTCAGGTGGAAGCAGTCTGTCGTAAATGAATAAAACTGTTTTTTTTAAAGTTTTTTTCTTTTTACAAGCCTTTCCGAGTTGATTTTTAACTCAGGAAAGCGGGGTGGGGCGGAGAAGGGAGATTCTTCTGGTGCAATCATGCCCTGAAATGTCCAGAAGCTATCCGTTTTCTCACCACGTGCAGGCTTGTACGTGGAAGATTTTTGTACTTGCCCAAGAGCAAAACAAGAATTTTCCCTGGGGTTCCACCCCAAGCACAGGGAAGGTCAAGCTCTGTCGATAAAAGGGGTGTTGGTGGCAGCATTTTGAACCTACCGATAATACAGGATCATTTTAGGAGAAGCCTAGACAAGCAGCTCAGCAGGGATGACTCAGCCTTTCTTTCCCTCACCTGAGCTTGCTCTGAGACAGAGGCTGTAATCCGCTACAACTGCATATAGTTCTGATCACCGTATCTTAAGAAGGATATTGTAAAACTGGAAAAGGTGCAGAAGAGGGCAACCAAAATGATCAGGGGCCTGGAGCACCTTCCTTATGAGTCTAGGCTACAGCATCTGGGGCTCTTTAGTTTGGAAAAGAGGCGACTAAGGGGAAACATGACCGAGGTGTATAAAATTATTCATGGAGTAGAGAAAGTGGACAGAGAGAAATTTTTCTCCTTCTCTCTCAACCCTAGAACCAGGGGTCATGCCATGAAACTGAAGGCCGAGAAATTTAGGACTGACAAGAGGAAGTTCATTTTCACTCAGCGCATTATTAATCTATGGAATTCTCTGCCACAGGATGTGGTGATGGCCACTAGGCTGGATGGCTTTAAAAGGGGCTTGGAAAAATTCATAGAGGAATGGTCTATCAATGGCTACTAGTCTGGTGGCTGTGGGCCACCTCCAGCCTCAGAGGCATGATGCCAGTTGTAGGGGAGCAACAGCAGGAGAGGGGGCCTGCCCTCCCCTCTTGCCTGAGGGCTTCTCAGAGGCATCTGGTGGGTCACTATGTGAAGCAGGATGCTGGACTAGATGGGCTTCCTTGGGCCTGATCCAGCAGGGCTGTTCTTATGTTCTTAGGTGAACCCTTTGTAACAAATGGGAGAGCTCATGCTTCCTACCCCAAGATTGACATTCCACCCTATAGATTAGCTCTCCACCCCATAGTTCAGTTTTCCACCCCATTCAAGGCATAGAAGAATATTTCAGTTGAATGTAGATGGTGTCTACAAGAGAGAGTCAGTTTCTGGGGCCATGGTCTCAGCTTCCACAGAGAAGGACTCCTGGCAGAAGAAGGGCTCCGTAAAAGACATTCTTCGTATGATCAATGTGGTCAGAAGATGGGCTACCTTATAAGGATTGGGGGGAAACGTGTTTGGCAGAAGCCAGAAATCCTCTGAGGGACCGAGACACAAACTGTAAGGTAAGTTCTAAAGATAGGCAGCTGGGTGCTACAGAAGAAACTGGGGTGGTTGTGGGGCTGATTAGCAAAGCCCACACTCGGATAGCAACAGGGACATGGCAGCATGATATCATAGGAACATAGGAAGCTACCGTATACTCAGTCAGACCACTGGTCTATCTAGCTCAGTATTGTCCACCCAGACTGGCAGCAGCTTCTCCAAGGTTGTAGGCAGGAATCTCTCTCAGCCCTATGTTGGAGATGCTGCCAGGGAGGGAATTTGGAATCTTCTGCATTTCCCAGAGCGGCTCCATCCCCCGAGAGGAAGATCTCACAGTGCTCACACAAGTCGTCTCCCATTCAAATGCAAACCAGGGCAGACCCTGCTTAGCAAAGGCAAGGCCAGCTCTCCTGCTTTCTGCTGAGTCAGGATGGCTATCCATGGCTTGTGATATCTAGATACCAGGAGTTCTCAAACGTGGCTTCGCAGATGTTGTCTGACTACATCTCCCATGATCCCCAGGTACTCCAGATGTTGATACAACTACAAATCGCACCATCCCCAGCCACAATGAATCATTGCAGGGGGTGGCAGGTGGTGTAGTTCAGCAATATCTAGACTGCCACTGGTTTACGAATACGCTGTACTGACGCACAGAGTATGGGAAATAAGATGAACTCTGTGCATAGAAAGCCAAATATGACTTGATAGGTCCAACGGAGGCCTATGAGATCAAGGGACTGGCATGTCGCAACGGAAGGGTACAGCTTGTTCAGGAATAAAAGATGCAGCAGAAAGTGAGGAGGAGTGAGGATTCGGTGCCAAAAAGGTGACTGAAGACACGCTGTGGGGGTCAGGAGTTTGCTTTCATCTGCCCTCCCCCCTCCCCGTTTTGAACGGGTGAGAAGGATTCTGGCTTCAGCTCCTGCGGGCTTCTCTCTTTTGCACGCTGCTTGCTGCGATCTGGTGTGTGAGCTCCTCACTTTCATTGTGCTGAAAGATCTTGCACCTGGAGGTTTTACAGACAGGGCTTCCCCGCAACCCCCGCCCCCGAATCCACTCCTGATTGGAGCGTGCCAGTCCACATATTTGCTGGATTTAACCCGACCTCCCTGCGGGCTATCAGGGACCAGGACAGACAGGGCTTTGTTTTTCTCCAAAGGGAGGCTGCAAATTCTGGCTAAGCCCGAGTTATGTCCGGGGTAAAAAAAACCACCCCTCTATTTCTAGCAACTTTTGGAAAAAAACTCCGAGGGTGTTGATGGAGGTGCTGAGGGCTGTGCGAATAGCAGGGGCGTAGCAACTATCGGGCAACCGGGTTCAAAGAACTGGGCCGCCACCCCTCAGGGGCCGCGGACACAGCGCTGGTCTGGATCTAGCTCCCGAATGGGGCCGTGCAGCCCAGTTTGGGAGCCAGACCACGCCCCCCCATCTGATGTCAGACATAGTGGGCGGGGCAAGCAGCAGCCGGACACGAGTCACTCCTGGTCTGGCTCCGCTAGGTGGCGAATGGTCCATCGAATCCCTCGAATTAAAATGCCTCGAATCGGCTGCGAAGCCGATTCGCTCTTCAGATACCCCGAGGCAGAGAGCCATGTGTGAAGAAACTCCAAGCCCTAATTAGGGCGGGCAACTCCAACCATTTTCATTAACAACAGTAGACCTTCCCTTTTACTACTTAAAGTGTGTTCTGATAAAGTATCAGCATTAGAGACCACGGGAATGGGCTTTTAAAAGAAATGCCCAAAGGCTTGAAAACAACAACTAATTTAGTGAGGAGACTAATAAAGAAAAGGTAAGGCAAGGTGCTTGACACCTGTTCATTAGGGAGATTCTTGCTTTCATCATCTATTCGCTATATTTTCCATCTCGGTACTCACAGATTTCGATTGGGCTATCACAAAGTCTGCAAAACTTTGGCTTGAGTCAAGCCAAGGTCCCTGCTCCCCAGATGCAGGTTTGACAGCAATACTGAGAATTGAAGGACACTCAGGGTCCACCCTGGTTGCATATGAATGGGAGACTAGGAGTGTGAGCACTGCAAGATCTTCCCCTGAGGGGATGGAGCCACTCTGGGAAGAGCATCTAGGTTCCATGTTCCCTCCCTGGCAGCATCTCCAAAATAGGGCTGAGAGAGACTCCTGCCCGCAACCTTGGAGAAGCTGCTGCCAGTCTGTGAAGACAATACTGAGCTTGATGGACAAGTGGTCTGACTCAGTATATGGCAGCTTCCTATGTTCCTATTAAAAGCAGTAGTTCCCCACACTGTCTGTCAACAGCCTAAGGTAAAGGTAAAGTGTGCCGTCAAGTCGATTTCGACTCCTGGCGCCCACAGAGCCCCGTGGTTGTCTTTGGTAGAATACAGGAGGGGTTGACCATTGCCTCCTCCCGCACAGTATGAGAGGATGCCATTCAGCATCTTCCGATATCGCTGCTGCCCGATATAGTAGCAGCGAGGATTCAAACTTGCAATCTTCTGCTTGTTAGCCAAGCATTTCCCTGCTGCGCCACTTAAGGTGATGTCAATAGCCTACTCAAGGCATAAATTCTCACCCAGTCAGTAGGAATAGTCTCCTACCTGGAGATGCTGCCAGGGATGGAACCTGGGACTTAAGAACATAGGAAGCTGCCTAATACGGAATCAGACCCTTGGTCCATCCAGCTCAGGATTGTCAACCCTGACTGGCAGCAGCTCTCCAAGGTTTCAGGCAAGAGTCTTTCCCAGCCCTACCTGGAGATGCTGCCAGGGATGGAACTGGGGACCTCCTGCATGCCAAGCAGATGCCACTGAATAATGGTGGATGGCCCCATCCCCTAAGCGGAGTATCTTTCAGCAGGCAGCACTCACATGTACTCAGCTGCCCAAATACAAACCAAGGCAGACCCTGCTTAGCAAAGGGGACAATTCCTGCTTGCTAGCCCAAGTGTAAAGTGATGGGGCAAAAAACCCCAACTTCAAGTATATGCTGATGGGATCCGAGCTGTCGGTGACGGACCAGGAGAGGGATCTTGGGGTCATGGTGGACAGCTCGTTGAAAGCGTTGACTCAATGTGCAGCAGCTATGAAAAAGGCAAATTCAATGCTAGGGATCGTTAGGAAGGAGACTGAAAATAAAACGGCTAACATTATAATGCCCTTATACAAAACTATGGTGCGACCACACTTGGAGTACTGCGTACAGTTCTGGTCACCACATCTTAAAAAGGACATTGTAGAACTGGAGAAGGTGCAGAAGAGGGCAACCAAGATGATCAGGGGCCTAGAACACCTTCCTTATGAGGCAAGACTACACCACCTGGGGCTTTTTAGTTTAGAAAAAAGACGACTGCGGGGAGACATGATAGAGGTATATAAAATTATGCATGGAGTAGAGAGGGTAGACAGAAATTTTTCTCACCACTCTAGAACCAGGGGTCATCCCAGGAAACTGAAGGCTGGGAAATTTAGGACCTATAAGAGGAAATACTTTTTCACATAATTAATCTATGGAACTCTCTGCCACGGGATGTGGTGATGGCCACTAGCTTGGATGGCTTTAAAAGGGGCTTCGACAGATTCATGGAGGACAGGTCTATCAATGGCTACTAGTCCGGTGGCTGTGGGCCACCTCCAGCCTCAGAGGCAGGATGCCTCTCAATCCCAGTTGCAGGGGAGCAACAGCAGCAGGAGAGAGGGCAGGCACATTCCTCTTGCCTGTAGGCTTCCAGTGGCATCTGGTGGGGCACTGTGTGAAACAGGATGCTGGATGGGATGGGCCTTGGGCCTGATCCAGCAGGGCTGTTCTTATGTTCTGAAGACCAGCTTTTCGAGGAACTGACTGTTATTCCCGAGAGCCCGGCTGTTTCCGTTTCAAGGGATTCGATTCAATTTCACGAAAGTGGGTTCAGGCTAGACTTCAGGAAGACATTCTTAACTAGAGCTGTTGACCAGTGGAACAGTTCGCCTCATTCAGTTCCAGGCTGTCCTTCACCGGAGGTTTTCAAACAGAAGCTAAAAACAGGGGTGCCGTCGCCGTTTCTTCCACTGGGCAGAAGGGTGGACTAAAAGGCCTCGGAGATCCGTTCCAACCCTTTCTATCAGAGGTGTGTCCTCCTCTCCCCATTCAAGGATGCGAGTTCTGTCAAACTGGGAGAGCGGATGCATCCTAGCAATTCACCCAAACAAGCGAGGCATCCCTCAGTGATAAAAATAGGGACCAAATGGGGTCGGGGGAGTCGGGGGGTCAAACCTAACTAAGTGTCTACTGTGAGATTAGCAGCTGCAAATGGCACCTGTTCTTTCCTAAACAGCAGCTGTGAGGGAAGGGAGAGGAACAGAGGGAGCTGCCATATACTGAGTCAGGCCCTTGGTCTATCTAGCTCAGTATTGTCTTCACAGACTGGCAGCGGCTTCTCCAAGGCTGCAGGCAGGAGTCTCTCCCAGCCCTACCTGGAGATGCTGCCAGGGATTGAACCTGGGACCTTCTGCATGCAAGCAGATGCTCTGTCACTAAGCTACGGCCCTATCACAATACTAACACAGCTGTCTACTGAGTCAGACCCTTGGTCCACCTAGCTCAGGATTGTGTACACTGACTGGCAGCATCTCTTCAAGATTTCAGGCAGGAGTCTTTCCCAGCCCTACTTGGAGATGCAGCCAGGGACTGAACCTGGGACCTTCTGCATGCAAAGCATGCCCCATCCCCTGGGTGAGGGGATAGCTTACAGCAGACAGTGTTCTCATGTAGTCACCCATCCAAATGCAAACCTGGGAAACCCCAGCTTAGCAAAGGGGACAATTCATCTGTGTCTCGTCCCCAATAAAAAATGTGGCATGGGTGGGTCTCCCATCCAGGCAGTGACCACACCAAGCCCTGCTTAGCCTCATCTAAGAAGATGAGGTCTTGTGATAGGAAGCTTAGATGGTTCCCTTTGCTAAGCAGGGTCTGCCCTGGTTTGCATTTGAAAGGGAGACTACATGTGGGCACTGGAAAATATTCCTATGAGGGAATGGGGGTCACTCTGGGGAAAAGCACCTTCCTACTTCTATGCAGAAGGCTCCAAGTTCTCTCCCTGGCAGCATCTCCAAGATCGGGTTGAGAGAGATTCCTGCCTGCAACCTTGGAGAGGCTGCTGCCAGTCTGGGTAGACAATCCTGAGCTAGATAGACCAATGGTCTGACTCCGTATATGGCAGCTGCCTATGTTCCTATGCCTGCTCAGAACTGATTGACCCAGGGCACTGTGCCTGGAGAGAGGCACAGATTTCTTCTCCCCGCCTGTGTCTTTGCTCTGCACTCAGCGTAGCGACAATATATGAGTGGCAAGAACTCGGGGCCAACCTCGACAGAGGAGGAATGATGGATGGGACTTCAATTTGGGGGGCGTGACTCCCTCAGCCGCAAGACCAGCGGCGTGCTTGGAGGCTGCGGTGTTGAAGAGATAAGTGAGCTTCTGTGGCGTGACTCAGTGGCAAAGCACTTTCGGGCCGGGCCTCCACGTTCAGCATCTCCGGACCTCTTACCTAAAATGGTAGCGTTGCTTCCAGTCTGTGGGCAGAGGATTCGTCCAGGAATCAGAAGGCTCTCGCCCTCCTCTTCCCCGGGACGTGGAATGCAGTTCTGGTTTTGACTGATCTCTCACTGGGGACACGAGGGCGTCTGCTCTGTGGGGGATGGCCACATCACTGCCTTATTCATAAACCTCCGTCTGGGCGGAATCCGTCTCCGTGCACCCTGGCATGTGCTCTGGGGATGTCGCTTCCCTTAACCACACGCTGTCGGCCTGACCTTATTTCCAGGCGGAGTGGAACAGAGGCAGCTGCCATATACTGAGTCCGACCCTCGGTCCATCTAGCTCAGGATCGTCTACACAGACTGGCAGCGGCTTCTCCAAGGTAACAGGCAGGAGTCCTGCAGCCCAATCTTGGAGATACTGCTAGGGAGGGAACTTGGAACTATTTGCACACAAGCAGGCAGATGCGCTTCCCAGAGCAGCCCCATCCCCTAAGGGGAATATCTTACCATAGGAACATAGGAAGCTGCTCTATACTGAGTCAGACCCTTGGTTTATCTAGCTCAGTATTGTCTACCCAGACTGGCAGCGGCTTCTCCGAGGTTGCAGGCAGGAGTCTCTCTCAGCCCGATCTTGGAGATGCTGCCAGGGAGGGAACTGGGAACCTTCTGCTCTTCCCAGAGCGGCTCCACCGCCTAAGGGAGGAATATCTTACAGGGCTCACATGTGGTCTCCCATTCAAATGTAAACCAGGGCAGACCCTGCTTAGCAAAGGGGACAAGTCATGCTTGCTCCCACAAGACTAGCTCTCCTTCTGGCCCCCTTTCTCATCTGCCACTCACCACTGTTCACCGAATGCGGGGACTTTTCTCAACTTCTTAGTTTAGAAAAAAAGACGACTAAGGGGAGGTATGACAGAGGACTACGAACTCATGCAAGGTGTGGAAAGAGAGTGGGGCAGAGACGAGAGTCCGCCGCCCCCTCTCACCACACTAGAACCAGGGGTCATCCCATGAAACTGATGGTCTGGAAATTTAGGTCCGAGAATAGGAAGCACTTTTGCACACTGTGCAGAATTAATCTATGGAATTCTCTGCCACGGCATGTGGTGATGGCCACCATCTTGGATGGCTTTAAAAGAGGCTTAGACAAATCCATGGAGGGCAGGTCTATCAATGGCTACTAGTCTGGTGGCTCTAGGCCACCTCCAGCCTCAGAGGCATGATGCCAGTTGCAGGGGAGCAACGGCAGGAGAGAGGGCATGCACACACCTCTTGCCTGTGGGGTTCCCAGAGGCATCTGGTGGGCCACAGGATGCTGGACTAGATGGGCCTCCTTGGGCCTGATCCAGCAGGGCTCTTCTTACGACGTTTATTCTCTTCTACACACGTACCTCAAAAAAGAACCGGAGCATCAAAGCGAGGGCTCCGAAGCAGAAGCCCGGCCCAATCTGCTGCGTATAGACACTTTTGTCAGGGTACAGTCCTTTTTTCTCTTTCATCTTTTGCAGCTGGAGAGAGAGAGAGAGAGAGAGCACATTTTATACTGATAGCTGCAACACATGGGGAGGGGGATGTGGACAGTGATTTTCACTTCTCTCCCCTTCCCACAAAAGTCCTTTTCGTGTTCAGGAAAATGCCCGTATCGTGCAGGCCACACTGACAACTTCTTAGCAGGCTTCAGTTTCTTTGGGGGCATGGGTTCAAATCCCACTGCGGCCAGTAAAAGGGTGGGTAGGTAGAGCATCTGCTGTGCATTCAGAAAGCCCCAGGTTCAATCCCTGGCAGCATCTCCAGGTAGGGCTGAGAGAGAGATTCCTGCCTGCAACCTTGGAGAAGCTGCTGCCAGTCAGTGTAGGCAATACTGAGCTAGATGGACCAAGGGCCAGACTCTGCATACAGCAGCTTCCGGTGTTCCAAGCCTCATGCACTGTTAGCATCTTGTGAGGAATCGTTTTTGCTCCGTTCTCCCAAGGCTGTGCAGCCGGTCAGTCACTTGTTATTTGATTATGGTCAATAGACCCAGGGTGAAATTAAAAGAGAGGATGATAATTACCCATTTCACGGTGATCATGAGAACGGCGGTCCCAATTGGCCCCGAGTAAACGCCATAGCCCCACCGGTCGTGGTAGATCCTGACCGCTATGGTAAGCACGCCAAACATCACAAAGGTTGACCTTTTGGGCTCATCAAACTCTGCCAGGGCTGAGGAAGGGAAACCAGAGAGGTGAAATCTGGCGTATTGGTACAATTTATTGGTCTTCCAGATGATTTTGAACTACAACTCCCATCATCCACAGCTACAATTTATTGGTACTCCAGATGATTCTGAACTACAACTCCCATCATCCACAGCTACAATTTATTGGTACTCCAGATGATTCTGAACTACAACTCCCATCATCCACAGCTACAATTTATTGGTACTCCAGATGATTCTGAACTACAACTCCCACCATCCACAGCTACAATTTATTGGTACTCCAGATGTTAGTTCCGCAACATCTGGAGGACCACAGGTGGGGAACTGCTGTGGTCCAGTGTCATGGATATTTAAAGAGAATCGCCCCTTCTTTTGTTGATGCATTTGATTCAACGTTGGCCTAGAAACATCGCGACCCGTTCTCCTGCAACCTCTTCACCTAAGACGTGATGCTTGTGTTTTACAGGGAGGTTTTTTGGGCTAAACGGGATTAAATTGACCTGATCGCAATGTGTTCCTTGCTCCTCAAACAGAGGGATGAGGGAAGGCCTTTAAACCTACCTGAAAGGGGTAATTACAAATCTGCGTCCAAGTAACGACGGAACCTTGAGAGACGTCAATTTGACCCTGGGCTTCCTGGGCAGAACTACGGACCGGGCAAGGGGAGACAGTTGTCTGGGGGCTCCACTGCCTGGGGGGGCCCCCAGAGACATGTCACAGCCCCAAGGCCCCTCACTCAGCCAGTCCCCCTTGCCCTGTCTGCCCTCTCTCCTGCTGGCCCTCCTGGCCGGCAACCTAAGCAGCCTGCAAGCTGCTGGAGCGCCTTCTCTCTCCGCCAGGGGCGTATCTAGGGGTAGGGCAGGCAGGGCACGTGCCCTGGGCGCCACTTGAAGGGGGGCGCCATTTTGTAAAATTAATTTAAAAAAAAATGGCTGCCAAAAACAAAATGGCCACCGTGCATGCTCAAATGGCCTCTGTGAGGCTCTAGGTCATGCCAGGCTTTGCAGAGGCCATTTGAGCATGCGCGGTGGCCATTTTGTTTTCAGTGGCCTTAAAAAAAATAAAAATATTATTTTTAAAAACGGCCACTGCACATGCTCAAATGGTCCCTGCGAGGCCAGCGGGGTGAGGGGGAATCTTTGCAACCCCCCCAGCCTTTAAGAAGCCCCCCAAAGGGGCTACGGGTAAAAATAATAATAATAAAAATATAATATGACACTGTACACATATTCAGATTGGCACTATGTACAGAGAATCAGGGCTTGTGAATACTGAGCTGAAGCTTATGAGCTAGGATTGTATTCATTTGCTCTTACTTTGCTTCTTGTGATAAGCGAGTTAAATGTGATGTCTTAATTATATGGCTATTAATGGTGAGTTTGTCTTTGAATCAGTGTGAAATCCTTAATGTTAAGGCCCACAGGGAGTTTCTTGCTCTCTTTCTCTCATTTTCACTGTCTTTCTGAAAGACTAGAATATATTCCAAGCAGCGACACAGTTGACTCTGCATATCCTTTAATTATTTTCAGAGTAGCTGGGAAAAGTCAAGTTCTCCATTGATTTTTAAAACTGACGTAATAGTGATGCTACAATGCATAGCAGAGAATTAGAACAGGCACTTCTGTTTAGTTTTCCAAGTACACCTCCACACAGTATTTGGGTATTTCATGAGCCCCAGCATACTGACATTTGTAGTTTCCCGGCATTTTTTGGTCTGGCTACGTCCACCGCTAAATAGTTTTTGAACGAGCTTGACTTGTATTTTTCAGCTGATATTATGGTAAAGTTATCTGAAAGATGAGTGTCAGATGTTTGGACAGGGGGTGCAATTTCAGTGCTTGCCCTGGGCGCTATTTTCCCTAGAGACGCCTCTGCTCTCTGCCTCTCTGTGGCTGGGCGGGGCCTGATCTGCGGGTGGGCGGGGCTTCCAAAGAGGCCTCCGTGCAGGCCTCCCTGAAGCCTGGACTCGAGTGCAGGCCGGCAGGCAGCAAGGAAGGCAGGCAGGCAGGCAGGAAGGGGGCAGGCAGAGGGGCCCACACTGGCTGCCCTGACCCACCTCTCTGAAGACCCTCTGCCCAGCCCAGCCAGCCCAGCCTTTGCAGTAATGGAGGTAAAATGTGAATTCCTTTTTGTGGTTACCCCCCTGCCCCATATATAGCGACCTGCTTGCGTGCTGTAGGGCTTTGATATGGGGCGGGGAGAGACTGAGAAGTCCCTGAATATTTAATTTGAAACTGATTGGAAAATTTGCTGGCAGTTAAAAAAAAAACTATCTAAAAAGGCCTATAATATAATATAATATAATATAATATATTATTTTACATGTTATATCCCGCTCTTCCTCCAAGGAGCCCAGAGCGGTGTACTACATACATAATTAGGTTTCTCCTCACAACAACCCTGTGAAGTAGGTCAGGCTGAGAGAGAAGTGACTGGCCCAGAGTCACCCAGCTAGTAATATAATATAATATAATATAATATAATATAATATAATATAATATAATATACTCAGACCTTCCTGGTTGCAAAACAACTTGAACCTAAGTGCATTTATGAATGAATGAATGAATAAGTTTATTATATTATATTATATTATATTATAAATTCATCCATTCATTCATCCATTCATCCATAAATGCACTTAGGTTCAAGTTGTTTTGCAACCCAGAAGGTCTGAGT
This sequence comes from Hemicordylus capensis, assembly GCF_027244095.1. Taxonomy (NCBI): domain Eukaryota; kingdom Metazoa; phylum Chordata; class Lepidosauria; order Squamata; family Cordylidae; genus Hemicordylus; species Hemicordylus capensis. The sequence continues at coordinate 2,513,600 of NC_069673.1, read as the reverse complement.
GAGAACTGTGAAGCATGTGTCGTGCTTTTATTTTATTTTATTTTATTTTATTTTATTTTATTTTATTTTATTTTATTTTATTTTAGAAATGCCCAGCTGGCTGGGCATGGCCAGAAACCTCACTCACAGTCTTTGATGACACAGATGCATGTCATCAGTCAGTATGGTTCTGTAATGACATGAACTGTTAAGGAGGCCCGGCACGCCACACCCACTAGGGATGACTCTGCTTCTGAGCACCTGCGGAGCGTGGTTTGTATCTCAGAACAGCGAGAGACCACAACCAGCCCTATTCCCACAATGGGGAGCAGGGAGAATGACTTTTAGGACAGACCAGGGCGTAACTTAACTTCAGGAGTTCCTTGAGCTCTGGCATGTCTCATCTGTCTTAAAATTTTACCAAGAAGAGGCAGATTCCTCATTCCCCCCCCCACCACTTTTTCTCCCGAGGAATGGCGCTAATTCTTGCTCTGTTTCTCCCCACCTATCTTCCTTGCTTCAGTGGGACTTACTGGTCTCCTATAGGGAGCAAAATATGCTGGGAGCACAAATTAGTTTGGTTTGGTTTACATCCCTGAGCCTGTGCAATCCTATATGCACTTAACAGGAAAGGATCTCAGACAGCTGAATGCAATGAACCTGGGACCTTCTGCTTGCAAGCAGACGCTCAACCACGGAGTTATGGCCCCATCCCTGAAGGGAAATATCTCACAGTGCTCACATGTAGTTTCCCTTTCAAATGCAAACCAGGGCAGACCCTGCTTAGCAAAGGGGACCATTCATGCTTGCCACCCCAAGACCAGCTCTCCTCCATCTTCGAGTCCTGGCCTTTGCTCAATCCACGCCAAACCATATCGTAAGCAGAATATCTTGGGGCAGACAGTGCTTGCATGTAGTCTCCATGGGAGAGGAGAGCTGGTCTTGTGGTAGCAAGCCTGACTTGTCCCCTTAGCTAAGCAGGGTCTGCCCTGGTTGCATATGAATGAGAGACCAGAAGTGTGAACACTGGAAGAGATTCCCCTCGGGGGTGGAGCCGCTCTGGGAAGAACACCTAGCTTCCAAGATCCCTCCCTGGCTTCACCAAGATAGGGCTGATTGAGATTCCTGCCTGCAACCTTGGAGAAGCCGCTGCCAGTCTGTGAAGACAATATTGGGCTAGATAGACCAATGGTCTGACTCGGTATATGGCAGCTTCCTATGTTCCCCATCCAAATCAAAACCAAGGAAAACCCTGCTTAGCAATAGGGACCATTCCTCTCCGCTGCCACAAGACCAGCTCTCCTGGTCTACTCCAGTGTAGACATCAACCTCCCAACAGCTCCAAGTCATGTTTTCCCTTGTCTAACAGAGCCTGATTCTTCTGAATACATTTGGAATTTGGGGGTTTTGTTCTAAAGAGAGCCGATTGACAACAGGCATTGTGGAGTTTTCCTCCCTTGACCTCTGGGATGTTTTCAGTTGTGGCTGCAGAGACTTGCACTTCATCAAGGAGGAGATGAATTATGGTAGGCAATGGCTGAGCCCAGAATGGGGTCATCGCTGATAAAAGTTATGTTTCCCGACAGGCTCCGTGGGCTTCCAGCTCGCACAGCTGGGTCCGAGCTGTCTGGGATTTGCAGTCCCGGGAAAAGCGCCCGCTACACGCTGCCTGCATGCACATGTGCGCTCAGCGCTTTGCAAGTGGCAAGGGAACCACATCTCCACGTCCCAGGGACCACACCTCCACTGTCCTTGGACTGCAGTTTTTATGAGGATTCATTTTGGCGGAGCATACCTGCCAAATCAGTGTGCTCGAACCGTTCCGGTATGGAATGGTTTGTGGGCCCATCGAAGAAATGGGGGACGGCGTGGAGATTGAGCTGGCCGTAAAGTGAAGTGAAGTAAAGTGAAGTGAAGTGAAGTGAAGTAAAGCTGCGCCCTCGAGTCGGTGTCGACTCGTGGTGACCACAGAGCCCTGTAGTTGTCTTTGGTAGAATACAGGAGGGGTTGACCATTGCCATCTCCCATGCAGTGTGAGAGGATGCCTTTCAGCATCTTCCGATATCGCTGCTGCCTGGTATCGGTGTTTCGCATAGTCTGGGAAACATACCAGTGGAGATTCGAACCGGAAACCTCTGGCTTGATAATCAAGTCCTTTTCCCGCTGCGCGGGATGAGTAGCACCTAATGAGGTGCTACTGAGCAGGCCATATCGGGGGTCAGATATACTTCGGATAGGTGGGGAGCAAAGGCGAATGAAGGCATAATCGACTTGTGGAATTCCCTGCCACAGGATGTGGTGGCTACCAGCAGCCTGGATGGCTTTAAGAGGGGTTTAGATAAACCCATGGAGGACAGGTCTATCACTGACTACTAGTCTGGTGGCTATAGGCCACCCCCACCTCAGAGGCATAGCGCCTCTAAATACAAATACGAATATGACGGATATTTATATAACTTTTTAAAACAAAAATTCCCAAAGCGATTTGCGTAGATATAAACAAACAAACAAATAAAAGGGCTCCCTGTCCCCAAAGGGCTCACAATCTAAGAAAGAAACACAAAATAAACACCAGCAACAGCCACTGGAGGGATGCTGTGCTGGGGATGGATAGGGCCGGTTGCTCTCCCCCTGCTAAAGAAAGAGAACCACCATTTAAAAAAGGTGCCTCTTTGCTCAGTTAGAAGGGGAATAGTTGCAGGGGAGTAGCAGTAGGAGAGAGGGCATGCCCTCACCCCATGCCTGTGAAATAGGATGCTGGACTTGATGGGCTTCCTTGGGCCTGATCTAGCAGGGATGTTCTTATGTTGTTATGAGAGAATCTTCCTTTCCAGTGGCGTTTTGGAGACAGGCAGCAAGTTTAGAAGGGAGCCGTCCTGGGGAGCTGAGTTCCCGGAGAGCTCAGATGCTAGGCATAAGAACATCAGAAGCTGCCATATACTGAATCAGACCATTGGTCCATCGAGCTCAGTATAAAACTTTGGGGCAGAGACTTGTCTCCTCTGTCTTTGCAAAGTGTCCCGGGCAACACCATACATATGATTAAGTTCCCAACTGCTGAAATGCGTCCCCAAAAGAAAGATTTGTCCTTACCCATCAGGGACACCCACATGGATAATGCCGTCCCATAGATGCTGAAGTACTCCAGGATATCATATTGCATGAAACAGATGATGGATAAACCAGGACCGTCACACGCGTGGTATATCTGTGGGAAAAGAGCATTGTGCCAAGAGGGCATTACTGAGTGTGTGAATCTCCAGGAATAGAACCCTAGACTGTTAGGGCTGGAAGAGACCTTGGAGGTCATCTAGTCCAACCCTCTGCTCAGGAATCGGCACTGCGAGGCAATGTGGTGTGATGGTTACAGCAGGGTTCTTCTAACGACTCAGTGCAGGGATCTGCTGCAGCCTCCCTGACAGGTGGCTGCCCAGTCTGCGTTTGAAAACCTCCAGCAAAGGCAAGCCCAGCACTGCATGAGGCAGAGAGTTCCACTGTACAACAATTAAAATCCTCTTCCTAACACTTACCTTAAATCTGCTTTCTTTCAGTCCACCGGTTCTGGCCCTCAGGAGAAAGTGAGAACAAGCCTGCTCTTTCGTTGTGACAGCCTTCAGGTAATTGAAGATGGCTCTAATATTTCCCCGTAGTCGACTTTTTCCCCAGGCTAACATGCTTCTCTAGAAGAACAGGCCTGCTACCCAGAGACGCTACCCCTCTTCTGAAGCGTCAACCTGTTCCCCACTCCATGGCAATCCCAGTGCTAATTATATGGTTTCATAACTGGATCTCCTCATTTGATAATGCAGCATTGAAGGTCTGGCTGTTAGGAACATAGGAAGGGGTCTTATACTGAGTCAGGAAAATAAATAAAGCAGGGATGTGCACAAAACCGGAAAAAAATGGTTTGTTTTGAGTTGAACTGGACTCAAGCCGAACCGGGCCCAGTCCAGTTTTGTGCCAAGGAAACTGGGCCCAGTTGGGCTCCAAGTCAAGCCCAGTTTGGCAGGGTTCGAGGCTGTACTGGTAAAGGGGAGTCCGGTAAGAATTCCCCTTCACCAGTACAGGGGAAGTGGGGGACCAGGGGGCTTGAATGAAAAGAGTTGGGTTGGGAGGAAAGTAAAATTCAGGCCGAACCGGGCCCGGTTCGGGTTGACCAGAACTCCATCGAGCCGGCCGGTTCGATGTCAAGACAGCTCTGTGTCGAAACGGTTTGCAGATCCCTAAAATAAAGTGTACTGGGATCTATGAATTCAAACCAGCAAGGAACAAAGAGAGCCCCCCGCCAAAGTGTCCACTAACCATGTGATGAGAAACGAGCAACTTGTCCAATAGATCTATAGAAGGAATTATATTCAATCTGACAAGTCCAAATCTAAGACAAGACGAAACTGTTTCAATGAAACAATTGTGTGGTATGAGAGGGATGATGTGGAAATTGATGGGAGACATAAATAAGTCCACACAAAATGGATCTTTCTCAAGTGGAGCTTGAGTCAGACCCTGGGTCCATCTGGCTCACTCTTGTCTACACTGACTGGCAGCGGCTTCTCCAAGGTTTCAGGCAATAGTCTTTCCCAGGCCTACCTGGAGATGCTGCTGGAGATCAAACCTGAGACTCCCTCCCAGCAAGCCTTGCTCTACCACTGAACTAGGACCCCGTCCCCTAATTATCTTGCATCGCCCACTTGTAGTCTCCCATCCAAATGCAAACCAGGGCAGACCCTGCTTAGCAAAGGGGGCAGTTCCTGCTTGCTACCGCAAGATCAGCTCTCCTCCCCAGTTGCAAAGTGAGTTGACCTTTCTGTGTGTGTGTGAGTGTGTGTGTGTGTGTGTGTGTGTCCCTCCCCAATCCCTCCCCTGTTGCAAAGTGTGTTGCCCTTTCAAAAGGGTGTGCGTGGGGTGTGTGTTTGTGTGTCTGTGCCCCCCCCCAACTGTTGGCAATCTCGGCCTGCACTTGCCAGGCTGGCGGGATAACGGAGAGCAGTTAAATCGGAAAGTGTGCTGGAGAGAGCTGAGTGTGTGCAGATGTTTCTGGCCGTGGCTGCGATGGCCATATGCGCTCGCTGGTCTGGAGAATTTCCTGTTGGGCTGAAGGAGCTGGGCTGTCGAGTTGGGAGGCGGCCGCCTCGTCTCGGCCTGCAGACCTGCTTGGAAGACCGGCAACAGCTGTGCGCCTCCGTCTCGTCCTCCCCACCCTTCGCGTCCCAATATCCAGACTGGAGAGCAAGTTTCCTAAAGCAAGGGTTCCCAGCACGGAGTATTTTATGGGGCAACAACTCCCATCATCCTCTGTCGCAATGGCCAAGTGCCATTGGGACAGAGCGTGTTGTTGTTGTTTCTTGTTTCCACAATCAGACAGGTGTTATGGACGGGTTTGTTTTATCCAGACATCCAGGCCTTCCCAAGGACCTGGGATGGCTGGATTTTATGGTCAATGTTGTTGCTGTTATTATAGGTATTGTTGCAGAATATAGGCTGTTCCCAGTAAAGCTGTATTTACACACACTCTACCAGATGTTATTGACTGGATTTGGTACTTGAATTATCCGGCCCTTTCCAAGGCTCTAGGATAACTAAAGAAAAATTAAAGATAGCGTCTTGTGGTAGCAAGCATGATTTGTCACCTTAGCTAAACAGGGCCTACCCTGGTGGCATATGGATGGGAGACTAGATGTGTGAGCACTGGAAGAGATTCCCCTCTTAGGGGATGGAGCCACTCTGGGAAGAGCAGAAGGTTCCCAGTTCCCTCCCTGGCAGCATCTCCAAGACAGGGCTGAGAAAGAGACTCCTGCCTGCCACCTTGGAGAAGCTGCTGCCAGTCTGGGTAAGCAATCCTGAGCTAGATGGACCAAGGATCTGACTCAGTATATGGCAGCTTCCTATGTTCCTAAAGCTAGCCCAACACCACAAGCTAAGAAGATGGAAGTCTCAGGTTCGAATCTCACATCAGCCAGAAACCCCTGAAATGACAGCGGGGGAGTAGAGTGGTATTCGCCTCTCTCCCTGGCGGCCCATCAAAAAGAGGGAGATAATGTAGGGAGGGGTGGAGCTACGGGGCCCTCAGGAACTGGGGCCCCGAGTTCTTTGATCCCAACTGCTCAATTATAGCGACACCCCTGCCAGGCGGACAATCCCTCTGGTCCTCAGCCCTTATTTCCACAGCATGGAAACTGCAACATTTTGACGGGCTGGTTGTAAACTTTACAATCCTAGCATGTCCGTAAAGTGATTTGAAGAGTAGCGCGTGTTATATCAGAACTAAGAATGCTTCAAAAGCGTGACGTCAACGCAAAGTATAATTGTTATTAAGCACTGAAACCGTTTCTCCAAAAGAAAGCAGCAAAGAGGTCTTTCTAGGACATCTGGCTGTTGTGGTGGAATTTTGTTTTGTATAAGTGGAGCTGCCAACGGATTTCATAGCATTTTTCATCCGAGAAGCCGCATTCAGACAGATTCAGACGTTCTTCAGCTGTTCCCTTTAAAACTGGACCTGGGTATAGGATCCTCAAATGCAGAAGGTACAGCTAGGAAGTGTCCGGCTTCTTTTCTTTTTCAGATTCCAGCATGAATAGTAATCTCAAGGTTGCAAAATTCTGTCTCAGGGCTTGTCTCATTAGGATTAACTCGGCGGGGTGTGTGTGTGTGTTGGTTCTCTGTGTATATGGGAATGATGTACTATAACTAAGTTTTGTAAGGTATTTTTCTGTATTTTTGTTCTCTTGTTTTCTGGTCTCTATCCCAAATAAACTGGTATGCTGTACAGTTGATGGACGTTAAATGTGTGAATAGGTACATAGGCACATTAATGTCCATCACATGTGCACAGTGGGGAAGAAATTTGCCCAGGGAGCAAGAGGTTGCCGGTTCGAATCCCTGCTGGTATTTTCCCCAGACTATGGGAAACACCTCTGTCGGGCAGCAGCGATATAGGAAGATGCTGAAAGGCATAATCTCATACTGCTCGAGAGGAGGCAATGGTCAACCCATTCTGCTTTCTACCAAAGACAACCACAGGGCTCTGTGGGCGCCAGGAGTTGACACCGACTCGAGGGCACAACTTCACTTTAGGTATATAGGCAGATTGTAGGTACATTGAACATAGCAAGGTTACATAAGAACAGCCCTGCTGGATCAGGCCCAAGGAAGCCCATCTAGTCCAGCATCCTGTTTCCCACAGTGCCCCACCAGATGCCTCTGAGAAGCCCACAGGCAAGAGCTGAAAGGAGCATGCCCTCTATCCTGCTGTTGCTCCCCTGCAACTGGGATTGAGAGGCATTTTGCCTCGGAGGCTGGCAGCCACCAGACTAGTAGCCATTGATAGCCCTGTCCTCCATGAATATGTCTAAGCCCTTTTTAAAGCCATCTAAGTTGGTGGACATCACCACATCCCATGGCAGAGAATTCCATAGATTAATTATGCACCGTGTGAAAAAGTACCGACCGCTTGTTGGTAGAATGTTGTCCACAGGATCAGCACTTGAGTAGGACAAGTGTTATGTGCACACTCCTATTTGTGGAACATAGGAAACTGCCTTCTACCAAGTCAGACCATCTAGCTCAGGATTGTCTTCACAGACTGGCAGCGGCTTCTCCAAGGTGGCAGGCTGGAGTCTCTCTCAGCCCTCTCTTGGAGATGCTGCCAGGGAGGGAACTTGAAAGCTTCTTCTGCTCTTCCCAGAGCGGCCCCATCCCCTGAGGGGAATATCTTGCAGTGCTCATACATGTAGTCTCCCATTCAAGTGCAAACCAGGGCAGACCCTGCTTAGCAAAGGGGACGATTCATGCTTGCTCCCGCTCACATGTTGTCTCCCCTGCTAACTGTGCAATGAGGTGCCTTTTAAAAGTGGTGATTCTTTTTATTTAGCCAGGGGAGAGCAACTGGCACTATCCAACCCCAGCACAGCATCCCTCCAGTAGCTGCTGTTAGATAGATACTTTATTTATGGGCGATGGCCCAAACACGGCTGCTGTTGCTGGTGTCTGGCTTATGTTTCCTAGACTGCGATCCCTTTGCGGGACAGGCAGCCATTTAATTAATTAATTAATTTCTGCGCGTAAACCGCTTTGGGAACTTGGGCTGAAAAGTGGTATATAAATACTTGTCGTAGTCGTACTCCCATCCAAATGCAAACCAGGGCAGACCCTGCTTAGCAAAGGCAACAGTGCATGCTTGATCTCACAAGACCAGTTTCTTTCTTTCTTTCTTTCTTTCTTTCTTTCTTTCTTTCTTTCTTTCTTTCTTTCTTTCTTTCTTTCTTTCTTTCTTTTCTCTCCCCCTTCCTTTGCAAATCTTTCACCCCCAATCCCGCAGGCAAGAATACTCACAAGGCCCCCCATCCGGGAGGCTAGGGGGGGTGGGAGATGGAAATGAGATTCTTACCGACACAAAGAACATGGTGAAGAAATAAACCATGGCCTCCATGTGAAACTGCCTCTTGGCTGCGATGCTGATGGTCGGGAGGAAAGCCAGGCTGCTTAGAGTTGGCAGAAGGAGTTTGGCCACCAACGAACCCATTGGACGGAGGGAAGGTCGCCGGAGAACCGAGCGTTGGGAGGCAGGAGAGATCCCACTGACTCGCGGCAAGCCCAGCGTTCTTCTGGTCCTCCTCCGGGGGCCATGAAGCCGTGCTCCGGAGACAGCTGGGGCCAAGGGGCTTTAAAGTGTGGATGCCCACATGTTGGCTTCACTCCTCGGTGAGCTCAGCCGACGACAGGTGTCGGAAGGCCGCGGGGGGGGGGGGGGCGGTGCACAGCTGACGGCCTTGCTTGTGGTGCTCGGAGCCATCGCCGAGCCTGGTGGGACAAATGGCCTGGCATCAACACACCCTGGCAAGTGTGGCGCGTCTGTGGTCACGCTAGTGCAAATGGGGTCTCAGCGACTGGATGGTCCTCTCCCACAAAGCGAGACCCCGGGGCTCTCTCCTCGCCTGGGCCAGACTGGTCCACTTCTCCCGCGACCTCCTTTTCACACTGTTGGGGCTGAGGCTGTAGCTCATAACAACGTATGAACATAGGATGCTGTCGCCTACTGAGTCAGACCCTGGGTCCATCTAGCACAGTGTTGTCTGCACAGACTGGCAGCGGCTTCTCCCAGGTTGCAGGCAGGAGTCTCTCTCCCAGCCCTATCTCGTTGGAGATGCTGCCAGGGAGGGAACTGGGAAGAACCTTCTGAGGGCAAGCCGGTATGTGCTCTTTTCAGAGCAGCCTCATCCCCTAAAGGGAAGATCTTTCAGTGCTCACACATGTAGTCTCCCATTCAAAGGCAAACCATAGGAATAAATGGTTTCACATAGGAACACAGCCCCTGCTAACTGGGCAAAGAGGCACCTTTTACCGTGGTGATTCTCTTTATTGACCAGGGGGAGAGTAACTGGCCCTATCCGCCCCCAGCACAGTACTTCCAGTGACTGTTGCTGGTGTCTGTCTTATGTTTTGTTTTAGAATGTGAGCCCTTTGGGGACAGGGAGCCATCTTATTTATTTATTCTCTGTGTAAACCACCCTGAGCCATTTTTGGAAGGGCGGGATAGAAATCGAATTACAACAACAACATAGGAAGTTGAGTCAGACCATTGGTCTATCAAGCCCAGTATTGTCTTCACAGACTGGCAGCGGCTTCTTCATGGTTGCAGGCAGGAGTCTATCTCAGCCCTATCTTGGAGATGCTGCCAGAGAGGGAACTGGGAACCTTCTGCTCTTCCCAGAACGGCTCCATCCCCTGAGGGGAAGATCTTCCAGTGCTCACACTTCTAGTCTCCCATTCAAATGCAACCAGGGTGGACCCTGCTTAGCTAAGGGGACAAGTCATGCTTGCTCCCACAAGAACAGCTCTCCTCCCTGGTCTTCTGGTACAAAACAGTCGGGTACCAAATACCCGACTGTCAACCTTGTTCAAGATGGCAAGATGGGAGCAATGGGAGAGCAGGAGGACACTGACACCTTCCCCTACTTTACGGCCACTGTATCCGGGCTTTCCAAATCCGGGTGCCTAATTTGCCTATTATGTAAATAGGCATGAAAATAATTTCTGAGCAGAAGAGTGACGGCACATTTTGCTCCCGATCTCCGCTTCGACAAGGTCGAGAGCTTAGCTTTTTCTTTCTTACCGTTTAAAAATGAAAACTGAAATCCGGGTGAATCTGAGTGAAATGCTTCGTTTTAACCATTTTAAAACTTAACGTTAATATCTATTTTATTCTACTGTTTTTATTATATGTTTTGTAAATTTTAAATCTTTTATATTTTGTACACCTCCTAGAGATGTACATATCAGGCGGCATAGAAATCTGATAGATAGACAGACAGATAGATAAAATAAATATAAAAAATCTGGGTGAAACCCAAAATTCTAGGGGGCATGGCAACTCCACCCTACTTGGAGTCCCTGGTATCCTCGTGGGTTGTTGATTTCTCCCCCCACTCACCCACCCGCCCCAGTTAGGTTTCATCACCAGTTTAAAATTTGCTTGGGAGGCAACTGCTTTGGGGGGCAGTTATTAGGATTTTTGAAAATGGGGGGGTACACACCAAAACACTGTCTTACAAGCCTCCTGCTTTCCTCCTTCCTTGGGATTAATATCCACGCCTTGGAACCTCGAGTAGATTCTTTGCGTCCCTTTCAAGACAGCTGTTCGGATGAAGCAGGAAGAAGGAATGCGAGATGGGAGGGACCAGCTGGCCCTGCGGTTTGGGCTGGACTGGGGTCATGATGATATGAGCTACTGTCTCTGTCTGCCTGGATTGAGCAGGGCGGGCGGGGGGGGACCACAGCCCCCCTCCTCCTTCCCTGGACCGTCTTGGTTGCTTGAAATGCCTGTCCGGAGCGTGGGGGCCACGTAAGTCCTCCAGATTTCTGGATCTGGTTTTCTGGACTTTTGAATGGCTGGATCCGGTTTTTGGACCCGGTTTGTGGCTTCTGGATCTGGTTTCTGGATCGGGCCTTCTAGATTTCTGTCTTTCTAGATCTGGTCTTTTAGAGTTCTGTCTTTCTGGAGCGGGTTGGCCCCCAAACTGGCATCTAGTTTTGATGTTATCCCGTTTTAGTGTTATCTAGTTTGTAATTGCGATTTTAATTGGTTTTTTAGTTTTGATTGTTATGTATTTTTGATTTTAGTGTAATCCACTCTGAGACACTTTGGGAAGTGTGGTATGTAAATCAAATCAAATTAAATTAAATCAATCAATCAATCAATCAATCAATCAATCAAATCTTCAATTAGTGCTCTGCCCTAAGATATGGTCCTTTGGCTGCTGTTAGGATTTCTGAAACCCCACTAGTCAGGGAACATAGGTAGCGGCCATATACTGAGTCAGACCCTTGGTCCTTCTAGCTCAGTATTGTCTACCCAGACTGGCAGCGGCTTCTCCAAGGTTGCAGGCAGGAGTCTCTCTCAGCCCTATCTTGGAGATGCTGCCAGGGAGGGAACTTGGAACCTTCTGCAGATTGGCTCCATCCCCTGAGGGGAATCTCTTTCAGTGCTGACACATCGTCTCCCTTTCATATGCAACCAGGGCGGACCCTGCTTAGCAAAGGGGACAAGCCATGCTTGCTACCACAAGACCAGCTGTCCTCCACACTTGATCGGCTGATGTGTGTTCACAAAGATCAAGGGAGGAGGAGGAGAGAGTGAGAGGGCAACCCGCGTTCTGTGCCAGGCGTTTTATCGAGGGTGGATGAAAAGCGGACCCACCCAGCTCCTGCCTCCCACACGATCACCCTCCCCACCCCAAACTTTGGAAATGCACAGCCAATCAGGAGTGAACCCGGCTCTCCAATCCTTCTGGATGCTCCTCTCACCCGGTTTAGGTTCAGCAGAACAGACCGACTCTATAAGGTCCCACTTTTCGCAGCACCTTGTGCCGAGTTTGACAAGTAAGCAACCATTCATTGCAAGGATGGCACCATAAAATACCAGGAAGGCATGGAACAAAACTGGAAAGCGAGGAATGGGAAATCTTGTCTCTCTCAGTCATGTGAGGACCAGAGGCATCAGGCGAGGGGCAGCTGGTGTCGGATGTGGCCAGGTTGGTTTGAGACTGGTGTGTGGCTGAAATACACAGGAAGATAGGAAGCTGCCTTATATCCAGTCAGCTTGGTCCGTCTAGCTCAGGATTGTCTACACTGACTGGCAGCGTCTCTCCAGGGTTTCTGGCCAGAGTCCCACCCAGTCCTGTCTGGAGATGCTGCCAGAGACCGAACCTGAGACCTTCTGCATGCAAGGCCTATGGTGGACTAGTTTCAGGACATCCTATCTCCCTTCCAGATGGCCACGGAATGCACTGGGTTCCCCAGTGGCCATCTGTGTCTGCGCCTGTGAGAATCTGGCCAGGTTGAAGTGGCCTCCACAGGTGGCAGATTTTTGGATGCTGTCGCTGGACCCACCATCTGGCATTATTGGGAGCCATGGGGAACCATTGGCAGTCATGGGGAATCATTGGGAGTCACAGAACCATTGGGAGCCACAGGAAACCATTAAAAGCCACGGGGAACCATTGAGAGTCACGGGGAACCGTTGGGAGCCACAGGGAACCATTGGGAGCCACGGGGAACCATTGGGAGCCACAGGAAACCATTGAGAGTCACGGGGAACCGTTGGGAGCCATGGGGAACCATTAGGAGCCACGGGGAACCATTGGGAACCATGGTGAGCCATTGAGAGTCACGGAGAACCATTGGGAGCCATGGGGAACCATTGAAAGCCACGGGGAACCATAAAAAGCCACAGGGAACTATTGGTAGTCACAGGGAACCATTGGGGACCACGGGGGAACCATTGGGACCACAGGAAACCATTGGGAGCCACGGGGAACCATTGAGAGTCACGGGGAACTGTTGGGAGCCATGGGAAACCATTGGGATGTTCTTCTGCACAGACCTTATAGAAACGGATGGGAAGGTGTGGGGGATTCTTCTTCTTCCTGAATTTGCGGGTGCTATTTGAATTCTCTGCCTGAGGCCTCAGACTAGCTTGGGCCAGCCGTGCTGGCAAGGAATTCCCCTCGGTTGATGAATGTTCTTAAGAGCCAGTGTTGGAGAACTTTTTTCTCTCCTCTGGAGCAATAATAAAAAAAAAGCTATAGTTCTAAGAAGCAGGAAACATTCCACAGGGCTTTGAGGGAAAAAAAAAAAGAAATCACAGCTGCGGACCTGGACACAGTGTTGGGTTGGAGCCAGTGTTTAGGCATGAAGGAAAGGGTGGGAGGGGAAAAAAAACCCCAACCAGGTCCATGCACATGTTCTAGCAATTACTGAAAATGGGTCACTTAAGAAGCTGCTAGCCCTGGGGAAGGCAGGTGTCCTGGGTATAATATCTGGGACCGCAACATTTCGGCTGGAGAGAGACCGCAGTTTGGAAGGTGGCAGAACGGAGACATAGCTGTCTGTGGAGCATTTATTCAATCCTGTTAACACAAGCTTATGGGAGGAGAGCTGGTCTTGTGGTAGCAGGGATGAATTGTCGCCTTTCCTAAGCAGGGTCTGCCCTGGTTTGCATTTGAATGGGAGACTCCATGTATGAGCACTGGAAGATCTTCCCCTTAGGGGTCGGGGCCGCTCTGGGAAGAGCACCAGCCTGCTTGTATGCAGGAGGTTCCAAGTTCCCTCCCTGGCAGCATCTCCAGACAGGGTGGAGAGAGACTCCTGCCTGCAACCATGGAGAAGCCGCTGCCAGTCCGGGTAGACAATACTGAGCTAGGTGGACCAAGGGTCTGACTCCGTATATGGCAGCTTCCTGTGTTCTTAACACTTCTATTCCCTGACTGTTCAGAAATCCCGATCAGCCACAGAAATCCACAGAAATCTTGCAGAAATCCGCAGAAAACCGCAGAAATCCCGATCAGCCACAGAAGGACAGGGCCGAGCATGCCCGGCATGCAGGAAGTCCTGAGTTCCAGTTCCAGCGGCTCAGTTAGTAGGGATGTGCACGAATCAATTTTTTCGATTCGATGCGTACCCAAATTGAATCACCTCCGATTTGTGTCAGGTCCAAATCTGGCCAGCTAGCACAGGGGCGGTTTGTTATTTCCACAAATCACCCGAAACACGTAGATCCGGGTACAAATCACGCGTCACCTGAATCGATTCGCACATCCCTATCAATCCGCTGAGCCGGAAAGTCGTTCCAGCCTGCGACTGCAAAGAGCTGGCAGCAGCAGGGAGCGTGGCAGAGCCTCGACGACAGAGTGTCTGCTTTGCAAGCAGAATGATCCAGGTCCCAGCCCCAGAAAGGTCACTGTCTGATAACCCGGAGATCTGCTTCCTAGTGTAAGCCAGGGTGGCACAACTTTGCCCCTCCAGCTGTTTGGGGACTACAACACCCATCACCCCCCTGCCATGGCAGCCAATAGTCAAGGAGGATAGGAGTTGTAGTCCAGCATCTGCAGGAGGGCCGAGGCTGTGCCGCTTTGGTGTGGGACGATACTGAACAGAATGGACCAATGGTCTGATCCAGCATAAGGCCGATTCTGCTGTTCCGAACAGACGGAACAATATTATGTGGGTCACCGGCAAGGCTGGTGTCTGGGGTAGGTTCACCAGTCCTTCAAGACTGGCCTGGAGTTTCCAAGAGCAGGCACACATCTCCAGGAGCTTTTTCACACCCGGTTTTTAGTTTGCATCTCTACGGAATGAAAGGGGTGAGTTCACATATTGGCCAAATTGACCCCGAAGTCCCTGTCAGCCCTTGGGGAGCACTTCACACACCATTCAGGCTTTTTATTAAAAACACTAGTGTTTTTAAGCCCGTTAAAACAACGGGTGCTAGTAGGGCGGCCTCTGTTGCCGTCTTTCCTCTCCCCCGCACTCGGCTTTCTCCGCCGCCTCGGCCGTTTTGCTCTTCCCTGTGCTCGGTCCTGTCCCGCTGCCGCCGTCTTTTTCCACCGTATTCCCCCTCCCCCCCATGGTCAGGCCGTTCCCGCCGCCGCTGTCTTTCCCTGCCCCGCGGTCGGTCCGAAACCGCTGCCGCCTCTGTTGTTTTCGGCGGCCGGGCTGAACCCGCCGCCGCCGCCTCACCTCTTCCAGTGGCTGGGCTGGACCCACCGCCCCCGGCTCTGCCCTCCCCGTGGCTGCCTCTGGCCTTCCTGTGCCCGGGCCGACCAACCGGCCAACATGGCCGCCCACCCGCCCCCGGCGTCTTTCCCTTCCTTGCGGCCGCCGCTGCCCCTGTTCTTTTTGGCGGGCGGGCCAGACCCGCCGCCGCCTCTCCTATCCCCGCGGCTGGCCTGGACCCGCCCCCACCGCCTCTGCTCCCCGGTCCCCTCTTCTCCTTCTCCTGGACCATGAGCCAACATGGCCGCCGTGTCTCTGTGGCCGTATCTTTCTCGGACGTTCTAGGCATGCGCTCTGCGCATGCCCGGAACGGCCAAGAAAGACACGGGCGCAGAGACACGGGAACACACCCTGGCTCTTTATTATAGAGGATAAGAACAGCCCTGCTGGATCAGGCCCAAGAAGGCCCATCTAGTCCAGCATCCTGTTTCTCACAGTGGCCCACCAGATGCCTCTGGAAGCCACAGGCAGGAGTTGAAAGGGGCATGCCCTCTCTCCTGCCGTTGCTCCCCTGCAACTGGTACTCAGAGACAACCTGTCTTTGAGGCTGGAGGTGGCCTATAGCCCTCCGACTAGTACCATTGATAGACCTCTCCTCCATGAAGTTATCCAAATCCCTCTTCAAGCCATCCAGGTTGTTGGCCGTCACCACATCTTGTGGCAGAGAATTCCACAAGTGGATGATGCATTGTGTGAAAAAGTACTTCCATTTGTTGGTCCTAGATTTCCCGGCAATCAATTTCATGGGATGAACCCTGGTTCTAGTGTTATGTGAGAGGGAGAAACATTTCTCTCTATCTACTTTCTCCACACCATGCATGATTTTATGGACCTCTATCATGTCTCCCCACAGTTGTCTTTTTTTTTTTTTGCACTTTATTTTTATTATTTTTATTTTATTTTATTAATTTTATTTTATCAATGTGACTTCCTGTTCATCTTTCAACACAATTATACTGCAAGATCCATATTTGCTCTCATGTAAATATTTTCTTCGTATTTATATATCTGGTTATTATGTCCTAATCCTTGTTTTCATCACCATAGTAATCTATTAGTTTCATTACTATAACAAATTCCCCAACTGTTATTTTTACATTTCAACACCCGTTATTAAATCCAAATTCACATTGTTTTTCATACAGTGGTCCCTCGACTTACAAACTACTCGACATAAGTATTTTTCGAGTTACAAACGGCAGTTTTAGATCCGGTTTTAGATGCGGTTTTTTCGACTTACAAATTTTTAGCTGGGGTTTCCTCGACTTAAAAATTTTTAGATGGGGTTTCCTCGACTTACAAATTTTACATGTGGTTTCCTTGACTTGCCTGCCTGTTTACTGCCTGTTTATTCTTGAAAAGAAATGTTCCTGTGCAGTTTGCAAGCCTTACTGGGGGTCTGGGTCTTTTTTCTAGGCTCCGGAACGCATTAATCCATTCCCAATGCATTCCTATGGAAAACCGCTTTTCGACTTACGAATTTTTTGACTTACAAATGTGCATTCGGAACAGATTAATTTCGTAAGTAGAGGGACCACTGTATACCGCAAAAAGGGTTTCCAATCTTCTACGAAGTTTTCTATAGGCAGTCGTCTTTTTTCTAAACTAAAATGCCCCAGGTGTTGTAGTCTTGCCTCATAAGGAAGGTGCTCCAGCCCCTGATCATCTTGGTTGCCCTCTTCTGCACCTTTTCCAGTTCTACAATGTCCTTTTTGAGATGTGGTAACCAGATTGCGTGTCACCTGATTTATTTCCGGGGTAAAAAAAAATCCACTTTTTGCCCCAGGTTTTTTTTTGGCAACTTTGAACTTGCCGTAAAGCCTTGCCGTAAAGCCTTGCGGTGAAGCCTGCTTTCTGGGAAAAGCTCTAGGTCAGGGTTTCTTAACCTTGGGCCCCCAGATGTTGTTGGACTACAACTCCCAGAATCCTCAGTGGCAATGGCTTTTGCTTGGGGATTATGGGAGTTGTAGTCCAACAACATCTGGGGGCCCAAGGTTAAGAAACCCTGCTCTAGGTGACTCTGGAAAGCAGTTTTGGAGAGCTTAGTGGCTTGGTCTTGTGGGAAATATTGGGGGTGGGGGAATCTCCTGGAATGGCTTCAATCAGAGAGGGCAAACCTAGTCAGAGGAGTCTCAGAGGTCATCTAGTCCTCCCCTGAACAATGCCGGAAATCCAGACCGAGAGCATCCTCAACATCCTGTCCTGCCTCTGTCTGAAGACCTCCAGCAGGGGAGAGTTCCCTGGCTCTGCTCTCAAACAGCTCTTACCATTCAGAAATTTCTCCTAATCTACCCGGCTGCATCTTAAGCCAACTTAGTAGCTCTATTCCTGCCTTCTGGGACAGTGGAGAGCAGCAGAGAACAAGGAAAGGTCCTGGCCCTATTCAGGTATTTCACGAGTGTTATGCCCCGCTTCAGTTTTCTCTTCTCCAGGGTAAACCCACCCAGTTCCTTCGACATTTCCACATACGGCTTGTTTTTCAGACCCCTGGCCCGCAAGTGAGTGAGGCCCAATATTGAAGCATTTATATCCCACCTTTCTGCTCCGTCTAAGTAATAAGCACTTTATACAAAAAAGAGAGAGAGCGAGCAGAAATAAACACAAGGGGAACATGGAGAAATAAGCCACAGTAAAAAAAAACAAAACTGCAGAGGGGGGCAGTCAATCCAATACCAGGCAGAAGCGATGGGTTTTTACTGAGCTCCTGAAAAACTGAGGTTTTTACTGACCTCCTCCCTCATCAATGAGGGAGCCAGGAGTGCCACAGGAACTCATGGGGCCAGGAGTTCTGCAGACTCGGTGAGGCTGTTGAGAAGGCCTTCCTGAGAAGTTCTGATTCGGTGATGAACTGGTTGGGCGAGGCGCTTCATAAAGGCACACAATGTATGTGTTTCTGGGCGTCCTATTTCCGCACCTGTATCCTTTCTCATTCTAACCACTTTGCCACATCTGGCCACCCTGAGCAGCACACCTGCCCTTTCATCATCCCGCCCTGCTGCCTGGTCCCGAATAAGCTTTTTATTAACAGGCGTTCCTGGTCGCGATTTCTGCATTCAGCGTCCCAGACGTCTTTCCTTCCCCGTCTTCCTCCTGGCTTTCCTCCTGGTGCCCATTAAAATAACAAGTTTTCTTCCACACTCAAATCCAAGCTCTGCTTTTGAGATTCTGAACAAGATGGAAGAATATGCTGGACTTTGCCCTGAGCCCACCAGTGAGGTATGTGCCCTCTTCCTGATCTGCTGCTTTCCTATATTTCTTTCTTTTCAATAAAAACAGAACAAATCCAGCTACAAGTTTTAAAAAGAGGGAAGGGCAGCTCATTGGCCAAAACCTGAATAAAAAGGGCAGGGGGAGAGCAACTGGCCCTCTCCATCCCCAGCACAACATCCCTCCAGTGGCTGTTGCTGGTGTCTATCTTATATTTCCTTTTTAGATTGTGAGCCCTTCAGGGACCCATTTTATTTATTTATTTATTTATACCCATGTAAGCCGCTTTGGGGACTTTTGTTAAAAAATGGTATATAAATATTCTTTGCCTTCTTTGTATTCTTCGCATTCGTAACTCCTGAAGGCTGGAAGAGAGGGAGTTGTGCAGGTCTCGGGGGAGAGCGAGTTCCACAGCCTGGGGGCAACAACCGAGAAGTCCCTGTCTCATGACAAATGGGCCTCAGAAGGTGTCGGCACACAGAGCAGAGCCCTTCCAGCCGATCTAGTCAGGCGGGAGAGGAGAGCTGGCCTTGTGGTAGCAAGCATGACTGGTTCCCTTAGCTAAGCAGGGTCCACCCTGGTTGCATATGAATGGGAGACTTGATGTGTGAGCGCTGGAAGAGATTCCCCTCAGGGGATGGAGCCGCTCTGGGAGGAGCATGCAGGTTCCAGGTTCCCTCCCTGGCATCTCCGAGTTGAGGCTGAGAGAGATTCCTGCCTGCAACCTTGGAGATGCCGCTGCCAGTCTGGGTAGACGACACTGAGCTAGCTGGATCACTGGTCTGACTCGGTAGAAGGCAGCTGTCTTGCGGATGCCTCTGATATAGGGCTTAATTTGTCTAAATTGTCTAAGCCCCATTTAAAGCCATCCAAGCTAGTGGCCATCACCACATCCTGTGGCAGAGAATTCCATAGATTAATTATGTGCTGTGTCAAAAAGTCCTTCCTCTTGTCGGTCCTAAATTTCCCAGCCTTCAGTTTCATGGGGTGACCCCTGGTTCTAGTGTTGTGAGAGAGGGAGACAAATTCTTCTCTGTCCACCCTCTCCACTCCATGCATAATTTTATACACCTCGATCATGTCTCCCCTTAGTTGCCTCTTTTCCAGACTAAATAGCCCCAGGTGTTGAAGGCGCTCCAGGCCCCTGATCGTCGTGGCCGCCCTCTTCTGCACCTTTCCCAGTTCTACAATCTCCTTCTTAAGATCTGGTGACCAGAACTGTACGCAGTACTCCAAATGTGGCCGCACCACAGACTTGCTGTGTTACTTCTTACATTCTGCTACCACCGTGATGCAGTATTTTGGGGGTGCAATAAAAGAGGGCAAGAAAGAATTATTGGCAGTGCTGTCTCGGAAATGACCACTGGTACAGAATGTGGCAGCCAGGTTGGGCCCTGGGGTAACCCAAAGGGACCGCATAACACCAATTCTGAAAGAATGGCTGCCGATACGTTTCCGAGCGAAATACACGGTGTTTGTTATTACCCACAAAGCCCTTAATGGCTCAGGTCCAGGGAACTTAGGAAAACCTTCTCTGTCATGAACCCTGCTGCCTATTGAGATCATCTGGGGAGATCCGGTTACGGTTGCCAATGGCCCGTTAGGTGGTGACTCGGGACTAGGCCTTCTCTGTGGCCCCCTCAGGGCTTTGGAATGCACTCCCTGTTGAAATAAGATCTCCATCTCTGGTTGCTTTTTAAAGGACCCTCAAGACACACCTGTCTCCCCTTTCAATTCAAATTAAAATTAGGCTTGTAATTACAATGGATTTTAAACTGTTTGTTTCTATCCCGTGCAATTATTTGAATGGGTTCACTCTGCGAATTGTTTTGAATTGCTTTTATTCTGTGGAAATGTTTTTTGTTGTTTGGGTGTTTTTTTTTAAATTTTCAGTTGTAATTGGCGTACACACCACTTAGAGATGTATATATTTATTTTATTTTTATTTTATCAACACATGTTTATACCGCCCCAAACTTATGTCTCTTACGCGGTTTACGACAAAATAAAAACAAAGTAAAACATTAGTTAAAACAAAAATGAAAAGTTTAAAACATTACAGCAATTCAAGATTTTTAAAAGAATATTTTAAAACAGCATTAAAACCATTTAAACAATATATATCAGGCGGTATAGAAATGAGATAAATAAATAATTCTAAAAAAAATTTTTGGCATTGTTTATGCAACCCCCAAGAACTGCTGCCCTCAGCGACTAGTGGAAGGGCTGGAACTGATTATGGAAGAGCAGAAGGTTCCCAGTTCCCTCCCTGGCAGCATCTCCAGATAGGGCTGAGAGAGAGACTCCTGCCTGCAACCTGGGAGAAGCCGCTGCCAGTCTGTGAAGACAATACTGAGCTAGATAGACCAAGGCTCTGACTCAGTAGAAGGCAACTTCCTCTGTTCCTATGGCTAATGTAGTTGGTTTTGAACACTGAACGTAACCTGCTAGCCAGCCAATCTGGGACATAGTGAACTCTTCCGTTAGATGCAGGGTTGCTCAACTTTGGCCCTTCTGCAGATGTTGGCCTACAACTCCCATAATCCCTGGCTGTTGGCCACTGTGACGGGATTAGTCCCAAAACAGCTGCTGGTGGGGAGGGCTTAAGTTGAGCAGACCTGCATGAGAGATAGAAAAATCTAGTTTGTTTGAAACCAGGAACGCTGTAAGGGGTGAGAAGCCTTTACCCGTTTTTGGCCAACACACGATGCTGAGACGCATTGCGGAATCACTTCGAAGCTTCTCCAAGCACCGACAGAGTGCACAAAATCTCCTCAGGACAAACAGCATCCTTAATGCTGAGGTGACGGGCGCATCTCACCATTGAGACGTGGTGTCACTCGGAGAGCCTGAGCTACGGCTTGTTTACTGTCACAGGAGGAGAACCGAGGCACGTTCCGAGGCCACATGCCGCCATTAGGAGTTAAGGAAGGGCTGAGTTTATGGGCTGAATGCGGAGGAGGAGTTATGGCAAGGAGGACGTCTTTGAGTCACCTTTTCTCCTGTATCGTCCTCTTGGGAGGTTCATTTCAAGCTGTCCTGGATGTTTTTGAGGGCAGAAGAGACACTGAGTCTCATGGAGTGCATGCGGGCCGGCTAGTGTGTGGGGACCGTTTTCACTTTGAAGACGACATGGCAGAAGTTGATAACATTATGAGGCCATTCGCGCGCAGGGGAAATCGGGTTAAGGGAGCCCAGCCCGGTTTCACAGGCGTGTAAGAACCACCGGGAGATGCTTGGCTCCCGATGGCGCCTCCGAAACGGCAAGCCTCCAAAACGGGCCCATCTCCAAAACGAAGTTAAGGGAGCCTCGTTTCTAGGATCGTCTGCCAGCCCGGCTGCTTGCAGATACCACCTTGCTATCTCAGGTGGTCTCGGGACCGACGCATATTGCCGGCCACACGCTTGATCTGGTCTTTCACTCTGAACAGGGTGGTGCTTCCTGGGCGGGGAATGCTGTGATCTCCTCATTGTCATGGACGGACCACCGCCCTGGTTAAGGTTGGACTCATGACCACGTCCCACCTCTGCAGGGGTGGCAAGACCATTAGGATGGTCTGCCCGAGAAGGGTCCTGGATCCAACAAGATTCCAAGAAGCTTCGGAGGGATTTAGTGTTGGCTCTGCTGGTGACCCTGTTGACAGGTGGAGAACTGAAATAATCAGCTCACGAGGGCAGTGGACACGACTGCTCCTAAGTGTCCTCTCGGACCCGCTTCAAAACTGGTCCCCTGGTATACGGAAGAACTATGAGGGCTGAAGTGGCGAGGTTGACTAGAGTGCAAGTGGAGAAAGACTCTACTCGAATCCGACAGATTATTACGGAGAGCGCATTTGAAGCATCTCCAAGATCGTGCTGAGAGAGACTCCTGCCTGCAACCTTGGAGAAGACGCTGCCAGTTTGTGTAGACCATCCTGAGCAAGATGGACCAATGGTCTGACTCAGCATATGGCAGCTTCCTATGTTCCCATGTCTCATTCAGCGCATACACCCTGTATTCCAAAGTGGTCTGGCACATGGAATCCGCTTATCGAACCTCAAACCTACCAAAACAAGAGAAAAGGGTGAGCATTCAGAGGTCACTTGTCCACGTTCCATACAGGTGCATCTCATCTTTGCTCGATCCTTTTTGCTCTGGGCTTTTTTGCTCTGTGTTGCAGGGGCCGGGAGGGTAAAGAACATCTGCTTGCCATTTCTTGCTCCACTGCCAAAAGGACAGGGAGATGCAGAAACCATCCGGGGCGAGCATCTGCCGGTGATTAATGACACACCTGTCCACAAGCCCAGCCGGCAGGGAGGACGTCCATCACAGGCTGTTGATGGCACTGGGTTGATTTACGGGCAGTGAAGGAACTGGCGATGTTCACGTTCTTCTGCCTTGGCTCATAGGAAGAACTTTTGCAACTGTTTGGAATCAAGAGCTAGTCTCTTTAGGGATGCTGTTGTGAATAATCGCCCTGATTTCTCTGGTTCCATGGAGAAAACCACACATCTGTCTATCCCTCTATCCCTCTACCTACCTACCTACCTGCCTACCTACCTATCGGTCTATCTGCAGCTAGCTTAGGCCAGCTTACAGCCCCCTCTTCCACATTTACCTGGTGAGGGCAGTGTGGTCAGCAGCAAGGTCCCTCCCTCTCTTCCCCTCCTTTGCTCCTCCTTTCCACCACCTTGGATTCTGCAACGGCCGTATTCCCTGTGGAAGAACCCCTGGGAAATATAGTGCCTGGGAGATGTAGTGCCTAGGACATATAGTGCCTGGTCGTGTGGAGAACTATCTTTCCCGGGAACCTGCGCTGAATGCTGCGCTGATGCTGAATTTCACCCTTCAGGAAAGACCCGCCTCTTTGTTCCTCCCTCCTTGCTAGAAAAACCCTTCTGAAACTCCGCCCCCTTCAGTTACATAAAAGGGGATAGAGGCGTGTCCCCCCTGTCCTCTAGAGAGTGAGTGCATAGGGCCCTCATTCTGAGATTACTCTATTTACTCAAATGGAAGTGACTCTGGATAGAAGTGACTCTGGACTCTGAAGAACTTTTGCAACTGTTTGGAATCAAGAGCTAGTCTCTTTAGGGATGTTGTTGTGAATAATCACCCTGATTTCTCTGCTTCCAAGGCGAAAACCACAAGTCTGTCTATTCCTCTATCTATCTACCTATCCATCCATCCATCTATCTATCTGCATTTTTGCACCGGCTTTCATCCGGAGATCCCAGGGCACTGAACAACAAATTAAAAACCACGTTAATAACATTTCCGTTATAAACATGAGAACATAAGAACAGCCCTGCTGGATCAGGCCGACGTCCTATCTAGTCCAGCATCCCATTTCTCACAATGGCCCACCAGATGCCTCTGAGAACCAAGAGATGAAGGAATGCCCGCTCTCTTGCTGTTGCTCCCCTGCAACTAGGATTCGGAGGCAATGGTAACCTATATATAATTTACAGATGGTTAGATTTTTTTTATAATCCCTCATTAAAGTAGAAAGTTATTAGACTAACTAACCAGACACTGATGTTTTTGTGCTAGTTCTTTGACGGTACCCAGAATTACGTGCTGACACGCATTTTGTTTCTGGAAAAGGAGAGTTGTGTCGCAGTATTCCATATACTGCCCACATATGAAGCTCACGGGCCCAGCAAAGTGTTTGCGTTGCCTGGCTTACATGCTATCAGTGATGTGGACGATATTGGAGGCTTTGCAGGGAAAGGCAAACTAAGTTTCAGGAAAGCTTTCAAGAATGCCAGTGACCGTATTATAAGAGCATTTGCGAGCCTGGGGAAGGATTTGCTCCCCAGTGATGGTACATTTGCTGTCCTTGAGGAATTTATGTCAGGTTGACTTGCCTCATACACAGATCTCGATAGGTTAAGGTGATGGCTGTTCACCAAGAAGCCCAATCTGAGAGCCTTCCACCTACAAGAGGTGTATTGCAAAGCAGGGTTCATCTCCTCTGACGTGTTCCTGTGCATCTCAAAATACCTGAGAATGCTTGTGACAGCATGATGGGAAACGAAGATCTAGAGGACGAGGACGAGCTGGTCTGGTGGTAGCAAGCATGACATGTTCCCTTAGCTATGCAGGGTCCACCCTGGTTGCTTATGAATTGGAGACTAGAAGTGTGAGCACTGGAAGATATTCCCCTTATTAGGGGGTGGAGCCGCTCTGGGAAGAGCAGAAGGTTCCCAGTTCCCTCCCTGGCAGCATCTCCAAGATAGGGCTGAGAGAGATTCCTTCCTGAAACCTTGGAGAAGACGCTGCCAGCCTATGAAGACCATACTGAGCTAGATAGCCCAATGGTCTGACTCAGTATATGGCAGCTTCCTATGTTCCTATGAGGAGCTAGAGGAAGATGACAGCGGGGATCTCTAGGGGGAAGCAAATCAAGACACATAATGTGATGCAAGAAAGTGCAAAAGAACCTTCAAAAAATTAATTATGGACATTTTTCATATGCTGTAATGTTAATTAGGTGTAAGGGAATTTGTTTGTGTCAAAAAAAAAAAAGACCCTTATGCAAAACTTGCAGTAAAAGTCACTTATGCAAAATGTTTATTATCTATCGTTTAATTATCCATCAACAACTTTCTCAGATCAGCACGACAGTCAGAGCAGAGTTCAGACTGCCAACATGTTTTTCCCTTCCTTATTCTTTGAGGTAATTTGAAGAGAACTGCGTAGGTGATTTGCTTTCATCACAAAAACCCCACAGCATCGTGCACGCTCCCGTACAATCAGTCCTGAATTTCCTGGCAACCGGTTCCATGGGATGATCCCTGGCTCTAAGAACAACGTACTCAAACCTAAAGTGAGTAGAGTCGTTCTCACGGCCACCTGCAGGGTTGGAGGAGTGCCTAGCCTGGCTGAGGAGAGTTCGGCAGGCTTCCGATTTGGGGTCCTGTGCTTGCAGACATGAAGGTCAGAGAGTGATTGTGTACGAAGCAGCAAAATGCTGCTTCGCCTTTAATGTTTGTGAGCACATGGCCCCAAAGGCTGGGTGCTTCTCCTACCCTCCCGGAGGGCATGTGAACGAGTCTCAGGTAAAGTGTGTCGTTGAGTCGATTTTGACTCCTGGCGCCCACAGAGCCCTGTGGTTGTCTTTGGAAGAATACAGGAGGGGTTGACCATTGCCTCCTCCCGCACTGTATGAAATGATGCCTTTCAGCATTTTCCGATATCGCTGCTGCCCGATATAGTACCAGCGGGGATTCGAACCGGCAACCTTCTGCTTGTTAGTAAAGCATTTCCCAGTGAGTCTAGCATCCACTAAAAGAAGAGCCGGGGCGATGCATTGTCCAAAGGGCAGTCTTCAGTCTCCTCCAGAAGATTGGGAGTGAGGGGGCAGCCATGTGGATCTCATCTGAAAGTGAGTTCAGCAATCCCTGAAATGGCCCTATCCTGTGTGCTCGACAAACAGGCTTCAGCATGTGAGATGAATAGTCGGGTGGGCACATTCAACTAGGAACGGGCATCCCTTAAGGTACCTGGGGCCCAGGTCTTTCTTATTTATTTATTTATTTATTTATTTATTTATTTACTTGTTAAATGTATCTACCGCCTTTCATTAAAACAATCTCAAGGTGGTCCACTGAAAAATGCAAACACAACTGAAATAAAACACTATAAAAATACACCCGTAAAATAAGAAGCGTAATTATAAAAAGCATGAATCTGATGAAAGGTTTAAAATACAAGCATAAAATAACCATACAAAATACAATATACAAAGAAGCAGCAGTAGAGACAATCATAGAAAAGCCTGGGTAAAAAGCCAAGATTGACCACGCTTTCTAAAAAGTGATGGAGACGGAGGAGCGAATAGCCACCGGGAGAGCATTTCAGAGTCTGGGGGCAGCCACAGAGAAGGCCCTGTCCCGCGTGCTCGACAACCGAGCCTCCCTCATTGTCAGCACCCGGAGCAGAGCCCCCTCAGAATGTAGGGCATTCCGGGTAATAATCAGCACCTTGAATTGTACTGGGGGGGAAAGGGGCAGTGAGTGCAGTTCCTTCAGGGTGCGTGTACACTGGGATGCACACTGGGATGGAAAGCGATCTAGCTCCCTCATTCTGCACCGTCTGTCGTTTCCTAATCTAGTTGCAGATAAGTGTCCCGAACAGGCAACCACTTTGAGAATATTATTGTTCAGTCCATGGGTGTGTGTGGGGGGAGGGGGGGCGGGGACGACGATGGCTGCACTTAGGGTTAAGATCTACAGTGGTCCCTCGACTTACGTAAATAATCCATTCCGAACGCACGTTCGGAGGTCGAAATTTTCGTAAGTCGAGGAGCGCACCACGGAAGTCTCAAAACACTCGTAATTCGAGGAAGCCGCATCTAAACATTTGTAGGTCGAGTAAGCTGATTCTAAACCGGCAACTACTTCCGGTCTTTTTTGTCGCACGTAACTCGAAAAAAACGTAAGTTGAGTAGTTCGTAGGTCGAGGGATTACTGTACCTCAAATTAGTCCAGAATGCAGTGGCCCGCCTCCTTATGGGTGGACTGTAGATTTTATACCTCTTTTACAGTCGCTGCACTGGTTGCCTGTTCGCTTCCGGGTCCAATTCAAAGCGCTGGTTCTCACCTACAAAACCCCGATGGGCTTGTATATCTCCGGGATTGCCTCTCTCGGCCGGTCGTATCCCGTCCTGTGAGGTCTTCTCAGCTGGCCCTCCTTAGTGTCCCGGGCCCTGGCAGAGGCGTAACGGGGGGAAACGGCGCCCAGGGCAAGCTCTGCCCCTGAAATTGCGCCCCCGCCCCCCCACATACCTGCACCCCCCTGGGCTGGCCGGAGTGAACGTGGCGGTGGCGGGCGGTGGCAGATCGTGCGGCGGTGGCGGGTGGTGGCGGGCGCCGCCGCCGCCTGCCACCCCCGCACTCGGTGATCCGCCGCCGCCTGCCACTGACACGCTCACTCCCGCCGCCGCCCACCACCGCGAAGCGCGATCCGGGGGGGGGGTCGGGGGGCATGCCACTTCCCCCCCCACATGACCCACCAGAGTGGCGCCCAGGGCACGTGCCCTGCCTGCCCCCCTATTGTTACGCCCCTGGGCCCTGGTGTTGTGTGTTTTTTGGAACACTCCCCTCCACCCCCGATTCGTTCAGCCCCCTCCTTGGTGGCTTTTAAGGCAAGACCTACCTTTTTCGCCCGGTGTTTGCCCTGCAATTTTCTTTTTAATTGGTATTGGTATTGTTGTTATTCGCTGCCTAGAGTCTTTGGAGGAGGTGGTCTATAAGACATTTTTAATGAATAAATAAATGAATGAATGAATACTGCATACGAAGATTCTGTGGTTCTGAATGGGAAACGGGACCTGCAGGCAGGACAGTTGCTGACGGGCTGTGCAACGGTGTGCCCTTTCCGCACCGTACGGCTGCGCATGCTTTGTAATGGGGATCGTGGTGCGCAGTTAAGCCAGCGCTGGATAATGAAGTGACTGATCATCACGCCTGCTGTGCAAAGCGATTCTCAAGGAAGGCACAGCAATGATCTGGTTCCGCATTATTTGTCTCTGCATTGTGAAAGCCGCATCCCGGCTTTGGCAGATAAATGTTCTGAACATGGCTGATGATCTCATGCCCAGAGATGTGCATATCCTTGGAAATGAGGGGCCAGGGACGGCATGCCCATAAGGAAACACAATTAGAGCCAGACACTGAAATCCTTGCTTTGTAGTCAGTTGTTGAGTAATTTATGGAGAGAGACAGGATCTAGAAGACCATACACTGAATTGTATGTACGTATGGCAGTGGCAAACTCCTCCTGTATCCTACCAAAGACAACCACAGGGCTCTGTGGTCGCCATATGTCGACACCGACTAGATGGCAGACTTTACTTTTTACTGTATGTATGTATGTATGTATGTATGAATAAATTAAAAAAATGGGCCCCTGTTCCCGAGTACGGCGAATATTTATATACCGCTTTTCAACAAAAGTTTCCAAAGTGGTTTACAAATAAATAAATAAATAAATAAATAAGGCTCCCTGTCCCCAAAGGGCTCACAATCTAAAAAAGAAACATAAGATAAGACACCAGCAACAGCCATTGGAGGGATGTTGTGCTGGGGATGGAGAGGGCCACATGGATAGAGATGGATAGGGTACCAGCTCAGGGACGGATCCACATGGGTCTGTTTTGCCGGGCCACAGATGAACACCCCCATTTCAATGCTCAGTTGAAATCTGCCCAGCTGGTTTTGTGCTGCCTCTGCGTAACTGTTGCTTTTGCACTCCCCGTTTTGACGGGCAATTACTAGGACTCCAGATCTTGACACACACACACACACACATTCGCTTTGCTTGCAGTGGCACTACACCATAGGCTCCCTAGTCTTCAATTAGTAAGAAAATGAGTCCACAGCGGCCCAGCAAAGTGCCAAATTGTGTCGTGTTTACTGCTGTGACTCTTGCAGCAGCAGCAGTTTCTCCTGAATTTCTCCTGAAATTTCTCCTGAAATCTCGGGCAGGCATTTAGATGATTAATCCACTGGGGAGGAGGGAATTTGCACCCCTTTCCTTGGGTGTAGCCCTGTGGATTCCTGCCCGGTTTGCTCAGGTAATGTCTCTTGGACCCGAGTCGGCTGGCGGGAGCCGTTGCATCCCAGACCGGACTTCTGGCTGCAGTTTCTCTCTCCGGCTCTGTATCTCACCTACATCCCCCCCCCCCCCCCGGCACCGAAATCCCTTTTTGACATTCTTGTCCACCACGTCTAGTCGCAGGAAACCGCCCGGCTGTGGTTGGCTGAGCGATTGTGGAGGGGGAGAAGAACAGTGTGTGAAATCCAGTGTGTGTGTGTGTGTTGGGGGGGGGGGGCAGTTTGAGGTTGTTGGTGGAGAATGCGCATCTCAGGGAGGCCGGCAAGCCTCTCACTGTCTGCCTGACAGCTATAAAGCTGACTGGAGTTGACTTGGGGAAACCGCTAATCAGCTCCTTCTTGCTGGCCGCCTGGGCCCTTTGCCTGCCCTTTGAAGTTTGAGGAGAGAGCCTGGAGAGGAGAAGGGAGGGCCAATTGCAGTGTGTCTGCAATTTCTGCCCTTCCTCGCCCCTCCCTCCCTCCCTCCTGCTGCCGGTCCTGCACCAGCCCCGAGCTCATTCTCCACAGACCCGCCGCTTGCACCTGGTGCCCAGAGCATCTTCGGCACGTTTCGAGACGCACATCTGGCCGGCAGGCTCCAGGTATGCCTTCCCACCTCTCCGCCTGGCAATCAGTTGTCGTTTCGCCCTTGCCGGCAATGTCTTGTCTTTTCTGCAGGGGAGCCTCTGTCTGTGTGTGTGTGTGTGTGTGTGTGTGTGTGTGTGTGTGTGTGTCTGCTCTGTGTGTGTGTGTGTGCACATAATTGCAATGTTGAATAACACCAGCTCTCTAGCTGCCAATAAGCCTTGGGGGCTAATCGTTTAATTGCCTGAAACAGAAATGCGCCGTGCATTTGCTTCAGACAGAGCAGCGGCGAAGGTACTTGGTGAGACCGTTATATAATAGCAGTGCAGCAAGACCGAACTGGGTTGTAGTTTAAACTTCTCGCTGTCTCGTCCTTTCCCCTCATAAGTGCAGGGTTTTTTTGGAGGTTGTACCTGCCCCCAAGTATGCAGCTTGTGGTGCTTTGGAGTCATTTCCCTAGCGGAGGGGCTTTCCTTTTAAGTAGATATGGGAGGCATACTTTCGGCACACACCCCCCCCCCCACTCTGGACTGAATGGAGAATAATTATTTGACTGGCTTTGGACCAGAAGTAGCTTGACGCTCTAATGAAAACCAACTGTTTCGGGTAAGTTTCAGCCACCTGTCTCCGGGACACACAGCCAAGAACTATGGGGTTTTCGATTAATCAGAGCGGATTCTCGGCTTTGGGAACCCTTTACGGTTAAGCCCGCAGACGTAAGTTTATATTGTGAAATTGGATGGAGGTAGTGACATGATAACACTCTCTTGGGAGCTGGTCTAGGGAGGAGAGTTGGTCTTGTGGTAGCAAGCATGACTTGTCCCCTTAGCTAAGCAGAGTCTGCCCTGGTTTCCATTTGAATGGGAGACTACATGTGTGAGCACTGTAAGATATTCCCCTGAGGGGATGAGGCTGCTCTGGGAAGAGCAGAAGGTTTCACGTTCCCTCCCTGGCAGCATCTCCAAGATAGGGCTGAGAGAGATTCCTGCCTGCAACCTTGGAGAAGCCACTGCCAATCTGTGAAGACAATACTGAACAAGATAGACCAATGGTCTGACTCAGTATATGGCAGCTTCCTATGTTCCTATGACCATTAGATGTCGTTGGACTACAACACCCATCATTCGCACAACAGTGGGATGGTAGGAGCAGGGGATGATAGGTTTTGTAGTCCAGGAACATCTGGGGGACCCACCTTTGAGAACCCCTGCAAAACGGTGAGGTGGGGTGGGAGAACGAAAGCATATTGATCTCGTGGCATGATTCTTGCTTTTGGTGCAAGAGGTCCCGGGTTGGAATCCTGGACCAGTTTTTTATTTCTTTGGCACATTTATATATCGTCTGCAGCTGCTTATATGATCTAGAAACATTCAAACCAACACTTAAAACAAATGATTCAAATCCATATCCGATTTAAAACGTTGGCTATAACCCGGAGTGGGCAGGTGTGTGTTCAGAGGTAGAAATTGCCCTTTAGGACAGGGCCCACCCCCGGTTCTCAACCTGTGGTACTCCAGACATTGATGAGCATAGTGTTCATTTCTCCCTCTTCACCCCATCAAAGGACTGCTCCTCTTTCCTTCCCCCTCCCCTCACGCCAGGCATGAACTAATTCCCATGCTGCCACTGCCTGGCTTGGTGGCATCCTCTGCACATGCTCAGGTGTCACTGCTGCATCTGCAGCATGGCCCGAGAAAAGCTGAGCAGGTGCTCCGTTGCCTCAGGATGCAAAATATCTCGGAGACCGCCCCTGCCAGTGCCCGCTGCTCTTGCAAGTTCCTCAACCCATGCGTGTGAGAATGCATGAAAGCTGGTCTTGGGGTAGCAAGCTTGCATGCTAAGCAGGGTCTGCCCTGGTTTGCATTTGGGTGGGAGGCTACATGTGTGAGCACTGGGAGAGATTCCCCTCAGGAGATGGAGCCGCTCTGGGAAGAGCCTCTAGGTTCCCAGTCCCCTCCCTGGCAGCATCTCCAGGATAGGGCTGAGAGAGATTCCTGCCTGCACCCTTGGAGAAGCCGCTGCCAGTCTGGGTAGACAAGACTGAGCTAGATGGGCCAAGGGTCTGACTCAGTATATGGCCGCTTCCTATGTTCCTATGACTTTAAAGAACCACAAACCTATCCCCACTGGCTGGGCAGGCCTGGGCTACGCGGATGCCGTTCACTACAACTCCCAGCATCCCCAACTACAGTGGCCTTTGGCTGGGGATTCTGGGAGTTGTAGTCAGCAACATCTGGGAACCCCTGTTAAATAACACTGCCCCCGCCCCCATCTCTGGGGCTCAGGTGGCTGATGGGTTGCTGACCCACACCCTGTTTTCTCTTCCCTGCCCAAGACCGTGTCCAGGAAAGACTGGGGTGGGGAGAGAGGTCAGTACCAGGACCGCTGGAACCTGCATGGGGGGGATGTCCCTGCACCCCCACGCCCGCACACATGGTCTCGCCCAGCCCACTTCCTGGCCAGGAAGGAAGCAAAGGGCTTGGCCTGGATGCTGGGAGGCTGCAGGAGGCTCGTCCCTCCCTGGCTGTGCTGACGTCTGCTGGGGTAGAGGAGTGAGTGGAAGAAGCTTCCTTACAAAACAGAGGCCTTTTATGCTTCAGGACCATCGGAACATAGGAAGCTGCCTATACCGAGTCCAACCCTCGGTCCATCTAGCTCAGTTTTGTCTACCTAGGCTGGCAGCGGCTTCTTCAAGGTTGCAGGCAGGAATCTCTCTCCCAGCCCTATCTTGGAGATGCTGCCAGGGAGGGAACTTGGGAACTTCTGCTCTTCCCAGAGCGGCCCCACCCCCTAAGGCAGGCCCCTAACTTCCCCCCCCCACAGCTGTTTTTGGACTACAACTCCCATAATCCCCAGTCACAGTGGCCACTAGCCAGGGATTATGGGAGTTGTAAACCAACATTTGCAGGAGGGCTGAGGCTGAGCATCCCTGCCCTAAGGGGAATATTTTACAGTGCTCACATGTAGTCTCCCATTCAAATGTAAACCAGGGCAGACCCTGCTTAGCAAAGGGGACAATTCATGCTTGCTACCACGAGACCAGCTCTTCTCCTTGGCTCCTGAATCCGCTGGTCAACAAGTCAGAAGGGGAAACTCCCTGCAGCATAGACCTTTCTGCAGAAGAGGAGGCGTTGACTCCATGCCAGGGTGTGGCAGCTCAAACCTTTCAGAGGAGGGGTGTAAATCGACCTTCCCACTCTCTAACATTCTTTTCAAAGTCTTCAGGTAGGCTGCCAAGCCAAGGCTACTCACCAGACCACAGAGCACAATTTCATCCCAGCTGCTTGGCATTGAGGTGCCGGGCTCTGGCTGGCAGCAGTCCCTGGGTAGGGATTTAAGAGCTTGGCTGAGCTTCTGACTTTGTTGGATCAACATTGGTCTTGCTTAGGCCCTCTCCCAAATCCTGTCGAGGCAGAGCCAGAGAAGCAGCCCAGAAACAGCTCTGCCCCTCACTGTTTGCTGCCCGCCTGGGTTGGCTTCAACCCTGGGTTGGTTCTCCCCAGATCTTGCCAAGCACACAGAATGCTCACAGCCGGGCTGGAACAGGACACCGAGCAATTCAGACACAGTCTGAGAGGGTGGGGGGATCTGTGCAATATTCGTATAATAGTCCATTTCAGTTTGGAAACGGCAGTCTCTCCACTCCCAGTGGCGAGAGCCAGAGATGAGCCGGATTTCAGGAAATTCTCTCTCCAGGCTGCCAAAAGCAGAGGGCGGGGAAAGATCCAAGCTCTGAGGAGCTGACATTCTCGATATGTTCTGCAGAATGAGGCAGGACGGGTTTCCTAGGCACTGTTGAGTGAGGAGAGCTGGCCTTGTGGTAGCAAGCATGAATTGTCCCCAGTGCTAAGCCGGGTTCTGCCCTGGTTTGCATTTGAATGGGAGACTACACGTGTGAGCACTGGAAGAGATTCCCCATAGGGGATGGTGCCGCTGCTTTGGGAAGAGCACCTGCCTGCTTGCATGCAGAAGGTTTCAAATTCCCTCCCTGGCAGCATCTCCAAGATAAGGCCACTGAGAGAGACTCCTGCCTGCAACCTGGGAGAAGCCGCTGCCAGTCTGGGTAGACAAGACTGAGCTAGATGGACCAAGGGTCTGACTCAGTATACGGCAGCTTCCTATGTTCCTATGGCTAATGTAGACTCCTCTTGACGAATTCCCCTTGTGCCTCTTGTTTTGATAGGATGAAGAGAATCCGGCAGAGCTGGGACCACAGCTTCTTCTCCTCCTGGGCTCGCCTGACGGGGACTCTGGCCCTTCTACTCTTCGTGGGGGACCTCGCCTTGGTGAGCTCCCAGGTGAATGTTCATTTCCTCAATCTGGGCTTGTCTCACAAATGTCCCTCTGAAGGGCACCCCCCACCTTGCTGAAGCGAAGCAGGTCTTGGTGTGGTCTGTGTCTGGATGGAAGACCCATGTATGCCCCCTTGCGGGATGGCACCGTAACTTTGTGGTACAGCCCCAGCTGGATGATTATTTTATTTTATTTTATTTTATTTTATTTTATTTTATTTTATTTATATACCACCCTTCCAAAGGTGGCTCGGAGCATTTTACGTTTTTTGTTTTAAAAACCCAATTAAAACCAATTAATAATTACAGTTACAAAAAACCCTAATTAGAAGCAGATTCAAATTACAACTAGATAACATTAAAACAAAATATCATTAAAAGCTAGGCTGCAAAGATGCATGCAGAAGTCCGCAGGTTCAATGCCTGGCAGCGTCCCTAATGAGGACTAGCAGACTGAGGCTAAATCCAAACAAGACGGAGGTGCTATTGGCCAGTAAGAGAGCCAATCAGGAGGAAGGGATTTGACTGGTTCTGGATGGACTTGCACTCCCCCTTGAAAGAGCAAGTGTTGCTGGACCCGGCTCTGCTTTTGGGTACTCAGGTGGAGGCGGTGGCCAGGGTGCCTTTGCACACCTTCGGCTAAACCTTTCGAGAGGCAAATCTCCAGGTAAAGCTGCGGTGCTGAATGGACAGTTCCCAGCTTACCTGAAAGGCCCCCTTGGTAATACAGTTCCCAGTGGGAATAATCAAGGTGCAATGAGAAACAGGTTTCACCTAGCTCCAGGAGCATAGGAAGCTGCTTTAGATGTTCAGTCCCTGGCAGCATCTCCAGGTACAGCTGGGAGAGACTCCTGCTTGTAGCCTTGGAGAGCCACTGCCAGTCTGGGTAGACAATCCTGACCTCGACGGAGCGAGGGTCTGACTCAGTAGAAGGCGGCTTCCTGTGTCCCTAGAATAAATGTCATAGTTGGAGTCCCTGGCAGTGCTCCCAGGGGGGTTTTCTTCTACATACTGCGTGTGTACAAAACCGGTTTGCCCGGTTCGGTTCGGGTTTGGACCGGACTCGAACCGGACAGGGCATGTTTAGTTTTTGCACCCTGATCTAGAACCCTGGCTCGGCTCAAACTGGAGCCTGTTCAGGGTTCTAAAGTGTTATTTCAAAAACTTACCACTGGGTTCGGTGGCCGCTGAGGGGTGCTGCTGCGGTGTGTGTGTGTGTCTCCAGCGGACCCGCCTCCCTCCGCCAGCCTCCTGCCTGGTCTTCTGTGGACTGGTTTGGTTCTATGGGCGACCTGCAACCGATATCGTTGCAGCCCATTCAACCTGAACTGCATTTCCCCCCACCTCGCACCCCTTTCGCCAGGATCATGTCCAGACTTCCAACAGCCTCGAAGAAGGAGCCGACGTCACGGCCTATTGGTGGGGCGAGTGGACCAAATGGACGGCCTGCACCCGGACGTGCGGAGGAGGCGTCAAGTCCCAGGAGAGGCACTGCCTCCGGCAGAGGTCAGCCTCTTTGAATTGGCCAGGGCCCCTGGGTGGGAACGGCCCAAGCTAGCGGGGTGCCCAACGTGGGCGTGGCCCAATTCCCCGGCAGGAGAGGAGAGCTGGCCTGGTGGTAGCAAGCATGACCTGTCCCCTTAGCTAAGCAGGGTCCGCCCTGGTTGCATATGAATGGGAGACTCGAAGTGTGAGCAGCACTGGAAGATCTTCCTCTCAGGGGATGATGGAGCCGCTCTGGGAAGAGCTGAAGGTTCCCAGTTCTTTCCCTGGCAGCATCTCCAAAATATGGTCACTAGGGACTCTTGAGGTGAAGAGGTTGTGATCCCTGAGCCAGGATGAGCTTTGGGGGCCCCTTACTCCTACCAATGGAAATGCCCCTCGATGCCCCCTTGTCTCTGCCCTCCGATTGGGAGGATGATCTCAAAGCACCCCAATCCCCACCAGCAGCCCCCCAGCGACGCCGCAGCCCACGCTTAAGAAAGGGGGTGTAGCCCCTTTAAGACATCCCAGGCGCGAGTGGGGCTGGAAGTGTGGGCTCTGCATTTAAGGCCTCATTCTCCCCCGCCCCGCCCCGCCCCACCATGATTTGCTGAAGCAACTTCGTTGTGGAAGCTTCCTGCCTTGTTTTGGGGCCTGCACTCTGTTCTTGGTTTCTCTAGCTTCTGATTCTTGGTAGCGCCTGGTTCAATCCTTGGTAGCACCTCCAGTTAATGGTTCTGAGACAGCTGCTGCCAGTCAGGGTAGACAATACTGGGCTAGACGGAGCAGGGGTCTGACTCATGAAAGGCAGCTTCCTTTATTTATTTATTTTTGTGGGAGGGAGGACCTTATGGTTCAGAGGTAGCAGAGGGCATTCTGTACAAGGCCCCAGCTTCAACTCCTGGCCACATCTCCAAGTAGGGCTGGGAAAGACCCCTGTTTGAAACCTGGGAGAAGCCGCTGCCAGTCAGTGTAGACCAGGGATTCTCAACGTTGGGTCCCCAGATGTTGTTGGACTTCAACTCCCATAATCCCCAACCAGAGGCCACTGGGGCTGGGGATTATGGGAGCTGAAGTCCAAGAACATCTGGGGACCCAACGCTGAGAATCCCTGGTGTAGACAATACTGAGCTAGATGGACCGATGGTCCGACTCAATATAAGGCTGCTTCCGATGTTCTTATGGGGAGACATCAGAGCTCTGTGGTAGTAGAGGACGTCCTTTGATGGTCTTGGACTAATAAGCTTTATCTGGATCTGGATCTTGAACTCTCCCAGCTCTCCAGAGGAAGCCCGTGTCCATTTCCTGGGGTGTGGGGCTGTGTGGGGAGGAACAAAAGCTTTGATTCACGGCACCCTGTAGCGTCCGTGGATGGAGTGAGGCTTGGATTGCATCCATAAGAATTGAATTAATGACAATATATGAAGCGGAATCCTTAGCACACCTTTTCAAGACAGCTGCAATATTATCTAGCTGCAATTTGCAAAGAATGGTAGATGTGTGAAGAAGACGAATCTCGGTATGGTACTTAAAGGCACTGCACTTATTAATTAAAGGTTCTGGCGGGTGTCTTTTCTCTTCTTCTTCTTGCATGCTTCCCCCTCCTCCTGTCTCTGTGCAGGAGGAAGTCAGTGACGGGGCTTGCTAATAAAACCTGCACCGGGACCTCTAAGAGATACCAGCTGTGCAAAGTACAAGTAAGTAAGAAAGTTTTCATGCTTGCATTGATGGAGAAAGAGACTTAAGTTGTGGTTTGGGAGGGGAGCAAAGGTCTAAAAGGTAAGGCTCTGTCAGGCATCTCATTTTAATTTATTTTGAGTGTTTGGATGATTAAAAAACGTGTGTCCTACTTTTCCTTAGCAAATAAAGCCAAAGCAGATCACAAAACATAAATCACAGTTGCAAATACACAAAGGAAACAAGAAAGCTCCAGTTAAAAAAATAAATAAATCCCTGCAGTGCCCAGGGATTTGATCCATAGAGTGTGTTCATGGTGAGTGACTCTCACAGGTCCCTGAGAGGACCCAGCATTGGGAACCCGAGGGCCATTGTGGCTGGGGATGATGGGAATCGTAGTCCACAATGACATCGGGCAGCCAATGTTGGCACCTGAAAGCCTTTGCTGCTGGGGAGGATGGAGACCCAAGCAAAGAACCCCACCCTTATGGAAGACCATTTTGGATGGTGGTCCATTTTGGAGGGGTATGGTCTGTCAGATGGAGGGCTGTAGTCTGTCAGAGGGGTGTAATAAAAAGTAATTGTCCCCTTTGCTAAGCAGGGTTCTCCCTGGTTTGCATTTGAATGGGAGATGTGTATGCACTGGAAGATATTCCCCTCAGCAGAGGTGCACCTAGGTAATTTTGGAGCCTTGGACCTAAAGGCCTTTGGAGGCCCCCCCCCTGCAAATTAAGCATCATCATGCTTGGTCGGGCGACCACACCACCCAGGACAGACTAAAGAGGATTTGGGGGCCCCGAAGGGCTGTGAAGGCCCTGGACTTCAGCCTGGAAGTCCAGGGGTAAGAGAACCTCTGCCCCTAAGAGGATGGGGCTGCTCTGGGAAGAGCCCCTGCCTGCTTGCATGCAGAAGGTTCCAAGTTCCCTCCCTGGCAGCATCTCCAAGCTAGGGCGGAGAGAGACTCCTGCAACCTTGGAGAAGCTGCTGCCGGTCTGGGTAGACGATCCTGAGCTAGATGGACCAAGGGTCTGACTCAGTAGAAGGCAGCTTCCTAGGTCCCTATGTAATCCATTCCTGGCCACGGACTGCCTACCTACACACAACCAAGCTGTGGGATCCACCGGGCAGCCTGGCCACATTGCCAACTGATCTCTGTCTTGGGATCTGTGATCGCCCTTGATTCACACACTTGGGCCTGGGCGGGGAAGCCTGTGGGGAAGAGAGTGAACAAGGCCAGTGCGAACGGCAGAAGCTGGCGGCCGAGAAACAACCGCGCTCGCGTTTCCACTGCCACCTTCTCTGCTGTGCTTTTCCAGCAGTGCCCTCTGAATGGCCGGAGCTTCCGGGAAGAGCAGTGCACCTCCTTCAACTCTCACGTGTACAACGGACGGACATATCAATGGAAACCTTTATACCCCGGTAAACAAGAAGACCTTTCTTTCTTTGGTTTTGACAACACAAAGTCATTCCCCCCCCTCGTTTTTTTGTTTTTTTAAGGAGTTGGGAATGAATGGGGCTCTCTTTTGCTTTTGGACGGAGGCTCTTCTTCTGAGGTTTGATCTGATTCGCCGAGGCACTGCCCGGATCTTTCCCCGACTCGGAGGAGCGATTTGCAGCTAAAGCAGCTGCTTGAAAAATGTTTCAGCAAACTGGGGCTGTGTTAGATATTCACACGCTTCAACTTTCAGGTTGAAAGCTGTGATTCCAACAAGATCGATATTCCCCCCCAAATAGTTTATGTACTATTGATCTGCTGTTCCTGATCCTAAGAATTGGCTTGGTTCTCCATGCTGGGGTGACAACAGTCGTCATGGGAATGGAGCAGGATTCGTCCTAATCTGAAGGTGCTCTCAGCTGAGCAGCTTTAGCTACTGCTACACAAAAGTGGCAGAAAACATAAGAACAACTCTGCTGGATCGGGCCCAAGACCTATCTAGTCCAGCGTCGTGTTTCCCACCGTGGTCCACCAGATGACTCTAGGAAGCCCACAGGCAAGAGTTGAGGGCATGCCCTCTCTCCTGCTGATACTCCCCTGCAACTGGCATCTAGAGGCATCTTGCCTCGGAGGCTGGAGCCTTCAAGACTAGTATCCACTGTAATCAACTGAGGATGATGTGTTTGACATTGAAACCGGTTTTGTTTTAACTTGTAACAACTGG
Organism: Hemicordylus capensis; assembly: GCF_027244095.1. Classification (NCBI taxonomy): domain Eukaryota; kingdom Metazoa; phylum Chordata; class Lepidosauria; order Squamata; family Cordylidae; genus Hemicordylus; species Hemicordylus capensis. The sequence goes on along the minus strand of NC_069673.1, from coordinate 2,474,593 downwards.
TGAGTGGTATTTTATCCTTGAATAATTAAGAGTCTTGGTGGAAGAATAGTTTGGAATTAATATGCACATATCATTGCTAACTGAGCCATTTTTGTAAGGGTGGTATATAAATCAAATCAAATAAATAAATTTATAAACTAGTAGCCATTGACAGACCTGGCCTCCATGCCTTTGCCTAAGCCCCTTTTAAAAAACATCCAAGTTAAGGGAGGAGAACTGGTCTTGTGGTAGCAAGCATGAATTGTCCCTTTTGCTATGCAGGGTCCACCCTGGTTGCATCTGAATGGGAGACTAGAAGTGTGAGCACTGGAAGACATTCCCCTCAGGGGACAGAGCTGCTCTGGGAAGAGCATCTAGGTTCCAAGTCCCCTCCCTGGCAGCATCTCCAAGATAGGGCTGGGAGAGAGTCTTGCCTGCAACCTTGGAGAAAGCCGCTGCCAGTCTGTGTTGACAATACTGAACTAGATGGACCAAGGGTCTGAATCAGTATAAGGCAGCCTCCTATGTTCCTATGTACTAGTGACGCCTAAGACACAATGTCTATGTCTGCAGCGTTTTCCGTCTTTCTCCCATCAGATGACTATGTCCACATCTCCAGCAAACCTTGTGACCTGCATTGTACCACCGTCGACGGTCAAAGGCAGCTAATGGTCCTGGCCCGGGATGGGACGTCCTGTAAATACGCTGATTTCCGAGGGGTTTGCGTGTCTGGAAAATGTGAGGTTGTTAAACATTATAGCAACCTTCTTGTCAGTCGAATTCTTGAAATTGCAGTGGCCGCCCTCTTTGCCTGGCCCTCAATACTCTATTTACACTGTTTCTAGCCCATTGGATGCGATGGGGTACTGTTCTCGACCCACACGTTGGATAAATGTGGCGTCTGCCAAGGGAATGGGAGCAGCTGCACTCACGTGACGGGGAGTTACAGAAAGGGAAATTCGCATCTTGGTAAGACATGTGGGGAACTTTTCCTTAAGTTGTGGTGGTTTCTGGTTTCTGGAGGAAGACACAATTGTCAACAGACGGGTGTTCGATATGGCTATGCAATTGAATAGTTTCAATAATAGGGGTGTGCGAAATTGATTCAGATTCAAATCGATTTGACTCGAATCTGGGTGATTCGAGTGATTCCAATTTGAATTGAACTACCCCTTAAAAGAGCAATTTGATTCACATTTGAATTGAATTTTCAAAATTTGATTCAGATTTGATTCAAGAACCGTTTGGCATCTTTTAAGAACCTATTCAGGCCTCCTGATTCATTGATTGGTTAAAAAGGGCATGGGAATGGGCTCAAATTGATTCAAATTTGATTTTCAGACCAGATTCGAATTTGATTCCAATTCAAAATGAATTTTTGGAATTTGATTCAAAACAAATCAAAACATTTGTTTCATGCACGTCTCTATTCAATAGTACTATTGCATAGGATCATGCCACTGTCATACTTATTGGAGTTAATTCTGACACATTTGTCACTGCACTCTGTTGTGTTGAAAATGTCGAATTAATCCCTGTTGTGTTGGATCTATGTCATAATTATCAGAATTGTCAGAATAGATGCTAATACTGAACTTGTGGTAGCCATTTCTGCCATGCATTTTCTTTAAAATCAGTGAGAGGACCACCTTTACATTGAACACACATAATGCTGGACTACCACCATGTAAAAATTTAAAGCTTTCTGCCCAGCCATTCGGGAGCTATTAATTTGTGTCTTTGGGGGCGGGCAGGGGGAGGAGTTCCCACTGATCCTTATGCAGAGTGATTTAAGTCTGAATTTCTGACTGAAATTTCAATTCAATCCAACTATACAATATTCACTGTATATTCACTGACTTTTAAATGGCTTTCAGGAACTCCCCTCTTCCTAAACTCCCAGGTCAGCCCTCCTCCCAAGGAGACATCCACACTGGTTCCTTCTCTTCCCGAGGAGCCCTATTGAGAGGGAGGCCCCAAGCAGCCTACAAATATGAATATGATGAATATTTTTATACCGCTTTTCAACCATAGTTCCCAAAGCGCTTTACTTAAAAAATCAATCAATCAAATCAAATCAATCAATCAAAATGGCTCCCTGTCCTCAAAGGGCTCACAATCTAAAAAAGAAACATAAGATAGACATCAGCTACAGCTACTGGAGGGATGCTGTGCTGGGGATGGATTGGGCCAGTTGCTCTCCCCCTGCTAAATACAAGAGAATCGCTGCTTTAAAAAGGTGCCTCTTTGCTCAGCAGGCTAAGCTCAGCTAGCACCCTGCTCTAGGGCAGAGGCCAGAATCCCACCGGGGGCACCTGGTCCTCAGTGCTGGCAACCTCACCAGGGGACACCCGACGCTTCTGTGGCTGTTGCAGGCTCTGGCCACTCTGGTTTGGATGGTTCCAGGGCATGGTTCCTTCCCAGGCCAGGGAAGGCTTCCCCTCTTCCTTGAAATTGGATTCCCTGGGGTCAGTGTTGGAGTGAATCCCAGCACTAGGCCAATAACTGGCTGGTTGCACCTGGAACATAGGAAGCTGCCATAAACTGAGTCAGACCATTGGTCTATCTAGCCCAGTATTATCTGCACAGCCTGGCAGCGGCTTCTTCCAGGTTGCAGGCAGGAGTCTCTCCCAGCCCTGTCTTGGAGATGCTTCCAGGGAGGGGACTGGGAACCTTCTGCATGCAAGCAGGCAGATGCTCGTCCACTGAGCTATGACCCCACCCCCTACAGGGAATCTCTTCCAGTGCTCACACATGCAGCCTCCGATTCAAATGCAAACCAGGGTGGACCCCTCTTAGCACAGGGGACAAGTCAGGCTTGCTACCACAAGGCCAGATCTCCTCTGTATCTGATATCCTTCAGGTCCTAGGCCATGGACTCCGACCCTGATCGTTTGGGATCCTGATGCTCACTCGCCCCCTAGAGCCATGTTTTAAAATTATTATTATTTTTCAAGTACGGGCCACTTTGCCAGAAAACACCACCCCCCCTTCCATGGGCGAGCCATTTCCACCTGCGCTGAGCCCCACACAATAGATCACTTTCATGCTGGGAGGGCCCTTTCCAAGAGACGGAGCCCTCTCCCAGGAGCTGTAGGAGGAAAGCACCAGGGAGGGCGACATTTCCCAGCACTCCGCGCATGCCTCCTAAGATGGTGCAGAAGCTCAGGAGGGCTCTGGCACCCTACCAGCACTGAGCAAAGGGCCGTTGGTACTCAACAGGATACCAGTGGGTCTATGCATAGTATTCAGCTGTGTCCGAAGCTTCACACAGTGCCCAGATTAGGCAGGGAGCCGCATTTAGGATTTGTTTGTTTGTTTGATTTTGATACCACCCTTCCAAAATGGCTCAGGGCAGTTTACAATTAAAACCAGAAATCATTAAAACCAACAACAATTAAAACAGAAATACAAATATGAAACACCAATTTAAAAACATCTTAAAAAACAATTAAACTATCAGGACAATTAAAACCCTGAAAACCAGGTGAGCTTTAAAACAATTCAAACTAATTAAAAACCCTAAAATGCCAAGCCAAACAGATGGGTTTTAAGGGCAGCTCGGATTTACAATAAGGAACCCTGCCCTAGAATTAGGGGTGTGCATGAACCTTTTGGCGTAGGACCAGTTCACATCGAACCGGGCCGGTTCAGTGGTTCGATCGTAAATTGATCCGGGACCGGTTCAGTCAACGATCAAACTGAACCAAGCCCGGTCTGATGTGAACTGGTTGTACGCTGAAGGGTGTGGATGGTGGCAGAGAGACAGCAAGAAAAGTGGTTTAGGCTCACTGCTTGCTGCTCGCTGCCACTCGCCGCTGCCATCCCCAGTTGAATCGCCGGCTGGATAGCTGTTTAAACACAGGCTGCCTGCATGTTGGCGGCGTGGTTCCAGTCTCTGTGCATGCCTTTCTCGCTGCTCCCCTGCCTCACTGGATTTCGCTTTACAAGTATTGATGCCTGAACCGCCAAACCAATTCGATTGGAAGGACCGGACCGGCCGGTCAATTCAATCGAACCGGTTCGGGGAATGTGGCTCGGTTCAAATTCAAAACAAATTCAAATTTTGGGGTTTGTGCACACCCCTCCCTGGAATATAGGAGGACTCAGTCTACAGGAAATCCCTGACAATCAAGTGCACACATGCATATTAATTGGATGTGTCAGCTTAATATTATTTGGCTGGGAAATTGGGAGTTTCTTGGTATAGGAACGAAAAGGAAACAGCTTCCACCCCCAGGGCAGATGTTTATCATTCAACATCATTCTATTGGGTGTCGCCACTAAAAGACGTCCGTGCATCCGGACATTCGTTCCCATATTTAAGGAGTTCCTTCTGATTCAAACTTTAGGCAGAAGAGTAATGTTTGCATGGCACGGAGAAATGGGGATGGCGTGTCGCCCCTGCAAAATGTCCCTTTCATTCATCAATTCAGTTTTCTGCAGGCTACTCTCTGGTGACGCACATTCCTACTGGAGCAAGAGACATCCAGATCGTGGAGCGGAAGAAATCTGCTGACGTCTTGGGTGCGTAGGATGCCCCGCTAAGCAGACAGAATGTTAGTCTTAATTGTCTCGTAATGGAAGCATTTAGCTCATTAGTAGTTAAGCTACGGGACATTCCGTCTCACCACCGCCTCTTTGGCTTCATGATCCCATTGGCTATAGGACAGGGGCATGATGGGAGTTGCAGTCCAACAACATCTGGGGATCCGGACTCGGGAAGCCCTGTTCTAGAATAATAACAGAATTTTAGAATGGGAAAGGGACCTAGACAGGAGTCTCTCTCAGCCTTAAATAGAGATGCCAGGGAGGGAACTTGGAACCTTCTGCATGCAAGCAGGCAGGTGCTCATCACACCTCCTAAGGGGAATATCTTCCAGTGCTCACATGTAGTTTCCCATTCAAGTGCAAACCAGGGTGGACCCTGCTTAGCAAAGGGGACAGTTGATGCTTGGTACCACAAGACCAGCTTTCCCCAAATAGCAAACAAGGTCCCCTTGTGGCGTGCCAATCTGGCTTGCTTCACAGATCTGCTTCCCTAGGCTAGCAGGCTGCTTTTTAGATCCCTTCCACTGCTTCCCAATCTTTAGTCAGCTTAATGGTCTTCCCTCCTGCTCTGTCAACAGGACCTAGCTCTTCCTTCCTGCTTCTGTGTGACATTTTCCTTACCTATGTCAACTTGTTCATTCTCTCATAAAGCTGCATGTACTGTTTGCCAGCATTCTGTAGATATGCTTTCACCTTGAGCAGTTGGAATGTTCATGAGCATTCCATGACATCACACAAGTTCAGCTTATGACAAAGAGCAGTTTAGTGTCTAGCAGCTATTGGTGTGCCTTTATGGGGATCTTGCAATACATTTTCAGAATGTGATCTTTGAGAGAGAACCAATCTTTCTCTCTCCCCCCTTATTTTTAAAGCTGTTGCAGACGAAGCAGGTTATTATTTCTTCAATGGGAATTACCGAGTAGACAGCCCCAAAAACTTCAACATCGCAGGCACCATCTTCAAATACCGGAGACCGATGGACATTTATGAGACCGGCATAGAATACATTGTTGCGCAAGGTCCAACCAATCAGGGCTTGAACATTATGGTAAGTGTGGGTGTTTTTGTACCAGAGAGAAGTAGTCAGTACTGTGATGAATTGTGTGTACCTTGCTAGCTGGGTTCAAAAATGGAGAACATTTCACTGATTTTTTTTTTTTAAATCACCCTTTACTCTCGTTATGGCATACTGCCTATTTGTTTGTTTGTCAGTTTTTTACACCACCCCAAACTTTAGTCTCTGGTTGGTTAACAACATCATAAAATGAGTTAAAACATACACAGAAATCTTAAAACAATTTAGGCAATCTAAAAATCAAAAATAGATTAAAACTTAAACATTTAGAAAGCTGAAAACGCTTGGGTGAAGAGGTGGGTTTTCAAGTGTTTTTAAAAAATTGTCAGAGATGGGGAGGCTTGTATTTCAGTAGGGAGTGCATTCCACAGTCTTGGGGCAGCAACCGAGAGGACCTGCCCCTGTGTGGCCACCAGCCGAGCTGCTGGCAACTGGAGACAGACCTCTCCAGACGACCTCAATGGGCGGTGGGGCTCGTAATGAAGAAGATGTTGTCTTAAATACCCAGGGCCTAAGCCACAATTATGCATGCTTCCCAGCTTTAACCACGGATGAGTGGAAAATAAGCCTAGTTTGTATGGCCAATAATGTCCTTTCCTGCAGTCAAGAACTGGAAAGGCAAGACAATTAGGGTTTCAGCACCCTGGAGAGCACCCAGTGAGCACCCTGGAGAGCTCCAGTCAAGAACTGGCAAGGCAATTAGGGTTTCAGCACCCTGGAGAGCACCCAGTGAGCACCCTGGAGAGCTCCAGTCAAGAACTGGCAAGGCAGGGCAATTAGAGTTTCAGCACCTCGGAGAGCTCCCAGTGAGCAACTTGCTCTTCCAAAGGCGGGAGGTGGAAGAAGTGGCCTGAGCCCTTAAATACCTTCAGGCTCCGCCACCCTGGAGAAGAGCATCTAGGTTCCAAGTTCCCTCCCTGGCAGCATCTCCAAGACAGGGCTGAGAGAGACTCCTGCCTGCAGCCTTGGAGAAGCCGCTGCCAGTTGGTGTAGACAATACTGAGCTAGATAGACAAATGGTCTGACTCAGTATGTGGCAGCTTCCTATGTTCCTATGTGATTGTGTGTCAGAGAAAAGCAAGGCTGGAGGCGGGGAATTTGATTGTCTGTCCAACCTCGTCTGGGTGGGATGAGAGTGCCTGACCTGGATTCCGTCCCCAGCTTCTGAATGAAGCAGGCGGGGAAATGGCCCTACCCAGCTGGTCTTGACAGAGAATCAGAGAAACGGAAGGACTGCCCACTCGCAAGGGTTTCTCCCCGCCTGATAAGCTCATCGGAGGGGGCTGTGCTCCACATGTCGACAATGAGGGAAGCTCGGCTGTCGTGCACATAGGACAGGGGCTTCTCGGTCATTTCCCCCAAGCTTTGGAAGCCTCCCAGAGGCTTTTCAGACAGCAGGTTTTCCCTGCAGGTTTACCATGAGGCTTTACTGCAAGTTCAGGGCTTAACGGATACTCCGATACAAAAAAAGGAGTTTTTTTTAAAATCCTGACATAATTCGGGCTAGGTTCCAATACAAAGGAAAAAACCCGAATCATGTTTGAAGTGCTCTCTGAAATATTGCACGGACTTCGGGGTAAATCTGGCCGATATGTGAACGCACACCCACCCTCCCAAAGTAAAGGCGTGGTAAAGTGGCCTTCTGAAAAAGCTCCCACTGGACATCTGTTCCTCAGTCTCCATTACAGTTTTTTAAAAAGCAAGTTAGATCAGGGCTTTTAAAAGATGAAGTGTGCTGACAAGTCAATTTCGACTCCTGACGCCCACAGAGCCCTGTGGTTTTATTTGGGTAGAATACAGGAGGGGTTTGCCATTGCCTCTCCCACGCAGTATGAGATGATGCCTTTCAGCCCGATATATTACCAGCAGGGATTCGAACCAGCAACCTTCTGCTTGTTAGTCAAGCATAGGCTTTTATAAGAGTGTTGTTTTCTTGTTGCTTCTGCTTTTGGGCTATGTTTGGTGGCTTCATTGTGTCTGTGTTTTTAAAAACTTCTAAAATAGATGTATATGATTTCCTATATTCCAACTTAATATTTGTATTATTTGAACTGTTGAATCGTTTTGCACTGGTTTTAAAAAATGTATTTACAGCATCTTGAGATTATCTTAATGAAAGGTGGTATATCCCCTGCTGACTGAGAGAAGAAGCACCTTATAAAAATAGTGATCCTCTTTATTGAGCAGGGGGAGAGCAACTGGCCCTCTCCATCCCCAACACAGCATCCCTCCAGTGGCTGCTGTTAGTGGCTGTATTATGTAGTGGTTGTTGTTGTGGTTGTTGTTGTTTAGATCATGAGCCCTTTGGGGACGGGGAACCATTTCATTTATTCATATCTATGTAGACTGCTTTGGGAACTTTTGTTGGAAAGCTATATATAAATATTCCTCTACTATCTGTCTATCTATCTATCTATCTATCTATCTAAGAATGAATAAACACAAGCTCTCTGCCCCCTACTTTTCTTTTGTCTAACACATGATCACAAAAACACACAATCACAAAATCATGCTTGATTTCACAGCCCTTGTGTTCCCTTGTTTGTCAAAAGTTGGATTGCAAGTTTCTTGTGGCAGGGCCCTGCAATCTTGCTTCTCCCATTCTCTCAAGCACCAAACATGTGGTGTATGTATAACTAAATACTGGAGTGTCTCCCTCTCCTCCAGGTATGGAACCAAAATGGAAAGAACCCATCAATCACCTATGAGTATACCCTTCTCAGGAGGCCACTTCTAAGAAACATCCAACCAATTTACTATACATTCTCTGACAGCGAAGAAAGCAGAGAGTTTGATGGGGAAGACCCGTTGGGGTTTGTCCAGCACAACACAAGCTTCTTTGGGACTCTCTCCAAGGAAAAGATCCACCTGGAGAATCAAGTCTTTGGAAGGCAAGAGATAGTTGAAGACCTGGACTTGAGCAAAATTCAGGAGACCAACGAAGTCTACGAAAGGACAGAAGCCAATGACTGTGACCCAATGCTGAAGGGCAAGCCGCCCAAAGGTGAGGAAAGCCGGCCCTTAAAGCCAGTCTTGGTTTTAGGAACGACATAGGAAGCCACCTTCTACCGAGTCAGACCGTTGGTCCATCTAGCATACAACCAGTTAAAATGCTTGATTTAATAAATATGTCTTTAGAGACTTTTAAAAAGTTGTCAGAGATGGGGAGGCTCTTATTTCAGCAGAGAGCTCATTCCAGAGCCTCAGGGCAGCAACAGAGAAGGCCCGTCCTTGTGTCGCTGGTAGCACCCGCAGACGGACCTCTCTAGATTATCTCAAGAGGCGATGGAGGTCATAGTGAAGAAGATCTTCTCTTAAATACTTGGTTATGACAGAGTTTAAACTGGACTCAGAAGCAAATTGGCAACCCGTGCCAAAAATCGGCACTGAAAACCATTCAAAAATCCAAATTTGATAGCATGAACATTCAGAAATATGGACACGTTTCAAGCATTTGTACCTCCCTCCCGCCCCGTTCAGTATTTTCCCCACTTAAGGCTGTTCCCCCCTTTTTGTTCCAGATTCCAACACAACCAAGTCCAGTTACATGACAGAAGGAAACGGGCGAGAATTCGACTCCCGGCTGACTTCTAAAGAATTCCTTTCGGAAAACGCCATCACCCACAAGCTTCTGGACAAGGCGTCTGACTCAAAAGAATCGGTGCGGAACAAGACGGCAAACAACAGCCTCTTTTCTCCGAGGGACCCGGTCAACTCGGTTGGATCCCACATAGACAGCCTTTATGTCGATTACGACGACAATGACGAGATTGTGGCATACACCGTCAACGGCACCTTCATGGAGCTGAGCAGCGACAAAATCATCAACTCCTCTTCAGAGGCCCAGCTTTTCAATGCAACTGTTCTGGTCGCTAGTCCTCAAGGGAACAGAACCCACAAAGCAAGGTAAGATGTGGGCTGAGATTTCCCCTTGGCTTTCCTGGGTGGGTGGGCTGATTCCGTTTTTCCATCCAGTGCACTGCAGGACAAAATTCCTACGGTAAGTTGGAGGGATTAACTTTATGTAAGAAATGCATCTCATAGTAAATGTGAAGTGTTTGCGGGTGGGAGGAAAATAGTATAAAAGAGCCTTTTGAACCAGATAGACAGATTTTATTAGAGTCATTGACCAGTGCACTTCTGAACCAGCAATAGCAAGTTTGCAGTTTATAGAACAGTTTATTGTTCTATAAACTGTTTGCAGTTTATAGTAAGTTTGTAGAATTTGGACTACAACTCCCAGAATCCCTTGCTGCAACAATAGCCAGCAGGGGGCGATGGAAATTGTAGTCCACCAACGTCTATCCAACAACATTAATAACCCCTTTTATAGGGACTGCATCCAGGTTAGTCTTAAAGTCCAGCCCCTTTTATGTTTACTTGGTAGTAAGTCTCACTTTGTTCAATGGAACTTACTTCTGTGTAAATAGGCACAGGCCTCATGGGTTGCACGATAAAAGATCCAGTTCAAGGGATGCTGCTGAATTTTTAAACTGGTGTTTTGCTCTTTTCCGGAAAAAGGTCCTGGACAATATAACCTTGTACTAATTCAAGGTGTGTGTGTGTGTGTGTGTGTGTGTGTGTGTGTTGCGGTGGGCAGGATCTGAAAATGTTCTGCAGCAAGAAATACAACATTTACAGCCTACATTCTATGCAAAATGAAGTGGATTTGCATATATTGGCTTCAGCGGCAGAATAGTAATATAGTAATAATTATGTACGTGGTAACATAAGAAACTGTCTTCTACCTTGTCGGACCATTGGTCCCTCTAGCGCAGTATTGTCTGCACAGACTGGCAGCGGCTTCTCTGAGGCTGCAGGCAGGAGTCTCTCCCAGCCCTATCTTGGAGATGCTGCCAGGGAGGGAACTTGGACTCTTCCGCATGCAAGCAGGCAGGTGCTCTCCTCCCAGAGTGGCCCCATCCCTTAAGGGGAAGATCTTCCAGTGCTCTCACATGTAGTCTCCCATTCAAATGCAAACCAGGGTGGACCCTGCTTAGCGAAGGAGCGAATTCATGCTTAGACCAGCTCTCCTTGTGTGTAATCTATGTACAGTATGCTCAGTGGCAAAGACGGTGCGGAATAAGGTGGGGGGGGGGAGACAAATATCTCTGGGCCACAGGGGTCCAGGGGTTGCCGACACTCCACTGGCAAATTAAGCCTTAGCCTCACTGACTGGGAGAGCCCAGTTAGTTCTGCTTCTGGGCCCCAGGCTGGCCATGCTCCCTATGTGCTTCTGGTGGTCATTCACGGGGTGTGGCTCATAAAGCTTTTGGAGATTTCATTTTTAGAGTCTCTGTGGAAGGAGCTGAATTCTGACGAATGAAGACTCCTATGAAAACTTGCATGAAAAACATTGAGCAAGAGGCAAAATTAGGGACCAAATGGACGGGGTTAACCCGGAGATCTGTGGTCGTCTGGGGAGCTGGGAGGCCTATCGACCCAGCAGCTCTGAACCTGGGTAGCCCATATCTGCTTAAAGGTTAGGGAGGAGAAAGATGAAGCCCATCCAATCCAACCATCTCTTCTGGTTGTCTGCCGTACAGCTTTACAATTAGAGATGGGCACAAAATGAATTCTCCGATTCGTTTTGAATTCAAGTCGAATTCCAAAAATTCTTTCGCATTCAAATCGGATTCTAATGCAATTTGAAAATTTGATCTGAATTTGGATCAAAATTGAAGCGATTTGACCCTGTTCTGTCACACTTTTTAACCAATCGGGGGGCCTGAATGGTTAAAAAAAGGAGCCAAATTTTAGAAGATTGGTTTCAAATTCGAATTGAATTGCCCTTTTAAGGGGTGATTTGATTCAAATTCAAATCTCTCAAATCACCCAGATTTCAGTTGAATCGATTTGGATTTGAATCGATTTGCTCCTCCCTATTTAAAATGCTCCTGGGCAGCCGGCAGCCATGTTAACCATAGAGTCCTGTAGCTGGCGGGGCCAGGGAGAGGAGAGTTGTGCAGTAATCAGGACTGCCTACCCACTGCTGACACAATGCATTGTGGAATATGTGGAGACCCCAGCTCCCTGGTGTATCCAAGGGACAGATTCAGGAACACAAAGACTGTTAGGGACAGTTGGATCCTAAGCATCCCGCAGCCAATTTAACCCCAAATGTCTAGGTTAGGGATGCACAACTCAAATACCCCGGTGGGCCGGAACCTGTCATGACTTGATGTGCAGGGCCCAATTTTTCTGCACGTTGATAACTACATAGAGCAGGCCTGCTCAACCTTGGCCCTCCTGCAGATGTTGGCCTACAACTCCCATAATCCTTGGCTATTGGCTACTGTGGCTGGGGATTATGGGAGGTGTAGTCCAAAAACATCTGGGGGGCCTAAGTTGAGCAGGCCTGACATAGAGTCTTTGGAGGAGGCAGTGTATAAGAAAATTTAAATTAGTAAATAAATAAAAATTATTTTATTTATTTAAAATATTAATGCAAGGAAGGGGGAAGAGGGATGAGGGATGGTGTCAGGGCCAAAAGGTGCAAGCACACAATTCCTTTGGAGTATTTGGGGTTTCCCAGTTGTCCCCCAGCCAGAGAGCTGTGTAAGAGCTTAGCTGACTCGAACTCTCAAATATAGACTGTGTGCACAACCCCCTTTGTGTGCGGGCGGTGCCAGGAAAGACAGAGCAGTACCCTTGCATACCTTGGCACATTGCATCCTGCCAGCCAGCCTGTGTGATGGTGAGTGGGTGAGTGGACGGCAGCGATAAAAGGGTGTGATTTACAAGAGACAGAGTTGTGAGGAGACGGGAAGAGGCTAGCTGCGGAGAGGCAAAGCGTTAGAAGGCGGGAAAACAGCCCTTATCTGCCTCATAGTGCTGATAAGATGAGAGGCTGTCGTGGGAGGTAAGGTTGCCAACTCCTTTTCACGGCCTTGCTCCTGTGCTTTTAAGTGTGAGCCACACAGCAATTTAGCATGCACACTTTTGAGGGGGTCGTATTATAAATATGATAAACAAAACAAAATGAAACACTTACTAGTTTGGAAGAATCAGGTGCTTTTTACATGCTTAGAGACATTCTTTATTCTTGTATTTGTGAAATCCCCCCCCCCCCCGTATTCATGGGCACAGCTCATGTTGAAGGAAGGGAATCACTGGAAGACAAATTGCATCTTCCATCACTGGAAGACAAATTGCACACACCCCTCTATGGCATCCCTTTCATAAAGCACAGTCAAAACCCTGAAAGGACACCCCCCCCCAAAAAAACACCCCAGGCTGGGCTTGTTCTCACAACCTTATGTAGGGTGGGCTGGAGGAATGCCTCTCAGATGACCAGAGCCTCCTTTGGGCTCTGCAACTCACGCGCCCACACAAACACAGCAGCATGGCCGAAACCGGCCGAAACCGGGAGCCGCATATCCCACAATGCACTGCGAGAGCAGCGAAGAGGCAGCCCTCAACATGGCAGCAGTGCTCCTCTCCCTGGCCCTGCCAGTCACCGGACTCTATGGTTAACATGGCCGCCGGCTGCCTGGGAGCATTTTCAAGCTGTGCGGCAGCACAGACCACAAGGAGAGAAGGTTGGATGGGCCCCATCTTCCTCCGACCTAACTTTTAACCTGGGCTACCCAGTTTCGGGGCTGCTGAGTGTGGAGGACTACCAGCTCTCCAGACGACCATGGATCCCTGGGTTAACCCCATCGTGTCCAGGGATCTGTTGTGAGAACAGGCTCACTGTTTTTTCTCACGTGCACAATGGGTGGTGGAGGAGAGATGAAGCCCGCACTTTTTCAATACGAAAGCCCCCTGTTGGATGGAACAGAAGGGGAAGAGAGCTGAAAAAGAGGTAATCGGTGTGGACAACCTGTGGGGACTTCAGTTACTGTTTCTCACACAACAAACCTCCCCATCTGTAAAACCTCAGAGATAATCTATGCAGCGAAAGTATCGATTTGGGGCTAAAAAGCAAGGTGCGAGCTTTAATCTGCAAGAGACGGAAGTTTGGGGTGGCATACAAGTATAATAAGTAGATAAACAATCCCTTTAATTGCTAGGTGAGTGAATTAACGAACGAACGAATGAATGACTATTACGGTCAACGGCCCATAAGAGAAACAACACAAAACAGCTCATTTCACAAAATACAAGAGAATATTAATTAACCAGTTATTCTAATACCATTTACTCAAACAATTCAGATCTAATCTTACTTGCTGCTGCACAAAATTTAGCCATATTCAGTGTTATGTGTTCACTGCAGTCTGCGAACAGAAAAGAAACATACCCATCCTCTGTTCTACCAGGGATATTCAATAAAAAAGGGGGGAATCAATTCAGAACGAATATCCCTGTAAAATAAGCAGTATAGCAAAACATGAGCCACCGATTCTACACCTTGACCACAAGGACAGATCCAATTATTAATAGGGATTTTCTTATATCTGCCCTCTATTATGGCTGATGGTAATGCATTAAATTGTGCAAGGGAGAAGGCTCTTCTCTGAGACGTGGTAACTAAATTAAATAAATATTGTGCAAGTTTGGGGTAACTTGTAAAGCTGCAAAAAAGGTACTTGCAGAAATTTGTGCAAGATCACTCTGTTTTTCAACCTCTGCTATACACTGTTTAATAAGCCTTTTAGCATTATCAGGATCCAAAGATCTCAACTGAATTAACTAAATTTTCAGTTGATTTACTGCAAAGTACTAGTTCTGTGTTTGGTGTATAATATCTGGGATGTGCTAGGCTATAACAAAAAGAGTGAAGAAAACCAAGCAAAATGCTGCCCCATTTTTCCTTCCTTCCTTCTGTAGTTTCTATTTGGTAGAGTTGTAAGTGATCAATCTATCAGAAATTAATGTCATTTGAGGCTTGGATAAAAGGTGTGTGTTTGTGTGTGTGTGTGTGTGTGTGTGTGTGTATAAACCATCCCGAGTCATTTCTGAAAGGGCGGGATATAAATTAATAAAATTAATTAAATAAATAAATAAACATGTCCGATTCATCCGCTCATTAATCCTACACATTTTAACAGCTCAATCAACTAAAAACTATTTCATGGGCAAAGAGCCCTATGTAAATCTTTGCTGACAGCATATCTTTAAAGAGGAAGACACAAAAATACTCCTCGGTATCCCTTGAACATTTTCCCATGAAAGAAAAATAGATGAATAGTCGTTGCTACCTCGGGCAGTGGTGGGTTCTCCGTCACTGGAGCTTTTTAAGCATAGGAACATAGGAAACTGCCAGATACTGAGTCAGACCATTGGTCTATCAAGCTCAGTATTGTCTTCACAGACTGGCAGCGGCATCTCCAAGGCTGCAGGCAGGAATCTCTCTCAGCCCTCTCTTGGGCTTGATGGCTGTCTGTCAGATGCTGGCGCAGATTCTTGCATTGAGCAGAGGGTTAGATTAGATGACCTCGAAGGTCCATCCAACTCACACATTCTAGGATTCTGTGGTGCCTTTTTTCTTACATCTAGGGCTATTCCAGAGCTTCTGCTGTCCAGAAATGATGACAAGCGATATAATCTGGAGATTCAGAGACAGCTGGGTTTCTCTCTGTTATATTCTGTGTCCAGTTTAAAAACAACACAGCATTCTCCATGTTTTAAAAATGAGTGGTGGGTAGTGTAGTCTTGAATATTGACTTACTGTAAAGGTGCAGTATACCCTGTTGAACTAGAATATTATTATGGTACTTACCTGCGCAGTGATGTACTCCAGAATTCCATCTGTTAGACGTTTCTTTTTAAAAAGCTCACAAAAATATCATTCAGCAGGGCGGAGTATAATTTGTGTTCTAAATTTCTTGTGTTGAAATTCTGCTCTTGGGCAATCCAAATTCTGTACCAAGGAAAGTGGAATTCTGCAAGCTGCATGAACTGTAATGTGATATTATGTTCTCTCATTTGTTCTACAATTCTAATAATTCTGCATCATTTGCTCAAGGGCACAGAGCTGACAGCTCAGCTCAGCTCTGATCTCTGTAAATATGCTTTTTTTTAAAAAGAAAAAAAAAGAAAAAGAAATCTGCAATCCTTAGGAAATGGAATTCTGCACCCAGTTCCACATTCTATTCTGTTGTTCTGTGCTTGTGCAGAATCACAGAACACAAACAACCGTACCATTCAGTGATCGGTTTAATTGGAATCATGCATATAACACAAGTTGCGGGGTGCGGGGTTGCAGCTGCTGAAGAGCAAAAGCAGGTGGACCGATATGTGTATGCACACAACCCAAGTTCCGCAGTTTTGCACCAAGAGCAATGCAAATTCTGTGAGGAGAAAGCGGAATTATCTGGCCTGGATGCAAATTTGACGGAAGGAGCAAAGCTGTTATTTGGGACTGAAGATTTTTCTGAGGTATTTCCCCCACATTTCCAAGCATATCTGTGTCACCACGAGGATGGGAAACTTGTTTCCCCCCGCAAACTCTATGGGCCCAAACTGTCTTTGGGTTCATATATTGTACCATAATTAGGTATGTTCCAGGCTAAAGCGATACTGCACCTTTAGTCCCTCTGTGTCTAGAGATCAGGAGTATTTGATCGAGGGCAAGCTATAGATATATACATATTTATATATTTTGTCTTAAACATTTGAACTGTTTCTGTTTGTGGGTATTTTTATCCCATTCTCTCTATTTCTAGACAGCGGAAGCTCTGTCTCTAACCGGGCTGGGATTCTGCTTGGGGATCGGGACAGGTATGTTGTATTATAACCAAACCATCCCAAGATTTTTAAAGAATTGCACCCCAAATTATTTTTTTGTTAAAAAGCACACCAACATCCCCCCCCAAACCCAACCAGACCAAATCCATTTCTTTATTTTATTTTTTGCTCCCTGTTGATCTCTTTCATCTGATGTGCCATTAAAATGCTCCCTTCAATTTGCGCTCCTTATTCCTTAGGAACCGGTTGAAACTCTTCAGAAAGGGCCACAATATGAGTCCTGCGGACATGTACCGGTGGAAGCTCTCCTCCCACGAACCCTGCAGCTCAACCTGTACCACAGGTAGCTAAAACAAACGCCACACCCACGCTTGCTTGGCTCTCAGAGTAGGGATGTGCAGAATGTTCTGAGCGCGGAACATTCTCACTCAAAACGGGCCGTCGTGAGTGAGAATGTGCCGAAACAGAATGCCCTTCAAATGGCACAAAATGAATTTTTGGATTCGTTTCGCATTCGAATCGAATTCTGATCTGGCTCAAAAATCTGATTAGAAATTGAATCAAATTTGAATCAATTCGACCTTGTTTTGTTGCTTTTTTTTTACCAGTTGAGAGGCTGAATGGTTTTTAAAAGTGCCCAACAGCTCTTGAATTTGAAAAGAATTT
The DNA here is from genome assembly GCF_027244095.1 of Hemicordylus capensis. Classification (NCBI taxonomy): domain Eukaryota; kingdom Metazoa; phylum Chordata; class Lepidosauria; order Squamata; family Cordylidae; genus Hemicordylus; species Hemicordylus capensis. The sequence goes on along the minus strand of NC_069673.1, from coordinate 2,457,687 downwards.
AGAAAATTTGAACTGAATTGTCCTTTTAAGGGGTGATTTGATTCGAATTTGAATCACTCGACTCACCCAGGTTCGCGTCAGATCGATTTGAATTTGAATTGATTTGCATACCCCTAAGGGCTCATTCTGCTGGAACAACCAGCTCAAAAGGGTGTTCTGACAAAACGTTGCAGGCACTTGTAATGTGTTCTGCAGAACACAAATGCCTGGAACATTCCATCAAGCCGGTTGTTCTGACAGAACAAGCCCTTCATTTGAAGGGCATTCCGTTTCAGAATGTTCTCACTTTCATCAGCCCATTTCAAGTGAGAACGTTCCGAACTCAGATTTTTCTGCACATTCCTATTTCAAAACAGTTTCCCAAAGTTCAGTGGGACTTACTACCAGGGAAGCATGCAAAAGGTCTCAGGCAAGTCATTTAAAAGGAAAAAAAAGTTCTGTGAGAGGAAGCCATTTCAGGAAGTGACAAATTAAGAAGCAACCATGTTCAAAGAAATAGATACACACATCACACATCAACTGCTTGTGTTTGCTGCTTTGGAGGACTTAATAGCTGAGGTGAAATTGACCAGCTAAATTCAAATACACTGGCTTGCTGGGTGGATTTCACAACTGAAGTGAAACCAACATTCGAATCAAATTCTGAAAATTTGTTTTGAATTCAAATTGAATGTGAATCTGGCTCAAAACATCTCAGTTTCACTTCAGTTGTGAAATCCTCCCAGCAAGAGGATGAAAAATTAAGCCTTTTGTTTCACAGGCTTCCAGAAAAACAACTAAAAAAAAATAACTTCAGTTTTCTTGCGTTGTACTGACCTACTAACTCCAGTGCAATTCCTAAGTTTTTCTCTTGACAGCAGTATCTATCTATCTATCTATCTATCTATCTATCTATCTATCTATCTCAAAAACAAAGCTGTGATTTCAGAATCTTCCATGGTACAGAGGAAAGATGGTGGGGCTGTATTTCTTCTGAACAGCAATGGATTGGAATTTTTTTTTTTTAAATATTGAAAGGCGGTTCTCCTCTGGAACTGCAGGGCCATGGGAGATCAAATGGAGGGGTTCTCTCAGGAAGATCAATATAGCAAGCATTATATTGGCATTCTCTCTTGTGTGGCGGCGAAGGGCAAATCTCTCTCGTAGATGCTGTCTTCTGTGATGTTTTCTCTCATATGCAAATACATGCAAATTAAAGCTGTGTTTACCACAAATTAAATTTTATGCAATTCAAATTTAAATTTAATTTTTTTAAATTTTAATTTTATGCAAATTAAATTTTATGCAAATCAAAGCTCCTTTTATAATTAAAGCGGCTTTTACTGGGGAGTAACTCCTACTGAGTAAACGTCCTTAGGACCGCAGTATGGATTGGTTAATCCATGAAAAGAGTTCTTTAATGGGGTGGCAGATCTGTTGACTGTCTGTTCTTCCAGCAGAAAGACGGAGGCAAATGCACACAGAAATGCATCCCGTCAAATGTCTTTAAAAGGCCTGTGGACTACAACTCACATCATCCCATCATCTTTCAACCACTGTGGCTGGGGGTGATGGGTATTGTAGTCCAAGAACATCTGGGGATCCAAGGTTGAGAACCCCTGCCTTAACTATTGGTCGTTTGGGGGCAGTTCTTGGTTACAGCTGATGGCTAACCAAAAGAATGGTTCCTCCTTTTCAGGGTTCCCTCTAACAGGGATTCCCAGCTGTTGTTGACTACAACTCCCATAATCCCCAAGCAAAGCCTATTGCAGTGAGGGATGCTGGGAGTTGTAGTCAGCAACAGCTGGGAATCCCTGTTAGAGGGAACACTGCTCCTTTTTGATTCCAGCACTGAAACTCTGTCAGTCTTCCTTGGATATACATGTCTTCAGGCCCGCCTGAAGATGCTGGACTACAATTCCCATCACCCCTGACTATTGGCCACTGAGGCAGAGGGTGATGGGAGTTGTAGTCCCAAAACAGCTGGCCGGCCAAGGTTGTGCAACCCTGTCGTAGATGGCTCATGTAGAATTTCATTTGATCTTTCTTGTCAAAGACAATTGCATGCTGCGGTTTCTGGCTTGGTTTCTGGTAAGACTGATGTTCAACGCTCAGGAACTGATTGAGCTAGCTCCATTTCTAAACACAGGCGTGATGTCCACCTATGCCATGTGTGTCCGCTATGATGGGATCGAGGTGGACGACATGTACTGTGATGCCATGACCCGCCCAGAGCCAGTCCACGAATTCTGCGCGGGAAGGGATTGCCAGCCAAGGTATTACATCCAGCGGAAGAACTTGCCTCTTTGGTTCAGGGCAGAGCAGCGTAGTTGTGGGAGGAGAGCTGGCCTTGTGGCAGCAAGCATGCACTGTCCCCTTGGCTAAGCAGGTTCCATCTTGGTTTGCATTTGGATGGGAGACAACATGTGAGCACTGCAAGATATTCCCCTCAGGGGATGGAGCCGCTCTGGGAAGAGCATCTAGGTTCCCAGTTCCCTCCCTGGCAGCATCTCCAAGATAGGGCTGAGAGAGACACCCGCCTGCAACCCTGGAGAAGCCGCTGCCAGTCTGTGTAGACAATGCTGAGCTAGATGGTCTGACTCGGTTGAAGGCAGCTTCCTATGTTCCTTTGACAGAGCACGGCAAGACAATGTGTTGTATTCCGAATGGCTTGTGAGAAATGCTCTTTTTCAAGGGTTCAGATCTCGCAATAGAGGGAGACCTCGTTAGCCCATGTTTTTGACACCTGGCCTCAGGATATGCAGAAAAAGGTCAGCATCAAAAGGATTGAATCTGTGTATCCACGGGTCGGGCTGGTCGGAAATGATCTTGGAGGTAATTTCCAGCCACCATTTTGAGACCGAGAGCCATTTTATGGCGCATTTTGCAAAAAAAAAAAAAGGGGGGGGGGTGAGCCTTTTGGCTTATTTCCGTCAACTTTTAAAAACTTTTGGGGGCATCATTGGACTGCTGAAAGGGCAGTGGAGCATGGTAGGGCACTTTATTTTGCCCATTTCTTCCTTTGGGGGGCAATTTTGAGGCAATTTTGGATAGTGCGGGAACCAAACCCCCCAAATTACCTTCACTTTAATGCCCTGTTATTTGCGGATCCGTGAATAACGGGGTCCTCCTCTTTTTCAGGAGGGCTGGTCATGTGGAAGCAAGCATGACTTGTCCCCTTTGCTAAGCAGGGGTTGGTTGCATATGAATTGGGTTGCATATGAATGAGAGACTTCATGTGTGAGCACTGGAAGAGATCCCCTTAGGGGGTGGGGCCGCTCTGGGACGAGCAAGAAGGTTCCAACTTCCCTGGCAGGATCTCCAAGATAGGGCTGAGAGAGACTCCTGCCTGCAACCTTGAAGAAGCCGCTGCCAGTCTGTGAAGACAATACTGAGCTAGATAGACCAAGGGTCGGACTCAGTATATGGCAGCTTCCTATGTTCCAGGTGAAATAATTACATTTCTTCTTGGCCAACATGAGGTCCCGTCACTATTTTGCAAGCAGGAGGCTCTTTGGCCAAAAGGGTTCAGCACAAGAGCTCGAGGGAGAGAAAGGGGAAAGAAACCCAGCTGGTAATGAGGCAGCAACTGGGAATGCGCTCCGGAGAGCTCACGGGGGCCCTCTGGGGCTGTGGCCCCGCCCCTGTGCATGTGACATCACACGCAGGGGGCATGGCCAGATACCAGGAAGCTCATTTCCCAGCTGTGTTCATTCCTGGGTGCCTATTTTGTCCGTTCTCTCCCTCGCTTTGGACAGAACACACACAGCCGGCCATGAACATGGCTAGGAAATGAGGGGCTGGTTTGAACTTGGCGAGCGGCCCCCAGGAGTTGGGCGGCTGGGGTTCTTTGAACCCTTCTGCCCTAATCTAGCTCTGCCCCTCCTGTCTTGCCCTCCCAGATTTGTGTTGCTTTTCCTCCTCTGGATTTTAGACTGTGTGTTGATAGGCTGGGGGTACAGATGTTTATTCAATTAACATCCTGCTTGTTACAAACAGAGCTCTTAAAGTGGCTCATGGGGTGCCCTAAGTCCAGCATTTCTTGCTTGTGTTTCCTACTTCTGTGCCATTGTTAGTGCTAAGAGTGAGATCCAGAAGTGCCTGGGAAGATCATTCAGCCAGGTTAGATAGCTGCTCGGTTCATGGATGCTTGCAAGTTGCGGTGTTGGGGCCCATTTGCACCACAGTCCCGATGGCACCCTTCTTTGTGGAACTAGATAGAGCATGGACGCTCCCTTCTGTCAAGCCTGTCCACTGGTCCATGAGGCTCCGGATTTCTCTACGCTGGCTTGGCCCCCATCATTGCTCCAACAACCGCTGGAGGGCCAGAACTGTGCAACCTGAGTGCAGACAATTCTGAGCTAGATGGACCAAGAATCTGACTTGGTATCTGCATCTGCTTTGCATACAGAAGGTCCTAGGTTCACTCCCTGGCAGCATCTCCAGGTAGGGCTGGGGGAAGACTCCTGCCTGAAACCTTAGAGAGCTGCTGCCAGTCAGTGTAGACCAGTGTTTCTCAAACTTTTTGGAGTCAAGGACCGCTAAATTCTTCGTGCAGAGTTTCAAGGACCGCTACATTCTTCATGCGCAGTTTCCCGGACCAGCAGTTAGTAAAGGGGTTTCAAGTCTGTCTGTCTGTCTGTCTGTCTGTCTGTCTATCAGACTTCTATACTGCCCAAAACTTGCATCTCTGGGCAGTTTAGAATGAAAATAATATAAGCATTAAAATAATTAAATTTGGAATCTTTTGCAAACATGGAATATTAGGGGTTCTTAACCTTGGGTCCCTCAGTTAAACTCCCATAACCCCCAACAACAATGGCATTTGGCCATTATGGCTGGGGATTATGGGAGTAGAAGTCCACCAACGTCTGGGTACCCAAGGTTGAGAACCCCTGAATCTAAAAGCCTGGGTGAACAAATTTGTCTCCAGTATGTCTGGAGTGGAGGTGCTTGTGATTACTCAATGGAGAGGGGATGTTGGGCCATTAGAAAAATTCAAAAGCTACATGGGGCCAATGAAAACAACATACAAGCAAGCCCCACTGATGCAAGAGGGAAACAGCGTTCCCTCTCAAGGCGCCTCGACCACAACAGGCAGCTGGGTTTCAATCAACCAACCTTTGGCTGCAAACAATGAGCATGCAAGAACCAGCAGCCCTTCAAGTGGCGCCCACTGCCATACTTTTTCCTCCATGCCCCCGCATCGCATACAGTTTGAAGCTGTAAAGATAGGGAATAAGATAGCTGTAGGAAGATCTCAGCAGCACGTGGAGGCAAGGCACAAGAAGGGTCCCACGCCTCCGTGATACTCTTCCTCTTCCGTGCCATGTGCAAAATTGAGTAAGTGAGTGCCTTGATTTCAGTTGGGGGGGGGGGTTGACTCCCAGTCAGGGACCGGCACTCAACCCTTAGGGGACCGGCAGCGGTCCAGGGACCGGTGGTTGAGAAACACTGGTGTAGACAACACTGAGCTAGGTGAAGCAATGATATACTCAGTATACAGCAGCTTCCTACAGTATGTTCCTCGAACTGGCCCCCGGCCTCTGATGGTGTTGAATTGCCCTCTGCAGGTGGGAGACCAGCAGCTGGAGTGAATGTTCCCGGACCTGCGGCGAAGGGTACCAGTTCCGCATCGTCCGATGCTGGAAGATGATCTCTCCCGGGTTTGACAGTTCAGTCTACAGCGACCTGTGTGAATCTGCTGATATCACCCGGCCCGAAGAACGGAAGATCTGCAAAAATCCCGCCTGTGGGCCACAGTGGGAGATGTCCGAGTGGTCAGAGGTAAATCCACAGAGGATATTAATTCCTGTGCAGGGGGAGGATGCCGGCTGGGTTTGGTTGGGTCTATATGTCCACTCTACCTGTGAAAGCAAGGCCAGTCCCGGGAATCTTGTGGGAGGCTTGCTATGCAGGTGGTGAGGTCCATAAATCAGGCATTACAGTAAAGAAATGTACAAGGCAGATGTGCAGATAATGTTTGATGGTAGGCGTTCTCAGCCTTGGGTCCCCAGATGTCGTCGGACTACAACCCCCATCACCCCCCTGCTGCAAAGTGGCAGGGGATGATGGGAGTTGTTGTCCAATGACATCTGGGGACCCAAGTCTGAGAAGCCCTCTTTTTTGGTCCAGCAACATCCGCCAGGGTTTTTCAGAGGTGACAGTGGGCTCCGTTGGGGAACTAGTTCAATAGCGAAACAAATATTTTGCTCAGCTTGGCTGTTCAGGAAACAGGGCTTCCTTTTCAGCGTGGCCAAAATCGAAGCATGCAGAAGAGATTACGCTGGGGAATTCTTCTATCCATTCTATTAAATGCATTGGCGAATATTCTTCCTCAGGTTGCAGAGTTTCTTTTAAGATGGTGAGCCTCTTTGGGACAGGGAATGATCATGAGGAGTTTGCGTGACACACCGTTTGGGAATTCTCCTGCTAACTGGGCCAAAAGGGACCTTCCCGGGTGGAGCGCTCATACTTAGCAAGGGTTTTTTAGCAGCTGTCCCTTTTCAGCCAGGCAGAATAGGCCATTTCCAAAACAGTTCCAGTGGCTGTTTTGGGAATCTCCCGTGTGTTTCTTTTCCCATTGGGAACCTCTTGCGGGCAGAGAACTATTCCCTCATGGCTTCTGCTACGGAAAACTGCTTTGGGAACCTTCTTGGTGGGGACCCCTGCTCCATAAATAATAAATGAGCAGCTACCCCCCCCCCCGGCAAAGGTCGGCCTTGTTAAGGTGCCCCCCCTCACTGGGCCAAGGGCAGTCACCTTCTTAAAATAGCGGCTCTCTTCTCTTTAGCAGGGGGAGAGCAACTGGCCATATCCATCCCCAGTACAGCGTCTCTCCAGTGGCTGTTGCTGGTGTCTCTTTTCAGACTGTGTCAGACTCTTTCCCCCTTTTTTTGCCTGGGAAAAAGCTCTCAAATTTTTAAACAAAAAAATTGAACCAAAACTTTGAAATGTGGATGTCCAAACTCTGTGCCACCAGGGAGCCCTGTAGATGGTTCCCTGTCCCACCCACAGGGGCTTACAATGTAAAAAGAAATCCAAGGGAGACCTTAGGAACAGCCAGTGAGAGGGATGCTGTGCTGGGTTGAATAATAATAAATAATAATAATGAATGAAAATTAAAAATAAACAACTTTATTTGTTAGCCTCCCCATAACAAATTGTGTGCTGGGCAGCTGACATCAACACAACAGTTTAAAACAATCCAATAAAAACACATAAAACAGAGCACTTTTCTGAATGAGCATGACTTGTCCCCTTAGCTAAGGAGGGTCTGCCCTGGTTACATATGAATGGGAGACTACATGTGTGAGCACTGTAAGCAATTCCTCTTCGGGGGATGGAGCTGCTCTGGGAAGAGCATCTCGGTTCCCAGTTCCCTCCCTGGCAGCATCTCCAAGATAGGGCTGAGAGAGACTCCTGCCTGCAACCTTGGAGAAGCCGCTGCCAGTCTGTGAAGACCATCCTGAGCTAGATGGACCAATGGTCTGACTCAGTATATGGCAGTTTCCTCTGTTCCTATGGCTTTGCGGGTGGAGTGGAGCCAGCCCCCAAAATGTTAAATTTAAGAACATAAGAACAGCCCAACTGGATCAGGCCCAAGGAAGCCCATCTAGTCCAGCACCCTGTTTCCCACCATGGCCCACCAGATTCCTCTGGGAAGCCCAGAGGCAAGAGCCGAGGGCATGCCACCTCTCCTGCTGTTGCTCCCCTGCAACTGGGATTCGGAGGCGTCTTGCCTCTGAGGCTGGAGCTGGCCTCTATAGCCCTCCGACTAGTAGCCGTCGATAGACCTCTCCTCCATGAAGTTATCCAAGCCCCTCTTCAAGCCATCCAGGTTGTTGGCTGTCACCACATCTTGTGGCAGAGAATTCCACCGGTGAATTCTGCGTGGTGTGAAAAGGGGCTTCCTTTGGCCGCTCCTCAGTTCCCTAGCCATCCGTTTCGTTTCCCTCCCTCGGTGCTTCTGGCCCCCTCGCCTCCGCGAACGCACCAGAAAGCAGCACACCAGCCCTCGTCCATCCCTGAGTGACTCTGGAAATGTTGTGGGTTCGTATTTGAAGTGCCTCGTCCACGCGGAATGCCAGCGGCAAGGCCGGCTGGCCGGCCGCCCATCTTATTGAAACCCCGCAGTGCTCTTTCCTTGCAGAGGATGTGTTTGATTCCTCTCTCCCAGCCCCACATCCCCGGGCCACTTTGGTGTCAAAGACAGCTTCCCTTCTGCACGGGCCAGATGGAGGCTGCGTTGTTTTTCGAGGGGCCCACAACGCCAAGCGGCTGATGCTAGAGAACGCAGGAGGTGTTGGGGACAAATTGCCGAGGAAAGGGGGCCCTCGGCCGGCACAGCCGGTCTCCACGCCAAAAGTAGCACTAATCTAATTTGGATCCGATGGCTGCAGAGAGATGCCAAGTTGGCTGGGAATCCCAGCTTCCCGTCCCCCGTCCAGGGAAGAGAGGTCTTCCTGGGGATTACCACAGCCCAATGGCCAGGGCTGTGGTTCTTGTTGACGTCGTCTGCAGGGGCGTAACTATCGTAGGGCAAGGGGAGACAGTTGTCTGGGGGCCCACTGCCTTGGACCCCCCCCAGTGGCAAGTCACATGACTGACTCCCCCAGCTGCGCACCTGCCCAGGCTTCCTTCAGTTGTATTTATCCTCCAAAATTGAGGTGAGTATTAAGACCTGGAGCGACCAGAACAGCAGGTCTTTCTCTAGTACCATTCAGTGACTTGCTGGGTAGACAATCCTGAGCTAGCTGGACCAGTGGTCCGACTCAGTATATGGCAGCTTCCTATGTTCCTAGGTTCCAGACAGACTGGAGGGGGTGGGCACGGAGACAGACAGACACACAGGCAGAGACAAACACAGAGAGAGAGAGAGAGAGAGAGAGAGAGAGAGAGAGAGAGAGAATGGTAAAAATCCAGCCCTCGCTTCTAAATTAAGTTAGTGGGTTTGGCTCGCCTTCAGCTTTTGAGACTGAAATCAAAACCTAATTGCTGTGCGGTGTGTGTGTGAAAGAGAGAGGGAGGCAGAGAAGGTCTGCAGCTAGGAAATAATGAGGGCCCTGCTGAATCAGAACCAGGATTTATTGAGCCCACCATGTGCTTCTAGCAAGGGGCAGCTACACGTCTTTGGAAGCTCGTCGTCAGGGAGGGAAGGGCCATAGCTGGTCTCCCAGCATCTGGGAAGGAGAGGTCTATTTCCATAATGAACAGCCCTGGAGAGAGTTGATGGATTTGTCCAGTCCTTTTAAAATCCATCTGAGCTTTGGGTGTCACCACATCCCGGAGGCCCAGGACTCCATAAGTCAGTGGTGCATGAACTCCTGTCATCTGGACCTCCTGATCAGCATCCTCATCAATCTTTATTACGGTCCTAGACCCGCACAAGAATAAAAAGCATACAAGGGCATGGACAAGGAGAAAACATCATATGCTAAAAATACACCACACTCTAAAATATCACTATTAGTCCATTACTGCCCTACTATAACATTGTGTTATATGTTTATAAAATACTGGTAGTATAAAACGACAAACTACGGAGCTTATAAAGCCGCTATGTCTTATACAATGAGATAAGTGCAGTAAGAGACATCTCAATAAAAGGTTAAAAGGCTAAAAATCATAACTTGATCAGGTATGGGCAAGGCAAACAATATAAATGTGAAAGACATTCTGGTCAATCCCTTTCTAGCCCAAGTCCCTGCTCAGCACAGAAAACTGAGGAAGCATTTCAGATAAGGTCTGAACAGCCCCCTGTCAGAGATGCTGAGGCAGTTCCCTGCAGGTGGACTAGATGACCTCCGAGAACCCTTCCCCTCTGACATTCTAGAGCCCTCTAGACTAGAGCAGCTCTTGTTGGACTACAACTTCCATCCTTCCTGATAATTAGCCACTGTGGCTGGAGATGATGGGGACTGAAGTCCAACAGCTGGAAAGCCGAAATGGTGCAGCCCTGTTCTAGAAGGAAGCAGAAGGGATTTCCTGACTAAGATCTCTTCTGATTCAGGCTGCGGTGGGGCCTCCCTCACTGGAGATTTCCCATGCAAGGCCATTGTGTCTGGGGATGATGGGGATTGTAGTTCAACAACATCTGGGGACCTAAGGTTGAGGGCCCTTGAATTAATCTACCGTCTGGTGGCTACTCTGGAACAGGCCTTCTCTGTTGCTGCCCCGAGGCTTTGGAATGTGCTCCCTTTTGAAAGAAGACCGCCTTTCAAAGGCTGTTAAGACACATTTATTAATCCAGGCTTTTAATTAGACATATGGATTTGATTATTGTTTTTAAATGGTTTCCTATCTATCTATCTATCTGTCTATCTATCTATCTATCTATCTATCTATCTATCTATCTATCTATCTATCTATCTATATTACGGTCTTTGACCAGCATAAAGTCAAAGTTTTGATCTGTGTGGTTTTATTGGAAACTGCCCAGAGATGTGAAGTATATAAAGATGTGCAATAAATGAAGAAAAATAAAGGGGAAAGGACACACGCACAGCCCCTCTGGAAAGTAGGGTCTTCTCTCAGGTTCTGCTTCTCTCTTCAGTGTACAGCCAGGTGTGGCGAGCGGAGTGTGGTAATCAGAGACATCCGGTGCTCGGAAGAAGAGAGGCTCTGTGATGCCGGCACCAGACCGCCAGCGGAGAAGAATTGCACTGGCTCCCCCTGTGATCGGCAGTGGACGGTTTCTGACTGGGGCCCGGTGAGTCCCTTGGGCGTCTGGGGAGGTAGCCTCTTGCCAGGGTGGGAGACAGCTGAAGGGGGACGGCTGAGAGATTTGTGAGCGATATGAGTGGGAGATAGCGTCTGTGGCTTAGATACTGGCTGGCATCCAGACAAATGAAGCCCTTGCACAAAACCTATTGCACATGCTCAAGGCTGTTGTACAGGGAGTTGATGCTGGGCTTGGCAGGTTCTCCCCGGCTTCCAGGAAAAGCCTCTTCTCCCAAGGCCAGCTGCAAATGTCCTGCCCCAACTAGTCGGCTTCCTCAGTGGCCCAATTGCAGGGGCCAGGAGGGCAGGCAAAGGCGAACCGATCCGAGCCCTCGACTCGGCAGACCTCCGAAGCAAAAACGTTGACGTTTTGACAACCTTGGGAAGTTGCTTTTTAAAAGACTCCCCACTTGATCATGAAGCAGAATGCACATGTGGAATAAAACAATGCAAGAAATAATTTAGAGTTGGCAACCTCGGAAGCTGCCATATACCGAGTCAGAGCATTGGTCCATCTGGCTCTGTATCGTCTACACAGACTGGCAGTGGCTTCTCCAAGGAGATGCCAGGTGGGGAACTCGGAAGCTGCCATCTACCGAGTCAGACCATTGGCCCATGTAGCTCCGTATTGTCTACACAAACTGGCAGGGGTTTCTCCAAGGTTGCAGGCAGGAGTCTCTCTCAGCCCTATCTTGGAGATGCTGCCAGGGAGGGAATCTAGGAACCTTCTGCATGCAAGCAGGCAGGTGTTCTTCTCAGAGCAGTCCCATCCCCTGAGGAGAAGATCTTCCCGTGCTCACACCTGTAGTCCCCCATTCAAGTACAAACTAGGGCGGACCCTGCTTAGCAAAGGGGACAACTCATGCTTGCTGCCAGAAGACCAGCTCTCCGCTCACAACCCGAATTGCATCCTTGACCTCCCTGGTTCTGTCTTTCCCTAGAAAGTTGGTACTTCCTTTTGCCACGTAAACAGCTCTGAGAACGTCTTTCTTTTGCCGAAAAGCAGGACATAGAAATGCTAAATCAGAGCCATAAAGCTCTCAGAGGTGAGGAGCTGTGCTCTTTAACCTGCAAGTTGCTCCCCCTGCTAAAATAACAACCGTTCTCTTAAATTTGCCATCCTCTGTGTTTGTGTACATGTCACATAGGGCGTCCTCCTGGGTTATTTTTACCCCGATTTTCAATTCGGCAACGTGGGCTAAAAATAAGCGGTCTCCATGGTGACAGCTGGCAACTGTGAGAAGCACGTCTCCTGCAAAGAGACCCACAAAAGAACACGGGAACTCTGGGGTTTGGAAATATCAGTCAAGACAATACCCCTGTCAGCTCCCTGCCCCCTTGTTTTGTGAGCACACAGAATAGATTTGCAACCATTTGCAAATCTATTTGCAAATATATGGGCGATGGAGCTGGACAGAGCTTGGGGGAAGAAGCCCCTTGCTGGGTTGAACAGCAGGCTTGAATGGAGGGCCAGGGCCCAATCCACCAGGCAGGGCTCCTATGCAAAGCCCCCACTGAAACCAAGGAGAGCTCACACAGGAGAGTGGGTCTTGTGGTCGCAGGCTGGAATTGTCCCCTTTGCAAAGCAGGGTTTGCCTTGGTTTGAAGTTGGGTGGGTGGCTACATGAGAGTGCTGTCTGTTGTAAGACAGTCCTCTTTGGGGATGGGGCTGTATGAGAGAGAGCATCTGCGTTGCATGCAGGAGGTCCCCGGTTCAATCCTTGGCAGCATTTCCAGGAAGGGCTGAGAGAGACTCCTGCCTGAAACCTTGGAGAACCGCTGCCAATCAGCCCTATCTTGGAGACGCCAGGGAGGGAACCTGGGACCTTCTGCGTGCAAGCATGCAGATACTCTTCCACTGAGCTACGGCTCCCATCCTCTAGGGGTGTGCACAAAACCGGCTGGCCGGTTCGATTCGAGTCCAAACTGGACCTGGACGAGACTGGGCCAGTTCAGTTCTGTGCCACCTTGAATGCCCCCCCTATTGGTTCAGTTGGGGGGGTTCCATGATCCATTAACATTTGGGGGAGGGTACTCACCCCCGCCAGGGGGCTTCTCCAAGGCCGTGGGGGGGTGTCTCTGGAGGTTCCCCCTCCGGCCTCCATTATGTTGCAAATTGCCTGGTCCGGGCCTGCCTTGCATGGCGGTGGCCATTTTGGAGACTGCCACACATGCCCAGTGGGCCTCTGGACATGCATGGTGGCCTCCTAAATGGCCACCCCCATGCAGGACAAGGCCAGAATGGGCCAAAAACCTCCCGTACCGGGGCGGTTTGCAACATAATGGAGGCTGGCAGGGGGAACCTCCAGAGACCCCCCCACAACCTCGGAGAGGCCCCCCAGAGGGGGTGAATACCATTTTTTTTTTTAAAAAGGGATCATGAACATACCCCGTCCCCGAACAGCCAGCGGGGGTGTTCAGTCTGATACTGAACCGAACCGGATGTGTATGTGTTCGGTTTGATGTTGGATTATCAAACCAAACAGGTTCGATGTTGAACGTATTTGACATCAAACCTGTTCAACAGCGAATCTGTTTGCACATCCCTACCACCCCCTAAGGGGAATACATTCCAGTGCTCATGTGTAGTCCCCCATTCAAATGCAAACTAGGGCAGGTCCTGCTTAGCAACGGGAACAATTTATGCTTGTTGCCACAAGACCAACTCTCTCCTCCTCTGGACTACAATTCCCATCACCTCCCACCTCAATGGCCTTTGGCAAGACAACATCTGGGAACTCTAGTTTGAGAACCCCCCAACAGAGCATGTTTCCAAGGATTTGATTCTTGCAGGCATCAGACCCTGTCTGAATGGGAGGCCGGGAGTTCAGTGGATGCCTTTGAGAACCCCCTTTTCTGTGATCTTTGTGTCTGTTTCTCTTTCAGTGCAGCGGAGGCTGTGGACAGGGCCGAATGATCAGGCATGTATACTGCAAAACCAGCGACGGGCGTGTGGTGCCGGAATCTCAGTGTAACCTAGAGAGTAAGCCGCTTGCAATCCATCCTTGTGGGGATAAGAATTGCCCTTCGCACTGGCTGGCCCAGGACTGGGAAAGGGTAAGCGAGAATCTCGGGGCTGGGTTTCCTTCTCTTGTGATGGTTGCTCCTTGCACTGTAGCTTTCTCTCTTCAGTGCTGGAGAAAGCAAATCAACGGTTGCTACACTTCTCATTTTGGCCGGCGGGGCGGGGCGGGGCGGGGAAGGGATGGCAAAGAATGTTATTGCAACTATTTTGCTGTGCGTTACATACTTATAGAGGTCAGGAAACTGATGGTAGTTTATTTACCGTACGAGGGACGGTTGTTTGACATTTTCACACTGATTCAGAAAATGGGTCACATTCCTCTTAGAAAATAATGCAATTTTGGATTAGCCCAAACCTTCCAGTCTGCTTTCTGGGCTAGATTCCTCTTCCTGCCCGTTGCTTCAGCAGCCATGAAGCAACTTCGTCAGAACCATCTGCATTTTTAAGCAGAGATGTGCACGAAACGAATTTTCTGATTTGTTTCGCATTGGAATCAAATTCCAAAAATTTGTTTGGAATTGGAATCAAATTCGAATCTGGTCCAAAAATTCGATTCAAAGCATGCAAAAAAAAAAAAAAATGGAATGGGGAGAATGGTCAATACCAACCCAGCTGAAACCTGCAGGGGGGATGACCCTGCACCCCTCTGCACACATGGTCTAATCCAGCCCAGTTCCTAGCCAGAAAGGAAGCAAAAGGGCTGGATTGGATCCTGGGAGGCTGGAGGAGGCTCTTACTTCCCTGGTTGCACAGGCTCCTGATGCTTGATCTGGGGTAGAGTGAGTGAAGGTGGCTTCTTTAAACAGTGGAGGCCTTTGAAAATAACTCTTTCACGCTATAGAATTGTAATGTATGATCACTGTATTGTCTGATGCTTTGCTGCCAGATTCCAATCTGGTGGATGGGGGAGTGGGAAATATCGAGTGGATGGGGGAGTGGGAAACTTGCTACCCCCTGAATTCATCTCTCTATGGGGGGGTGGGGGGTGGAGAAGCAGCATTTATTTATTTGCTAGAAACATTTAATATACCACCCACTCCGAAGACTCTGGGCAGTGCACACAATCATGCAAAACAAGGCAACATTAAAAATTACATTCTAAATTAAAAACTAAAGTAACTAACAAAAGGGGGGAAGAAACAAATAGGTAAACTACAGGGCAAAGGCCTGGCGAAAAAGAAAAGTCTTCAATAGAGATTTGAATGTACTTCCATGCACTTTAGTACTCTTCCATTAACTTAAATGTAGGGATGTGCAAACTGATTCAAATTCGAATAGATTTGACTTGAATCTGGGTGATTTGAGTGATTCAAATTTGAATTGAATCACCCCTTAAAGGGTGATTCAATTCGCATTTGAATCAAATTTTTGAAATTCGATTCAGATTTGATTCAAGATCTGTTTGGCATCTTTTAAAAACCATTCAGGCCCTCGATTGGTTAAAAAAGGTGCCAAAGAGAGTCAAATCAATTTGAATTCAATTTGAATTCGAATCAAATTTTTAGACCATTTTCAAATTTGATTCAAATGAATTTTTGTAATTTGATTCAAATTCAAAATGAATAAAAAAAATTCCTTTCATGCACATCTCTGCTTCAGTGCTCTTTGGACAAAGACAATGTGGACAATGTGGCAGGGGATGATGGAAGTTGTAGTCCTATTTATTTGTTTGTTTGTTTGTTTAGTTATTATTTATTTATTTCATTTATATACTGTCCCATCCAAATGGCTCTGGGCAGTGCACAACAACAAAAATAAAGCCCCACAATTCAGTCCTTTAAAAACAATCCTTACAGAACGATTTGAAAACAGCATAAAACCATTAACAATTAAAACATTTAAAACAATTAAAAAACCCTGGAAGGCCAGGCTCTCCTGAGGCCAACGATGAATTCAAACTACGGACTTCTGCAGAATATCAGGGCTCTTTCAGTAGTTGGGTGGTATTCTGGACAGCTTCACACAGCCTTGAGGAAGGAGCCATTAGGAAAAACGGCTCTCACAAAGATGGACTCAGTCTAGTAGGAGAGGGAGCTCACCATGACCTCTCCCCGATGCTGGAGCACCCACCCCCAAATCCTTCCTTCTGGTCCTTCTCTGATCGGCTCTTCCCTCTGGCAGTGTAACACCACGTGCGGCCGAGGGGTGAAGAAGCGGATTGTGTTGTGCCTTGAGATTGTCAACGGGAAAATAAAAACTCGCAGCCCATCGGAATGTGAAATTGCCAAGAAACCCACCG
The DNA here is from genome assembly GCF_027244095.1 of Hemicordylus capensis. NCBI lineage: Eukaryota > Metazoa > Chordata > Lepidosauria > Squamata > Cordylidae > Hemicordylus > Hemicordylus capensis. The sequence goes on along the minus strand of NC_069673.1, from coordinate 2,441,722 downwards.
AGGAATCCACCTGCTTTGAGCGACCTTGCTTTAAGTGGTACACGACCCCTTGGTCCGAGGTGAGTGGTGGGGAGTGGGGGGAGATCTTCACGGGGTGGGGGAGAATCTGCACTTTGATGTGTGAAGTCAGTTTGCCCTGGCAGGATTAGTGGTCAGAGCTGGCCTCTGGTGAACAAGGTGGATCTGGGTTCAAGTCCTGCAATGGACACAGTGTGTAGCTGTGCGCAGCCTCAGTTTGCCATCTGAAAAATGGGGATAAGAGGATTCCAGCACTATTTCTGCTGTAGTGCTGTGGAACACAGTAAATCTTGGGGTGGACTTTGTAATGTTAAACCAGAAGAATATCAATGGAGAAGGGCGAGTTAGGATCTGGGTGGCTTGGATTCCTCGAACCAGTCTGCCCAGTTATAGCTCCATCCTTGTGGCTGGGGGTAATACGGATATGACAAATATTTATATACCGCTTTTCAATAGAAGTTCCCAAAGTGGTTTACATAGGAATGAATGAATGAATGAATGAATAAATAGGCTCCCTGTCCCCAAAGGGCTCACAATCTAAAAAAAGAAACATAAGATAGACACTCGCAACGAGAGATGTGCACACTGATTCAAGTTGAATCAATTCGAGCTCGAATCAAGCCGATGTGAATGATTCAAACTCGAATCAAATCGCCCTTAGAAGAAAGGGCCTGATTTGAGTTTGAACTGAATCAACCCTGCTAGAGTGATTCTAGCACATTCTGGTGGGCTTTCCCCCCTTGCTGATTGATTTTCTGGCACTGGCTTGCTATTGGCTTGAGATCTCCTTGCTTCTTGGTTGGCTTATCATACAGATCAAGTGTTGTCCTGGGCAACTGTGCCCCCACTGACTGGGAGGAAGGGGGAAACAAAAAAGGAGGGAATTTCAAAATGTTTTCAAAGGGTCTGGGAGAGAGCAGAGAGAGCCCTTAATGTGCCCTTGAGAAGGATACATCAGGAGAGGAGGGAGGAAAGAATCAAGGAAGGTATGATTTTGTGGTTTTCTTTTCTCAGCACTGTGATATTGCTGCTATATTATTAACTATCTGGTTATGCTGGATTTCAGTTTGACAAAGGCAGAAATTGGGTGCCTGCCTGTCTGCCTTGAGTTGTGGTTTGGTCTGTGAGATGGTGTTGTGGTGAGAAATGGACAGTGACGGCTTAGCTTTGTTTGTGTGTGTGTGTGTGTGTGTGTGTGTGTGTGTGAGAGAGAGAGAGAGAGAGAGAGAGAGAGAGAGAGAGAGAGATATTTCTTGGTGATTGCTGTGATGAGCTCCATGTCTGGCCTTGAGAGTAACTTGTGCTTCACTCACTGCACTGGTCTGCTCTGCATTCTGCATTCTGCACTGCAAGATGTACTCAGTCAAAATGTGGCTGAAGACGTTATCCTAGTTGAGCTTATGGCTATGCTTGCTGCTAAGTAATGGTGCTACTGTGGCAGCTGTTGCAATGCTAGGAATGTAATGAGTCATAATTGTGTGTGGGAATGCAGCTTGTGCCAATGATGTTAATGCAGTGCAGGCACTGTGGCTGGCAGTGGATTCTGGGTCAGTGATTCTTTTTTGGCCATTTTTGGACTGTGTGTTTGGCAAAATGTGTTTTGTGTTGGGAGGGACTATGTGCTGTTCTGCAGTGGGTTGAAAAATCTGTTCACTCTGCTTGTTTCAGCCATAGGGAACAATGGGGGACTCAAAACACCCTATTCCCTATGGGTCGGTCCAAGGGGCATCAAAGTGGGTTCGGTGGTACGGTGTGATGGGGGTTTGGGGGAAAGGTTAAAAAAATGGTTAGGTGGTAGGTAGCACTCATCATGCCCTACCACTCAGCCCGCTTTGCAGTCTCTTGGACCTACCCATGGGGAACAATGGGGTGATTTGAGTTCCCCATTTCCCCCTATGGCCGAATCACTTGAATTGATTCGAGTTGATTCGTCAAAATAGCCGGTAATGGCCACTGTTTCGACAGATTGATTTGAGCATTTTGCAATCCGACGCGAACTCAAACTCCAATTTGTTCCCTTCCCTGCCAGCCACAGCCCCCGGAGGGATGCTGTGGTGGGGCTTGAGGGTCAGTGCTCTCCCTCTGCTCAATAAATAGCAGCACCACTTTTAAAAGGCGCTTCTTTGCTCGCTGGCGGCGGTGGGACAAGGTCTTGCTGGCGAATCCCTTCTTCACTGACCACTGCACGTGTGTCAGCGTGCGCCCGCCGAAGCCATGCCCCCTGCATCCACGTCAAGACACAAGGAGCGTGGTCTGTGCCAGGATGAGGCTATTCAGCCGCGCCACAAAGTTCCCCCTCTTGCCAAATTGCTGACTGGGTGCTCCTTTTTTGGCCTCATCGAGAGAGGAGCACCCAGTCAGCGATTCAACAAACTGCAGTGTTGCAGCGGGGCGGAACAGCCCCATCCCGGCCCAGACCGCAGGGGAAAGCCCCGAGTCGGACAGCGTTCCAGTGCCTTGTGCTCCCAGCCTATGAACCCACCAGCTTGGTGTGGGAGGGTTGAGAGCAGGGGGTGCTCTGGGCGAGGAGGTGCCTTGGCGACTCTCCCAGCCCCTGGTGGGGTCTCCACGCCTGCTTCATTATCCCCTGGGCCCAGCACCTTGGGTCCGGAGTTTGAGAATCCCTGCAGTCGACAATCCCTGCAGTAATCTCAAAGATCCGGTAGAAGGCTTGTCCATACGGCCATGAACTGGGAAGGGCAAGCATCCTACCCAGCTTTGGGAGCTGTGAGCGCTCCCCGGCTGCCACCGTGAGGACAGTTTTTCCTCCAGCTTCTCTCCACAGCTGGGGACGGAATCCAAGTAGGGCGCACTCGCCCTCCCCAACCGATGCTTCTCTGGTGATCACACCCCCTGCCTTCTACCATCTACTCACACACAGCCGAAAATTGGGAGGGCACGTAGCCCCTTGAAGCTCCGATAATGGTTGTCTGGCCAAGCCTTCTCCCTGATCGTTGAGAATGTCAAATTAGGCACCCTGCCCTCCTTCCTTGCTTTTTACTCACAATGACTGGAAATGAGCTCCTGAAGCTTGAAAGGACACTTCTCCTACCCACAGGAACCCATGAAGCTGCCATATACTGAGTCAGACCCTTGGTCCATCTCACTCAGTCTTGTCTGCACAGACTGGCAGCGGCTTCTCCCAGGTTGCAGGCAGGAGTCTCTCTCAGCTCTATCTTGGAGATGCTGCCAGGGAGGGGACTTGGAACCTTCTGCTCTTCCCAGAGGGGCTCCATTATCCCCTAAGGGGAATATCTTATAATGCTCACACCTCGTCTCCCATTCAAATGCAAACCAGGGCAGCCCCTCTTCACAAAGGGGACAATGCAGTTAACAGTCGGGTGAAAAAGACTGGATTCATAAAGGTGGAGGCAGTTCTTCGTGCACCTTGCTTCCTCCTATTAAGGCCGTAAAAACCAGAAGCAGTGCTTTGCATCCAGGCCAGACACCATCTGGGTTCTTTTGGAGGAGAGCTGGCCTTGTGGTAGCAAGCATGACTTGTCCCCTTTGCTACGCAGGGTCTGCCCTGGTTTGCATTTGAATGAGAGACTACATGTGAACACTGGAAGATATTCCCCTTGGGGGATATGCTGCAGAGTTGCCATGCTCCTTGGAAGTTTGGGTTTCACCCAGATTTTAAGCATCTCACCCAGTTTGTTTAGACCAGGGATTCTCAACATTGGGTCCCCAGATGTTATTGGACTTCAGCTCCCATAATCCCCAGACCCAGTGGCCTTTGGTTGGGGATTATGGGAGTTGAAGTCCAGTAACATCTGGGGACCCAACATTGAGAATCCCTGGCTTAGACCACCCAGATTTGCCCAGATTTCAGCTTTCATATTTTTATTTTTATTTTAAAGCTAAACTCTAGCCCTTGTGGAAGCAGAGTTATGGAGCAAAACATGCAGCCACTATACAGCTCAAAAATTATTTCCAAGCCAATTTACATAATATGCAAATTAGGCACCCAGATTTGGAAAGACAGAATATGGCAAACTTTTTTTTTTTTTTGCACTTTATTTTTATTAGTTTTCTGCCAGAATATGGCAAACTGATGGGGCCACTCTGGGAAGAGCCCCTGCCTGCTTGCATGCAGAAGGTTCCAAGTTCCCTCCCCAGTAGCATCTCCAGGTAGAACTGGGAGAGATTCCTGATTGCAACCTTAGGGAAGCCGCTGCCAGTCTGGGTAGACAATACTGAGCTAGATGGACCAAGGGTCTGACTTGGTTAGAAGGCAACTTCCTATGTTCCTATGGAGCTGGAGTTAAATGCTTTGGTTTGCTCACTCCAAGCAGCAAGCTGCGTTGTGGACAAAAAGGATGCTTTCAAGGTGCCTTCAAAAGCAGCCCCAGGTATGAAAGGGCAACACAGTGGAAGCAAACTCGAAAAGAAATGAAGGCGAGAGCTGTCATCTCGCAGCTGCTCCCATTCAAAGCTGTCTCCGCTGAATAAATTGTCCTGCACTGATTGATCCAGGAACATAAACCAAGCCCAGCTAACACTTGAGTTGACTGATCTGCTGAATTGAATTGGTTCACAGTGAGGCCCCCTAATGAAGGTTAGGCATTAACCTTCAGCCTTTCCTGCTGTGAATTTCAGCTTCCTTACCAGGCGGAACTGAAAGACCCGCAGGGGGAGAACATTCCCCTTCCCTTGCTCTCTGCTCTGCAACCCCAAAGAAGAAAGCACAGCCAGTTCAGATTACATCTTGGCAGGCAGCACCCGGCCCCCAGCCACTAACACGGTGCAAGAGCTGCTTTGGCACAGGCAGCCGGGGCCCTCATCAGCTTCTGGCAGTTGCGTCCAAATCTCAGCTGGCTGAGCGGGGGCTGCAGCCTGTGCCAGGCGAGAGCCAAAGGGCAAGAGTTCATCTCCCACTTGAAGGCCCCAAGAGAATGGAAGATAGGAAGCTGCCACATACTGAGTCAGGCCCTTGGTCCATCTCGCTCAGTGTCGTCTACCTGGACTGGCAGCGGCTTCTCCAAGGTTGTAGGCTGGAGTCTCTCTCTGTGCCCTACCTGTAGATGCTGTCAGTGAGGGAACCGGGAACCTTCTGCATGCAAAGCAGATGCTCTGGGGAATGTATTAAAATGAATGAGGAGAGCTGGTCCTGTGGTAGCAAGCCTGATATGTCCCCTTAGCGAAACAGGGTCTGCCCTGGTTGCATATGAAAAGGAGACTAGAAGTGTGAGCACTGGAAGAGATTTCCCCCAGGGGATGGAGCCGCTCTGGGAAGAGCATCTAGGTTCCAAGTTCCAAGGGAGGGAGGGAGAATGGCGAAGCTCTTCAGGGAGGGCGTTCCAAAGCCAAGGGGCCACAACTGAAAAGGCCCTGTCTCTAGTCCCCACCAACCAGATCTATCTATCTATCTATCTATCTATCTATCTATCTATCTATCTATCTAAAATTAATAATTATTAATAATTTTTTTCCCCATTTCTGTTGTTGGTTAGATTTTTATACTGCCTCACCCAGATGGCTCTAGGTGATTCACAAATATGAAAACAGATAAAAGCAAAATAAATAACTCATTCAACCCAGATGAGATTAAAACCAGTTCCAAAGGGCACGTACTTCTTCTGAGTCCATGTTTCTGTTTTTGTTTTGTCCTGTGGATCTTTCATGCCATTGTTTTCACTACTAAACTTTTGAATCAAATATCTTTTTGTTATGGCTATGACTAAACAAACCAACTGATTGAATGGAAACTGAAGAAGTGTGTGTGTGTGTGTGTGTGTGTGTGTGTGTGTGTGCTTAGAAATGTCCCCCTGCTGGTTTTGAGAATATTCCCATCCTCTCTAGGTTGTGCTGCCGTTTGGCAGTTCTTTGCTACCCCATAGACTGCTGTTGCCTCTGTTTAAAAACCACAATCAACCCCCTGCTTCTTTTTCCTGCATACACAGTGTACGAAAACCTGTGGGATTGGTGTGAGGATGCGGGATGTCAAATGCTACCAGGGCAAGGATCTTGTCCGGGGCTGCGATCCACTCATCAAGCCTGTCGGCAAACAGACCTGCGATCTTCAGCCGTGCCCAACTGAACCACCAGGTCTGGGAACTTGGGAGGGTGGGGAGAGGGGGTGTTTTTAAGGCATGGGGAACTCCAGTGTGCAGAAAACATAGCAAATAGGATCATGCCAGTATAGCATCAAAGCTATGGCTGTCGGGGGAGCACTTCTATAAACCTGGAGTCAGGTCATTTCAGGATGGAACTTGAAGCTTGCCTCCCAAACGACAACTAGTGGTACTACGACGGATATTTATATACCACTTTTCAACCAAAGTTCTCAACGCGGCTTACATAGAAAAAACAAATAATACATAAATAAGATGGTCCCCTGTCTCCAAACAACATTCTTCCATCTTTGATAATGATCATTTAAAATGATCTCTACGATCCTGTTGTTATGTGTGGATACATGTCTTACAAGATTGAAGAATGTTGCATCACAATATAACATATACTATTGCCATTCGTGTCGCAGTATCGGTTTCTACATTTTCGTTCTGTGTCGGACGATACGGCCCCCCTTTCTGGTGCTGACTCGGTATAAGGCAGCTTCTTATGGAGAAGTGTGCTCCGTGGCGGTCTCACGCCTGGCCCTCCTCACCTTCTCTTTTCCTCCTGCAGACGACAGCTGCCAGGATCAGGCTGGGACGAACTGTGCGCTGGCCATCAAGGTGAATCTCTGCAGCCACTGGTACTACAGCAAAGCCTGCTGCCGCTCTTGCAGGACCCCCCATTCCTAAGAGGGGGCGGAAGGAGCAAGGGACCCGCCAGGCCTGACGGGCAGCCAGGGGGCTGACTCGGCCCTTTCCCGCCGCCATGTTGTTGCCACCGAGGAGATGGGCAGAAAGCCGGCAGAGTGGCAGCGGCAGCACCCCCCTCGGCCTTGGTCCTCTCTCTTACACCCTCTCCTGCTCCAGAACGTGCCACTCTCTTTGGCCCCAAGGCAGGACCTTTGCTACTACTGTCGACCGGCCTCCGCTGCTGCTCAGAGAACAGTTGTGTACATAGCAGCTTGAATACTTGCTCATGCCTGGTGGTCTCTGAACAGCTTTATCCCTGGTTTCTCGCCATTATCACAACATTTGAGCAGCGTGGGCCTTTCCCTTTTTGACAGCCGTGCCCCCAACGCCCCACCCCGCGCAAAACTCTGCATTTGCACACATCCTTTCCACCTTCTCATTTGAATCCATTTGCATCCAGAGCCCTCCTGAACTGCCCAGTTTGCATGTTTTTGGCTCTCCCTGTGGAGTTGCCAAGGAGAAGTTTCTTCCTTTGTAACATCCAATTTGCTCTTTGCATGACATCTGATCAATCAGATCAACTGCTACGTCAGCTATCACCTTGCTCCTTTCCTGGGCAAGCTGTCTGCCTTTAAACAGATTTGTTTAAAGTGACACATGTATCTTTTATTTTCTTAAAAACAAACAAATAAAAGGGAGCAGTTGCAAAACTGCAGGGATTGTATACTGGGAAGGGCAAAAACAGGTCTCGGTGATGGCATGGGCACTAGCCAGTCTCTGCCATCACTCACAGCCAGCTGTTACTACAATTGTTTTAAAAACATAACGCAACAGGATCCTGGAGAGGAAAAGGTACCCTTGGACTGAATGTGTTGTGAGCACTTGCAGGCTGCTCTATGCTTTCTTTACCTGTTGAATGTCAGCCTCTCACTGGCTATTCCTTCCCTACTTCCACATACTGTATCCTTTACTCTTTTTTTATTTTTGGCAACAATGAGTTGAAATTAATGCTGCCCAGGTGACTAAGCCAAAGCCTCTGAGATGTAATATTTAGGTGTGAACTTTTTCAGAGAATTTTATCTTGTAACCAAACTCCAGGCCTGTAGTCCTTAATTAAAGTGACATAATGCCAACATATTGTATAGAATAATGAAAACATAACTGCACTTTATATCACAAAGAGAGTCACGTGCTCTTTTTTAATATATTTGTTTACAAACGGTGAACTTTATCCTTTAACCGTAGATCTGTACCCGTATGTATATTTTAAATAAAATTTGTCATATTTATGGTGCCAGCTTTGTGTCTGCTTAACGTTCTTTCATTTGGTTTGCAAAGAGAGAGCAGAGCTGGTCCAGGAGAGCTAGTCTTGTGGTAGCAAGCATGACTTGTCCCCTTAGCTAAGCAGGGGCCGCCCTGGTTGCATATGGATGGGAGACTAGAAGTGTGAGCACTGGAAGATCTTCCCCTCAGGGGATGGAGCCGCTCTGGGAAGAGCATCTAGGTTCCAAGTTCTCTCCCTGGCAGCATCTCCAAGATAAGGCTGGGAGAGAGACTCCTGCCTGCAAGCTTGGAGAAGCTGCTGCCAGTCTGTGAAGACAATATTGGGCTAGATAGACCAGTGGTCTGACTCAGTATATGGCTGCTTCCTATGTTCCTAAGAGGGCAAGATTTTTCTCCTTTCTTATCATACTAGACTGGGGGTGGGGGGAGGCGGTCCAAAGATAGTAGCATGGTCAGGATCGACAAAGCTCAGTTCTTCACACAATGCATAATTACCTTATGGAACTCATGGCTGCAGGGTAGGCTAGCTGGGCCTCTGGTCTGATCCAGCAAAGGGTGCAATCCAACCCAGAAGTTCTCCAGCACAGCTGCCTTAAAATGAAACGGAACTGCACAAAACCACTCCCTGTGCCCTGCTGTGAGATTCACGGGGAGGCCGAGGGGACAGATACCTCCTACCTTGTAGGGTTGTTGTAAAGACCAGAAACATAAAAATGCTTTGTCAGCTGACCTCTTCCCACAGAAACGGCAAGCCATACACATACCTCAGGGATTTCATGGGCAGACTACTGCCAATAGATTTAAAGTGAAGGAGTTGTTTCTAGAGCCTACCATATCTGCTGGGTTGCAAACATCAACTAGGTGACAAGAGATTTACATTATATTTTTAAGTAAACTGCCCCGAGCCACTTTTGGAAGGGCAGTATAGAAATCAAATCAAATCAATCACTCAGTCAAAAAGAGATACCACCCCTTCCAATATGGTGCAGATCTGCAGTAAAATGGAAGAGATGCAGCAATTTAAAATTTGACTCTTAAACTCTAGAAAACAAGTGCTGGATATTTTTTTTGCCACCAGGACACACAAACACACACACTTTAAATGTTTTAAACATTCGGGTATATATTAAAGCATAATTTTGTGGTGGGGTTTCCACCCAGTATTTCTTAAGGCACTAGCCTCTGACATCCCCCCCACTAACAGGGTGAAATCAACTAAGGGCACAGAGCCACGATTTGGCCCACTGAGGGTTCTAAAGCCATTTTGGGGAAGGGCAAGTCCAGGCACAAGTGACTTCTTGGCTCTGCATGTGGCTGTGTGATCCTCTGGCACATCTAGAGCTGAACCAGTGGCCCCCTCTCTTCTGAGGGTGGGCTTGTAAAGGCACACAAGGTGGTGGTGAACTGCTTTTGAACTTGGAGGCTCTGCCTCATGGACACCTGCTTTTGCACAAGGAGATTCTATAGCAAAGGTATAAAGTCGGTGTTGACTCCTGGCGCCCACAGAGCCCTGTGGTTTTCTTTGGTAGAATCCAGGAGGGGTTGGCCATTGCCGCCTCCCACACAGTATGAGGTGATGATGATGCCTTTCAGCATCTTCCTATATCGCTGCTGCCCGATAGAGGTGTTTCCCGTAGACTGGGAAACACACCAGCGGGGATTCGAACCGGCAACCTCTGGCTTGGTAGTCAAGCCTTTTCCCCGCTGCGCCATTAGGCGGTGTATCCTCTGCTAACCGAACAAAGAGGCACCATTTTTAAAATGGTGGTTCTCTTTATTGAGCAGGGGGAGAACAACTGGCCCTATCCATCCCCAGCACAGCATCCCTCCAGTGACTGTTGCTGGTGTCTAACTTATGTTTCTTTTTTAACATTGTGAGTCCTTTGGGGATGAGGAGCCATTTTTATTTATTTATTTATTTATGTCTGTGTGAACCGCTTTGGAAACTTTAAGTATGCTGCTTATGAATGTGGCAACTCCGTTTAGCCAGCGCTGCTCTTCCCTTCAAGTGCCCAGCCAGATTTTCCTTTTCAAAAAGCTTGGAAACCCAGTAATCCAAAAACCTTTGACTGAATACAGAAGTTAAAGTAGTGCTTTCTCTTCCCACTTTCGTGAAAGCGTGGGAATGGCATGTCACGGCTACCCTGTTATTTGCATTTTCCAGGCTTTCCCCCTTTGGGGGAAAGGCCCAACTTCCCCCCTCCAAGTGAGGCCTAGTCCTCCCTTGAAGCCTTACTACATCGCCATGGCAACCGACGGTGCCCATCCATAAAGGCGGTGCAGGGTCTCATATACTGCCCTGGCTTTAGCCATTAGATTTGCCACCATCTTTCAGCTTGACACTGGGCTGTTGAAGGTTGTGTCCAGGCACAAATTCATGAGGTGCAGCTCACCCAATCTCTTGCTGCAGAAGTGCTTCATGCATTTCTGCCTGACACAATAAAGGTAAAGTGTGCTGTCAAGTCAATTTCAACTCTTGGTACCCACAGACTAGCCCTGTGGTTTTTCTTTTGGTAGAATACAGGAGGGGTTGGCCATTTCCATCTCCCTGCGCAGTATGAGAGGATGCCTTTCAGCATCTTCCTCTATCTCTGCTGCCAGATATAGGAGTTTCCCATAGTCTGGGAAACCTACCAGCAGGGATTTGAACCGGCAATCTTCTGCTGTTAGTCAAGCATTTCCCCGCTGCACCACTTAAGGTGATGCCTGACACAAAGCTTCCCCAAAATGCCATCTATATAGAAAATATTCAGTCACAACTTCAACAAGTCACAAGCCCAGCCAAAATTAGATAGACCGGATGGATTTCTGTCTGATGCTGTGGCTTTCAGAGAAGACCTCCAGTTACATCTCTGTATGAGTCACTGCCTTGAGCTTGTCTGCTTCCTGTGATTCATGCAGAGATCTATCTATCTATCTATCTATCTATCTATCTATCTATCTATCTATCTATCTATCTATCTATCTATCACATTATAGGCAGCTGGTTAGAGTGCTGGACTGGGACCGGGGAGACCCGAGTTCAAATCCCCATTCAGCCATGAGACTTGCTGGCTGACTCTGGGCCAGTCACTTCTCTCTCAGCCTAGCCCACCTCACAGGGTTGTTGTGAGGAGAAACCTAAGTATGTAGTACACTGCTCTGGGCTCCTTGGAGGAAGAGCAGGATATAAAATGTAAAAAAATAAAAATAGTGAAAATAAATATACCGCCCCATACAAAAAAGTCCCTGGGCGGAGATGCAATGAAGACTCTCCGAAGGAGTTCACTGAGGTTGGGTGCTTTCAGGATGGATGAAACACTCTCAAAATCTGCTTTCAATTTTAATTTAGAAAACTAAGTGTGCATCCTCTAACAGAAGCCTCAAAGCTTTCTGTTTTCTAAATGAAAGTTGAACATGCTCAGAACCCCACAAGGTGGAATTTCTCTGCCTTTGAAGAAAAAGCACACATCTCTCTCAATAGCAAAGTCAAAGATAAGTTTATTTATTTATTTTTAATTTTTGTTCTCAGTGAACCCGGAAGGTCCTGTACAAGTTTACCCTCCGTGAGGGCCAACAAAAGCCTCATGAAACGGTTCAATCAATTTCAAAGATGAGCGAAGAAAAAACAGGAAGAGCAATCACTGCCACAGGTTAACGCAACAGATCCCAACAGATTTTTTTTGGGGAGGGGGTTATTTAAAAATGGCGTCAAAACAAATGCAAGAGTTAAGAAGAATCGTACAAAATGTACCCAGAATTCCGCAGAAGCAGCTGCTGTTACGCCAGATCACTTAAAAGACGGAACACCATTCTCCAGCAAAAGACAGCGACAGGCACACTTTCTATAGGACGCAGCTCAGGTAGGATATTGAAACTCATTACAAACTCAGAGACAGAGAAAAAAAAATAACCCTCCCCACCCCACCCCCCGAAATCCCAGCACTGTTTAAGATACTGAGCTGTAAAAGAACCCACTTGTCCCTGAAAACAATACCCCACTTGCTTAAAAATGCTCAAGGTCAGAAATCCTAGCCAAGGCTGCCGGAAGTATTTTGAGTCTTAGAGAACACTTTTTCCCTCGGTGTGTGCATCTTTCTTAAAGAACCATGCCCTGCAGTCTCTGCCCTGCAGCATTTAAAAGTGTAGCAGCATCTGCAGTGTGGTTTGCGGCAGAAGTGGAAATTGGGCTGAGCGTTGGGTCCACAAGGTTGCCCATTGGTAGAAATGAATTCTCTGTTGTACTCAGGAAGGAGAAGACCTCTCGGGGAGGTCTTCTGCTCTCGTTGTGCAGCCCGAGAGAGTATAAGATGGCTGTTCACGTCTTCAAGTGGAAGGCAAAAAATTGGTCCTGTGGTCACACTGAGGGAGAGATTCCCAAGGTGAGAATGGCTGCTGAAGGGTGTGAGCATTGGATGTTCTGGGACACATATATAGAATATAGCCTCCAGACAATTTGCACGAGCCCCTTTGAAATAAATGCTGGTTTAACCCCAGTTTGACCCATGTGTGATGTCCAGAAAAATGTTCTTACTCGCATCACTAGCTATTCAAGAGGCACATTAACAAGCCAGCCACGATGGCCCCGTTGTCCTCAACCATTGAATCTGACCCACTTTCCAAATTGATCTCCAATGTTGACGTTACTGCATACATAGATCCCAATCCAGCAAGGGTCCACTGAAGCCTGCTTCTGGATATACAAGTCCCCCTTGTCCATGGGCTGTGAATAAGATCCAGCCTTTCTTTTATAACTGCTTCCCTTGTAAACACAAAGAAATGTTATGCAGGTTTTACTAAGACTTTATTCATAAGCAACTCAATTTTTCTTCTTTCCCTCCTTTTCCTTTCTGACACCATCCTCCACACTCTTGACAAACTCCCCACTTGGACAAACATCCAAACAACAAACACAAAAGATTACTAGATAGAATACTACACATTCCTCCCCTTTATAACAACCAAAATGGAATTAATTGAAAATTTAGTGACAAAACTTTGAAGTATTTTAGGTGGTCTCCTGTCACACACCTCTCCTATTTCTTGGGTTCTCTGGCTCAGGAACTGTATGTGATTTTTCTTCTGATACACAGGACTGTCCATCATTTTCATCAGCCTCATCTGTGAGGTCAAAACTGGAGGCAAGATCAAATTCCTCTCCAGTTCCTCTCTTGAGGTCAGACGACCTTCCCTCTTGTCTCATAGTATACATGCTGGAAAGTTTCGAACTGCTCCATTTCTTTCCATCATCCAATATGACAGAATATCCTTGTATTCTGATTATTTGTTTTATAAGGCAGCCATACTTTTAAAATGTCCCCCACCTGAAATGTTCGCTGTTTTGCACCCCATTTCTGATCCACAAACAATTTATATTTTTGTTGCTTCTCTCTTACTCAGTCACAAATCTCTGCATCCACAGGGTGAGATGACATGGAAAGCCCTATCAGTTGCTGCCATTGGGTAAGATGGGTGGTAGCTTTGCATCCTCTCAGCAGTTAAAATGGTGATTTTCCTGTAGTTTGATAAGCAAATAATTTCCCACAGATTTCCTCTTTCCAGGGTTCTTTTTGTGTAGTAGCCAGTTGTAAACTTCCCTTCACTAATCTGTTTATTATTCCCACTAAGCCATTCCCTCAAGGATGGTACAAGGAAATAGCGTTGTGTTTTATCCCCTGGTTCTGCAAGTATTGCTCCATTTCACAGGAGGCAAGCTGTGTCCCTTTGTCAGTCACCAGTTCTTTAGGAAGACCTCCTCTTGCAAAAACTGCCGCCATGAACTGGATCACCTTTTTTGTAGTAATGTTGTCAGCAAATGAAACTTCTGGCCACCTAGAATAGTATTCCACCATCACAATAACAAATCTTTGTTTTGTGGGTTGGTTATCAAAAGGCCTCATTATATCCAGAGCAAGTTATTGTATTGGAGTCAAGGGGGTGGTAAAAGTCTTCTGCGATTTGTCACATACAGCACAAGCCATACAGTGCCTGATTACATTTCCAGTGTGTTTGTCCATACTTGGCCACTAAAAATGTTCTCTGACTCCCTTTTAGTCAAGCTCATGCCCAGGTGACCTTCATGGGCAATTGTGATCAGTTTTGCTTGTAAGGAGGTTGGCATCCCCAAATGACGAGACCTCACCACCAGCTCCTTGAGAAGGGACAGCTGCCTTGCTACATGCATGTATGGTTGAAGATGTTCTGGTACCTTGTTTTTGCATGGCCATCCATTAGTTATGTAAGGTTTAAGTTCAGTAAGCACTTGATCAGCACTGAGGGCCATGTCGATTCAGAAGACGTGATCACTCCATGAGTGGATTTGTGCAATTACTACTCTTTCACTCTTTTCTTCTGGGATCGCCTCATAGCCTGAAAGTGGGATAAACGATCTGCAGTTGTATTCCAGAGACCTGGAAGATATTCCACCCGGAAATCAAAGTCCATAAGTCTGGGGATCCATCTGGCTATTCTTGGGGTTGCTCGACTTGATCCCCAAGTAGTCAATAAAGCAGCTAGAGGCTTATGGGGCTGACCGTAAAGTGAATTTTCTGCCCCACAGGTAAGTCCTGAAGTGCCTCACCGCCCAGAAACATGCTAGAGCTTCTTTTTCAAAGAATACATCTTATTTGTTTATTTATAAAATTTGTATACCGCCCCAAACTTTCATCTCTGGGCAGTTTACAATCTCCTCTTATGCAGTAAACACTCTGGAAGCAAACGCAACGGTATCTTCCCTGTCCCCTTTTTGCTGGGTCAAGACGGCACCCAAACCATATTCAGAAACATCCATGGTTACAAGAGTGGTTACCTTTTGGTGTCAAAAGAAGTGAGAGCAGGGCTTCTCCTCTCTCACATTTCCACTAGTCTGAAAACGAGCCTTGCAGGATGAATCCCAGTTGTGTATATCTGTGAGAACTTTTGAGCAGAGGAATTTGATAAAAAGCCAAAGACAAGTCCAAAGTTGTGAACACTGAGGCCTCTTTCAGAGTAAGCAGCATTTCATTGATACTGGGTAATGGATTACAATCCACTACCATGTTGGAGTTCATATCTCTTAAATCTACACACATTCGAACTGTACTGTTTGATTTCCATACAAGAACAAGGAGAGAGGCCCATTCCAATGAATCCACAGGCTCTATGATGTCAGCATGCTATAGTCTTAAAAGTCCCTCTTTAAGTGGTTGGTGCACAGCTCCATCATCTGTAATACGGATTTCATGCTGTTTGGATTTAACATTATCCATAGATCTTTCTGATGTTTCCAGCCCAGTACTGAGACTCCTTTTTGTGACACGTACCCTTCCCCTTCTGCAGTATGTCCTTTGTATTCCAGGACAGCGGTGAAGTATCCATTTATGGCAATAAGGGAAACTCCATCTCTTCAGGGGTAGATGTCTGAAGTCTGCAGGTGCAGATCTGATGTAGTAAAGAGTTTTGGGTAAAGTAGATGGGAAAGGATCGTGTACGGAGAACCAGGATCAGTCATCTTCTGCACTTCGTGGCCATTAACTTTTACTTGGCAATGCGGAGAAGCAGACTCTGACTCTGTCACACTTAAGTTAGGAAGTGGCCCGTCTGCCTCGTCCTTATCATATTGTGAATCAGCCATTCCCCTTCTCCCAACCCTCTTTTTGGGCAGGAATTCATCTGCGGAGTTGAGCTCTTGTTTCTTAAAAAAAATGGAGGGAAATTTGATTGTTCTGGGCTAGTTGTCCATGCTTCACTGCAATGGGGGAAACTGTATTGATTCTATCAAGTAATCTTTTGTGTTTTGTTGTTTGGACGTTTGTCCCAGTGGGGATCCTGTCGAGAGTGTGGGGGGTGGAGTCGGAAAGCAAAAGGAGGGAAAGGGGAAGGAGAGAGAATGGAGTTGCTTTTGAATAAAGCCTTAGTTAAATCAGCATTCTTCGTGTTTACAAGGGAAGCAGTTATAAAACATTTGGCGATGAGATTTTGAACCAGCTATGCGTTCAAAACCTCCCTTTTTTGGTAGCTTCTGTTACTCCGCAAAGCACCACGCCTGGCAATGGTGTCATACAAGGAGCAAATGATCAAACAGTCTGGTTCTTGAAGATGGGGACATGCCCCAAAGAGGGGTGGATGGTGCTAAATGGGTGTGGAGGAAGGGTGGGGCTGTGAGACCTAATCCAAAAGCACCTACAGGAGTCAAGGAAGCAGTTTGAGGCAGGACATTAAGAGGAACTTCCTGACTGTTAAGAGCTGTTCAGCAGTGGAACAGTCTGCCTCATGATGTGGTGGGCTTTGCTTCTTTAGAAGTTTTCAAGCAGAGTCTGGATGGCTATCTGTCAGAGATGCTGGAGCAGAGTCCTGCCCTGAGCAGGAGGTGGAGCAAATGACCTCCAAGGTGCCTTCCAATGGTAAAATCCTTCAGTTCTATATTTTCCAACTTCCAGCAATGCCCAATCCCACCATCCCTCAGGATGGATTCCAGTGCAATGAGAAAATGTGGGTGCAAGACCAGATCTTATGGACACAAGGCAAGGTGGCAGTCTGCTCTAGCTCACATTGGAAGAGATACTCAGAGATACTCCAAGGATGGGCAGAAAACGGTCACATGCCTTCTTCCAGCTAAGCAGGGGATGAGAGAGGGAGGGTGAAGATACTAGGGGGGGTTGGAGTGCGCTAGAGGCATACCTGCCACCTTTCAAAGCAGCCATGTCTGAGCCACCCTCAGTATTGCAGTGGCAAGAAAAGGAACACTTTCTTATGCATACAAAAGGGTGCCCCCCATATCAAAATCTCCTCTATATAAAAAGAAAAAGAAATTAATTTTGAACTCTAACTTTAGAAAACCCATGCATCCATCCGTCGATTTGCATACCTTCCTTTATCCCTCTGTACAGTGCTTTATTAATATATAATATCTACTATATAGATAGTTATACATCGTAACATATAAATACATTCATCCATTGAAAAGAGCCCCCCTCCCGGTGAAAAAGAGCGACGCCATTTTGAAAAGCCGCATGGGTGTAGAAAAGGGGGGCCCACTTCCGCAGGACGCATCTTTCCACCAGGTTGGCCACGGAGTCAGACGTCGGTGCTGATGCTACGGCTGCGGGAGAAGGCTTCCCGCATGGCTGAGAGGCGGTTGGGGTTGAGGGCCTGCATGCTGCTCAGGTTGACGGGCAGCTCCAGGTCTTCCTGGCTGATGGCCTTGTAGTTGACGCGGTCGCCTCCATTCCGGACCTCCTCTTCCGGCTCCTGCAGGAAGAAGGTGGGGGGCTCATAGTGTGAGCAGCTGGGGCAGACCGTCCGGCACTGGGAGTGCTTCTTGTAGGGGGAAGAGTGGTAGAGGGAGGGGCCGTTGGTCAGCGCCACGTTGCGGTTGCAGTGGAGCGGAGGGATGTGGGAATCCATGGCAAAGTCCGGCTCATCCCCGTCCTCTTCTGATTCATCCTTCTTGCAGCAGTAATACTGGGGGTGGGGGAATCAAAGGAGCCAGAGATCAATGGAGAAATATCAACCTCCTCCCCTCCTCCCCCCTCTCCTCCACCACCCTCTTCCTCCCCTCGTTCTCCTGCTTCTCCTCCTCCTCCATCTCTTCCTTCTCTGCCCTCAGCTCTAACATCTCTTTCTCCTCCTCATCCACCACCCTCCTTTCCCCTTCTTCCTCCTGCTTCTCCTCCACCTCCACCATCACTTCCTTCTCCTCCCTCTCCTCTACCATCTCTCCATCCTCCTCCACCACCACCCTCTTCCTACTTTCCTTCTCCTGCTTCTCCTCCTCCATCTCTTCCTCCTTTGCCCTCTCCTCTATCATCTCTTCATCCTCCTCCTCCACCCTCTTCCTATCCTCCTTCTCCTGCTTCACCTCCACCACCACTTCCTTCTCCTCCCTCTTCTACCATCTCTTCCTCCACCTCATCCACCACCCTCCTCTTACCCTCCTCTTCCTGCTTTTCCTCCACCATCACTTCCTTCTCCTCCTCATCCACCACCCTCTTCCTCCTCCCTCCCCTCCTTCTCTCGCTTGTCCTCCACCTCCACAAGCTCCTCCTTCACCACCACCACCATTGAAAACTTTTTAGCCAGCTTGCATTTAGGATTCTTGCTCTTTCACCTGCAGTACCTGGAATACCCTACCACTGGGGATGAGAGGAATTTGAAGCCAAAATTGCGATGCTTTCATTGTGCCATGCTCTGAAGCAATTCTAGGGCACCGGACAGAATGAGCATTAGGTATTTAAGGGAATGCCCTCTTCTCCATGAACCCCGCTGCTTTTTAAGATCATCAGGGGAGGTCCGGCTGCAGTTGCCACCAGCTCTTCCGGTGGCAACCCAAAACCCGGGCCTTTTTCAGCTTGCCCCAGGACTTTGGGATGCGCTTCAAAACAAAATGAGAGCTTCCCCATTTCTGGATGTTTTTAAAGGAAAAAAAATTGAAGATATACCTGTTGAACTAGGCTTTTAATTTATAGTTTTAAAGTTTAAAGTCTTACAGTTTTTAATCAATATTTTAAATTGTTTTAATTGTGCTAATGTTTTAATTGTTATGTTTTAGAATGTAAGCTGCGCAGGGATTCATATATTGCGGTGTGTGTGTGTATGTGTGTGTGTGTGTACAAAAATGCGCCACATAGATAGATAGATAGATACAAATGACTATGACTATTTATATACTACTTTTCAACAAAAGTCCCCAAAGCGATTTACGGGGAGAGAGAGAGAGAGAGAGAGAGAGAGAGAGAGAGAGAGAGAAAAGATCCCTGTCCCCAAAGGGCTCACAATCTAAAATAGAAACATAAGATAGCCATCAGCATCAGCCACTGGAGGGATGCTGTGCTGGGGATGGATAGGGCCAGTTGCTCTCCCCCTGCTAAATAAAGGGAATCACCACTCTTAAAAGGTGCCTCTAAGATAGATAGCTAGATAGCTGGATAACTAGATAGCTAGATACTATATGTATCTTACTAATGTTATGGTGGGAACGAATCAATGAGTTGATTCCACTTGGAATCAGAAATGTATTCCACAAAACCAATCCCTCCTCTCCCCCACCTGCCCCGTCTCTCAATCAATCCTCCGCCCCACACATACCTGAAGCCTACAGTAGCAGAGTACCGCGATAATACACAGTAAGATGACAGTTGCTAATATCCCGCCTGTGATGACCACAGTTCCGGCTGTCATTCGACCTCTTCTCCATCAACACCCTGGAAGACACAACGAGGGGGAGACGTGAAATTCATGGGAAAGCAAACTGGTTGCCGCGAGGTTCACACCCAGTGTGCGTGCACGGACAACCTAAGGAGTGGCTTCCCAATGAAGCAGTGCGAAATCGGGGAGCGGCACCCCAGGACCCCCTTCAGGAAACCCCTGCAAAGAAGTCTTAGTTCTATTTTATTCTGTGCTGCTCAGGCCTCACTTGGGATACATTTTAAGAAGGATATGGCTCCACTGGAACAGGTTCCGTGGAGGTCACGAAAGATGGTGAGACCTTGACTGTGGCATCCAAATTCAAATTTTCAATTTTCTGGAAACGCAAAATCCTCACCCTGTGTGCTTTGACTTCACTGGCATAATCTGACGATCCTGTCAGGTATCTGCTACAGAATAATAATAGAATATTTCAGCTGTCAAATACTAAAGATCATTACATGTCACCCAGCAAAAGAGAGCCAGGGTGCCGTAGTGGTTAAAGTGCTGGACAAGGACTGGGGAGACCCGAGTCTAAATCCTCATTCAGCCATGAAACTCACTGGGTGACTCTGGACCAGTCACTTCTCACTCAGCCTAACCTACCTCACTGGGCTGTTGTGACAATAAGCAGAACCATGTACCCGGCTCTGGAAGAAGAGAAATGCAGGATCCAAATGCAAATATTCACCAAGATAAAGACAAAATGCCATTAGATACTGAATGCTTTTGGAAACCAATAATGAAATTCTGTCAAATGCTAACTGAATCTGGCGACCACCAGTTATTGAAAGCCAATGTCACAGGATTTCAAGCACAGCTTTCAGATATTTGGTAAATTCTCTAATATTTGAAGGTTCAGACAATGCCTGGAGCAGGGGTAGGTAAGCTTGGCTCTCCAGCTGCTGTAGAACTACAACTCCCATCATCCCCAGCAGTGTTCCCATACGTCATGGACTACAACTTCCAGCATCCTCAGCTGCAGTGGCCTTTGGCTGGGGATTATGGGAGTTGTAGTCAACAGCATCTGGAAATCCCTGTTGGAGGGAACACCAATCACCAGCCACAATAAATTGTGCCTATGGATGATGGGTGTTCAGCAGCATCTGGACAGCCCAGGTGGGCAGCCCATGCTTTTGCCTACCCCTGCTTTGGAGCAACAAGGAAGAAGAGAAGAATATCTGAGGACAGAATCAGCTGCTGCAGCAGGCACTCTTAATCGTACACAGGAGCATAGGAAGCTGCCTTTTACTGAGTCAGACCATCGGGCCATCTAGCACAGCATTGTCGACACAAACTGGCAGCAGCTTCTCCAAGGCTGAAATAAAGTCACCCCAAAGCCCCCGGACCAAAAAAGCCGACACAAACCGATGCAGAGTTTTGCAACGCCTCCTTCTGCCAAGGCGTGTCAATTTAGTGCCCGTTCAAGAATGGAATGGCCATAAATTAGGCTTGGCTCTGGCCTGGCCCTTCTCCGCATTTTTCTCCAATGCCAGTATATCACTACATTCCTTCCTCCATTTTGTTTAGCTGTAAAAGTGTCTCTCTCTCTTGCAGAGAATTCCCCCCCTCCATGCCCACGTCCCAAACCGCATGTTTATTTGCAGGAGTTGGCCAGACGTACTGTCTGAACCAGCCTTTCATTTCTCGATACCACCTTCCTGCTGTCAGAGGCACCAAAGATGGCTGCGTCTGTTGTCTACAATTTAACGTTTTAATTGTTGCTGTGTTTTCCTTTGCAAATCACCCAGAGATTTTAAATGGGGCGGTATCTAAATGCGATAAATAAATAAATGTGAGCACTGTGCAATATTCCCCTTAAGGGATAGAGCCACAGTTCAGTGGTCAGGTTTTCCGCCACCATTATATTTCCCCCCTTTTAACCAATTTCCCAGGCCATTCTGATCTCTTTTATGTAGGCCTTTTACTCTCTGACCGGAAAGATGAGATATCCCTAAATGTCGCCAAGTTTTGCTTGACTGATAGTAAAATCCGGCCACAGACATTATCTCCTGCATAGCAAAAGCGACTCGAATTTACTCTGTATAGCTGGACAACGTTCGATACAGTATTAACCTGTATTGAGTTGTTTGCTGGTCTGTGACCATATCAATAAAGACCGATTGACAGTTCAGTGGTAGAACAGCTCCTTTTACATGAAGGAGGTCCCAGGTTCACTCCTGGCAGCATCCCCAGGTAGGACTGGGAAAGACACCCTGAACCTGAAACCTTGGAGAAGCTGCTGCCAGTCAGTGTAGACAACGCTGAGTTAGATGGACCAAGGGTCTGATTCGGTATACAGCAACTTCCTATATATTAAGGGCAGAAATATTCCCGGGAGGGAACACAGGGACATAGTCAGCTGCCATATACCGAATCAGACCATCTAGCTCAGTATTGTCTACCCAGGCTGGCAGTGGCTTCTCCAAGGTTACAGGCAGGAGTCTCTTGGAGACTCTATCTTGGAGATGCTGCCAGGGAGGGAACTTGGAACTTTGATGCTCTTCCTAGAGCAACTCCATCCCCTGAGGGGAAGATTTGACAGTGCTCACACATGTAGTCTCCCATCCAAACACAAACCAGGGCAGACCCTGCTTAGTGAAGGGGACAAGTCATCAGAGGGATCGCAGCTCAGTGGCAGAGCATTTTCTTCCTTGCAGAAGGTCTCAGGTTCCCTCCCCGGCAGCATCTCCAAGATAGGGCTGAGAGAGATCCCTGCCTGCAACCTTGGAGAAGCTGCTGCCAGTCTGTGCAGACAATCCTGAGCTAGATGGACCAAGGGTCTGACTCAGTATATGGCAGCTTCCTCTGCTCCTCTGGCAGCTCAAAACGGAGGCCAGGGAATGTTCTGGCAGCACGTTGAGAGGGACAAGAAGGGAGTCGGGGATGCTGGAGGTGAAGCTCCCGTCTTTCCCTCCTCTCTGTTTCCGCCAAAGGAGGATGGCGAAGGCCACGTTCTCTCCCCACAGTCAGAACCTTTCAAAAGCTGTGCAGACGGTGGTGAAGGCCTGGACGGCCTCCTGTGAGTGCCTGCAGCCCGCATGGTGGGGCCAGCTGGCGGCAATCCGCGACGCCTCACCGACACGTTCGACAGGCTGAGCGGCTGGCAGCGTTTGCGAGCAGCCTAACCACGCACCGAGAAAGAGGAGGAGGAGGAGGAGGAAGAGAGGGCCAGGGCCAGAGAGCTCTGTGCCGCTCCTGGCCTCTCCGGCCTCTCCGGCGTTCCCTTTCTTTCCACATCTGGCAGGCAGAGAGCAGAGGCTGCGTGAGGGACTCTGTACCTTCCCCCAGACCCGAGCATCCGCCAGGCCCTGGAGGCAGGAGCGACCAGGTGCAAGGAGGAAAAACCAGCCCTGTGTCGGCCCAAATAGGATCAATACGATCAATAAATCAAATGCCTCAAGATGCTGGTCGCAAGCATGTATGTGGGCATGCATGGGAGGAGAGCGGGCCTTGTGGCAGCAAGCACGAATCGTCCCCTTTGCTAAGCAGGGTCTGCCCTGGTTTGTATTTGGATGGGAAACCACCTGTGTGAGCATGGGAAGATATTCCTTCCCCCCAAGGGATGGTACCATAGTCAGTGGAAGAGCCCCTGCCTGCTTTCATGCAGAAGGTTCCCAGTTCCCTCCCTGGCAGCATCTCCAAGACAGGGCTGAGAGAGAGATTCCTGCCTGCAACCCTGGAGAAGCCGCTGCCAGTCAGGGTAGACAATCCTGAGTTAGATGGACCAATGGTCTGACTCAGTATATGGCAGCTTCCTATGTTTCTCTTAGCAACATAGTCCCAAATCAAGGATGCTCTGGGGGTTGGCTGATGAACGGCAGTGTTGGATCAGACCAGGGCGGCTCTATCTAACCCAGACTTCTATCAACCTGTTTCAAAGGAACACAGCAAGCCGCCTTCTACTGAGTCAAACCCTCAGTCCAGCTAGTATTCGTTATGTTGTTTTTATTGTAAACTGCCCCAGATATGCAGGTTTCGGATGGCAGGGAAATAAACTAAACAAGCAAAAAAATAGCATCCGAAGACCCCGGGCTCAATCCTTAGCAGCATCTCCGGATAGGGCTGGGCAAATCCCCTTTGGAAATCCTGGAAAGCTGCTGCCAGTCAGAGTAGACAGTAAGGTGCTAGGCGGACCAAGGCCTGACTCAGTAGGCAGCGGCTAACTAGGAAACCTCACTCTGTGTAACTTATTTGTGCATGCAGGCTGCTGTTTCTGCACCACCGCACTCTATCTGAGGAACGGGGCGTACTCTTTCTGGCCATGGAAATTGGGGGATCTTTCTGGGCAGTACCCAGAGCAAAGCACGTTCTCTTGAAATTCTTTGTTTTTACAAGACCCTGAAGAGGTCTGGCCTGCTTCACCTCGGGCAAAGGAGCAAAAAATAACAAATAGTGATTATTTATAAAGCTAATAATAATAGTAATAATAACAACAACAAAACAGTCAATAACGCCTGTCAGACTGAGTACACAAAAATAATAATATAAACGGCAAAGTCACACCCACAACCACCTCACTGCAGCGCCAGATGGGGAAGAAAGCGACCATTTGTCAAGCATTTAAAACGGCTTCCAAGGAAAATAAATCTATATTGTATTTGCAGCCGTTTCATGTCCTATTGAAGCTCTCAATGGAGAAAGCAGGAAGCCTGGAGAGGCTGTCAAGTGGGGCGGTGGTGATTGATGGATTCCTCCGAGCACCTTTTCTCTGGAAGTTTCCACCGGGCAGTCTCGGAGCTCTAACATGTTAAAGGCTCCCCAAAGGGAAGCACACTCGGTTCTCTTATTTAATTAAAAAAAAAAACAACAACAACACCGCAAAAACTCCGCTGCAAAACCCTGCTAGAGTCCTCTGCTCACGTAGCTTGAGGTGGGTGGCAATACATGAAATCGTCCAATCGTGTCGCGAACACATAAAATAAAAGCTCGAAATCCCATTTTCGGTGGCACTCCAAGAACAGGACGAACAGGACATGTCGGGTGACACGGCAGCACCTGGGATTTCCGGACATTGGCATTTTGCCGGTCTAACCAACAGGACCATCCTGTTGGGCTCGATAGGCCAGGCAATGGCTCTTTGATTTATTTACTGATTGTTCGATTGATATGCCGCCATTCGTAAAATTATCCCAAGGTAGTTTCTGGCCATCCATTATTCGCCAGATGTGCCCTCCTGCCATCCATGCTCCAGATCTGCAGCTGCACAGAGGAAACAAGGAAGCTGCCATATACTGAGTCAGACCCTTGGTCCATCGAGCTCAGGATTGTCTACCCAGACTGGCAGCAGCTTCTTCTCCAAAGCTGCAGGCAGGAGTCTCTCCCAGCCCTACCTGGAGATGCTGCCAGGGAGGGGACTGGGAACCTTCAGTAAGCAAAGCAGAAGGGCTCTGGCCTCGTCCCCAACAGGTAATTGCTTCAGCAAGGTGGCTGTATCTTGTGCCTCTAGACCATGCTCTGGGACCCGTCCCTGGCCTGCACACCGGTGATTAGGAAGGAACGTAGGAAGATGCCGCCTTCTGAGTCAGACCCTTGTTCCACCTAACTCACTATTGCCTACTCTGACTGGCAGCAGTTCTCCAGGGCTTCAGGCAATAATTTTGCCAACAATTGGGACCTTCTGCAAGCAAAGCAGATGCTTTTCCACTGAGCTGCAGCCCCATCCTTGGGAGAACAGGCAAGTCACGGGTTGTGCTGGCTGGATTTATTTATTTATTTTATTGAAAATATTTATACCCCGCCCCATATACTCACCAACTTTCCACATCACTTCATGAATCAAAGTAGACCCTAACCTGCAAAAAGTGGTGCTGTTTTTGCAGCTCCTTACACCAATATGCAAGCTTCTGAGTAACACAGAGCACTTTGGTTGTGCAAAAAAACAGAGGGAATGCATTTTCTGCAGCCTGTGGAGGTGAAAACTTCCATCCGTTTGGTGACCACTGCCCTCCCGGCCACCCGTCGCTTCTACCATTCAAGAAAAACATCAGCTAGGCAAAGAAAATGTGGCAAGCGTGTCAAAGACTCCAAAAGATTTTTAAGAGCAGGGAGGGAGAGGGAGAGATGGGCTAGGATTTTTCAAACATATTTATTGCATTAAATACCTAGAAGCCTGAAACTCTCTGGGGCACGAGGGGGAAAAATTAAGAACACAAGGCATTCAACATGTGGAGGCCCAAAAGCAGATCAGTTCCTGTCTAGACCCTGGTTTCTTTCTTTTTCTTTTTCTTTTACAGTTGCTCCTAATTTCATGCTCTGCAGGCTCCCAGAGTCATATATTTAGTAATAAATATGCTGGCGAGGTTGCCAGGTCTTCGGGTTTGGCCTGAAGTCTCAGGGTCCCTGGGGGAAGAAGCCACATCGTGGGGTGAGGAGGCCCAGAATCGAGGGAGTCCAGCATCAGAGATTTTGCTTTGAGCTCCACTCGTGCGCACTGAGGCACAGTGATGCTCTTCCACAGCTCGGCCTGATGCCACCCTCTGCCAGGGGCTGCTACGCCTCTTCCCATCAGGGCCCACCCCTGAGCTCCCAGGCCCCTCCCCTCCATGTTTGGGTCTGAACCTCATGAGGACTAGCACCCTTTAAAACATATGCAGGTTTTTGTTATTTTATTTGTGGACCGCCCCAAACTTAGGTCTCTGGGTGGTTGACGTGAACAGAAAACAAAAATTAAAACATCAAAAATAATTCCAAACCACAGTTCGAGTTCAAAAGCTCAGGTGGATAAATGCGTCTTTAGAGGCTTTGAAAAAACTGTCAGAGCTGGGGAGGCTCTTCTTTCGGCAGGGGGCGCATTCCAGAGTCTCGGGGAGGCAACAGAGAAGGCCCGTTCCTGGGTAGCCACCAGATGAACTGGCGGCGACAGCAGACGAACCTCTCTGGATGATCTCAATGGGCGATGGGGCTCATAGCGAAGAAGACGTTCTCTTCAATACCCTGGGCTTAAGCTGTTTAGGGAAATGAGAAGCACTTTCCACTCAGTGGTTGAGCCTCTGCTTTGCCTGCAGAAGGTCCCAGGTTCACTCCCTGGCAGCATCTCCAGGTACGACTGGGAGAGACTCCTGGCTGAAATCTGGGAGAGCTGCTGCCAGTCAGTGCAGACAATCCTGTGTTAGATGGACCAAGTGTCAGACTCAGTATATGGCAGCGTCCTATATTTTCAATCCAACGGCTTATGTTTTGTTCCTCGGTCACTATAATATGGTTTGGCTAGCTTGCATACAACTAATTCTGTATAAACGTTATATCTGGAGACAATTTGAATGAGAGCAATGAAAGGAGCATGGCTAAGAGGCTTCAGCAGGAAGGCCCCAATTCTACCACGTGGGACCTCACGAGGCGGCCGCTTCTCTCTCTGCCCCACAACCATATGGAGATAATACTGTACTTCACAGGATTGTGGCAGCTAGGATTTCTGAGATTGCATCTGAGATGGGGAAAAAAGACCCTTGGTCCATCTAGCTCAGTATTGTCTACCCAGACTGGCAGCGGCTTCTCCGAGGTTGCAGGCAGGGGCTGCTCCCAGTACTAGCTGGAGATGTTTCCACCCAGGCCGGGCACGTCTTCTCCTATTCTGCCGGTGGTCGTGTGAGCGAACCTTGTATATTATTCTGCTCATTCTCTTCTGCAGAACCTCAATATTTGGACACACAAATAAAAAAACAAACAAACATCAAACCCCAAGGTGTGTTATTTAACAAAAGAAAAGCTGGATGCGGGAGCCATCAATTACCCGACGTCCATGGGCAAGGCAAGTTTACTGGCCTAGCCCGATCGTGTAATTTGCCCGTTCCTTCGCCACAAATTGTTTCAAGATCCCACTCTGAGTGGAGACAAAGACTCTCCAGAAAAAAAGAGCGTTGGAAATGGGAAGATTAACTGCCTTGGGCTGTTGGAGCCTCGTAAGGGGAGCGCTACCGGCACACAAGAGCTGTTGGCTGCTGTACGCAGGTACTAAATGTTGATGGATTCCAGCCGCCTGCCGTGTGGACATCCAAGAAACGGAGGCCCAGCCCTGGAAGGCCGACTGTCTGCCTGAAAGACGAGCCCCGGGATTGATGGCGTGACAAGAAGCCGAAACACTCGATTGAGTTTTAGACCACGGGTGCACCAGGGCAGGAACAGAGGAAGCTGCCTTTTACCGAGTCAGACCCTCGGTCCATCTAGCTCAGGATTGTCTACCCAGGCTGGCAGCGGCTTCTCCAAGGTTGCAGGCAGGAGTCTCTCTCAGCCCGATCTTGGAGATGCTGCCAGGGAGGGAACTTGGGACCTCGATGCTCTTCCCAGAGCGGCTCCATCCCCTAAGGGGGGAATATCTTCCAGTGCTGCTCACACATCAAGTCTCCCATTCATATGCAACCAGGGCGGGCCATGCTTAGCTAAGGGGACAAGGCATGCTTGCCACCACCAGACCAGCTCTTGTGGAGATGAGGTGAGGTGAGTTTGTCACCTGAGTCCTCCTCCTGGCTTGCTGCATTCAGCCGGTTCCCTCTCCTGGGGAACTCCCAGCTACCGTACTCAGAAGCAGCCCCTCCTCGTCAGCTGCCTTGTCTTTAAATGCCTTCCAGGCCACGCAAATGGCCTGGGCTCATGCACGGCCGCCTCCCAAATGGCCGCTGTCACTGGAGAAAGGGCTGGGATGGCCCCCAAACGGACCTACATGGTCCTGAGGCTGCCGGACCTGCCAGGGAGTGGTTCTTTAAACAAACAAATAAATAACGTTAGAATCCCCAAACCGGCTTGAATTCAAGCCGAGTCAGGGCAGGGGGGGGTTGTTCGGTGGCACATAACCGGACATGCCCAGTTCTACTTGAGTCCAAACTGGTCCTTATGGGGACGTGGCCGATGCTAAGTGGCAGAGCGCCTACTTTGTACGCAGAAGGTCCCAGGTTCAGTCCTTGGCAGCATCTCTAGGTATAGCTGTGCTCCAGTCTGAAACCTTGGAGAAGCTGCTGCCAGCCTGTGTAGACTATAGAACCATAGAATTTTAGAGCTGGAAGGGACCTTCGAGGCCTTAAAAAAAAAATTTTTTTTAAAAAAATTATTAAATTTTTTTTTGCTTTAAAAATTTTTTAATTGGTTTTTACAATATCTTAACAATCCCGTTATATCTAATTAAGTAAATATTGACTTCCCGTTCACCAATCTGCACGATTCATTAACTATACAAGTCAACCATTGCTATAGTAATTCAAAACATATATCCCACACATTGCAAACTCGATTTTACTCTACCCAACCTGCTATTATTACTAAATTTCAAACCCTGCTGAAAAATCGATATTAGAAAAATAGTTCTTTAAGTATAGTAAGAATGGTTTCCAATCTTCTTTAAAACATTCCAAGTTTTCATCCCTTATCAGTACTGTGAGTTTTGCCATCTCAGCATATTCCAAAATTTTTATCAACCAATCTTCTTTTGAGGGCATTTCCTTGTCCTTCCATTTCTGCGCATATACTATTCTGGCCGCCGTGCTTGCAAACATTAAAAATGTTAAGTTTCTTCTGGAAAACTCTCCTTGTGTTATTCCCAGCAGGAAGGATTCTGGCCTCTTAGGAAATGTCATTTAAAATTTTTTCTTCAACTCATTATATATCATATCCCAAAAGGCCTTTGCCTTCCCACAAGACCACCACATATGAAAAAAAGTTCCTTCACAATGTCCACATTTCCAACATTTGTTTGGAACATTTTTATACATTAATGCTAATTTTTGGGGTGTCAAATACCACCTGTACATCATCTTATAATAATTTTCTTTTAAAGTATAACATGCAGTGAACTTTAAATCCATTTCCCATAATTTTCCCCAAGCTGCCATATCTATATTATGACCCACATCTTGAGCCCATTTTATCATAGTCGTTTTAACCACTTCATCTCTTGTCGGAAGGGACCTTGGAGGTCATCTAGTCCAACCCCACTGGATAAAACTGCAACCGCCCAGAGCTGTTTGATGGGGCGGTATATAAATGTAACAAACAAACAAACTGCAAGTCCTCTTTCTGCATTGCTTTTGTGGCATGTTGTTTGCCGCTTACAGTTTAAAATGTGTGGGTCACTTAGGCACTTCTCATAGCCTCCCCAGGGGCTGCTGATACTGGCATGGGAAGCACCCATGTTTTACAGGTAATCCTGCTCAGCATTCAAATGCAGACCAGGGTGGACCCTGCTTAGCAAAGGGGACAATTCTGGCTTGCTACCACAAGACCAGCTCTCCTCCCATCCACGCACAGCTTCTCATTCCAGCTTCCCCCGAAAGTCTGACCATCAGAGCTTGCCTTTCGCAAACATATGCAACGGATCGCTAACCATCAGGCAAGACGGCCGGCTACCAAGGCCTTCAGAAAGGCAGAGCAGGGCGTAGGGATGTGCACAGAACCGGTTCGGAGGCCTTTTAAGGACCTCCAGTCCAAACCGATTCGAAAGTCTGGCGGTTCGGCCAGTTCAAATGGGGGGGGCTATCTTTAAGGATGGGGGAGGGTGTTCTTACCCCCTCATGCCCCATTTCCCCCACTGGTGCTGTCTTTTAAAACGGTTCAGCGGGGTGGTAGCGTATTTCCTTGCCGCACCGGTGCCTCCTCGGACCGGAAGTGCCTGGGGCACATGCACGCATCGCACATATGTCATTTTAAAAGACAGTGCCGGTGGGGGAAATGCGGGGGGGGGTAAGAGAACCCTCCCCCGTCTTTAAAGATATCCCCCCACCTTCGACCCGGCAGGCACCGGTTCGATGCACACCACTAAGCAGGGGTGCAGAAGCCCGGGAGCCAGGTTGACAGAGAGAATGTTCTCTTTTGCCCAGCCAAATTCTGCTTTGGGGGCAGGTCTCCAAGAAGTAACAGAAAACAGATCCGGAGGGGGGGGGATTTTGTGGGACTTCCCCCCCTTTTCTTTTCACCATCACCGGATCAGAAAATGCTTGTTGATTTAAACCTAGGCAGCCCGAATAAAATACAATAGGCCCATCAACAAATCCACAGGCTTTCTGCCAGTCTGTGTTTCCTGGAAACGTCTCCTGCAAAGTTAGGAAAGAGATGAAGAACGCACATTGCCTTGCTTAGATGGAGCTCTAGATAGTCCAGCCTTTCTCTCTCCAGCCAAATGCCTCTGGGGAAGGCATCAGTGGGGCATGGATTTGTCCCTAGGCCCCTGTCAATCCAAATAGACTTCTTCTGAACATGGAGGCTTCACATTAAGTTACGTAGCATCCTGAACTCTGCACCCTAGCTATTGGGAATGGCTCCCACGCCTATCCCAGGTTTTGCCCATAGTCTTTCCAGCCTCTACTTAAAGCCTTAAGGACCAGAAACTTGATTTTCTTTGTCTGTTCTAGGTAAAATGGTTCTACACTGCCAGTTTATTTATCAGAGAGCTTTACAAACTGCTTTCATTCTGATAGTCGGTGACTCCTTTTGTCAATTTTAACTTGTCTATTGTCTTGCCTGTGGCTAAGACAATAAAGTCAACTGAAAATTGAAACTGCATCCCCAAGTGATAGATGGATAAATACAACAGCAACAATAATATTATAAATAATAATAAAATGCATTTGCATTATGCATCCAGATTGCAGGCTCCAAACTGAAATGGCGTTGCAAGGTTCAAAGTGGTAATACATTAATTAATTAAGAATAACCATACGTCATACATTAATTATTACTAAATTATTATTAATTTATTTTTTCATTTCTATTCCACTGTTCCTCCAAGGAGCCCAGGGCAGCATGCTTCCTGGTTATGTTCATCCTCACATCAACCCTGTGAGGAAGGTCAGGCTGAGAGAGAAGTGACTGGCCCAGAATTACCCCGTGTGAGTTTCAAGCCTGAATACGAATTTGAACTCAGGTCTCCACAGTCTGGTCCAACACTCTAACCCAGGCGTAGGCAGCCTTGGCTCTCCAGCTGTTCCTGAACTACAACTCCCATCATCCCCAGCCACAATAAACAGCTGAACTACAACTCCCATCATCCCCTGCCACAATAAATGGCTGAACTACAACTCCCATCACCCCAGCCCCAATAAACAGCTGAACTACAACTCCCTCATCAGTAGACTCAATAAATGGCAGAACTACAACTCCCATCATCCCCAGCCACAAGAAACAGCTGGATGACATCATATCCAGCCCCAATAAATGGCTGAACTACATCTTCCATCATCCCCTGCCACAATAAATGGCTAAGCTACAACTCCCATCATCCTCAGCCCCAATAAACAGCAGAACTACAACTTCCATCCCGTGGATGATGGGAACTGGAGTTCAGCAACAGCTGGAGAGCCAAGGTGGCCTCCCTCTGCTCTAACCACTACACCACGCTGCTCCTCCACACACCCAGATCGCAGAATCAAAACTCCCTCGTGCAGAATTTTTTTAAAAAAATCATGGAGTCCTCAACAGCCTTGCCGCTTGAAGGAGCCTCTCCTATGAAGCTGAAGAAAGCTTGGAGATGCCCTGCCCCCCCCACCCCGCTGGGTGCTTTGGGGGGGATTTTTCCTCCCTGTGTGTGTGACAGGAGACAGCCAAGGCTGCTAATTTGCTGGCCCTGACACTCTCAAAACTCTCTTCCACCGCCTGCCATCTGCACCGAGAGATAAACCGGAGATAGCGCAGGAGGGCGGCCAGGCGGCCAAGTGATGAGGGACCTTCTCGCAGGTCTGCTGTCAAGAGAAGCCACTTATGGATGTTTTATTCATGCCTCCAGCTCCACATTCCCCGCCAACTCCCCGCTCCCCCTCACCCTGCTTTGAAGGTCACCGTCTTTATCAGACAGCCAAGAATATAAATAATTGTTTTAGCTGATCAACCACCTCCCTTCCAGTCAATCGATCACATTTAAAGAAATGCTGCCTGTGTGTGATGGCGCCCATGGCTTTTCTTTCTTCTTTGGCGCAAGCCACAAGGTCTTCTAGAAGCACAGCGTCTTGATCTGTCCAGTCGCCACTCCGCTTTAATTTAAGGGCAGTCCTGCACGACCTTTCCTCTCCCAAAACTTGTTATCTGTCATGTTTAACAACCTTTGCAGAGCAGATCCATCTTCCCATTACGCCCAGGTAAAATTCTTAATAATAGCCACCACCCAAACGGCCATCTCATTGCCTTATGCAATACTGGTGGAAATAAGAGACCTTGCAACTGCAATAAAGAAAATCTACTAGGGATGCGCAAATCGATTCAAATTTGAATGGATTCATCTTGAATCTGAGTGATTCATGGGATTCAAATCCGAATCGAACCACTCCTTAAGAGGGCGACTTTATTTATTTAGAAAATTTATTGTCTGCCTGACTTCCATAGACTCGAGGTGGTTTACATAAATTAAAACAACCACGAAAACAAGAGGGGGGAAAGGGGAAAATCAAATCAAATTAGATCCAAATTCAACTTGAGAGCCATTTGGCACCTTTAAAACCATTCAGGCCCCCAGATTGGTTTAGAAAGGTGTAAAAAAACAGGGCCGAATCAATTCAAATTCAATCAAATTCGAACTGAATTTTCGGACCAGATTAGGATTTGATTCGAATTCAAAATGAATTTTCAGAATTTGAATTCAAATTTGAAATGAATAGAAAAATTCATTTTAGCCACATCTCTAAAATCTACCACTCTCTAACAGAGGTGGCAGTCCTTTTTTTCATTCTCTATGACAGAAACATGCCGGCACCTAAATGAATCTATAACCAAACTCTTAACACACATAGAGGTGGAAGGGACCTTAGAAGTCCTCTAGACCAGGGATTTTCAATGTTGGGTCCCCAGATGTTATTGGACTTCAACTCCCTTAATCCCCTGGCCCATTGGCCTTTGGCGGGGGATTATGGGAGTTGAAGTCCAATAACATCTGGGGACCCAACGTTGAGTATCCCTGCTCTAGACCAACCCCTGCTCTGCACAGGAATCTGCGGCAGCATCCCTTACGCCTGTCCAATCAACTGCCATTCCTCCGCCGCCCCCGTTTCCTTCTACTATAACAAAATCAGAGCATTTTAGAACTTGAAGGAACCTTTGAGGTCATCTAGTCCAACCTCCTGCTCCATGCAGGAATCTGCTCCAGCATCCCTGAGAGATGGCCCCATCCAGCCTCTATTTGAAAACCTCCAGTGAAAGAGAGCCCGCCACTGCATGAGGCAGGCTGTTCCACTGTCCAATGGCTCTTACAGGCAAGACATTGCTCCTCATATCTAGCCTGAATCTGCTTCCATGCAATTTAGAATAATAGAATCATGGAGTAGGAAGGGACCTTAGAGGTCTTCTACTCCCACCCCCTGCTCAGTGTGGGAAATTGTTCCAGATGGCCACCCAGCCTCCATATGAAGTTCTCCAGTGAAGGAAAGGCAAACTGAGAAGGGAGGAGTGGTGGTCTTGTGGCATGAATCGTTCCCTTTGCTAAGCAGGGTCTGCCCTGGTTTGCATTTGGATGAGAGACTACATGTGAGCACTATAAGATATTCCCCCTAGGGGATAATGGGGCTGCTCTGGGAAGAGCACCTGCCTGCTTGCATGCAGAAGGTTCCCAGTTCCCTCCCTGGCAGCATCTCCAAGACAGGGCTGAGAGAGACTCCTGCCTGCAACCCTGGAGAAGCCGCTGCCAGTCTCTGCAGACAATACTGAGCTAGATGGACCCAGGGTCAGACTCAGTAGAAGACAGCTTCCTATGATCCTGTGGGGCGCATCAAAAACCCTAACGGGCCTAACAATGAAGAACTCTCCTCTGGAGCACAAGGCTGCAAGAGTGAGTGGGAAGGCTCTGCAGGAGGAAAAGGAGGCCTGAGAAATCAGATCCAGCCCTGGATGCTATGAGGCTGCAGAACCCGCTCCGGCCAAGAGCCTGTGATGCGAGCAAAGTCTGCCCCCTGGAGCAAGCTGGGGAAATCAAATTCCCAGCACCTGCAACAGTCTGCTCCCACCTTATCTGTCAGAATAAAAGTGCTTCCCTTCTGTACAGCCAAGACTAGCTCTCCTCTCCTGCCATGTCATTATAACTAGAATAATAAAATCATAGAGCTGGAGGGTCCTTCAGAGGCAATCTAGTCCAACCCTCTGCTGAGTGCAGGCAATCCAGAGCTAGTGTATCCCCACAGATGGCTATCCAGCCTCTGCTTGTAGATCTCCAGTGAGGGGGAGCCCTACTGGGGAGGCTAGTATCGTTATTTCATTTATTACATTGATATCTGTCCCTTCCTCTGAGGACACTAGAGTGTGCTCTGTTTATCCTCACAACTCTGTAAGATTTGAACCCGGGACTTCCCTTATCACAGATCACACTCTTCCCTCTTGTACCAGGGGTTTCCGACCTAGACTCCCCGGATGCTGTTGGACTACAACTCCCATCATCCCCAGCCACAATGGCCTTTGGGGTAATGCAAGTTGTAATCCAGCATAAGGTTGGGAACCTCTGCATTATAATCTATAGACTCTAAAACTCCCTTTTCTCTTTTCTCTGCTCTGCTTCCAACAGAAGTCCCCAACTAAACAATTCCCCCGGATTTGTCTCAGATGTATTGATTTTATGCATTTGTATACCTCATCAAACTCACATCGTTAAGTGGCTTATATGTGTGTTTTTTTAAAAATAACAATTAAAGCATTAAAAAACCACAGTTTACCATTTACATATCTAATGCAATGTTTGGTTGAATCGATGTGTCTTTAGACTGTTTTGGAAAGCTGTTAGAGATGGGGCCACTTTCATTTCAACAGGGAGTGCCTTCCAAAGCCTCAGGGCCGCTATAGAATAGGAGCGTCCCTTAGTAGCCCCAAGACAATCTGCTGTTTCTGAAGGTTTCCTGAATGAGAGGAAACCAGGACCTGATGGGAGTGAGGCCTAGATTCCATTTCCCATGCTGGGGACATAGAAAGTCAAAGCAAAGAGGCGGTCTTTCCCCAGGGTCGGACCTTTCATGAGGCATGGTGAGGCAATTGCCTCAGGAGGCAAACTTTTGGAGCACAAGCCAGTGGCAGGATGCCTGTTCCCACTGAACCTAAGAACAGCCCTGCTGGATCAGGCCCAAGGAGGCCCATCTAGTCCACCATCCTGTTTCCCACAGTGGCCTCTGAGAAGCCGACAGGCAAAAGATGAAAGCATGCTCTTTCCCCTACTTTTGCTCCCCTAACTTGCTGTGAGGCTCCCCTATTCTGCTGCTAGCTTGAAGTGGAGGGAGGGCTATTGTCTTCTGGGCAATAGCCCCACTGGTTCTGCAACCAATCGAGGCTTTTGCAGAAAAGGTGATGTCACCGCGTCACATAGCCAATCGCACACGGCTGTGCAAGGACATCATGAAGCCAATTGAGAGTGAGGGCAATGCTCCCTGGATCAGCACTGCCATCCCTCGGAATGGGCACACTGTTTTGCCCCATCTCGGAGCATGCTTTCAAACGATGCTCTGCACTGCTGCCGGACATGTTCACCCCCCTGGCAGTCTGTCGGTGCCATTCCCACCCAGCCCATGAGACCCATTGGTGGCTGCGGTATCGATGCGTAAACGGCTTTTTGCACGGCGAGGCTACCTCCTCGGTGCCTGGCGGCAGCTCCATCCTCTGGCTCTGTGATCGCCAACCCGCAGCTGGAAGGCAGCCTCGGCAGCCGTCTCGCTCTCCATTGACTGGGTAAGGTTACGAGGGATGGGGGAAGAGGCCATTTGCTGCCAAACCGGGTTCCTCGTTCCTGGCTGCTTGGCTGCTTTCTCGGTATCTGGCACAGAGGTTTCATCTGCGCGGACAGGATACTCTTGGCTTGCCTGGACTGTGGGTGGCCTCGAAACCTCGCACGGATGCAGAAGGGGCCATTTCGCTTTCTCCACATCCCCGTGTGTTTCAGGTGCCCAAACATGGCTCGGAGGTGCATCTGAGCTGTTGGGCTTTGTCCTGTTTCTGCTGGGCCTGGATCATCAGCCCTGCCAACTTGGCAAAGAGGCACCTTTTAATGTGGTGATTCTCTTTATTGAGCAGGGGGAGAGTAACTGGCCCTATCCGTCCCCAGCACAGGACCTACAGTGACTGTTGCTGGTGTCTATCTTGTGTTTCTTTTTAGATTGTGAGCCCTCTGGGGACAGGGAACCATCTCATTTATTTATTTATTATTTCTCTGTGTAAACCGCCCTGAGCCATTTTTGGAAGGGTGGTATAGAAATCGAATTCATCATCATCATCATCATCAGTGGTAAGGGGATAGGACTGTAGCTCATTGGTAGAGCATCTGCTTTGCATGCAGAAGGTCCCAGGTTCAATCCCTGGCAGCATCTCCAGGTAGGGCTCAGAAAGATTCTTGCCTGAAACCTTGGAGAGATGCTGCCAGCCTGGGTAGACAACACTGAGCTAGATGGATCAAGGTTCTGACTCAGTAAGGCAGCTTCCTATGTTCCTATATGTTCCAGTGTATAAGTGCTAAAATTGTTTTTAGGGATGGGTCCGTAGCTCAGAGGGAGAGCGTCTGCTTTGCATGCAGACGGTCTCAGGTTTCCTCCCTGGCAGCATCTCCAGGCAGGGCTGGGAAAGAATCCTGCTTGAAATCTTGGAGAGATGCTGCCAGTCAGTGCACGCAATCCTGAGCTAGATGGACCGAGGGCATCTTCCTCTGCCTTATAAAAGGCAAGGGCAGCCCAAAGTATTGCTGGACAGGAGGGTCAGGCCTCGCCTCGCAATCCTGCCCCTTTTCAAAATGGACCCTGTCAAGCTTGGAAAGTGGTGTGAGGGGCAGTGTTCCCTCTAATTTTTGTCATCTCTGTGCGGAAATGAGTTGTGTTCTGGGCGGCAGTATTAAGGCAGTGTGTGCGCACGTGCATTCAGAGTAGGGCCTTCCTGATTCAGCCTGAGCGAGATCTAAAATCAATGAAGCAGACATTAAAAATGTGTGTGTGTGTACGCATGTGTGCATGCTTAGAGGGAAAACTGGTGGGGGTATTCTTGCCACACTCTCCCCACACTTCTTGCTAGCTTTGCTCCTTGAAAAATGATATTGTAGAACTGGGAAAGGTGCAGAAGAGGGCAACCAAGATGATCAGGGGCCTAGAGCACCTTCCTGATGAGGCAAGGCTACAACACCTAGGGCTATTTAGATTAGAAAAAAGACAACTGCGGGGAGACATGATCAAGGTCTATAACATCATGCATGGCGTGGAGAAAGTGGAGAGAGAGAAATGCTTCTCCCTCTCCCATCACACTAGAACCAGGGGTCATCCCATGAAATGGATTTACGGGAAATCTAGGACCAACAAACGGAAGTACTTTTCCACACAACGCATAATCCACTTGTGGAATTCTCTGCCACGAGATGTGGTGACGGCCAACAACCTGGATGGCTTTAAGAGGGGTTTGGATAACTTCATGGAGGAGAGGTCTATCAACGGCTACTAGCCGGAGGGCTGACAAATTCAGGACTGACAAAAGGAAGTACATCTTCACACAGCACATAATTAACCTATGGAATTCTCTGCCTTGGGATGTAGCGATGATGGGAATTGTAGTCCAACAGTGCACTATAGAACTCTCTGCCACGGGATGTAGTGATGGCCACTAGCTTGGATGTCTCTGAAAGGGGCCGAGACCAATTCATGGACCCGTCTACCAATGGCTCCTTCTCTTAATGGATATTAAGATAGGCCACCTCCAGCCTCAAAGGCAGGATGCCTCTGAATACCAGTTGCAGGAGAGAAACAGCAGGAGAGAGGGCATGCCCTCAACTCTTGCCTGTGGCTTCCAGCAGCATCTGGTGGGCCACTGTGGGAAACAGGGTGCTGGACTAGGTGGGCCTCCTTGGGCCTGATCCGGCAGGGCTGTTCTTATGATCCTATCTTGGGAACCTCTGATCTATATGCCTGGGTGGTCCCCTTTCAAATCTCACCTCCTCCCCCACAACTCATGAAGTCGCCGGATTTCAAAACACTTGCATTGTATAGCAGGTCGAGAGCCAATATGGAGAGGAGATCTGGTCTTGTGGTAGCCAGCATGACTGGTCCCCTTAGCTAAGCAGGGTCCACCCTGGTGGCATATGAAAGGGAGACTTGATGTGTGAGTACTGTAAGATATTCCCCCCTCAGGGGATGGAGCCACTCTCGGAAGAGCAGAAGGTTCCCAGTTCCCTCCCTGCAGCATCTCCAATGAGATAGGGCTGGGAGAGAGACTCCTGCCTGCAACCTTGGAGAAGCTGCTGCCAGTCTGTGAAGACAATACTGAGCTAGACAGACCAATGGTCTGACTCAGTATATGGCAGCTTCCTATGTTCCTATGGCAGCTGGTGCATTATGGGTCGAGCCAGAAGAAACTCGTTGCTTTTTCAGACTTCAAGCTTGCTTGTTTACTATAATATGAATTTTCTTGCCTTACTCAGGTTGGTAAAATAAAATCCAATTGCCAGCTCTCTTCTCCTCCTTTAAGGCCAAGAACTCACCGGTTCCTTCCGCGTTTAACTGCCGTCATCCTGTTTTTATCTCTGTGCTGAAAATAAACTCTCTGGATTTTTTAGCACAGGGGGTGGGGTATTAGATTCTGGCCCTGGAATTTAATTCCTTCACTTTCTCCCCCCCAGGCCATCCAAACAGTCATCTCTTGCATAAGAATCAGGGAATTATTTCCATATAACAGGCATTAATCCAAAACACACATAAGCTGCCTACAGTCCTTAAAATAAAGATAGGCCTGCTTGTATTGGCGGGGCGGGGGGGGTGCTTATTCCCCCCCCCAAGTGTGTGCATATCACTTAATCACTCCTAGAATTAATATTAAAGTGAACTGGAGTCGTTAGCATCTGAAAGCGTCGGGAAGAGGTGGGGAGGGAGGGTGTTGGCATTACCAGCTACAGAAGATAAGCTACCGGAACCAATGCTAAAAAAGGAAAAGAAATCCGGAGGTGGAAAAGAGATATAGATTTCTCCCTAGTTTCTTGTATTAATCCCATTTGGCTTGGCTAATAGGTACCTTGTCCTGCCTGGGTGGTAGCCCCACAGAATGCAGAGCAAAAGGGGAGAAAATAAATGAATGAATAAATAAATACACACAGACACACAGAGACACACACACACACCCTGAAAAGGAACATCCAGAGCAGCACCAAAAGAAGGCGGAAAGTACAGATTTAATGAGATTTAATGGCAACTTGCAAATGTATCCCCCCCCGCCCCCCCTTGCTTGTTCCCCTTTTGCTAAGCGGTTCGCATCCAGGCAACGCAGGGAGAGAACGTCTCAGCGGTCTGCCGGGGTTTGAACACAATGTAATCTGCAGGAGACCAGGCCCTGGGCGCAGAAAGCCTTAATTACGCCAATCAGCTGGGTGGGGAGGGACCTTGTGAAAGGGGCCAGAAGAGAGGAGGGTGGAAGGGTGGCCTTCAAAGCCCAGCGCAAACAGAGAAATGCATGCAGGAGCATATTGCGGGAGGCTGCAGGCAAAAATGACAAATAGGGGGTGCAACGTGTGTGGACTGGATGGGCTTCCTTGGGCCTGACCCAGCAGGGCTGTTCTTCTGTTTGAATTTTCTTCTTTGGCTCATTTCCCTTCTGGATTTGGGCAGGGCTCGGTTTAGGAAAATAGGAAGCTGCCTCCTACTGAGTCAGACCCTTGGTCCATCGAGCTCAGTGCCGTCAACCCAGACTGGCAGCGGCTTCTCCAAGGTTGCCGGCAGGGGTTTCTCTCCGCCCTACCTGAAGATGCCGGGCACCTTGAAGCAGATACCCTTTCACTGAGTTGTATTATGTGTCTGTTGTGTCTGGGGATGATGGGAGTTGTAGTTCAACGACAGCTGGAGAGCCAAGGTTGCCTACCGCTGCCCTAAGGGGAATATCTCACAATGCTCACATGTGGCCACCCATCCAAATGCAAACCAGGGTGGGCCCTGCTTAGCAAAGGGGGCCAATGCATGCTTGCTACCACAAGACCAGCTCTGCTTCCTTAAAGGATGTGATGACAGGAACATAGGAAGCTGCCTTATGCAGAGTCAGACCACTAATCCATAGAGCTCAGTATTGTCTACCCGGACTGGCAGCGGCTTCTCCAAGACTGCAGGCAGGTGTTTCTCCTCTCAGCCCTATACTGGAGATGCTGCCAGGGAGGGAACCGGGAACCTTCTGCATGCAGGCAGGCAGGTGCTCTTCCCAGATCTGCTCCATCCCCCTAAGAGGAAGATCTCACAGTGCTCACACATGTAGTCTCCCATTCCAATGCAAACCAGAGCAGACCTTGCTTAGCAAAGCAGACAATTCATTCTCGCAACCACAAGACCAGCTGTTCTCCCCCAAGCTGAGGGCATTGAGCAAACGGCAATACATACATACACACATATACATTTATATGGAGGGCACAGCTCAAGTCTGGGCTCTTTCAGAGGTAGTTATGCTCCTGATCATATGACTCCATTGATGTGTGGTCTTTACTAGACCCCCCTCCATTTCTGAGCACAATTCAAAGAGCTGGAGTTATGATCTTGAAGGCGCTAGGCTTGGGCTTCTCAAGCATGAGCCCCCAGAAGTTGCCGAACTACAACTCCATTTGTTTGT
Organism: Hemicordylus capensis; assembly: GCF_027244095.1. NCBI lineage: Eukaryota > Metazoa > Chordata > Lepidosauria > Squamata > Cordylidae > Hemicordylus > Hemicordylus capensis. Next base: position 2,401,043 of record NC_069673.1, on the reverse strand, counting down.
TTGTTTGTTTGTTTGAGATTTCTTGTATACCCCCTCCTCCAAAGACTCTAGGCAGGGAACAACAACAACAACAACACCAATTAAAATAATAATTAAAGGGCAAACGCCTGGGAAAACAATGTGGGTCTTAGGAAGGGCCTTAAAAGCAGCCAGGGAGGGGGCTGAATGAATGGGGGGTTTTTTTCCAAAAGAAGAGAGGCAGCCACAGAGAAGGCCCTGCTATGGGCCTAGGCACTACACCAGGGCCCGGGACACTAAGGAAGGCCAGCTGAGAAGACCTCACAGTTACGACCGGTTACGACCGGCCGAGAGAGGCAACCCTGGAGATATACAGATGCTCATCCCATCAAGGTTTTGTAGGTGAGAGAACCAGCACTTTGAATGGTGCCATCGTCCCCAGCAAAGCGTCCCATCATTGCAGAGTCAGGCCCTCCCATCCTCCTTGCTCGCCGGCCGACTAGCTCTGCTCCGTTGCCAAGACAGGCTCTCTTTGCGCTTGGCAAGGCCGCTGGGCAGCAGCAAAGCGCCTCTCCCCCAGTTAAGTGCTGAGTGAGTGAGAAACGAGACGCAGCCGCGCAGAGGGACACGCTCCTAATGGCTGCTGCAGAAGCCGCTGCTTAGGAATCCGTCCCCGTGGACCAGTACAGGGGCGTTCCACTTGAGTGTGAAATCTCTGACAACCAGCTCCGAGAAGGGGGGAACTTACTTTCCCCGTCTCAGAGCCTGCATATCCCTGGCAGGATTATGCCGCCTAAACCTATGTTTTGAGGTGGTTTGCAAAAATTCAAATTCAAAGATTCAGGATTTGGGAGGATGTGATTAAAAATAAATAAATTGTGATCACTTAAGACCCCACTTGAAAGCCCATTTAATCCATGCATGAGTTGCATGAAAGGAAGGAGGGAGGAGAGCGGGTCTTGCGGGAGCAAGGGGAAAGGTGGCCTTCAGCCCAACGCAAACAGATAAATGGTAGCAGGCAGGAATTGTCCCCTTTGCTCAGCAGGGTCTGTCTTGGTTTGCATTTGAATGGGAGACTATTTGTGAGCACTGTAAGATCTTCCCCCTTAGGGAATCAGGCCATATCTCAGTGGAAGAGCATTTGTCTGCTTGCATGTAGAAGCTCCCAAGTTCCCTCCCTGGCAGCATCTCCAAGAGAGGGCTGAGAGAGAGTCCTGCCTGCAACCTGGGAGAAGCCGCTGCCAGTCTGGGTAGACAGTCATGAGCTCGATGGACCAAGGGTCTGACTCAGTATATGGCAGCTTCCTATGTTCCTGAGAGCAGGGGTGTCATATACCCAAATACTACATTTATTATTAAAAAATGTATGTGCATCATCTTATATAAAACTTAACTGGTAGGGTTTCAGTAAGTATTCATCAAAACACCTTAAAAAGAAAAGTAAAATTTAGTTCACAGGTGCATAATATAGGATTACGGGCCAAGCGAAAGCCTCTTTGGAAATAGGGACGTGTGAACCGGCTCGAGGTCGAAGTCAGTTCGCCAACCTCGAGTCAGACCGGGCCCAGTTTGGCTCGACCTCGGAGCCGGTTCAGGGGGTTCTAAGTTCATTTGGCCACTGCAGGACAATCAAAGCTGAAAGTCTTGTCACACGATCGCCTCTTTTCCATCGCTAGGGCTGTCGGCCTTGTCAAAAATCACAGGGAGCTTTTGCACGCCCAGATGCTAGCAACCACCCCAACTGTCTCATGTTTTGTCCGGTGGTCACTCGCATGTGTGCACACACAGAGGTTTTCTGATGTCTGCTCCGTTGATTTTCTATCCCGCTCAGGTTGAATCGGAAGACCCCATTCTAAATGCACATGGTGCGCACACACTGCCTTGATACTGCCACCCAGCACAAAACTCATTCAGTGTCCAGATGGAAAAAATTAAAGGGAAAAAACTGGTGTTTTTCTAAAATCTTTTTTAAAATCATGTCTTTTTAAAAATCATGTCCTCCCAAATCCTGAATCTTTGAACTCTCTGTCTCTGTCTCTGTCTCTGTCTCTCTCTCTCTCTCTCTCAGGACTTACACATTTGGCTTATCCTACAAATCCTAAAAGAACAATGGACCTCGAAGACCAGGACTACATGCTGGAATCTCCAAATCGGGGTGTGTACAAGACTGGTTTGCCTGGTTCAGTTCGAGTCTGGATTGGACTCAAACTGAACCGGGCATGTTTGGTTTTGTGCCCCCCGAACATACCCCCGGCTCAGCTCAAATTTGAGCCGGTTCAGGGGTTCCAAGTTTAATTTTTTTAAAAAAAGACTAAAAGATTCGCCGGGTCTGGGTCAGCGGTGGCCGCAGGGGGTTTCTGCCATCTCCCTCTACCAGCTTTCTCCTGCTCTATAAAGGGCCGGTTTGGCCCATTTTCCTTCCTCCAGTAGCAGTCACCATTTTGGAGGCTGCCACGTATGCCCAAGGGGCCTCTTCATGGCCTGACCTGGCCACCGGCTCGAACCGAACCAGGCAAACCAGTTTTACCCTAGTCGTTTGCGAAGGGCGATAACAAAGAGCAAGATGCCAGTGCAACAAGGCTATTACCTCTTTCTCATCTCCAGGGGGATAGATGTTGCCAAAGACCACTCTGAGCATTTGACCCCTAAGATGTACTGATGGTCAAAATGTGTGGGCCTGGCTCATGGGCTATGAACCTCACTGGCCCATTTAATCCATGCAATGCCAAGAAGAGTCCATGACCACTTCATGAGGCAGGCTGTTCTCCTGTCTAACAGCTCTTACAGTCAGGAAATCCTTCCTAATGTCTAGCCTAGATCTGCTTCCTCGCCATTTCAAGGTTCTAGTCCTCAGGAGCAACAAAGAACAAGTCTCCTCTCCCTTCTACACGAGACAGCTCTTCAGATATTTGAAGATGGCTCCCCTATCTCCACCTTCTCTTCTCCAGGCTAAACATCTCCAGCTCCTTCAGTTGCTCCTCATAAGACTTACTTTCCAGACCCCTGACCCTCTTTGTTTCTCTCCGGCTTATCAATACCCAAGTCATCAGTATCTAGAATTTCCTGTCTTCTGCAGTGCTGGGACTTTTTATTTTTATTTTTACTTAAGAAACCCAAGGTGACTTACTGTGCTTGTACATCCTCGCCTTTTCTCTTTATCTGCATCCTTTTTAAACCTCCGATGTACATGATACCATCTGCAGCACTGCCTTTAAACAATAGCTGAAGACTCAGCTCTTCTCCTAGAAAGCTGCGCTGTGCTCTCCTTTTTCTCTATTTTCCCGTAACTCCCTTATTCTTACTCCTGCGGTAGCAAACATGCCTTGTCCCCTTAGCTAAGCAGGGTCCACCCTGGTTTGCATTTGAATGGGAGACCACACGTGAGCACTGTAAGATATTCCCCTTAGGAGATGGAGCTGCTTTGGGAAGAGCTTCTAGGTTCCCAGTCCCCTCCCTGGCAGCATCTCCAACACAGGGCTGAGAGAGATTCCTGCCTGCAACCTTGGAGAAGCCGCTGCCAGTCTGTGAAGACAATACTGAGCTACATAGACCAACGGTCTGACTCAGTAATATGGCAGCTTCCTATGTTTCTATATTCCTATATTTCCCTTAGAGGATGGGACTGCTCTGGGAAGAGCATCTGCCTGCTTGCATGCAGGAAGTTCCAAGTTCCCTCCCTGGCAGCATCTCCAAGAGAGGGCTGAGAGAGACGCCTGTCTGTGACCTTGGAGAAACTGCTGCCAGTCTGTGTAGACAATACCAGGCTAGATGGCAGCTTCCTATATTCCAGTGTACCATTTCACACAGCATAATTAATTTTAATTAGATATTTGTTTTAATTGTGTTTTAATAGTTTTAACTTCTTAAATTTTAATTGTTGAAAATATGTTAATCTTTTTATTGGTTATTTTTTATTGTCCTGTAACCCGCCCAGAGAACTTGCATTTGGGGCAGTATAGAATATGCTAAATAAATAATAAATAAGTTCTCGGGCACTGATCGGTGAGAAAAGCAGCACACAGATTTCAAATAGCTATTTATTGTGTGTGAAACTCGGAATCATAGAACTGCAAAGGTCTTAGCTCAGTGATGAGATCTGTTGCATTTACTTGCATATCCTGCTCTTCCCCCAAAGAGCACGGAGTGGTGTAGAGCATGATATTTATCCACACAACAACCCTGCGAGGAGAGCTGGTCTCGTGGCAGCAAGCCTGAATGGTCCCTTTTGCTAAGCACAGTCCATCCTGGTTTGCATTTGAATGGGAGACGGCCTGTGTGAGCTAACTGGGCATAACCCCGGCTAACTGGGCAAAGAGGCACCTGTTTAACGTGGTGATTTTCTTTATTTAGCAGGGGGAGAGTAATGGGCCTGGTCCACCCGCAGCACAGGACCTCCAGTGGCTGCTGCTGGTGTCTGTCTTATGTTTCTTTTTAGACTGCAAGCCCTTTGGGGACAGGGATCCATTCATTTCATTTCATTTCATTTTTAATTGTTTCTCTATGTACACCACTTTGGAAACTTTTGTTGAAAAGCGATATATAAATATTTGTTGTTGGTGTTGAGCACTGTCAGATCTTCCCCTTAGGGGAGGGGGCCACTCTGGGAAGATGCTGTTGGACTACAACTCCCATCATCCCCAACTATGGCCTTTGTGGCTGGAGATGATGGGAGCTGTAGTCCAACATCTGGGGACCCAAGGCTAAGAAACCCTGGTGTAGACAATACTGAGCTAGACGGACCAGTGGTCTGACTTTGTAGAAGGCAGCTTCCGATGTTGCGATGAGAAAGAAGTGATTGGCCCAGATTCATGCAGTGAGCTTCATGGCGGAACAGGGATTTGAACTCGGGTCTCCCTGGCCCTATTTCAACACTCTGACCGCTAAACTACACTGGCTTTCAGCATGCTCTCTACTCCCCCTCCTGCCGGAGTTTCCAGTTCTAATCAGTTTTCATTCTGCCGGCCATTTTATTTTGCCTTGTTTCAAGTTCTGAGCCTGCTCTAGGAGCTGGCCTTGGTCCTGTTCTTCTGTCAGTTTCCTGCCCTAAACCAGTCCCCTTCCACTCATGGGCTATGAGGAGCAATTGAAGGAGCTGGAGATGTTTAGCCTGGAGAAGAGAAGGTGGAGATAAGGGAGCCATCTTCAGATATCTGAAGAGCTGTCTCGTGTAGAAGGGAGAGGAGACTTGTTCTTTTTTGCTCCTGAGGACTAGAACCTTGAAATGGCAAGGAAGCAGATCTAGGCTAGATATTAGGAAGGATTTCCTGACTGCAAGAGCTGTTAGACAGGAGAACAGCCTGCCTCATGAAGTGGTCATGGACTCTTCTTGGCATTGCATGGATTAAATGGGCCAGTGAGGTTCATAGCCCATAAATCAATTTATTTTAGAAATAGATTTTATATATTGATATGTATTTATTCATATCTATGTAAACCGCTTTGAGAACTTTTGTTGAAAAACCGCATATAAATACTCGTCATATTCGTACTGACCCCAGACTCCTTAGTAAATACAAGTGTATTTACCCGAATCCAAGAGAACTCCGAATTTAAGATGACTCCCTTAAAAGGTAGATGACAAATACACGTTATACCTGCGTTTACTCCAAAGGATAGAATTCTGAATTTAAGACAACCTCCCGATGTCTAATATCAAAACACTTAGGAAAAATCCCATTGTAGGGTAAGGAATACGTGGATGTACCCTGATGTCGTCAGAATGATTGTATCGTCGCACTCCACGGATAGCAAACGGCTGATAGAGAACCATCATGGCAGTGGTGCATGTCCAAGCTGGAAGGGACCACTGGCTACTTTCATCTATGAGTTCGCGGAATTATCTACCGCCAGATCATCTCGGGATTATCACACAACTCCCCACACTAGGCAACCCTTCCAAGCCAACAGTTCATGCCAACCGGATGAAAACTCTCCAGATTTGTCAGCCAATTTCAACGGATTGAGAATGCATGCCAAGGATCTTTCTGGGCAATCTGCTTGGCAGGAAGAGGAGGTTCTGGCACAGATTCAGATCTAAGAGTTTCCACGGCGGAACGGCGGTTGGAATCAAGTCTCTGTGACCAGAGATGGCTTAATATGACAGGCGTTGCAGTCATTTTTCACTGGTTTGTATGACAGTTTGTAGTGATACACATTAAGCATGTTGTCTCAGCGCTTCACAACAGGGGGAGAGCAAATGAAAGGGATTAAGATAACTTAATCCCAAATTATGGCCCAGTTGGATTTCATAGGAACATAGAAACATAGGAAGCTGCCATATACTGAGTCAGACCATTGGTCTATGTAGCTCAGTATTGTCTTCACAGACTGGCAGCGGCTTCTCCAAGGTGGCAGGCTGGAGTCTCTCTCAGCCCTATCTTGGAAATGCTGCCAGGGAGGGAACTTGGAACCTAGATGCTCTTCCCAGAGCGGCTCCTTCCCCTGAGGGGGGAATATCTTCTGCTGCTCACACATGGAGTCTCCCATTCAAATGCAACCAGGGTGGACCCTGCTTAGCTAAGGGAACAAGTCATGTTTGCTACCACAAGACCTGCTCTCCATAGGAAGCTGCCTTATACTGAGTCAGTCCCTTGGTCCATCTAGCTCAGTATTGTCTACCCAGACTGGCAGCAGACTCCAAGGTTGCAGGCAGGAGTTTCTTTCAGCCCTACCTAGAGATGCACCCAGGGAGGGAACTTGGAACTCCCTGCATGCAAGCATGTAGAGGTTCTTCCCAGAGCATCCCCATCCCCTAAGGGGAATATCTTTCAGTGGGGGTACAGAGCATTTATACCCCCAGATGCTATCACCCACCCCAACTGGCCAATATGCTACTAGGTGGTCACCATTTTTTTTTTAATCGCATCTACAAGCGCAGGAAAAGTGTGAATACTTTTTGGAATTCCCAAAGAGTCTATCCCTTATCTATAATATCCCTATACCACCTGATATGTACATCAAAGGATTACTTACAGTAACCCTATATTATGCATCTGTGAATTAGATAATTAGACATACTTTTATTTTTAAGGTCTTTTGATGAATACTTACTGAATCCCTACCTATTAAGATTTATATAATGTTAGCTTTGAGTACCAGGCGTTGCTCAGGCTTATGGTGCAAATTTCTCTTCGTTACTGCATCTGTGCGTTTTGTGGCTATACCCGTTGTATACAGTCTTTTGAATGTGGTCAGCAAGCTTTACACAAAGCAGCTATTTGTGAAGTTCTATGATTGGATAGAAGATAACAACCTTCTAGCTGAAGAACAAGCCGGATTTAGGACAGGAAGATCTACAATAGATCAAGCAATGATTTTGCAACATCTAGTGGAGAAACATGCACATGGTTTTAAGATCCCACTTTATGCGGCCTTTGTAGATCTAAAGTCTGCTTTTGACTCCATCCCTAGAGAGAGGTTATGGAAGAAACTATTGTTAACTAACGTTGATACACAACTCCTATTGCTGATATATAGGCTGCGTAATAATACCAAACTGAGAGACAGATGTGGCATTCAGGGTCAACGAACTGATTCAATCCCTACAATGTGAGGAGTCAAACAAGGGGATGTGCTTGCCCTATTATTATATATCAACTCAGTAGTACAACATCTTGATAAAAAAGAGTCCCACCCGCCTAAATTAGCACACAGGCATGTCTCACTTCTTTTGTACGCCGATGATATGGTTATTCTTTCACGGTCTGTGGTAGGGCTTCGAAGAGCTCTAAAATCCTTTGCACAATTCTGTGAGGAGGGAAAGCTGCTGATACATTATCAAAAGATGAAAATAATGACTTTGCGAGGAGAGTTAAAGACACTAGCTGGCACATCAATGGCAACAAAATAGACCAGGTACACTGTTTTAACTATCTAGGAATAACCTTCCATTCTTCAGGTTGGAGAGATGCACACCTTCACAAGTAGCACAGAGGAGTGCCTCAGCCATTATATATTATTATTATTTCTTGTTTACACAGTCAGACAGGTGTTATTGACTGGTTTGTTTTATCCAGACATCGAGTCCTTCCCAAGGACCTGGGATGGCTGAATTTTATCGTCAATATTGTTGGTTATTATAGATATCATCGCAAAATATAGGCTGTTCCCAGTAAAGTTGCTTTTTGTAATTTTATTATTATTATTATTATTATTATTATTATTATTATTAATTCAATTTCTATACCGCCTTTTCAAAAATGGCTCAAGGCGGTTTGAACTACTTTTACACAGAGAAATAATAAATAAATAAATAAGGGCTCCCTGTCCCCAAAGGGCTCACAGTCTAAAATGAAACAGAAGAGAGACCCCAGCAACAGTCACTGGAGGGATGTTGTGCTGGGGTTGGATAGGGCCAGTTACTCTCCCCCTGCTCAATAAAGAGAATCGCCACGTTAAAAGGTTCCTCTTTGCCAAGTTAGCAGGGGTGAGGGGTTTGCTACTATCATACCAAAGGAGGGCGATATGTCCCTGCGTTTTTGAAATTATTTGAGGCAAAAGTAGTGGCAGAGCTACTAGATGGTGCACAGTCAGGCCCTTACTTCAACCTTGCCCAGATAGAGACAGTACAATCTAAGTTTCTGAGATCAATTCTGCAAGCCCCTAAATGTGTCTCTAACACAGCATTAAGATTGGAATTGGGAGTCGTGCGAGTGGAAACCCGCATCTGGATTACTACCCTTAACTATTGGCTGAAGGTGGTATTCTCACCAATGGGTCTGGCCCCACGGATGCTTGAAGAGAGTTTCCAGTCACAGTGGAAACTCAGTTGTTAAAGAAAAGCTCACCTTTCATGGCTTTCCCCTTGAAGCGCTGCAAAGCATGGGTTACGAACAAGCAAAAAAGGCTGCAAAGCCAAAAATAGTGGATATGGAATGGTGACAGAAGAGAAGCAAGGCCCCAAAATGACTTAACTCATGGAGACATGCTTTTAGCACCAAGCCAACTGATTATTGTCAAGCCCTAAGAACTGCCAAATGTCGTACAGCATTTGGGCTGGCCCGCTTTGACGTGTTGCCTTCAGCAGTCTTCTATGGTAGATATGTTGGGATTCCTTATTCTGAAGGTTACTGTCCATGTAGTACACGGGCCATAGAGAATGTGGGTAATGTTTTATGATACTGTGATTTTTATAGGGATTCGCCCGAATCATTAATTTTACCCTTGATTAAGGACCTATGAAGGGATTCTGCTCTGGCAGCTTGATTTCCCGAGAAGCAGCGATAAACACTAAGCACTCTGGCAAATGCTTGCATTTTGGTCCAAGGGCGTCCTATGTTGCCCTAACCTTCTCTTCTGTTGGATGGATGCCAGGTGCATCCATTCAGTATCCCGTAAAGGCGATCCGGGAAACTCCCAGCTGGCCTTTCGCTTCCTTGACTGTGATGCGCCTTTGTTAAACGTTTGCTGCAGAATGTCTTGAACTCACTCAGTGCATTTTATGTCAGGCAGGGCTACGAGAAAACACGTCACCAAAACAGGGTGCCGTCCTGGGAAACCTAACAGGGTTTCCGTAGGTTGGAAACTTGCTGGGGTTGATAATTTAGAACGGTGACAGCTAAAAACTGGAAGCATGGAATATCGTCTTTTGATGAAGGGTGTAATAGGCTTTGGTTTATAGCTACAGCTGAGAAATTAACCCTGCATCGAACGGATCTTTAATTTAAAATAAATTAAATGCTGCATCTTTGAACGGGGCAATCAAATCTCTTTTTGTGATTTGGCAAGATTTAATACTTTTCTACCCATCAAAGAAATGATGTTAAGATCTTGCCTGCTTGTTATAGCCAGATTTGGAAAGCTGTCTCATAAAATGCTGAAATTCATCTGGGTCATCATTCTGGATTGATAACGTTGATATTGATAACTGAGAGACCTGATAAAGTGTATGAGATGTTACGATTGCAGTAATACCAGTTACAGGGGAGCAAAGACAGGAGGGGTCTGTCTCCATTTCCTGCCTCTGGGCATCTCAGAGGCATCTGGTGGGCCACTGTGAAAAACAGGATGCTGGACTAGATGGGCCTCCTTGGGCCTGATCCAGCAAGGATCTTTGGATGTTGTTAAGACCTTGACGTTTGCAACAATCATGAACAGAAAGGCTTTCTCCAAGCCCTGCAGAGACAAAGCATAATAGGAAGCTACCTTATACAGCGGCGCAGAGGGGAAATGCTTGACTAACAAGAAGAAGGTTGCCGGTTCGAATCCATGCTGGTATGTTTCCCAGACTATGGGAAACACCTATATCAGGCAGCAGCGATATAGGAAGATGCTGAAAGGCATCATCTCATAGTGCACGGGAGGAGGCAATGGTCAACTCTTCCTGTATTCTACCAGGAATACCAGGGTTGTATTCTAACCCTAACCCTAACCGCAGGGCTATGTGGGTGCCAGGAGTCGAAATCGACTTGATGGCACACTTTACCTTATACAGAGTCAGAAGTTGGTCCATTGAGCTCAGTATTGTCTACCCAGACTGGCAGCGGCTTCTCCGAGGTTACAGGCAGTAGGAGTCTCTCCCAGTCCAATCTTGGAGATGCTGCCAGGAAAGGAACTTGGAACCTTCTGCATGCAAGCAGGCAGATGCTCTTCCCAGAGCGGCCCCATCCGTGAAGGGGAAGATCTTACAGTGCTCACATGAAGTCTCACATTCACATGCAAACCAGGGCAGACTCTGCTTAGCAAAGGAGACAAGTCATGCTCGCTACCACAAGACCAGCCCTTCTCCTCCTAAAAACAAACAGACAAAGGAAACTGCCTTCTGCTGAGTCAGATTACTGGTCCATCAAGCTCAGTATTGTCTACAAAGACTGGCAGCGGCTTCTCCAAGACTGCAGGCAGGAGTCTCTCTCAGCCCCCTCTGGAGATGCTTCCAAGGAGAGGACTTGGAACCTTCTGCATGCAAGCATTTTCCCCTCCCCTACTGGGAATATCTCACAGTGCTCACACATGTAGATTCCCATTCAAATGCAAACCAGGGTGGTTCCTGCTTAGCAAAGGGGACACATCCTGCTTGCTACCACAAGACCAGCTATTGCCAGCAAGTCAAATGCCAGGTTTATTTATCCCACAGCTGTTTCTGGCTAATACCTGAGAAACCAGTGACCTTTTTTAAAAAAATTAGAAAGAGAAAGGCTTTTTCAGCTGTCAGTTACATAACTTCTAACCCATTCCAGAAAACCCTGGAGAGCGGGCTCTCCAGTGAGCAGTAAAGCCACCCCCCCCCGCAGATAAAAAATTGTTTTCTTTTGTTGAAATGAAAAGCCCCAAGGAAATAATCATTACTGCCTTCACCGGATCCTTTGTCTTAATCTGAATGGAGACACCTAAAAGGCTACTTTAATAACTGCCAGTACGTGGCTTTATTTTCCTTTCTCTCTAACCAGTGGCTAAGTCTGCAGATGTCTTTGTTGTTGTGATTTTAAACTTCTGGGGCAAAGTTTAATGCATTCTTCTTCCTATTCTTAAAAAAAAAAATCCAAATTATTCCCCTGCTGAGCTTTTGCTCCCGACATAAAAGTGATTTCCACCCCCACCCAGTGTTTTTGTTTAGTTTTTAATTTAAAGAAGGCCTGTCAGAAAGATATCAGGGCAGCACTTAAATCAGCTATTGAAATGGGAGAAAATAAATTGCATTGCTCCCTGGATCTAGAAGAGGGAGGAGGAAGGATCACTCCCTTCACCTCTATTTCTGCCACCCCTTCCCACGTTTGGAATTTGCAGCCGTAAGATGCGGCCATAGTTACTGCTTTAAATGGCTTTATAAACCGGATTGGACAAGTTTGTGGAGCATAATCGTGGGTATTTGGCACGAGAGCTAAATGGCAAAAGAGCTAGAAGGAACCTTGAAGGTCCACCCCCTTGCTCAGGGCAGGAATAGGAACATGGGAAGCTGCCATATATTGAGTCAGATCCTTGCTCCATCTCGCTCAGTATTGTCTACCCAGACTGGCAGCAGCTTCTCCAAAGTTGCAGGCAGGAATCTCTCTCTCAGCCCGATCTTGGAGATGCTCCAGGGAGGGAACTTGTAACCTTCTGCTCTACCCAGAGCGGCTCCATCCCCTGAGGGGAATCTCTTCCAGTGCTCACATGTAGTCTCCCATTCAAATGCAAACCAGGGTGGACTCTGCTTAGCAAAGGGGGCAATTCATGCTCGCTACCACAAGGCCGGCTCTCCTCCCTTTCCAGCTCATAGCTTGATTACTTATGCAAAGTATGTTAGGGAGGCTTCATGGGCTCGGGCTGTCAGATGAAGCTCTGCTCTGAGTGCTGTGGTGGTGCCCACTCTTTGAAACCTACGATCCTGAGTGGCTTGACCGGCTGGAGAAGCTGCCTTATACTGTGTCTGAACCTTCACTCGTCTAGCTCAGTATTGTCTGCACTGGCTGGCAGCAGCTTTTCCAAGGCTGCAGGCAGGAGATGGGAGAGGCCAGGGAGGGAACTTGGGACCTTCTGTATGCAAGCAGGCAGGTGCTCTTCCGCCGAACGATGGCCCTTCCCCTAAGGCAGGGCTGCTCAACATTGGCCCCCCCAGATGTGTTTGGACTACAACTCCCATTATATCCAGCCACAGTGGCCAATAGCCAGGGATTATGGAAGTTGTAGGCCAACATCTGTAGGAGGGCCAAAGTTGAGCAGGTCTGGTCTACCCAGACTGGCAGCGGCTTCTCCAAGGCTGCAGGCAGGAATCTCTCCCAGCCCTACTTTGGAGGTGCTTGAAACTCCCTGCATGCAAGCAGGCAGATGCTCTTTGCAGAGCGGCCCTATCCCCTAAGGGGAAGATCTTACAGTGCTTACATGTCGTCTCCCATTCAAATGCAAACCAGAGAGGACCCAGCTTAGCAAAGGGGACATTTCATGCTTGCTATGCTGAAAGGCATCATCTCATACTGCGCGGGAGGAGGCAATGGTCAACCCCTCCTGTATTCTACCCAAGACAACCACAGGGCTCTGTGGGCGCCGGGAGTCGACATCGACTCGACGGCACACTTCACAAGACCAGCCACCTTAAGGGGCGCAGCAGGGAAATGCTTGACTAACAAGTGGAAGGTTGCTGGTTCGAATCCCCACTGGTACCATATTGGGCAGCAGCGATATAGGAAGATGCTGAAAGGCATCATCTCAGACTGTGTGGGAGGAGCCAATGGTCAACCCCTCCTGTATTCTACCCAAGACAACCACAGGGCTCTGTGGGCACCACAAGTCGACATCTACTCGAGGGCACAACTTTTACCTTTACCGCAAGACCAGCTCTTTCATTTTGGTAGGACTATAATTTGGAAAGGAGAAGGTCCAGCTAGTCCAAAAATGCTACTGCGAGAGTGTGGACTGGTGTCGTTTCTTAGGCACAATTACTCCTTTGCTGCACTGATCATAGGAACATCGGAAGCTGCCATATACTAAGTCAGACCATAGGCCCATCTAGCTCAGTATTGTCTACACCAGGGATTCTCAGTGTTGGGTCCCCAGACGTTACTGGACTTCAACTCCCATAATCCCCAGCCCCAGTGGCCTTTAGTTGAGGATTATGGGAGTTGAAGTCCAATAACATCTGGGGGTCCAATGTTGAGAATCCCTGGTCTACACAGGCTGGCAGTGGTTTCTCCAAGGTTGCAGGCAGAAATGTCTCTCAGCCCTATCTTGGAGATGCTGCCATGGAGGGAACTTGGAACCTTGCAGCCCCATCTCCTAAAGGCAATATCTTGCAGTGCACTGCTCACACATATACTCACCCATTCAAATGCAAACCAGCATGGACCCTGCTTAGCAAATGCTTGCCACTACAAGATGAGCTTCCTATGTAGTCTCTAGTCTACAACAGCCCTTCCCGAGTGCTCCTTATCCAAACTGCCTTCCTGTCTTACCTGGCTCCGGTACAGAGAGAAAAATAGGAATTTTAAAGCCAAGGAAATGCATTTTCATAAGACCAGTGAACATTTCCAGGTGTCCCCCTCCCACCACCTTGCATCCATGATAGAAAGAAAATTTCCACCACTGAAATTGCTACCGGTTTCCATAGATACAGCTTGAAATGCTTTTGAAAGAGAAGCCCCTGTTCAGCCTCTCTCGTGGCAAAACAGAAGAGATTTTTACGAGGATGATAACGATAATGATTCCCTCATTCCAACAGAGCTAATTTGCCTGAAATGTTCCAAACAAAACAGAAGGGAGACGGGGAGGCTTTGTTTGGAAACACACAGGAATCACCAGCAGATCATGACAGCCCCCCAAATTGGGGGAAACACACACACATCAGCGTCCCACAGAGCAAGTAACTGGGCAAGTTTAACCTTCCTTTCAACACTGGAATCAGGGGTGGAGCCACCATTGAGCGGACGGGTTCAAAGAACCCGGGCCACCGGTAATCAAGGGCCATGCCTGGTAGCCCAGCCACACCCCCTGCATCTAATGTCAGATGCAGGGGGCGTGGCTTCGCTCCCAAACAGGGCTTGGCCCCCAGAGTCGTTTGCAAAGAGGGCTGGAAAAAGACACACCACATGGATTGTTAACTGGGTCAGACAAGTGTTCTATCCTATCCCACACTTTTATCCAGCATATTTTATTTACTTATTTATCACATTTCAATACTGTCCCATATAAAATCTCTTGGGGGATTTACAATGAAAAACTCAACAGTTAACAACTAAAATCATATAAAACAAAGCAAAATAATCACCAGTATGAATGCGGTGGATATTTATATATCACTTTTCAACAAAAAATTCCCAAAGCGCTTTACATAGATATCAATCAATCAATAAACAAATAAATAGATAAATTAAATAGCTCCCAGTCCCTCAAAGGACTCACACTCTAAAAAAAAGAAACAGAAGAGAGACACCAGCAACAGCCACTGGAGGGATGCTGTGCTGGGAATGGAGAGGGCCAGTTGCTCTCCCCTTGCTAAATATAAGAGAACCACCACTTTAAAAGGTGCCTCGTTGCTCAGTTAGCAGGGGACCAAAACCCTGCTCTAAATCTCGAAAACATTAGAAACTAAAAGCCTGATAAAATAGGTGTGTTTTCAAGTGTTGCTTAAAAACAGCCAGATATGGGTAGCTTCTAGCTTCATTTGGGAGTTTAAATCCCCATGAAGCTCACTAGGTGACTTTGGGCCAGTCATGTATCTCTCAACCTACCCTACCTGATGGGGCTGTTTTGAGGATAAACATAAGCATGTACACCACTCTGGGCTCCTTGGAGGAAGAGTGGGGCAGAAATGCAATAAAAATAAAAATAAAAATAACTAACTAATTAATTAAATGTGATCAGCTTTCCCCTCCTCCAAGCTAGCTTTTAATTCACACAGGACTGAAAATGAGGAAGGCACACAGATGGGCTTCCTTGGGCCTGATCCAGTAGGGCTGGAAGTCTCCTCCCTGGTATCTCCAGATAGGGCTAGGAGAGACCCCTGCCTGCAACCTTGGAGAAGCCGCTGCCAGTCTGTGAAGACAATACTGAGCTAGATAGACCAATGGTCTGACTCGGTAAATGGCAGCTTCCTGTGTTCCTTCCCCAAAGACAAATCCTTGCAGAAAACTGGCAGCCCTAACCCTCAAGGCCATTTTCTTCCTAGAATCCTCCTCCTCTTTCTTCTACCTTATTTACACAAAAAGCTGCTCATCTTGCCCAGTCTCAAAATGTGTCAAATTTGGGTGGTTTAAAAACACCATCGCCTGCGATGCTCCAGGATTTGAGAGTGTCGAGGCAGAGGCTTTTGCTCTGGCAGATCATGAGATGCTTGCCCACAGCTTCTTTATGGTGGTCAAGAGTCAGAGTGCAAGCTCCATGCGCCTGCTATATATCACGGTCACGACGTGACTCCTGCGGTGGCTTGAAGGCAAAGAGATCCATTGCCATTGGAGCGACTGCCGGCTATGGAGAGGAAAAATGGGCAGCAAAGCAGCTGGAGATGCAGATGTGGCCCAGACATCACACAGAACCACAATTATTGCTTTTGCATGATCAGACGTGCACCTAGATCCTTTTGGAGCCTGGACCGAAAGGCCTTTAGAGGCCCCCCTCCCCTGCAAATTAAGCATCCTCATGCTCCTCCGGGCGACCACAATACCACCTGGGCCAGACTAAAGAGGATTTGGGGGGGAGGCGGTCCTGGGGGCTGTGGAGGCCCTGGACTTTGGCCCCAAAGTCTGGGGTGAGAGCGACTCTGTGCACGATGCCCCTTTCAGACCGCACTAGTCCATCGAACAAGGATACAGGTTTGGGCCCCCCTAGGCCAAGCCAAGTTTGATTTGGGCACAAGTGCAGAATGCCCAACTCAAGTCACCTTAAGTGGCACAGCAGGGAGATGCTTGACTAACAGCATTTAGCAGAAGGTTGCCAGTTCGAATCCCCGCTGGTGCAAGATCAGGCAGCAGCAATCTAGGAAGATGCGGAAAGGCCTCATCTCATACTGCGCAGGAGGCAGCAGTGGTCAACCCCTCCTGTATTCTACCCGAGAAAAACCACAGGGCACTGTGGGCGCCAGGGGTCAACTACATTGTTGACTACAACTCCCATTATTCCCAGTCTAAGGCCATCGCAGCTGGGGATTCCGGGGGTTATAGTCAACAACATCTGGAATTCCCTGTTAGGAGGAATGCTGGCAACAGTGCCCCATTTCTATAGCCTATATCTGGTAACAGTGCTTCTGTTTCACTCCATGCAAAGAAGCTAGCAACCTGTCTTCAGCGTGGGCTGTCACAGCAATGGTCTGTCTTTGCCCAACTCAAGCTAACAGGTGCAGATTCAGTGTGTCCTTCGCAAAAGCCAGAGAGGCATTTTGAAAGAAGGCCCTAAGCTCACAAATGGGTCTCTCGTCGCCAACATTCAATCTCAAGTTCCCAGTCCTCTCCTTGGCAGCATCACCAAGAGAGGGCTGAGAGAGACTCCTGCCTGCAACCTCGGAGAAGCTGCTGCCAGTCTGGGTAAGGCAATTCTGAGCGAGATGGACCCAGGGTCTGACTCGGTATATGGCAGCTTTCTATGTCCCACTTGCTGTCAGGAGAAAAAAAAAACAAGAACTCAAACCAAGCAACCATTTCGGTCTCCATCTGCAGAGAGAGAGAGTTTGCTTCCAGCTTAGAGCCAAAAACAGCCGCCCTGAAATAAAAGTTTCTAAAAAAGACAGGCAGGCGGGAAAGTGTGAAAATGAACATATTTAGGACATTTGGGTCCAAATCCCAAGCTCTGGGTAAGCCCCACCAACTTAGCAATTGCTTTTCCCTTTGGATATGTGCCACAGTTTCATTTCGGTGGGGGGAAATCGCATCTTTACCTTGGGTCCAAGCCATTCGGGATACTTAAAAGAGTATCTTCTTCACAAATGCCGCCAATTAAGATTATTGGGGGAGGTCCAGTTTTAGTTGCCACTTTGGGGTTTGGTGACCCCAAACTGACACATCCCTGTGGACTCCCCAGAGGCATCGGGTGGGCCACTGTGTGAAACAGGATGCTGGACTAGAGAGGCCTCCTTGGGCCTGATCCAGCCGGGCTCTTCTGATGACTTCTCTGGGGCTGCCCCAGGGCTCTGGAACATGCTTCCAGATGAAATCGGAATCTCCCCATCTCTGGCTGTTTTTATGCGGCTCTTGAAAATGCACGTATTTTAGCAGGCTTTTAGTTTATAATATTTTAACATTTTTCTGATGGTTATTTTAATTTTTTTCCTGTGATTTAAGGTTTTAATTGTTGTGTTTTAATTTGTAAGCCACCCAGAGATTGTGTGCGGGGTGCAATATGAATGCAATAAATAAACACATAAATAAACACATTGATAAGCTGGCGATGCCACATGCATATTTAAGGTGACTTCCAATTATTCCTTTCAGACTTTCAAATTTTATTACGTCAAAACAGATGTAAAGACCTTGTAAAAACATTGTTAGAAATGCTGTTAAAAGCATATTAAAAACAAACGTTTCAGCCTCAGTGTTGTTTGTTTGTAACGTGCTTTGAACAACATTTTAAACAACGTTTTTACAAGGTATTATCTGTTTTTACATAATAAGTGTGAAGGACTTAAAGGAGTATAAATACATTAATACAATATCACTGCTCTTACCTCAGAGATAGAAGCTAGTGCAACAGATTCAGGGTTATATTATAGAGACCAGTGCTCCCTGTAACAGGGATTCCCAGATGTGGCTGACTACAACTCCCATCACCCCTTGCTAAAGGCCACTTGTGGCTGGGGATGATGGGAGTTGTAGTCAACATCATCTGGGACTCCCTGTCACAAGGAACACTGATGGAGACCCAAGTTCAAACCCTTGGTAGCTGTAGCTCTCTCTGTGAGGGAAATGTCGGGTCTCTTCCGAAGGAGAGAAGAGATGGAACAGAAATGCATCACTGAGCCTGGAAAAGAGATGATGGAGGGGAGATAATGACAGCCATCTTCAAATATCTGAGGGGTTATCACAGAAGAGGAGTAGTGGACGTGCTCTCTGAGGACTAGAAGCAGTGGGCCGAAATGACAAGGAAGCAGATTTAGGCTAGACATTAGGATGAACTTCCTAGCTGTAAGACCTGTTGGACTGTGGAACAGCCTGCCTCATGCCATGTTGGGTCTTCTTTCATGGGAGGTTACATAGAAAGTAGCCTTATACCAAGTCAGACCTTTGGTCCATCTAGCTCAGTATTGTCTACACAGACTGGCAGCAGCTTCTCCAAGGTTGCAGGCAGGAGTCTCTCTCAGGCCTCTCTTGGGGATGCCAGGGGTGGACCTGGAACCTTCTGCATGCAAGCATGTAGACGCTCTTCCCAGAGTGGCTCCATCCCCTAAGAAGGGGAATATCTTATAGTGCTCACACATGGAGTCTCCCATTCAAATGCAAACCAGGGTGGACCCTGCTTAGCCGAGGGGACGACTGGACATCAAGGAAATCAAGGCCATCTGCTGGAGCAGATTCCTGCACTGAGCAGGGGGAAGACGTCCAAGGTCCGTCCCAATTCTAGGCTCTCTCTCCCTGTAGAAACTACAGCACAAATTAAACGTCCATGGGTTGAAATGCCCCAAACTGCTGCAACTTTGACTCTCTCGGTGCTTTGAAGATTGCAACTGGCAGATTTCCTCACACAGTCACTCGTTTGGGGTTAACTGAGATAAACTCATTACCTTAGATCTCACTGACAGCAATGGGATTATTTGGGGGTTTATGTGTTGTAAGGAATCAGATCGTGTCCACAGAGCCTGCCCACAGGACCAGTTATCCCAGGCTAATTCAGATCACCCCACTTAACGCAGGGTCCATGTTAGAGTCAACAAGGTCCTGCCGAATGAACAGCTTGGGGGAGCCGCAACTGAAGGGACTGGATCCATTTCCCCCCAGATTCTTTTTGCATATTCAGATTTGGTTTGTAGCTAGCAAAGATGAAGTATGCCGTTGGGTCGGTGTCGACTCCTGGCGCCCACAGAGCCCTGTGGTTGTCTTTGGTAGAATGCAGGAGGGGTTGACCATTGCCTCCTCCCGCGCAGTATGAGATGATGCCTTTCAGCATCTTCCTAGATCGCTGCTGCCCGATATGGGTGTTTCCCGTAGTCTGGAGAACATACCAGTGGGGATTTGAACTGGTAACCTCTGGTTTGCTAATCAAGCCATTTCCCCACTGCAAAAAACAACTCCCATAATCCCCAGCAGTCAATAGCCAGGGATTATGGGAATTGTAGGCCAACATCTGCAGAAGGGGTGACATTGAACAGCCCTGCCTTAGACCATGCTCTGGGCAGCTGGTGAGCTAGATGGACCAATGGTTTGACTCTTTATCTGGCAACTTCCTGTGGTCCTATGATGACCGTGGGGTGAAGATCCATGCCAACTCTCACTCCCAGAGGCTTCCCTCCAGCCCAAGCCAGGCCACATTTTGCAGAAAACAAAATGAGGGCAAAAAAGAGGGCAACCAGGATGATCAGGGGCCTAGAGCACCTTTCTTATGAGGCAAGGCTACAACACCTGGGGCTATTTAGTTTTTTTTAAAGATTGTGGGGAGACATGAGAGCGGTCTATAAAATCATGCATGGTGTGGAGGAAGTAGATAGAGAGAAATGTTTCTCCCTCTCCCATAACATCTGAACCAGGGGTCATCCCATGAAATGGATTGCCGGGAAATCTAGGACCAACAAACGGAAGTACTTTTCCACACAATGCACAATCAACTTGTGGAACTCTCTGCCATGAGATGTGGTGACAGCCAACAGCCTGGATGGCTTTAAGAGAGGTTTGGATAACTGCATGGAGAAGAGGTCTATCATCGGCTACTAGTCGGAGGGCTATAGGCCACCTCCAGCCTCAAAGGCAGGATGCCTCTGAGTACCAGTTGCAGGGGAGTAACAGCAGGAGGGAGGGCATGCCCTCAACTCCTGCCTGTGGCTTCCAGAAGCATCTGGGTGAAACAGGATGCTGGACTAGATGGGCCTTGGGCCTGATCCAGCAGGGCTGTTCTTATGTGAAATGGGGAGCTTTTGCTGCAGACCTGAGAAAAAAGAGCGTCGTAACAGAACATAATTTTTTTATTCTCATTCCTGTTGCTACAGCAAAATGTAAGTAAGCTAATGCAATTCTGGAAAACCATTAATGAGTTCTGGGTAGGAGTCCGACAGCTGGGGAAAGGCTCCAAGCACACATTCCTCTAGAGAATCCACCACGCCAATTCGCCTTGCCCCACCAGAGGAACTGCATCAAATCCAGGCCCTTTTTGCCCTTTCCCAGATTTCTTGCAGTGGACGTGGTGCATTTACCCATTTTGTTTTCTGTGGCTTAAAAGAACTCACCGTGCTGCAGCTAGTCAACAATCACCATGCCTTGATTTTGCAGATTGCTGGTTAAGAGCAGAGAACAGGCCTCCCTGCCTACTGAAGACAAAGGCTTCTTGCAGGACAGGGTTAGGGTAAGTAGCACAGACGACTTTGCTCCCCACTCACCTTCACATGGACTGGGTATCCTTCACAGTCAGGAAATGACAAAAAGAGGCCAAATTTCTAGATTGGAAAACAGTCCGGAATTGGTCCAAAACAATTGCAATTGGTCCAAAACAGGGCTGCAAGGTTATTAACTGGGGCTGGACGTTTAAAAACTTTGAGAATCATAGGCAGCTGCCATATACTGAGCCAGACCCTTGGTCCATCTAGCTCAGTATTGTCTACCCACACTGGCAGCGGCTTCTCCCGGGTTGCAGGCAGGAATCTCTCTCAGCCCTGTCTTGGAGATTCTGCCAGGGAGGGAACTTGGAATCTAGATCTCTTCCCAGAGCGGCTCCGTCCACTGAGGATAGAGTTGGCATGCCCTCCGAGATTCTGGGTTTCACCTGGATTGTAAGGATCCCAGCCAGATTGCTTAGCCCACCCAGATTCGCCTCGATTTCAGCTTTCATTAAAAAAAATAATAATAATAATGCTAAGCTCTAGCCCTTGTAGAAGCAGAGTTATGGAGCAAAACGTGCAGTCACTCTTCTGCTCAAAAATTATTTTCAAGCCAATTTACATAATATGAAAATCAGGCACCCGGATTTGGAAAGCCAGAATAGGGCAACCCTACTTGAGGGGAATATCTTACAGTGCTCACACGGAGTCTCCCATTCAAATGCAAACCAGGGCAGACCCTGCTTAGCAAAGGGGACCGTTCATGCTTACTACCACAAGACCAGCTCTCCTCCTTGCAACCATAGGAACATAGGAAGCTGCCTTATACTGAGTCAGACCCTTGGTTGATCTAGCTCAGTATCATCCACACAGACTGGCAGCAGCTTTTCTAAGATTGCAGGCAGGAATCTCTCTCAGCCCTCTCTTGGAGATGCTGCCAGAGAAGGACATTAGAACCTAGAGCAGCTCCATCCCCTGAGGGGAAGATCTTCCAGTGCTCACACTTCTAGTCTCCCATTCATATGCAAGCAGGGCAGACCCTGCTTAACTAAGGGGACAAGTCATGTTTGGTACCACAAGACCATAAATGTTATGCATTGAAATCTTTTACCCCATGCAATAAACCTGACATGCTATACATTATCCAATGCCCTTGTAAGGAAATGTATGTTCGTAGGACATCTAGACCATTGAAAAGATGTATTGGCGAACAGCTGAGCAATGTGAAAAAATGGGTGCCCCTCTGCTATTGAATTAATTAATTAATTAATACATTTCCACAGCTCTGGGAGGTGCACAAGTAAACAGCAAACTAAAAACAAATTTAAACCCATTCAAACCCATTTAAAACCAATTAAAAATATTGAAGCATAATTTAAAAATCTTGGAAGGCCAGGCCAAACAAGAAAGCTTTTAGGGCTCTCTTGAAGCCCATCAACAAGCCCAAACTATGGCTATCTGCCATGAGTGCTTTCCACAGGCCAGGAGCAGCTAGAAAGAAGGCCCCGTTCTGAGTTGCTACTAGACGAACCGGTGGTAATTGGAGACGGACCTCTCCAGATGACCTCAACATGCAGAAGAAGGTGCTCACCAAGGTAGCTCGTTCTTTGGAGGGGAAAAAAAAATTCTTTTAGTGATATACAGTTTGGGGCAATTGAAAAAATTACACACAACAATGATAGAGTCTTACTTAAGGGAGAAGCATGGTGGATTTTGGAACTGAACACTTTGGCTCCACAGGGGTTAAATGAGGAACTTGATTTTGGGGGTGATGCTTAAATGAAGGGTGTGACATTCCTTGATGTTTTTACAATTAATGAATTACAGCCGGGTCTGCAGACAACAGTATACATTGCTTCTGTAGTCGGCAATGTTGTAAGCTTATCAGAAGGTCAAGGTCTTCTTGTTCAAGCTCTCGTTGAAATACTACAAATGGAAGCAGCCATGAGCACGATATATGTTACTGGTGGTTTCATTTTTATCTTGTCCTGAATGTATTTTTATGGAATGGTTTACATTGCATTTTTAAATGCAGATTTAAAACTGCTCCAGCTAAGGAAGGCTTTGTGGGTCTGCACAAGCATCAAGACGTGCTGGGTCAGTGCTTCACGTCCTGTGACACACAAAAGATAGGCTGTTGCTAGACAGGGAGGCTCTGTTGATCAGCAAGCAGATGCATGGAAAATGATTTTATCAAATAAACATCCAGGAGTAACACTCAACATTGATACGTTCTGTGTTAGCTGCATGTAAGATACACCATGAATTTATTCCAGCTATCCCTGCGTGAGATTTCCATTTTCAGCCTACGATTTGGAAGCCGATTGTGTTTTCTCATGGGCCAATGGCTGCAATAAACATTGATTTGATTTGAGAATGGTTTAAGAGCCAGCGTGGTGTAGAGTGCTGGACTAGGACTGGGGAGAACCGGGTTCAAATCCCCATTCAGCCAGGAGACTTGCTGGGTGACTCTGGGCCAGTCACGTCTCTTTCAGCCTAGCCTACTTCACAG
Organism: Hemicordylus capensis; assembly: GCF_027244095.1. Classification (NCBI taxonomy): domain Eukaryota; kingdom Metazoa; phylum Chordata; class Lepidosauria; order Squamata; family Cordylidae; genus Hemicordylus; species Hemicordylus capensis. The sequence continues at coordinate 2,377,719 of NC_069673.1, read as the reverse complement.
GGTTATTGTGAGGAGAAGCCTAAGTATGTAGTACGCTGTTCTGGGCTCCTTGGAGGAAAAGCGGGATATAAATGTAATTATTAATAAATAATAATAATAAATAATAAATAATAATAATAAATAATGATGTCAGCATGGCACTCCAATATACACCCACCAACCCACCTCAAAATCCCCCAATAACTTGAGGAAGTTTGGTGTGCTTGCTTTTCCACTGCATATGCAGAGTGGCACCACACCTCTTAGCTGGTCTCCCTCCATCTGCTTGCTCATCAGTTGAGCCCCCCTATGCAGCAGCAGCCTACCTTTTTGTAAGCATGCAACTGCATGTGCGAGAGGGAGGGAGAGAGACAGAAAGAGTGTGGGCGAGAGGCCCAGAAGGAGATCCTGTCTTCTTTCCTGAGCTCGACAATAAATGCATCCAGACACTCCGGTCGGAAGAAGTGCTGTAGGCTGAGAAGAGCTATCTATTTCTGGGAAGCTAGCAAGGCCATGCTGCTCAGAGAAAGCATGTCAGGGCCTGTCGGGAAGGGGATGTCACAAGATGCCGTCTCTTTGAGGAAAGCCGCGGGAGCAAGGACGGGGGGCGGATGCTCAACAGCAGGGAGAGAAGCGACTTGTCACTGCTCAACACAAACACGACAAATTCACAATGATTATTTATTGATTGGCAAAATGCCCCTCCTTTGACAGGCAAGAGACGGGGCCTGCTTCTTTCTGAGTCACCCAGGAAAGCTACAGCGGGGAAATGCTTGCTCATAGGAAGCGGCCTTATACTGAGTCAGACCCTTGGTCCATCTAGCTCAGGGTTGTCTACCCTGACTGGCAGCGGCTTCTCCAAGGTTGCAGGCAGGAATCTCTCTCAGGCCTATCTGGAGATGCTGCCAGGGAGGGAACTTCGGACCTTCTGCATGCAAGCAGGCAGATGCTCTTTCCAGAGTGGTCCCATCACCTACTGGGAATATCTTCCAGTGCTCACACATGTAGACTCCCATTCAAATGAAAACCATGGTGTGCCCTGCTTAGCAAAGGGGGCAATTCATGATTGCTACCACAAGACCAGCTCTCTTCCCTTCACTGAGCTACGGCCCCATCCCCAGACAACCCCACAGAGTCAGAGTCATTTATCAGAGCCATTTAGAGAGGAGAGCTGGTCTTGTGGTAGCAAGCATGACTTGCCCCCATAGCTAAGCAGGGTCTGCCCTGGTTGCATATGAATGGGAGACTTGATGTGTGAGCACTGCGAGATCTTCCCTTCTTAGGGGATGGAGACACTCTGGGAAGAGCAGAAGGTTCCAAGTTCCCTCCCTGGCAGCATCTCCAAGACAGGGCTGAGAGAGATTCCTGCCTGCAAGCTTGGAGAAGCCGCTGCCAGGCTATGAAGACAATACTGAGCTAGATAGACCAAGGGTCTAACTCAGTAATATGGCAGCTTCCTATGTTTCCTATCTCCATGCGCTGGGATTACCTGCATATATAAAAATCTACATCTGAGTTACTGCCTTTTTCCAGACAGGGGGTCATGGGTCAAATCAGTTTCTCCACCAAGTCAGGGCTTCAAATGCAGGAAGGGTACTGACCTTGGACAGCTCCTTTGGACCGATAGCTAGAGAAATGGTTCAGGACCATGGACAGCTCTGTGCAGGAGAGCTAGTGGCAAGGAAGGGTGGATGTTGCTCCAGTGGCTGCTTGGAGGTGACTGATGGTGCTTACAGCTGCTGTCCAGGTGGAGTGAACGGGCCCCTTCCCTTTCCTTGGGAAGGCTTTTTCTTTAAAGGGGCCTTGTCCAATTTTCCACGTGCAGGCTATGGCAATACTGGGGGACTTCTATTTGTGGGGAGAAGCGGTGGTCTTGTAGGAGCAAGCATGCATTGCCCCCTTTGCTAAGTGGGGCCTGCCCTGGTTGCATTTGGATGGGAGACTACATGTGTGAGCGCTGTAAGATATTCCCTTTAGAGGATGGGGCCGCAGCTCAGTGGTAGATGGGGGAGACATGATCAAGGTCTATAAAATCATGCACGATGTAGAGAAAGTGGATAAAGAGACATGCTTCTCCCTCTCACATCACACTAGAACCAGGGGTCACCCCATGAAATTGGTTGCCACGAAATGTAGGCCCAACAAATGGAAGTATTTTCCCCACACAACGCAGTGTGGAATTCTCTGCCACAAGATGTGATGGCGGCTACTAGTTTGGATGGCTTTCAGAGGGGTTTGGGAAACTTCATGGAGAAGAGGGCTATCACCGGCTACTAGTCGGAGGGCTATAAGCCACCTCCAGCTTCAGAGGGAAGATGCCTCTGAATCCCAGTTGCAGGGGAGCAACAGCAGGAGAAAGGGCATGCCCTCAACTCCTTCCTGTGGGCTCCCCAGAGGCATCTGGTGGGCCATGGTGTGAAACAGGGTGCTGGACTAGATGGGCCTTCTTGGGCCTGATCCAGCTGGGCTGTCCTTATGTTCTTATGCAGTCAAGAGTGGACAATACTGAGCTGGATAGATCAGTGGGCCAATTTGGTAGAAAGCAGTTTCCTTTGTTTCTATGATTTATGTATCACTTTCCAACCACAACAACCCTTCTCAAATGAGTTTCCAATAAAAGAAGAAGAAGAAGGTGCCCCCCCCCACTTCCAAAGGCATGACAATCTAAAAGGAAGCACAAAATAGACACCAGCAATAGCCACTAGAGAGATGCTGTGCTGGGGTTGAGTAGAGACAGCTGTTCCCCCTCCCCGGAATGGAAGTAAAAGATGCCTCTTGTCCCAGTTAGAGGCAGCAGAAGAGATTAACAGTCTCTAAGGTCTCTTGGGGCTCCCATCATTGTAGTCCAACATCTGAGGACACAAGGGTGAGAATCCTTGCCTTAAAGAATCCTTTGAGACAAAGGATGAAGGCACGGCCATGTCCTCAGATTGCAATGGGGGCCGGGGTGATTCCCCATTCCCTCAGTTCCCCTGGCTGGGGGGCCTCAGGGCCTGGGGGTCATAAGGTCTTCCCACCCTGTTGCATATTTATTATTTTTAACACTTTAATAATAATAATAATAATAATAATAATAATAATAATAATAATAATAAGAAGAAGAAGAAGAAGAAGAAGAAGAAGTCAAAATAATCGACATAGCAATATCAGGGGATAGCAGAATAGAAGAAAAAGAAATAGAAAAAATCACCAAATACAAAGATCTACAAATTGAAATTGAAAGGCCGTGGCAGAAAAAGACCCGAATCATCCCAGTGGTCATTGGCGCCCTGGGTGCAGTTCCAAAAGACCTTGAAGAGCACCTCAACACCAGAGGGGCCACAGAAATCACCACCAGCCAATTACAAAAAGCAGCTTTACTGGGAACAGCCTATATTCTGCGACGATATCTATAACCATTGACCATAAAATTCAGCCATCCCAGGTCCTTGGGAAGGACTCAATGTCTGGATAAAACAAACCAGCCAATAACACCTGTCTGACTGTGTAAACAAGAGATAATAAGTGTTATTAATAATAATAATAATAATAATAGGAACACAGGAAGCTGCCATATACTGAGTCAGACCCTTGGTCCTAGATTGTGTGGGGATCCCTCCTGTAATAATGGTGATGATCCCAATGGGGAACAAGGGAACATGAGGAGAGCTGGTCTTGTGGTGGCAAGCATGAATTGTCCCCTTAGCTAAGCAGGGTTCACTCTAGTTTACATTTGAATCGGAGACTTTGTGTGTGAGCACTGGAAGATATTCCCCTTAGGGGATGAGGCCACTCTGGGAAGATTCCGAGTTCTTTCCCTGGTGGCATCTCCAAAATAGAGCTGAGAGAGACTCCTGCCTGCAACCTTGGGAAAGCTGCTGCCAGTCTGTGTAGACAATACTGAGCTAGATGGACCAAGGGTCTGGAACACAGGAAGCTGCCATATACTGAGTCAGACCCTTGGTCCATCTAGCTCAGCGTTGTCTACACAGACTGGCAGCAGCTTCTCCAAGGTTGCAGGCAGGAGCCTCTCCTAGCCCTCTCTTGGAGATGCTGCCAGGGAGGGGATTTGGATCCTTTTGCATGCAAGCTAGAACGGGTCCAGCAAAAGTGCAGAAAGGAATGGTCAAAGACCACCAGTGAACGCTCTGGGTTTACAGGTGAGGTTGGCAGAGAGGCACAAAGGCAGCCACAGCAGAGAATTCTTTAATTTGCACTCTCACATGCTGCTGTTACAAATCCGACGGCTATTTACATAACACTTTTCAACCAACATTCACAAAGTGGTTTACAGAGATCTAAATAGATAAATAAGATGGCTCCCTGTCCCCAAAGGGCTCACAATCTAAAAAAAAAACAGAAGAGAGACACCAGCAACAGCCACCGGAGGGATGCTGTGCAGGGGACGGAGAGGGCCAGTTGCTCTCCCCCTGCTCAGTAACGAGAATCGCCACTTTGAAAAGGTGCCTCCTGGCTCAGGTTTCAGGGGACTAAGCAACTGGGGGACGGGAGACCTTTGGCCATCGGCTGCCAGTGGGCGAGTGGTCTATGCAGACATCCCAGCCTGCCGAGCAACAGAAGCCGAAAGGGAGATCGTTGCTACAAGTCGTCGTTCACAATCCAAAGTGCACCCTTCTCGCATCGCTCCAGCTCCGAGGTCCTCAGACACTGACCCGACGGCTGCACAGCTAATCTGATCACCGGAATGAAACTGCTCGTTGCCTTGGGGGGAAAAGAAGCCGAACGCCTCCCCAGCCGCATGAAGAGGCAGATCTAAGGCGGCCGGAAGGAGCCGCGCTTAGTTAGGAGTGAGTGGACGCCGCCAATTTCTCCCCGCCACACACACACTGCCACAGGCCACTGCCCAAGCATTAAACACACAAGGAGTGGAGATGGCCAATTTGGAGCGTCCTCCCGGACATCATTACTCGCTGTTTACTGTTGCTCGGCTCCTTGCATCTTCCAGAGAGAAAACGGCATTTTCCACTTCCCTCCTCTCGATGATTCCCTCATCATCACCAAACCCTGCAAGGCAGCTGAAGTCTGTGAGCATGCCCCCTTAGTTTCAACGATGAAAACTTTCTTTGATTGGTCACAATATTCACTCCCTTTCTCCAGTGAGCGTAGGGCTGCACTCCTGTTTATCTCCATATTATCCTCAAAACAACCCCGGTAGGAATATAAGACACTCCAGATCTTAGGAACATAGGAAGCTGCCGTCTACCGAGTCAGACTCTTGGTCTATCTGGCTCAGTACTGTCTTCACAGACTGGCAGCAGCTTCTCCAAGGTTGCAGGCAGGAGTCTCTCTCAGCCCTATCTGACAGAGAGGGAACTTGGAACCTTCTGCATGCAAGCAAGCAAATAAATAAAAATAAAAATCCCCTGATGAGAATATTTTACAGCACTCTCATGTAATCTGGCATTCAAATACAAACCAGGGCAGACCCTACTTAGCAACGGGGGGAATTCATGCTTGCTACCACAAGACCAGCTCTCCTCCCTTGCAAGGGTCCAGACAACAACGGATATTTATATATCACTTTTCAACAAAAGTTTCCAAAGCAGTATATATAGATAAATAATAAATAAATAAGATGGATCCCTGTCCCCAAAGGGCTCACCATTACAGACAGAGGGAAAGGTTATGTTGAGGAGCACCACCTCCCTTAACTTTGGGGGGTGGAGATGTGGGTTATTAGATTTGGCTGGGGAGAATTCAGTAAAATAACAGGGGCTTCTCAGATGCTTAGGGGGAATCTGCACCCCTGTGGGGTAGATCGGTCTGAGAATTAGTAACTGGTATAGTGTAGAGGTTAGAAGGTTGGATTAGGAGCCGGAAGATCCGAGTTCAAATCCCCGTTCAGTCAGGAAACTCAGTGGGTGAGTCTGGGCGGAGACCTGGTCTTGTGGTAGCAAGCATGAATGGCCCCCTTTGCTAAGCAGGGTCCACCCTGGTTTGCATTCAAATGGGAGACTACATCTGAACACTGTAAGAGATTCCCCTTAGAGGATGGGGCTGCTCTGTGAAGATGCTTGCCTGCAGAAGGTTCCCAGTTCCCTCCCTGGCAGCATCTCTAGGATAGGCGGAGAGAGATTCCTGCCTGCATCCTTGGAGAAGCCACTGCCAGTCTGGGTAGACAATCCTGAGTTAGATGGACCAAAGGTCTGACTCAGTATATGGCAGCTGCCTCTGTTCCTGTGGGCCATTCACTACCCTCCCAGACTAATCTACCTCACAGGGTTCTTGTGGAGAAAAATTTAACTATGTACAGCTTTGTGGGCTCCTTGGAGGTAGAGTGGGATAGAGTTGTTGTTTTTAAGTTTCCATGGTGAAATCCCAAGTGGGATCTGCCTACTCAAGCCCTTTTTAGGAAGCCTGAAACGTTAAAATACAAAGAGGAAGGGGTCGGTTAGGGTGATCTGAGCTGCTCCCCCTACCACACAATCAGGGATGTGAATAAACACATCCCACTTGCAAAATATATTATTATTATTACTATTACTATTATTATTTTACATTTATATCCCGCTCTTCCTCCAAGGAGCCCAGAGCGGTGTACTACATACTTGAGTTTATATATATATATATATATATATATATATATATATATATATATATATATATATATGTATATGTATATATTTGTTGTTCAACAATGTTCTCAGTGTGGTTTATATGGAAACATTTTTTTTAAGATGGACCCCTGTCCCCAAAGGGCTCACAATCTAAAAAACACACACCACAAGATAGGCACCCGCAACATCCACTAGAGGGATGCCGTGCTGGGGGTGGAGAAGGCCAGTTGCTCTCCCTCTGCTAAATAAAGAGAACCACCACTTTAGAAAGGTGCCTCGTTGCTCAGTTAGCCGGGGCCCGTATCGGTTTCTCTTCCCAGCATGCTCTCCTCCTTTTCCTAACTGTATGGGCAGGTTTGCCTGACTCACCCTATTGCACCGGATCTAAACACCAACCACATTAACGTGATATTTAGGTGACATTTGAGGGGGCGGCTTGGCTGAACATATGCCTGGAGAGGGAAAGAGTCAGACCCATCCCCAATTGTGCAGCAGACAGACCGGCTTGGATATAGCAGCCGAACCAGCCCAATGTCTTGATCTCAAAAGTCTCAGTCACACACACACACACACACACACACACACACACACACACACACACGCCATGCACGTCAGGCAGAAAGCTTTGAAATGCCAAATCCTTTGAAAAAAAGGAAGACCTATCTACAGCAAGTAAACAAACCTCTAGCCCCACAACCTGAGTCACCGGAGCAGCAGTGACTTGCTCGTCCCTCTCGAGCCAGCGTGGGGTAGTGGTTAGAGTGCTGGACTAGGACCGGGGAGACCCGAGTTCAAATCCCCTTTCAGCCATGAGACTAGCTGGGTGACTCTGGGCCAGTCACTTCTCTCTCCGCCTAGCCTACTTCACAGGGTTGTTGTGAAAGAGAAACCTAAGTATGTCGTACACCACTCTGGGCTCCTTGGAGGAAGAGTGGGATATAAAATGTAAATAATAATAATAAAAAAATAATGTTGGAGCTGCTTGTGCCACAGAGCAAAACGAGGAAATCTGCCTCGCTGCTGTGGGCCTAGGAAACCTCCCATCTATCCCAGGCTCAGAGCTGGCAAAAGCGACTGTCCTGGCCAACAGGATCCAGGCACCACACCTGCTCCAAAGCTCCTACTCTCTGCTGTCCAATCTGATACATCATTACCCCCTGCGAACTGAGCAAAGAGGCACCTTTTCAAAGTGGTGATGCTCTTTATTGAGCAGGGGGAGAGCAACCAGCCTTCTCCATCCCCAACACAGCATCCCTCCAGTGGCTGTTGCTGGTCTCTACCTTAGGTTTATTTCTTATATCGTGAGCCCTTTGGGGACAGGGAGCCATTTTACTTACTTATTTATAGCTATGTGCCACCTAAAGGCACAGTGGGGAAATGACTCGACTAGCAAGCCGGAGGTTGCTGGTTCAAAATCCCCGCTGGTATGTTTCCCAGACTATGGGAAAACATCTATATCAGGCAGCAGTGATTTAGAAAGATGCTGAAAGGCGTCATCTCATACTGTGCGGGAGATGGCAATGGTCAACCCCTCCTGTATTCTACCAAAGACAACCACAGGGTTCTGAGGTCGCCACGAGTCGACACCGGCTCGGTGGCACACTTTACCGTTAAAGCACTTTGGGAACTTTTGTTGGAAAGAGGTATATAAATATTCGTTGGATTCGTATTCCCTATTTTGCCTTTCAGGGATGCCTTATAAGACATTATGAATCTTTATAAGTCATAGAATTTAAAGAATGTCTTTCTAGCTCAGTATTGTCCACACAGATGAGCAGCAGATTCTCTAAGGTTGTAGGCAGGAATCTCTCTCAGCCAGATCTTGGAGATGCTGCCAGGGAGGGAACTGGGAGAAGCCGCTGCCAGTCTGTGCAGACAATACTGAGCTTGATAGACCAATGGGTCTGACTGAGTATATGGCAGCTTCCTGTGTCCCTTTGTCCTCGTGTGCATAAAATGAATGTGCAAACATACATTTTAAAAGTGAACCTCGGCACTGGCCCCCTGAAATGCATCAAGACAGAAAAGAAGATGTGTTGAACATAATGCGGGAATAGGGTCATATGTGTAAGATGTTCTGGTTAGCTCAAGTCCCCTTCCCCAAGTTAAATCTCAAAAGTGCGGGTAGACAAATCTCCATTCTAGTGCAGATGCATGCAAACGTCACCCTCACGTGCAGAATTTTAGATGCTGTAGCTAGTATGGTTCATTCTGAACACATTACAGTACAAAGAGTCTTCGAGTACGTCTCTCTCACACACAAACACACAGTTTTTGCCTGTAGTGGCCATTTTTTACCTCTGAAGAGATTAAAATACTTAGGAAGCTGTCATATACTGACAGTATACACAGACTGGCAGCGGCTTCTCCAAGGTTGCAGGCAGGAATCTCTCTCAGCCCTATCTTGGAGATGCTACCAGGGAGGGAACTGGGAACCTTCTGCTCTTCCCAGAGCGGCTCCATCCCCTGAGGGGGAATCTCTTCCAGTGCTCACACTTCTGGTCTCCCACTCATATGCAACCAGGGGGGACCCTGCTTAGCTAAGGGGACAAGTCATGCTTGCTACCACAAGACCAGCTCTCCTCCCATAAAGGAGTCAGACCATTGGTCTATCTAGCTCAGTATTGTCTTCACAGACCAGCAGCGGTTCCTCCAAGGTTGCAGGCAGGAGTCTCCCTCAGCCTGATCTTTCAGTCAGTTGATCCACACACCTGCATCCACTGGAGGACAGACTCTTGCAGGGGAAACAAACAGATGAGGTGGGAAACAACCTCCAGCAATTTGCAACAAGGAACCTTCCCAGGGTCCCTCATGGCTGGAGATGGTGGGAGTTGTAGTTCCACAACAGCTAGAGGGCCCACCCCTGATCAAGGAAGTTACTACCAACGACGCAGAGGTCTCACCAGCATCCAACAGAGTAGAATTACGACCTTCTAGGGTTCCCAGTCTTCTTGGAATCCCCAGGAACCAACATCCATCTCCAGATGACTAAGAAGCCCACCTTCTCCTATAATCTTGCCACATTCTGTGGGGTGGCACGTAGAGTTGGCCATCAGATTATGACGGGCTCTTCTTGAGGTGAACGTTTAAAGCAGGCCTGCTCAACTTAGCCCCTCCCCAAGCTGTTTTTGGACTACAACTCCCATAACCCGCAGCCACAGTGGACACACGGCCAAAATAATGAGTGTTTGCTCCCTTCGTTTTGAAAGGTGGCTCCGTGGGCTGGTTTGCTGCCTTGGTGCTGCCAGGATCAATCCCCAATCCCGGTGGTTCCCATGCGTGTGCGAATAGCCTCATAGTCTGCTCTGTGACTGTGTGTGATGTCGCTGGTCTTTGAGTGTACTAAAGTTCTCTCCCTCTCGGTCTCCAGAGGACCGTGGAAAGCAGACCTGGAGATTTAAATGGTTTGGTCTTGTGAAAACTACTGGGGGAAATATTGGGGTGAATTTCCAGGAGTGAATTTCCAGGAGTAGCTTCAGGAGTTTCCAGGAGACCCTTCCCAGGGTTGGATCGTCCACTGGGTGACCATGTGCAGTGAATACGGGCCACCCCAATGGGGCCAGGGCCGCCCCAGTGGGGCCAGGGCTGTGGGAGCTGCACTCCGCCTGTCTCCTCAGCTGCCTCCCTCCCTCATGGACAGCAGCAGGGGAGGGCTAATGTCATCACCACCTGGCAACATGGGCCAGCTCCTTGCCACTATCGGCAACAAAGAGGCAGGCAAGTGAGAGGGAGGCAGGCAGCGGGAACCACAATATCTAGCCATGGGCCACAACCTACATGGGTCTCCAACTTTAATTTGTAGAAAGCTGCCTCAGCTCTCAGTAATGTGGGGAAGACGGGGAGAACCTATTCAAAACCTTTAATTCAGCAACAGATTACTTCCAAATCAATTCCTGTTGAACAAGCAGAATCCGAAATTCCATTTCATCCTCGGCAGGCTAACATTTACTCAACAAACCGACTGTGTAGATTCGTAATCTGTACTCAGCCGTGAGAAGACAGAAACAGATAACTACAGTATCCATCTTTCACTTGCTTTCTCGTGCGTCAAATTATTTTCCTGAAGGGAAAACCTATGGGCTGCAAAACAATACATCAGCGTCAGGGATCCCATAATGTAGGATAATCTGGGCCCATTTCTCCCTGCCCATCTGCATCTGAACCTCGCCATGTGTGCACACTAAAGCTTTAATTACAGTTGCATGGCCTTATTTTCCTTAACAATCAACATCACAGGTACAATCCACTCTGCTCATTTTGAGAGAGCCCATTAAATGCAATTGCTTCTGTCTGAGAGTCTGAAGTGATGGGACTACATTAATGTCATCCAAATGCACAGATCTCCCTTCTCCTTTATGAAGCATGCAGTGTTTGCTTGGCTTGGTTAATCTAGCCAAGTGCAGATATCACACAGAACCATGGTTAGTTTGTACATCTGAACCATGGTCAACAAACCATGGTTTATTTCAGGCAATCAACCGATTATTTGACATAACCCATGGTTTGTTGACTGGCCTGGTTCAGTTGTACAACAAACCATGGTTTATTTCAGAACACCATGATTTGAACTTGATCGATTTCTCCTAACCATGGTCTTGTGGGATGCCTGAGCCCATAATTGTGGCTTACTCTCAGTTTTTTTCAGTAGCATCAGCCTTCCAGGCCTCTTGCATAGAGAGTGGTAAGCCAAGATCAGGGCTGTTTTTGGGCAGCTCTCATCATTCCCTGTCACAGGGCCAATAGTCAGGGATTATGGGAGTTGTAGTTCAACATCTACATGTGAAGTCCTGGCCTAGATCATGGGTGGTAAGAAGAAGTGGAAAGACCCAAACAGATAATGATATGATGAAACAAATCATAGGAACATAGGAAGCTGCCAAATACCGAGTCAGACCCTTAGTCCATCCAGCTCAGTATTGTCTGCACAGTCTGGCAGCAGCTTCTCCAGGGATGCAGGCCTATCTTGGAGATGCTGCCAGAGAGGGAACTTGGAACCTCAGATGCTCTTCCCAAAGCGGCCCCATCTTTAAGGGAAAAATCTTACAGTGCTCACACTTCTAGTCTCCCATTCAGATGGAAACCAGGGTAGACCCTGCTTAGCCCATTAGGCTGTGTGAAACTTCAGTCTTTCTCATAGAGACCCAGTTTCTTTAATTGTGGGGCAAAAATAGGGCTATTTTCGCCTATCTGCGCTCCCTTAAATGGCCAAAAGTGACTTTCTTTTTATTTCCCCGCAAATGTAAAGGGCAACCATGCCAGGGTGGAGGAATACAGCAGGTTTGGCGCCGCCAAATGCAAGAAGGGGGTGTGGTGTAGTGGCGACAGTGTTGGACTAGGACCAGGGAGACCTCAGTTCAAATCCCCATTCAGCCTTCAAACTTACAGGGTGACTCTGGGCCAGTCACGTCACTCTCAGCCTAACCTACCTTACAGGGTTGTTGTGAGAACCAACATAACCATGTAAATCGCTCTGGGCTCTTCGGAGAAAGAGCCATCAGTGTAATTATATAATAATTTCCCCCTCACAGCACAGCTCCAACAAAAGTACCACCACCACCACCACCACCACCACCACACACACACACACACACACACACCCCTACATTTACGTTAACGTTTAGCATTTAAATCAATGTGCAGTTTGGTCCTCAAGCCACAACCAAATGCAGCCCACTCCAAGTTTCTGTCTTTCACGTCAGCTCTCTAGGGATGAGCAATTTTATTTTATTTTTTAAGGACTGAAGGCCACATCAAAATAACACACAGCGGAGGGGGCACAAATGTGTCTATTTCATGCTGCGGGCATGACAGTGGCCACATTCGCACGTAATGTGGAACCACAGTGGAACAGGCCTGAGGTTCTGTGGATGTTAAGTCCGAATGCAGGGAACCCAAGTCGAGTGCAGCGACAAAACCGTGGGTTCAGGATTGGAACTCCTATCTTGAGTTTCGTTGCCAAAATGCGAGGTTTTGGGCGGCCTATAGTACATCTGAATCTGGAACCGCAGGCTGCTGGCCCTGGAACCAGAGTTAAGTGAGGAAGCTCCTCTCTCAACTCCAGGATGATTGGCTGTGTGGGCTGTCAGTCAAGAAGGAAGCCCACACAGCCAGCTCCCCCGCCTCCCTGCAGGCTCACTGACTCCAGAGAGACAGCTCTTCGGTACATCCAAATTTGGACAGGAGAGCAAGGGGAGGGGATCAGCGTTCCCTCTAACAGGGATTCCCAGATGTTCTTGACTACAACTCCCAGAATCCCCAAGCAAAAGCCATTGCAGCTGGGGATTCTGGGAGCTGTAGTCAAGAACATCTGGGAATCTCTATTAGAGGGAACACGGAAGGGGATGAGGAACCGTGGGTCCATTAGACCCATGGTTCCACGTTACATGTGAATGCAGCCACTATGTTTTTTGCTTAGCTTCAAAGAGCGAAGTACTATGAGTCAGTCCTGGAGCTATAGATGCATCGACTTTCCTGAATTGTTATGGAAGGCCTCTTAAATGAGGGGACTTATTTCAATTAAATAATAATAATAATAATAGTTATATTCCGCCCCTCCAGGGCACTACTGCTCAGGACAGCTTACAACATTAATAGAAGGGATACAATACAGAACAATTAAAAACCCTAATACATTTGATTTTTTTTAATTAAAAAAGCAAGCTAAAACCAAATTAAAATGACATTTTAAAAAATTGAAATTAAAAGTGGTCAATAAAAACTAAGCACCTACTAGATATAAGCAGCAGATACAATATTTAAAAACTTCTCTAAAAATTATCTTATTTGAATTGTTGGGTAGGCCCTGTGAGGTATTTCATTAAGAACTGAAGACGTTGGAGAATGATGTTCATATAAGCCCTTTTAGCCAACATGGTCTTTGAGTGAAAAAGTAAGATCAACAAGGAAACATGTCGTCCAGAATATCATTTGGAGAACTGGACATTTCTATTTATCCACCTGGAAAAGAAATTACTTTCTAAACGGAGGCACACAATGTCTCTGTGCTGTGGACGTTGCTGGATAGATATACCTTTATGATTTCATCATGATAGTACATGACATTTTATAAGCTTTGTTTCAATGGTATTACACTTGAAGAATTATAATTATGTGCCTCTTTATATAGTCTTTAAAATATTCGTATAGTTTACTTAGGAACATAAAATGCTGCCTTATACTGAGTCAGGCCCTTGGTCCATCTAGCTCAGGATTTTTTTCACAGACCGGCAGCTGCTTCTCCAAGGTTGCAGGCAGGAATCTCTCTCAGCCCTATCTGGAGATGCTGCCAGGGAGGGAACTTGGAGCCTTCTGTTCTTCCCAGAGCAGCTTCATCCCATAAGGGGAAGATCTCCCAGTGCTCACACATGCAGTCTCCCATCCAAATGCAAACCAAGGTGGACCCTGCTTAGCAAAGAGGACAAGTCATGCTTGCTACCACAAGACCAGCTCTCTTCCCTTTTTTGGATCTTTACTATTGATGCCGACTATGAAGTAAATATACGCTCCCAAAGTAAACTCAGTAGACCCGTTCTTTCTTGACAGTCCTCTGCTGATTTTGGTTGCTGTGCTCAGAACAACTTTCTTCGCCCGGAGTAGGCAACCTCGGCTCTCCGGCTGTTGCTGAACTACAACTTCCATCATCCCCCACCATAATTTACTGGTAGGTGATGATGGATTTAGTGGCTTTTTAGTTTAGAAAAAAGACGACTGCGGGGAGACATGATAGAAGTCTATAAAATCATGCATGGCGTGGGGAAAATGGATAGAGAGACTTTTTTCTCACACACATAACGCTAGAACCAGGGGTCATCCCATGAAATGGATTGCCAGGAAATTTAGGACCAGCCAACAGAAGTACTTTTTCACACAATGCATTATCAACATGTGGAACTCTCTGCCACAAGATGTGGTGACAGCCAACAAGCTGGATGGTTTTAAGAAGGGTTTGGATAACTTCATGGAGGAGAGGTCTATCAAGGGAGGTCTATCTATCCACTATTTGGAGGACTATAGGCCACCTCTAGCCTCAAAGACCAGTTGCAGGGGAGTAACAGCAAGGCATGCCCTCAACTCCTGCCTGTAGGCTCCCAGTGGCATCAGGGTAAAACAGGATGCTGGACTAGATGGGTCTTGGGCCTGATCCAGCAGGGCTGTTCTAATATGTACTACTAAAAATGCTTTTGGTTAGGTACCACTACTACAAATATTTATATACTGCTGTTCAACAAATGTCCCCAAACTTGTATAGATAAAGAAATAATAAATAACATGGCTCCCTGTCCCATCAGGGCTTACATCAATCCAAAAAAGGAAACCTGAGATAGACCCCAGCAACAGCCGCTGAAGGGATGCTCTGCTGGGGATGGATAGGGCCAGTTGCTCTCATTAGAGCACTGGACTATGACCAGGGAGACCCGAATTCAAATCCCCGTTCAGCCATGAAACTCCCTGGGCGACTCTGGGCCTGACAGTGCTCCTCAAGCCTAACCCGCCTCACAAGGTTGTTGTGGGGATAGGCATTCTCCAGCCATTCTGGCTGTGGGTAATGGGAATTGTAGTCCAACATTGTCCAGGGAGCCAAGGTTGAGAACCTCTAGGAACACGGGAAGCTGCCATATACTGAGTCAGACCCTTGGTCCAGCTAGCTCAGTGTTGTCTACCCAGACTGGCAGCGGCTTCTCCAAGGTTGCAGGCAGGAATCTCTCTCAGCCTTATCTTGGAGACGCTGCCAGGGAGGGAACTGGGAAGCTTCTGCATGCAAGCAGGCTGGTGCTCTTCCACTGAGCTATGACCAATATTTTACAGTGTTCATATGTAGTCTCCCATTCAAATGCAAGCCAAGGTGGACCTTGCTTAGCACAGGGGGCCATTCATGCTTGCTACCACAAGACCAGCTCTCTGCCCTCCAAGCAACAAGGGCTCTCTTGACAGAGGAGGACTTTGATAAAATAAAAGGCAGCTGTATCATCTGGATGTACACTCTGCGTTTCTACCTCAACGTGCCTTTTTTCTAAAGCAAGGAAACGCATTAAGCATCCGAAGAGATCCAAGCAGTAAATGCAGCGGAAGAAGCATCCTTAGACCCTTAATTTCCAGAGGCAGGAGGCCAGCAGAAGGGCCGCTGAAGGAAATCAGAGTTCTCCAGCCGATTTAATTGCACAAATGGCAAATCAGAGCGGAGAATCCTCCAAGGTACTTATCAGCTAAGTCAAAAGGAGACAGGCAAGCCACACAGGGCTTTTTCCTACTGCAAGTTCCCAATCTAAACATGAAGGCCCTCCTCAATGCATTATTCGCCTCAGGATCTGGTACTGACAGATACACTGCCTCTGAACATGGAGGATCTACTTTTGCAGGATGTCGTTCAGAGCCACTTATAGGTCTATCCTCGGGATGGCCCACTTGATGCTCTCCAGCTGTTGGACTATGTGCGGCTGGGGATGATGGGAGTTGTAGTCCAAGTTCCAACAGCTTGGAAAGCCTCAGGTTGGCCACCCCTAGTCTTTCCCCTTTAAAATCTACTTAAGGTACATAGGAAAATAGGAAGCTGCCATATACTGAGTCAGACCATTGGTCTATCTAGCTCAGTATTGTTTACCCAGACTGGCAGCAGCTTCTCCAAGGTTGCAGGCAGGATGCCTGCAACACCCTTAGGGAATGGAGCCGCTCTGGGAAAAGCAGAAGGTTCCAAGTTTCCTCCCTGGCAGCATCTCCAAGATTGGGCTGAGAGAGATTCCTGCCTGCAAATTTGGAGAAGCTGCTGCCAGTCTGGGTAGGCAATACTGAGCTAGATGGACCAATGGTCTGACTCAGTATATGGCAGCTTGCTTTGTACCTGTCCTCAGGAACCTAAGGTGTGTGAGAGGTGTCTCTGTGCTCTGCGGGGTTGTGCAAGGCTAATCAAATCCTACATCCATGGAGAAGGTCTTGTGTTCTTGTCAGATGTATGCTTGATAGGAGGGGTCCCCAACCTTGGGACCCCAGAGGATGTTGGACTACAGCTCCCATCATCCCCAGTCCCAGGGGCTGATGGGAGTTGCAGTCCAACATCTGGGGACTCCTGATCTATGGGAAGAGAGAGCATACTGCAAAAGAATAATATTGAGTTTACCCAAACAGAAGGCGGCTCTGAATTTAAGACCGCCCCCTTAAAAAGCAGAATTTAAATACAGGTCAGACCTGCATTTATCTGAAGGGTGCTGAATTTAAGATGAATCCCCAGTTTCTAACATCAAAGAACTGGGGGGGGGGGCGCGAGGAGGAGAAACGAACCTTGGAGTCAAGTAAATAGGATAATAATAAAGGCCTTGGTCACGATGGATACGTGATGGCAGCTATTAGCTATGAGTTAATTGAGCCTCCATCTTCAGGCATAATGTACCTTCAAGTACAAGATGCAGGGGACCAGAAAAAGGCCCGCCTCCATGCCTTGCTCGCTCCCAATTGGCTGCTTTCAGAAACGGAATGCTATTCAGACCAGATCCGGCAGGTACTTCTCAAAATTGAGAGGAAGAAAGACCTATTCTGAAATATAAAGGAGACACACATTCCCTTCCCCATGCTTGAATCGTGTTCCAGATGACCCCCCGCGGGCTCAAGCCTCTTTCCCTCGAAACCTCGTGATGTTCGACCTTTTGGTGGTCTACACCTGAGTAGACCCCCCTCCCAGAGAGAGAGCCCCTTCAAAGCCACGGCAACCGAGGGAAACACACCCCTAGCAAACACACAGCGAGCATCTCCGGCTTGCGCCCCGAAGAGGAAGGATGCTGGACCACTGGGCTGGAAAGAGAAGCAGGGACGGAACCGGACGCCGGAGCCAAACCGGAGCGAAACCCGATCGCCTACCTTGAGCAACTGGAATGGGCTTCGGAGCGCCTTGTGGTCCCGTCTTCTGGATCTCAGGTGCGAGGCTCGCCTGCTTCCAGCGGGTGGGACATCAATGCGAGCAGAGCCACCCTCTGGGGGTGTGGGCTGGCAATCACGCCCACATGACCCTTGCCCAAGAGGACAAGGTGGGTGGGATGCTGCCTGCTGAGTCTGGCTGTGGGGCTGGGCTCGCTGGCAGCTGCAGTTCGCCTTCCGGCCAGGTGCCTGGCTAATGCCCGCCGTCCATCACACCTGAGCCATGCCCGACCCTGCTCGCCTCCGCCTCCCCACAGCTGTCTCCAAAGTTCAGGGCGGCGAGCGCCGAGGAGGCGTGCAAAGGCAGAGAAGCGCAGCGCAAAGAGGCCAGGGATCAGTGCCGGGGGGGGGGCTGTTGCGGGGGGGGGGGAGGCAGGAGAGGAAAGGGGGGGAAGCAAAGGGCGCGGATGCGCTTTCTGGAGGCTGCTGCCGGGAGCCCGACGCTGCTGCTGTTGCTTTGCAGCTGCTGCTGCTGCTGTTGCTGTCCTGGGCAAGCTCGCGCTGGAGGAGGCTGCAGGCGCGCGCCGGGCGCGGGGGATGACGCGCGCGCGCCACGCCGGCCAGTCCCGGGTATTGCAGCTAGGCGCGCGCGCCGCGCTGCTGGAGTCGGGCTTGCAAACTCTCGACTCCAAGGGAGCTCGGCTCTGGGGGCCGCAAGCCTGAATGGCCCCCCCCCGTGCTAAGCCGGGCCCGCCCTGGTTTTCATTTGGATGGGAGACAGCTGAGAGAACTGGAGGGTATTCCCCTCACGCAATGGGTCCGCTCTGGGAAGAGCAAGAAGGTTCCACGTTCCTTCCCTGGCAGCATCTTCAGATAAGGTTGAGAGAGACTCCTGCCTGCAGCCCTGGAGAAGCTGCTGCCAGTCTGGGTAGACAGTACTGAGCTAGATGGACCAAGGGTCTGACTCTGTAATTCAGGGGTGTAGCTAGGAGGCCTGTGTTAGCCCCTCTTCCCCAGTGGCCCCTCAGAGCAAGGGAGATAATGAAGAAAATGGGGAGAAGTGGGGGTGGGGCTCACAAGCTGGGGGTCCTGGGTTCTTTGAACCCATCCGCTTAATTCTAGCTATGCCCCTGCTCTGTGTCCTGTGCTCCAAAGGAAGGGCTGGAAGGGTGCGGTGGTTCCCCTTCTTAGCACCCCACCTCCAACTGTCCTAAGGGAGCCGGAAGTCTGGAAGGCAGGCTTCCAAAGAGGAGTGAGATTGCTGCTTTATTAATTTTGTTTTTTTACATTTATATCCCGCTCTTCTTCCAAGGAGCTCAGAGTACGTGGTTGGGTGTATCCTCACAACAACCCTGTGAGGTAGGTTAGGCTGAGAGAGACATGACTGGCCCAGAGTCACCCAGTGATTTTTATGGTTGAGTGGGGATTTGAACTCAGGTCTTCCCGGTCCTCGTCCAACACTCTAACCACTATGCTATGCTGGCTCTCCCTACTTTGCCTTGTATGCATAGCTGGGTGCAGGAGAAGGCCTTGTGCAGGGATGCCTTTTCCTTTCCGGCACACCTGTAAGACATGCTTTTCACCACAAGGTGCGGGGGAGATGAATTTTATTTCCTTTTTCTTTATTTTTATTCCCCATATTTATATGCCACCCAAAACTCACGTCTCTGGGCTGGTGTACAAGAAAATGAAAACACAGATGAAAACAAAACCAGAACATTACGAGAGCTTAATCATCACCAAGAATTCTAGACGTTGAATTGAAAAAGTCAAGTTTTGTTCGGAGCTGCAGTATCAAGGCAGTGTGTGTGCACCTGCATTCGGAGTAGGGCCTTCCTGATTCAACCTGAGTGGGATCGAAAATTAACTCAGCAGACATTTAAAAATGTGCGCGCACGCACATGTGCACATGCCTTAGAGAGAACACTGGTCCCCATTGCTTGTTGTATTACAATTCTTCTTCTTTTGTGTCATTATCGTCGTCGTCATTGTGGATTACAATTCCCATCTTCCCCCACCAAATGCCATTGTGGCTGGAGAGATGGAGGGTTGTAGTCCACATCGCATGGGGACCCAATGTTGAGAACCTCTAGACTCTTTCCAGATCCTTTCGGGGAGTCCACAATCAGAGCAGAACAGTTATGACCTTTCCCGTTCTCAGTAATCGGAGGTATACTGCCTCTGTACATGGGGGGTTTGTTTTGTCATCATGGCTTTCAGTTAGGAACCTAGGAAGCTGCCATATACTGAGTCAGACCATTGGTCTATGTAGCTCAGTATTGTCTTCACAGACTGGCAGCGGCTTCTCCAAGGTTGCAGGCAGGAATCTCTCTCAGCCCTGTCTTGGAGATGCTGCCAGGGAGGGAACTGGGAACCTTCTGCTCTTCCCAGAGCGGCTCCATCCCTGAAGGGGAATCTCTTCCAGTGCTCACACTTCTAGTCTCCCATCCATATGCAGCCAGGGTGGACCCTGCTTAGCTAAGGGGACAAGTCATGCTTGCTACCACACGACCAGCTCTCCTCTCCTAAATTAAGACCTTAGTCTTAATCTTGGGTATGGCCAGATTCAAAGGGGTTATCGGGATGCCAACCTTTTTTTCTTGGCCATGCCCCTGTGCCTTTTAAGCTTCCTCTGCTGCTTTCCATCGGGCCCAGAAGAGTTTCACCTGCAAAATTTATGGTTCAGATGGCTGTTAAAAGCAGTCGCAAGGTTGAAGAGGGAGCAATCCCAGTCCAGCAGAGATCCATCTAGGCCAGGGGTTCTCAGATCTCCACATATTGTTGGACTACAGTTCCCATCATCTCCTGCCACCATGCTGTTGGACTACAAAAACCATTGCACCTGGGAACCTCAGGCCTAGTCTAGCTTCAAGATCCAGGACATACCAGCACAGCAATGGCTTCCCCTTCTTGTCTGTCCAACTTTCCAGTGTCCGCCTCGGTTCTTTTATATAACCAGCTTCTTCCAAGAAAGGGGCTTCTGTGAGGTTCATAGATCATCTCCGATGCAGACCGTTCTTAAAAAGTCCAGCTCTGCTTTCTTGAACTTCCCGTGCCTTCTGCCTAGTTTCTTTTCCTGGACGGTCTCCAGAAGCGCTATCTAATTATTCCTAATATTTAAGCTTTCCCTGGTTGGCGACTTTAAGCTTTACTGCTTGACGTAAACAAGAATAATTTGTCCCCGTCCCTCTTTAAGCAGCAAATTTGCTAAAGAGTACTTAAAACGGTATCACTTACTCCACACTTACCACTTAATCTGCAGAGAAGAACAGTTGCCTTTAATTAATTAATCCCTGAGAAAACCAATTACCACCTTCGCCAGCCGTTTAAACACATTTTGCGAGCGGAGGAGAGATGATCAGGTGGAAAGATGACGTGTGGGCCCGCTGGAGTGTTGACAGGCAGGGAGAGCTGGGGTTACGTTTGTCTGTTCCGATCAACTTTCCGAGTTTCAGAGTTCTTGCCTGGTAGATATTTCCGCCCCCACCCCAGTCTCCTTTAATAATAATAATAATAATAATAATTTATTTCTTGTTTACACAGTCAGACAGGTGTTATTGACTGGTTTGTTTTATCCAGACATCGAGTCCTTCCCAAGGACCTGGGATGCCAGAATTTTATTATCAATATTGTTGTTATTATTATAGATATCGTCACAGAATATAGGCTGTTCCCAGTAAAGCTGCTTTTTGTAATTGAAGGATGGTGATTTCTGTGGCCCCTCTGGTGTTGAGGTGCTCTTCAAGGTCTTTTGGAACTGCACCCAGGGCGCCAGTGACCACTGGGATGATTTGGGTCTTCTTCTGCCACAGCCTTTCAATTTCAATTTGTAGATCTTTGTATTTGGTGATTTTTTCTATTTCTTTTTCTTCTATTCTGCTATCCCCTGGTATTGCTATGTTGATTATTTTGACTTGTTTTTCTTTCTTCTTGACTACAGTTATATCTGGTGTATTGTGTGGCAGATGTTTGTCTGTTTGTAGTCGGAAGTCCCATAATATTTTTACATCTTCATTTTCTTCAACTTTTTCAATTTCATGGCCCCACCAATTCTTGGCGGCTTCTTCTTCTTATTTATTTATTTATTTATTTATTTATTTATTTATTTTTACATTTATATCCCGCTCTTCCTCCAAGGAGCCCAGAGCGGTGTGATCCATACTTGAGTTTCTCTTTCACAACAACCCTGTGAAGTAGGTTAGGCTGAGAGAGAAGTGACTGGCCCAGAGTCACCCAGCTACTATTCATGGCTGAATGGGGATTTGAACTCGGGTCTCCCCGGTCCTAGTCCAGCACTCTAACCACTACACCGCGCTGGCTCCTGGCATGAAGGCAGGCAAGGATATAAAAAGAATATGGTTCCGAAATTAGTCCCTAGGTTATCTGACTGCAGAGCAGGTTTGCCAACTTCTTTCTCACCCTTGGCTCCTGTGCCTTTAACAGTAGCTTGGGCTGCAGACTTTAGTACAGTACAGGGCGGCTCAACTTTGGCCCTCCTGGAGACGTTGGCCTACATCTCCTGTAATCCCTGGCTATTGGCCACTGTGGCTGGGGATTATGGGAGTTGTAGTCCAAAAACAATTAAGGGGGGGGCCGAAGTTGAGCAGGCCTGGTATAGTGGTTCCCAACCTGGGTTCCACCAGATGTTGATGAACTACAACTCCCATCATTCCCAGCTACAATCAATTGTATGGGAGTTGTATGTTGTTATAGTCACCTTGTTGAAGCTAAGCAGGTGTGGCCTACAATTCCCATAATCTGCTGTGGCTGGGGATTATGGGAGTTGTAGTCAAGAAACAGCTGGGGCCCCCCAAGGTTGAACAGGTCTGCCCTAAGGGGATGCGGCCATAGCTCAGTGGAACAGGAACATAGGAAGCTGCCATATACTGAGTCAGACCTTTGGTCCATCTAGCTCAGTATTGTCTTCACAGACAGGCAGCGGCTTCTCCAAGGCTGCAGGCAGGAATCTCTGTCAGCCCTATAACGTACTGTATGCTTTGGTAGTTTGTTGGTTCAATAAAAAAAATCATGTCCTGTCTTGGAGATGCTGCCAGGGAGGGAACTTGGAACCTTCTGCTCTTCCCAGAGCAGTGCTCCGATGTCGTCTCCCATCCAAATGCAAACCATGGAGGGTCCCACTTAGCAAAGGGGCAATTCATGGTTGCCGCCACAAGATGGACCTTGGCAGCATCTCCAGGTAGGGCTGGGAAGACCCCTGCCTGAAGCCTGGCTGCCAGTCCGTGCAGTGACAATGGTGCTTCTGTGGGCTTGGGAACATGGGAAGCTGCCAATTGCCAGACTGTTGGTTGACTAGCTCACTGCAATGCCCGCCTGCAACCTTGGAGAAGCTGCTGCCAGTCTGTGCAGACAATACACAACAGCTCTAGGAGCTCGAGTGTGGAGATTCTTGCTCTCCCTTTAAATTCCCCACTGACACAGCTGCCGCTTGTTTCACCTAGAGAAGGCCTTGGCTGAGGTTTTTCCCAGGTTTCTTAGCTTTGCCTGATTACTGCCGGGGTTGTTGCCAATGTGAATTTGAAGATACCGGGTCAAGAGGTGCATCAGGCTCCTTGGGGGAACCAAAGACCCACGTTTGTTCTCTTCAAATCAAAATCATGGACTCATATTCATCAAAGCATCTGCTGTGGAACCGGGGGGGGGGGGGGAGGGAGGGACACACCAAATGCACCAGATGTGTCTAGCCTAGCCTTAGGAAAGTCATCGTGACTCCAGACACCTCTTGGGCGGACTTAAAGGTACACCTTGCTCCTCTCTGTGTCCTTGATGGTTTGATATTCGGGGACCCCTGGAGTTCTGAAACGGTGAGCTTTCCAAGGCAATCCTTTGTGGGTTACCAGGCTTTTTAATGGGGCTTGCTCCTAGTTGAGTGGACATAGTCAGTTCATTAAACTGATCATTAGCGTCTTCATTTTTTGATGATTTGGTCCTGGTATGTCCAGGCCTGTAACACGGATGCCGGGTTTTGCTTTGGAACCAGGAGTTGCTTTCGGAACGATTTGCAATTTAATATCTCAAGCAGGCATGCTAAAACGATTAGCAGGCATACTTACGAGATTAACAGAAGCATACGGCTTCTGATCAGGAAGATGCTCACGTAGCTGCCAACGTGTCCCTATTTGCCCACTCACCTGAATGGGGAAATAGGGCCAGGTTAGCAGGTATGGGTTGAAGCTGTAGAAAGCCCTGATGAGTGTCGATATGCCACAACGGAGAGTGAAATGGGAATTCTGAATGGAGTTTGGCAGTTCCTGGCACAGCTGGGTTGAAACGGTTAGGGAGAGGCTTGATCAGGTCAGTGGAATGTTGAGAGGGGACAGGCTGTTGTTCTAATGGTGCTGTGTGGTGGTGGGCATTCTCTGCACACCATAGGCTCTGGATATCCTGTTGGGAGTGTGTGTCTGTTGAAGAAATTCTCCATGCAGTGGGCCTTGAGTTCAGAGGTGCTCTTAGCCCCGGACTTTGGGGCCAAAGTCCGGGGCCAACACAGTCCCTGGGGGCCCCCAAACTTGGCTTGTTAGGGATGACCTGTTAAAAAGTGGTTAATGAGGGTTCCCCACATTGTTGTGTTTTGGGGCGTCCAGCTGGCTCTCCGGTGTTTCTGGAAGCTCATTCTCGGAGGGGGAAAGGGGCGTACCTGTTTCTGGTATTTGTAGAGAAGTGAGTGTGTGTGTGTGTAAACTAAGGCACTTTATCTGAAAGATCAAGGATGTTTCTGGACTCAGTGTGCTTCTTGAATGGCCAGAAATGCCTTTTCAACTATAGTGCGCCATACCCAGGGCCGGCCAATTTCCCACTGTTCGGGCAATAAGCCTTTGGCATATCTTCGTTTGGCTACTGTAATGCAAGCCATGCGGGGCTTCTCTTGAAAGTGTGGTCTTTCTCTCTCTCTCTCCCTTTTTGAAACTACTCTGGGGACTTTTGTTGATAAGCGGTATATAAATATACACCATCATATGTTTCCATGGGTTTCCCTAGCCTGACTTAAGGAAAGTGGGCTTATGAAATCACCCAGCCTTCCATGTGGGGGTCCCCCTCTCCACTTCACAATGCCTGGACCAATTTGGATCTAATTTGGCACAGCTGTTGGGACACCTCAGCTGCCTCGTTTGTCATGATGTCATCCACCCCAGTTCAAGATGGCAGATGCATGGCAAAGGCACAAGTGGGCGAGAAGATGGTAATTCTCAAGATTGCAATGAAAGGAAAGTAGGCTGATTAGTTCTTACCCAAACTTCTTGTTGCTTCAGGACCTAATGGGTTGTTGGGAATCCTACCCGCTGCCAGGCTCCCAGGACCTGCTAAAGCCCTGTTATTTCAGGAGGCCCAAGTCAAGTAGTTTGCTGTGTTCTTTTGCTTTTCCGAGGCTATTTTATGCTCTTGCTGGGTGGTTTTTAGTTGTGTCGTGTTTGTTTGTTAAACGTTAGATGAGCGATGTAAATACATGCATAATAATGTCAAATACTTATACCACGCAGTTCAACCGTATAATTGAATTCGTCGCAGGAAGCAAATCATAACTAGAAATGTGAAGGCCGTGTGGGGGAGACCTTGGGGAAAATGGGGGTGTTCATTCCCCCCCCCCGGGGAAAAATGTGTGTGTTCCCTCTCTTCCCAGTTTTTTTCATGCAGTTTTTTTTTATTTTTAATTTTTTTTCCAGTGTTTCCCTCTTTCTCCAGTTCCCCCCCGCCCAAATACCCGAGTTCAAATCCCCCATTCAGCCATGAGACTTGCTGGGTGACTCTGGGCCAGTCACTTCTCTCTCAGCCTAGCCTACTTCACAGGGTTGTTGTGAGGAGAAACTTAAGTATGTAGTACACCGCTCTGGGCTCCTTGGAGGAAGAGCGGGATATAAAATGTAAAAATAACAAAATATATATTTATAACTAAATATTTCCACTTCAGATAGCAGAGCATTAACACTTTCACATGAAATTCAGGTTCAACCTACTTGGATGGTGAGACAGCATCTAAACTTGTATAGGGACATAGGAAGCTGTCATATACTGAGTCAGACCATTAGTCTATCTAGCTCAGGATTATCTGGCAGCAGTTTCTCCAAGGTTGCAGGCAGAAATCTCTCTCCGCCCTGTCTTGGAGATGCTGCCAGGGAGGGAACTGGGGACCTTCTGCTCTTCCCAGACCTCTTCCCAGATGGACCTTCTGCTCCATCCCCTAAGTGGGGGAGTCTCTTACAGTGCTGCTCACACTTCTAGTCTCCCTTTCATATGCAACCAGGGCAGACCCTGCTTAGCTGAGGGGACAAGTCATGCTGGCTACCACCAGACCAGCTCTCTTCTCCTGGACAAGTTCTCCTCTTGAGGTTAGGCAGAGAGAGAAGTGACTTGCCCAGAGTCACCCAGTGGGTTTCACGGCTGAACAGGGATTTGAACCTGGGTCTCCCCAGTCCTAGTTCACTCTAACCATGACACCACGCTGCTCCTACAGCAAACATTTAAGGTGAACTGACGGGTTTTTGGTCGGGCCAAACATCAGAGGAATTTCTCGGGAAGCCGGAAGGTCTTGGCAACGGGTTCTTTGAGCATCTCTCGAGCTGTGCCAAGCTAGCGACATGGAGGTCTATTAGCAGCAGAATTGCGGGGTTTTGTGCTCAACAAGAATATTGCAAGCTCAATTTGGAGTCTGCTATTTTTGGGAGCCGATGGAAGCAATATTTATTTGCAGCCACTTTAACACCTTACTTCCATGGCAACCTAGTAGACCACCAAAACACAACAGAATTCAAAACAATGCCATCCAAGAAGGCTTACTTGTCCAAGAAAGATGTTCCCAGCTTAGCCGATCTCGCCAGGAGGAAACACACACACACAGAGGTGGTTGCTTGCTAGCATAGGGCAAAGCTCCTGTGACTCTAACAGCTGTGTAACAGGCAGATGTCACACAAGCAAAGCTCTGTCAGTCACTCTGCTTGGCCCGAACTCGGCACTGAAATGGTCTGAGGTTATCGGACACTGTTGCATGTCGGAGTGATGGAGGACATGTCCGGCTCTCCTCACTGGTGGAGCATGTGCAGCAGTGGGGCGGGCGGGGGGGAGGAGGTCATCCCGGTGAACTAAAGGAAGAGGCAATACTAGGGCGCAGTGACATCGGGCACCAGTGGAGCAGGCAGGAGCGTGCAAGAAGGAGAGCTGGCCTTGTGGTAGCAAGCATGAATTGTCCCCTTTGCTAAGTAGGGTCCTCTGTGGTTTGCATTTGAATGGGAGACTACTTGCATGAGCACTGTAAGATATTCCCCTTCAGGGATGGAGCTGCTCTGGGAAGAGCAGAAGTTTCCATGTTCCTTGACCTGGCAGCATCTCCAAGATCGGGCTGAGAGAGACTCCTGCCTGCAACCTTGGAGAAGCCGCTGCCAGCCTGTGAAGACAATACTGAGCTAGATGGACCAAGGGTCGGACCAAGGGTATGCTCTGTCTTAACCCTAGAGACAGGGCCTTCTCGGTTGTGGCCCCTTGACTTTGAAACACCCGTCATAGGAACCTAGGAAGCTGCCATATACTGAGTCAGACCATTGGTCTACCTAGCTCAGTATTGTCTTCACAGACTGGCAGCGGCTTCTCCAAGGTTACATGCAGGAGTCTTTCTCAGCCCTATCTTGGAGATGTTGCCAGGGAGGGAACTTGGAACCTTCTGCTCTTCCCAGAGTGGCTCCATCCCCTAAGAGGGGAATCTCTTGCAGAAGAGCTTTGCCATACTCCCTCTCTCTGAGTTTTTAAGAAGCAGCCGTATAGAGAGGCTTGTTAATATTTTATACACTGCTTATATCTGGTAGGTTTGTTTATCATATTTATATACCACCTCTTGTGTGTGTGTGTGTGTGTGTATCTAGGGGGTATACACAATTTCTTAGTGCGTAGATGTTTAGTGATCACTTTTAATTTCAAAATTTTTTAAAAGTAGTTTTAATTGTGGTTTTAGCCTGGTCCTTTAACTTTTTAAAATTTTATTAATTTCTTCTATACTGTATCTATTTTATTGATCATGTAGGCTGCCCTGAGCAGTCGTGAACTGGAGGGGCAGGGTATAAATATTTTTTTTAAATGACCGGCCTCTACATGGAGATGGGGTGGGTGGTTAGGCTGACCCCACCTCATAGCTACATGCCTAGCTACCAGCTTTTATTCTGCAAAACCCAACTTTTCTTGGCACAGAGAGTGTTGCTTTTTTAAAAGTGTGTGCACACACAGACACAGACACAGACACACACACCACACAGCTCTGGCCAGAATGGCAGGGTGGCTGTATTATTTAGAGGTCGGAGCATCCCTTTGGCATGCTGTTAAAATGTATAAATCTCTTGCTTGTGCCTGAGCTCAAGCTGGAACTAGAGAAGGAAGCACAGAATCGTGCCGAGTGCCTCCTTCGGACAGGCAGGCCGAGAGATGCTGGAGAGAGAACCTGCCTGGACCCAAGGTGAAAGGCATCTAGGAGGCAGGAGGAAGATGGTCTGCACCTTCAGAGAAGGGGTGGGAGGGGAATTGAGGGAGGGGAACCGATTCCGGTCAGGGCAGAAGCCAAGCGGGACCTGGGCCGGCAAGCAGAATTGCAAGCTTAGCTGCAGGGCAGCCAGGACGAGATTGAGAGTTGTGTTCTTTCGAGGCTGTGGCATTAAGAGTATTTTCAGACATCAGGTTGATCTCTTGGAGGGTTGCCAGCTGCTGACCTAAAGAGAGCTCCTGTCTGCGTCACAGCTGCCTGGCTGGGAAAGGCTCAGCAGGGGATAGCTGCTGCTTCCCACAAAGCAGACGGGCGAGCTGTGGAACTCCGGGCCACAGGATGCTGTAACTGCTTCTCGTTTGCAGGATTTCTAATTAAGATCTACCTGTCAAGTAGTTTGTTTGTTTAGCCATTGCCATAACACAGAGATTTGACTCAAGATCAGGTAGATAAAATGTTAGTTTGCTAGGTGGATACTCTCTTGGAATCATCTCCTTTGACAGCCGCAGCACACATTTGATGCCCTTTTTAGAGAATCGATGTATTCCTTAGCAAATGTGGGCATATGCGTGCTTCAGAATCGAAATACGTTTTAACTGTGCATTTATATTCCTTTTAATAAGTGATTTTTTTTCTTGTAAATTTTTCTTGTAAAGTGGTCTATGGTTATCAATAAAATTTTTATGTAAGGGGTATTTATTACTTGTATAGTTTTAAAATTTAAATAGATCGGTGATTTACGTATTTATTTTATTGCTGGATTCTTTGGGGGTGATTATTATTAAGTGGGGATCCAGTACATGTTTCCCCTGTTGCTTGTTTTATGACTTCCGATGTGGTTAGAAACCGTATTGTCCGTTTTGATTTTGAACGTTGGAAAATATCAAAGTTTTGAAAAGAGGCTCATGGAAGCGGGCAGTGGGGAGGGATGCAAATCACACAGCCCAAGGGACAACAGGGAAAGGAGGTTCCATGGATCAGCGCAAGGTTGCCTGCAAAGGCAAATCAATGGAACGGGTGGAGAATATGAAAAGTTATTGATTGCTTTGTCTTTAGAAACTGACAGGAAGCAAACAGAGGATTCTCCGCCTCCCCAGTTTAAGTATCCCAATCGGTTAAGGAATACCGGCTTGCACGCTAGTGAATGAATACAGAATTATTTATGATCTCCACCAGTTCTGCTCTTGTGCAGCATTTACCTGAATTGTTTAGGGCAGGAGAAATTGGTTTAGTAAGAGTTTGTGTTAGAATTTCTGTGGTGTGTGTGCTTTTGCATGTTCCTGATACTGGTCTATGATTGTTTACCTGTAATGTAATTGAAATAAGAAACACTAGCCTATGTCCACCCTACCTAGGACGTTGCAAATGACTCTATAAACATTTTAGTGTGCATTAAGACAACCTATTTTTGTAACCTGCTAAGTATTTTTAACTGTATTTAAAAGCTGAGATAGCCTCAGATGGAAGCAGCCTGTACTAATTGAATAAAACTTTTTAAAAGTTATTTTCTTTTTACAAGCCTCTCCGAGTTGGTTTTTAACTCGGGGGAAAAGGGGAGGTGGCAAAGAGGGATTCCTCTGGTGCAAACGCATCCTCAAGCATTCAGCAGCTACCACTTTTCTCACCACGTGAGGCTTGCACGTGGAAGATTTTTGATCTTTTCCAATAGCAAAATGAAGAGAGTTTTCCCCTGGGAATTCCACCTTGAGCCAAGAGAGGTCCCAGCTCTGTTACAGAGAGGGGATGGTGGTGTCGGCAGCCATTTTTGAACCTACCAAGATTACAGAATACTTTTAGGAGAAGCCTAGCCAGACAGTTCAACAGGGATGATGCAGCATTTCTTTCCCTCACGTGAGCTTGCTCTGAGACAAAGGCTTTAATCCGCTACAGCCTTGATTTGCATTTGGATGGCAGACTACATGTGTCAGCACTGTACGAAATTCCCCTTAGGGGATGGGGAGAGCATCTGTAGGAATTTCCAAGTTCTGCAGGAGTTTCCAAGTTCCCTCCCTGGCAGCGTCTCCAAGACAGGGCTGAAGAGAGACTCCTGCCTGCAACCTTGGAGAAGCCGCTGCCAGTCAGGGTAGACAATGCTGAGCTAGATGGACCAAGGGTCTGCCTTGTGCATGAGCTGGCTCTGGTCTATGGACATCTGCTTTCATGAGAGAGAGGGAGTTTGGGGAGCAATTTGGGAAACATTTCATTTGTGATGCTAGGGCATCTGAAGTGAAATTTTGGATAATTTTAGATCAAAGGGCCTCTGAGAGATGTGGATTTGTGGCGTATTAAAGGATTATTCAAATTTTCTGTATGCAAATACCAGTGCACAAATTTGACAGCAGAAGATAAAGCTGCTTTACGATGCCACACTCGAGAGCTTTAGAGCTCCATCCTCTGCGGTGGAAGCAAAGCACCACAGGCATGTGGGCCCAAATTCCAAGCCGCTGGAAGAAGACAAGGATACGGGAGAGAAGCCCGCCCTGCACTCGTCTGGAGATGAGGAGACAGGAGTGGGGTTCTGTAGCCGTGGGTAGCTATTGAAGTGGTGGTGGGGATGCGAAGGAGATGTGTCATTGGACTGCAGAAAGCTGCCTTATACTAAATCAGACCATTGGTCCATCTAGCTCAGTATTGTCTTCACTGACTGGCCGCTGGGTAGGACTAACAAAAGGAAGTACTTTGTCCCACAACACATAATTGGCCTATGGAATTCTCTGCAACAAGATGTGGTAACGGCCAACAACCTGGATGGCTTTAAGAGGGGTTGGGATGCCCTCAGCTCTTGCCTGTGAACTTTCCAGCGGCGTCGGGTGGGCCACTGTGTGAAACAAGTTGCTGGACTAGATGAGCTTCCTTGGGCCTGATCTGTGCTTATGTTCTTAAGGTTACAGGCAGGAGTCGTTCTCAGCCCTATCTTGGAGATGCCAGAGAGGGAACTTGGAACCTACTGCGTGCAGGTGCTCTTCCCAGAGCAACCCCACCCCCTAAGGGGAAATCTCTTCCAGTGCTCACACCTGGAGTCTCCCATTCAAATGCAAACGAGGGTGGAGCCTGCTTAGCAAAGGGGACAAGTCATGCTTGTGTTAATGGAACTGCCTTGAGGCTGATTGGCCTGTCCCCCCTCTTAGTTCGGGGCGAATGTGGGGAGTTTAGCTCAAAAGGGGAGGCAGTTCCAATCAGCCTTAATTTGCCCAAGCATATGAACTCAAGAAATGAGGCTTGAGAGAGAGGTTTTAATTAAGAAAAAGGAGTTGATGGAAAGCAATATAATTTACTAGGTCGTCCTGACATAAAAGCAATGCAAATATGTTTTTAAATAG
Organism: Hemicordylus capensis; assembly: GCF_027244095.1. Classification (NCBI taxonomy): domain Eukaryota; kingdom Metazoa; phylum Chordata; class Lepidosauria; order Squamata; family Cordylidae; genus Hemicordylus; species Hemicordylus capensis. The sequence continues at coordinate 2,346,547 of NC_069673.1, read as the reverse complement.
ACTATTGTAAGGCACCTTTTGCTTAAAGTTCCAAATTATATGTAAATTTCCAGGTGGGCTAGAGAGGTGCTTAAAGATAGAGGGGTAAGGTTTCAGAAATAAGAGAAAGGGATAGGTTCCGCCCTGAAGGAGCCAGGCAAGAGGCTATATCACCTCTCCTGAACACCAAGGTGGAGTGTGCTGGGGTCCCGAGTGAGAGACACAAGGGAACACTGAGATGTTTCTCAGTGGGGGTCCTAGGTGAAGTAATACACGAGGAAGCACACTGGATCATGGAGTTAGGGATACTTCTATCCCAAAATGTGCCTTGAGGGCACTTGTCTTTTGTCCTGCTCTGCTGAATAGGGGAGCCCAGACAAGTTTTTTTTTTTTTTGGAATGCGTTGTCTCTTCGTCCTTCCTGGGTGGGAATGTGTGTGAACCGCCTATTATTTCTTGTTTACGGACAGTCAGACAGGTGTTATTGACTGGTTTGTTTTATCCAGACATCGAGTCCTTCCCAAGGACCTGGGATGCCAGAATTTTATGGTCAGTTGTTATAGATATCGTTGCAGAATATAGGCTGTTCCCAGTAAAGCTGCTTTTTGTAATGGGCTGGTGGTGATTTCTGTGGCCCCTATGGTGTTGAGGTGCTCTTCAAGGTCTTTTGGAACTGCACCCAGGGCGCCAATTACCACTGGGATGATTTGGGTCTTTTTCTGCCACAGCCTTTCAATTTCAATTTGTAGATCTTTGTATTTGGTGATTTTTTTCTATTTCTTTTTCTTCTATTCTGCTATCCCCTGGCATTGCTATGTCGATTATTTTGACTTGTTTTTCTTTCTTCTCAACTACAGTGATATCTGGTGTATTGTGTGGCAGATGTTTGTCTGTTTGTAGTCGGAAGTCCCATAATATTTTTACATCTTCATTTTCTTCAGCTTTTTCAATTTTATGGTCCCACCAATTTTTGGCTACAGGTAGCTTGTATTTTTTGCAGATGTTCCAGTGTATCATCCCTGCTACCTTGTCATGCCTTTGCTTGTAGTCAGTCTGTGCGACCTTTTTACAACAGCTGACTAGGTGGTCCACGGTTTCATCTGCTTCTTTACAAAGGTGGCACTTGCTGTTTGTTGCTGACTTTTCGACTTTTGCTCTTATTGCATTTGTTCTTAGTGCCTGTTCTTGTGCAGCTGGTGTTAAACCCTCTGTTTCTTTCTTCACGTTGCCATTCTTAAGCCATTGCCAGGTCTTGGTGATGTCTGATTTTCCACTTATATTGCGCAAGTATTGACCATGCAGGGGCTTATTTCTCCATTGTTCTGCTCGGTTCTTGACTTGTTCTTTCTTGTAGGCCTGCTTTGTTTCATTGGTGTTGAATAGTTTTGCGTTATTGACCATTTGAAGTGCATCTTCTTCACTGTCCTTGATATATTCTTCAAGGCCTCTTTTCTCCTCCTCTACTGTTCGATGGACTTGCAGCATTCCTCTTCCACCTGAGCTGCGATTATTATTATTATTATTAATTCAATTTCTATACCGCTCTTCCAAAAATGGCTCAGGGCTATGGCGTTCAAGGCTGATTGTGAGGACAATTGGAGCATGCAGGTGCATTTAAAGAATCTCCTGTGCTGGGAAGGGCTTCCCAATAATTCTATCATTAACAACTGGTGTTCTCGCTCTTGCAAGAGGAAGAGGGGAGTTTAGATTTCATTCCAAGGCTGAAATGATCTTCAATGCCAGACACTTGCAGTAGCCAGATCTGGAGTCTGCTTAGCTGGGGGCTCCCTCACAGAAAGAGGGTGTGTGGATCTAATCCCCTTTCCAATTTGTGGGGCCTGCAGCCAGATCGAGGGGCGACCAGTCCACTGTCAACGAAGCGACTTGTCCCCATGTATAACATAGACTGGGAGCTCACTTTGCAGTGCAGCTCCTGAGCATAGCAAAAGTGCAATCTCCAAGCCTGGTGAGGCAGTTGCAAGCAGGGAGGCTTCTGCAAGCAGGCAGAATAAGCTCAGCTGGTAACACTTGCTCCTGCAAGACCAGCTCTCCTCCCATTTTGTTGCCATTACAGGGGAAGGGAGATCAGAAACCTAATAGCTGTTACCCCTTCCAGCTCCCTTGCCAGGTGTTTGACCTTGGGGAGAAGTACCCAACCACCCTCAGAATCTCACTTTCCTTCTTTGTAATGTCCGGTTGGTTCAAAATAAATCAGAATTCATCCACAATTGTGGATGATGGAGCCGACCTTTTATGTATCACGGAGACCTGGTTGCAGGAGGCTAGTGGCCCAGTCTGGTTCCAGCTTCTCCCGCCAGGGTACTCTGTTGTGGAGCAAGTGAGAGGAGGTGGCCTGGCTTTGGTCCATAAGAATAATATCTTATGTGACCCCGTCCAAGACCCAATTTACCTTACTACTCAGATTCAGTTTTACCAACCCAGAGCACTTCTGTCTTACCTGGATTAACTTGCAGCTTGTTTGCCCTCCTCTAGTCCAGAACAGCCTCCAAACCCCGGTTCAGAGCATTCTATTTCCAAAGCCTTTTAACATCTGCATGAAACCTCTGGGAGAGATCTGGTGCTGGGTGCTATCAATATGCTGATGACACCCAGATCTATTTTTCCATATCAAGTTTGCCAGGAGATGGCTTAACCTCTCTAAATACTTGCTTGGAGTCGGTAATGGGCTGGATGAGGGAGAACCGACTTTGAAGTTGAATCCAAACAAGATGGAGGTGCTTGTGGGAGGCCGGAGCTTAGGAAATGGTTTAGATCTGCCTGTTCTAGAAGGCATTACACTCCCCCTGAAAGATCAGGTACATAGCTTAGGAGTACTTCTGGATGTCTAACAGGGATTCCCAGATATAGACTACAACTCCCATAATCCCCAAGTAAAAGCCATTGCAGCTGGAGATTCTGGGAGTTTTAGTCAAGAACATCTGGGAATCCCTGTTAGAGGGAACACTGATCCAGTCTTGACTACTGCAATGCGCTCTACATTGGGCTGCCTTTGTATGTGGCTTGGAAACTGCAGCTGGTACAGAATGCGTCAGCCAGGTTGGTCTCTGGGGTTACTCGAAGAGATCATATTAAACCCATTTTAAAAGAACGACACTGGCTGCCAATCAGTTTCCTGGCAAAATGCAAAGTGATGGTTATTACCCACAAAGCCCTGAACAGCTTGAGCCCAGGGTATTTAATGGAGCGCCTTCTTTTTCATGAACCCCAGTGCCTATTAAGATCATTGGCGGTTGCCACCAGCTCGCTTAGTGACGACCCAGAGCCAGGCCTTCTCTAGGGCTGCCCCAAGGCTCTAGAACGCATGTTCCCAAATGAAATCAGAATCTCCCCATCTCTGGTTGTTTTTAAACGACTTTTGAAAACGTGCCTGTTATATCAAGCTCTTCGTTTATGATGTTTGGAAGTTTAATTGCTGGTCACTTTAATCCGTTTCTATGGTTTTTCAGTTTTGGCTGGACTGGATTGTAAGCCGCCCTGAGATTTTATATAGGGCGATATATAAATGTGACATATAGAAATAAAAATAAAATAAAGCCTCTGTGTTTCACAGCCCCCCCCCCACCTTCTTCATTTCAGAACGTGGATTGCGTTTCTGGGGGAGGGAGATGTGTAGGCTGCGGTGGGCAGAGTTTCAACATGTTCAATAGCATTCTGGGTGTGTGTGTGTGTGTGTGGGTGTGTGTGTGTGTGTGTGTGTGAAAATGGAAGGATGCGTTTTGTACGCACACTGCACAACCCCGCTTCTCTCGGCGGTGAGGAGTTGCAGGGATGCAGCATTTCTTTGATTCTGGCTTCCTCTGGAGGAGAGATCCCTGAAGGAGTATGATGTCTTTGAAATATTTGGCTTATTAAACTCCATAGAAAAACGAGCTGATAGAAGAAGCACTCTTAAAAGTGATAGTTCTCTTCTGTTCAGCAGTGGGAGAGCAACTGTCCCTCTTTCCCTAGAATGGCATCCCTCCAGAGTCTGTTGCTGATCTTGCCCTTGTGTTGATTTCTCGTTTGTAAGCTCTTTGGGGCAGGGGACAACGTTTGGGCCCTCCCATGTTTGGGACTCACCCCTGCTCAGCGACGCTCTTACCCCTGGACTTCCAGGCCAAAGTTGAGGGCCTCCACACCCCCTGGGGGCCCCCAAATCCTCTTTAGTCTGTCCCGGGTGGTGTGGTTGCCGCTGGCCCGCAGTGTGCTCGGCAGCTGAGTGTGATTGTGACCTGCGCTGGGGGCTTTAGAGACAGAGCGGGGAGTGGGGAAAGAAATGTGGGGTGGGTGAAATACGTTACCTGGCTCCTGGAAATGTTTCTGCTAATGCTTATTTGCATAAATATACCTGTTTTATAGCCTTATATTCTTGTGAGTTCAGTTGCTGTTTGTGCCCGCAAGAACACACATGTTAAAAATACGGGGTGTGTGTGTGTGTAGGGGGATGATGCTTAACTTGCAGGAGAATGGTTGGTCCAGGTGCCAACTTTACCTGAGTGCACCTCTGCCCATGCTAACTGGTCAAAGTGGTGGCTAGCTTCTGTTTAGCAGGGGGAGAACAACTGGCCCTATCCAAACCCCTCGTTCCTCTCCCACAGGTTGTTGCTGGTGTCTACTTTGTGTTTCTTTTTAGGTTGTGCGCCCTTTTGGGACAGGGGGCCGTCTTGTTTGTTTTTGTGTGTAAACAAGTTTGAGGGCTGTTGTTGAAAGCCGGTATATAAATATTCGTCGTGTGTGTGTGTGTGTGTGTGTGTGTGTGTATTCGATGAAGTTGGGATAATAACACTCCTCCAGTGTAGGCAGCAACAGCTTACATCAGAAAATATACACGCTGGGTGTTAGATCAGGGGTGGCCAACCTGAGGCTGTCCAGGTGGTGTTGGATTACAAATCCCATCATCCCCTGCTGCAATGGGGATGATGGAACTTGTAGTCTAACACCACCTGGTCAGCTGCCCCTGCTGCGATGTGTTGCAGCGGGGGTGGGTGGGACTTGTAGCCCAACTGTTGCAGTGGGGATGCAGTGAATCAATCAATCATCTTTATTATGGTCAAAGACCAACATCTGCAATAGGGATGATGGGACTTGTAGTCCAACTGCTGCAGTGGAGTGATGGGATTTGTAGTCCAACACCACCTGGGCAGCCTCAGGTTGACCTCTGTCCTGTGCATTGGATGGAGCTGACATAGCAGAATGTTCCAGCAGGTTACAGCAGATTTCCCCAGAGAACAAAGCCTGTACCCGAAGATGCTTCCGTCTGCAAACTTGTGGCAAGCAAGCTGGGGCTCTCCCTGCGTTTGCTTCCGGCCCGGGTGGCACCTTTTGCTCACCCGTTCCTTCTCTGCTTCACCTCCCGCCGCACGTTCGCCTCTTGTGCACGTGACCCTCCTCTTCCTCCCCACCACCCGACCATGTCATGGTCTGACTCAGGCTCTCCCTAACCTGATCAGCGTCCCATTAAATTTGATCAGGACCTCTCCAGCACAAGGCTCAAACTCCCTTGTGACGAATGCCAGAGGCCCTGCGGCACTGGAGCTGACGTCGTCCGCCACGCGCGGCCTGTCTTTAGCAGAGCAGATGGAGGCCTGTCTGTCTTCCTCTCCCCTGGCTGTATCCTCCCCCAATTTAATTTAAATTGTAAGGCTAGTCATTTATTTGATTATCACCCCAGGGGCTACCACCTTGCTCGGATGCCTAATTTAGTGGCATCAATTACTTTTAAAAAAACCACACAACTCCTTGTAAGTGGCTTTTTCTCCTCCTCTGGGTTTTTGGTTTCATGGAGGGTGTTCTGCCTCTCACGGCTGTGATGTACTGAGAGATTCGGCTTTTCCAAGGTCTCCGGGACGAAGGGTGCAGAGACTTGATCTCCAAGCACTGCGAGATCAGTGGTGCTAACATCAGAGGCAATTGGCGGGGGGCGGGAGAGGGGAGGCTATAGGGCTTCCCCTTCCATTCACAGCAAACACACACACACACACCAGCCCCACAAACAAAGCCCGTGGCCGACAGCCAGGATAAATGATTAATATGGTAACTTCTAAACTCATTTTTGTATTGATCATATTTCTATACCACCTGACGCGCGTGCATGCATGCATGAATTTATTATGGTTAATGACCAGCGGCCAGCAGATAAGAATAACAATGACTATCAAAATAAAACAAAATAAGAGCAAAACACCAAAGCTAGATAACAGAACCTCAGAGTATACAGAGAGCTCCATTCCAGTTCGTCAGTTGCTTCCGTCTCCGTTTACAAACTCTCGCACAGAATCTGGCTACCGCAGCTGGAATGACTGTATACTGCTCTGCTAGAAGGAAGGAGATCTAGTATTCTTCAGATCGACCTGGCATATTTTAAAGAAGTGGTTCAAGCCACCAGGCAATACGAATGTCCCTATAATATGAGTATTATAGAAGAACATGTGAAATGGTTTCAATGTTGCCCCAAACTGCATGGACATAGCCGGTTCCTGAGCGGTGTTTTCTTAAATCTGCCATCCAAAATGGCAGAAGGAGGCAGGGCATTAAACCGCACCAGCGAGAAAACTCTCCTCTGATTTGATTGATTAAGTGCCGTCATGTCAGTGTCAACTCTTAGCGAGCACATAGATAGAGTCTCTCCAGGATGGTCTGTCTTCAACTTGGCCTTGAAGGTCTCTCAGTGGGGCATTCATGGCTGTCGTCATGGAGTCCATCCACCTTGCTGCTGGTCGTCCTCGTCTTCTCTTTCCTTCAACTTTTCCCAGCATTATGGACTTCTCAAGGGAGCTGAATCTTTGCATAAGGTGTCTGAAGTATGATAGTTTGAGCCTGGTCATTTGTGCCTGGAGTGACACTTCTGGACTGATTTGTTCTAGGATCTATTTGTTTGTTTTCCTGGCTATCCATGGTCTCAAAAGTCTTCTCCAGCACCGAAGTTGAAAAGCATCAATGTTTTTTCTGTCTTGCTTCTTCAAAGTCCAGCTTTCACATCCATAGAGCGTCATGGGGAAAAACTATTGTCCGGACGATTCTCATCTTTGTACGTGTACACATCCCGGCATCTCAATCTCCTTTCCAAGGCCTTCATTGCAACCCTACCAAGTGCTAGTCTGCAGCATATTTCTTGACTGCTGGATCCTTGACTGTTGATGGTCGATCCTGAAAGGCAGAAGCTATCCACTGCTTCAGTGTCTTCATTACCAATTCTGAGGCTGGTTGCTGTGCCTATTGTCATTAGTTTAGTCTTCTTTACATTTGGTCATAGTCCCATTTTTTCACTTTGCTCCTTGACTTTCATTACTAGAGCTTGCAAATCATCCGCATTGTCAGCTCTCAGAGTGGTGTCATCAGCGTAGCGCAGGTTATTGATGTTTCTTCCTCCAGCTTTAAAACCACGCTCATCCTCTTCCAATCCAGTTTATCTGTCCGGCATATAAGTTGAATAAATATGGAGAGAGTAGACAGCCTTGTCTTACTCCTTTGCCAATCTGGAACCGGTCTGTTTCACCATGTTCCGTCTGGACTGTGGCTTCCTGTCCTGTGTATAAGTTTCTCATGAGAACAATGAGGTGTTCTGGGACGCCCATTTTCCTAAGGACTTTCCACAACTTGACATGGTCAATGCAATCGAAGGCTTTTCTGTAGTCAATAAAGCACATGTTGACTTCTTTCTGGTATTCTTTGGCTTTCTCAGTTATCCAGCGTGCATCAGCAATGATGTCTCTTGTTCCCCGGCCTCTTCTGAAACCAGCTTGAACATCCGGCATTTTCCTTCCACATAGGGCTCTAATCTGCGTTGGATGATCCCGAGCATTGTTTTGCTAGCATGTGAAATTAAGGATATTGTCTGATGGGTTGTGTGATCTGTTAAGTCTCTTTTCTTTGGTATGGATATGTAGACTGACCTCTTCCAGTACATTGGCCACTGTGGTGTTCTCCAAATTTGCTGGCCTAGTTTGGCTAGAGCCCCCGATTTAGAGTGGTCAAATTTGTGTGGTACGTAGCTGGCTGAGGGTAGTTTGCAAACATCTGGGGTATTCCTAGGGGCCACAGAACTTAGATCCTATCCACTATTCCTAGATCCTATCCACTATTTGTTGTTGAATAATTTCTTTGGCAGCATCATGTCCCAATGAAAATATTGTGGAGAGAAGCCATCTCTACCCAATTTATCCTTGAGGCTCTTACACCAGTTAGAGTGGAACTCATCTTTCAGTCCTGGGGTGGGGGCAAGGCCCTGATGGCAGAAATGTAATTTGAGTCAACAGTTAAATGTGTGGAGCCGTCCCTGGGCCTCGACTCTGGTTAGACCTGCTTCTAGGCGTAGGGTGGCATTTGAGGATTTGGCATCTAGGCACCTGAAATATGGCACAAAGGAGTCTCGTCTGGACCACTTCCATAGGTTTGACCTGACGTGCGTCCCCCGGCAGTGTCTAAAACAATATAAAAACAAGATAACATGATTACAACAATCATGATATAAGAGCAATTAAAATTAATCACAAGCCTGAGAAAACAGGGGCATCTTAAGGATCTCTTTTGAAAACAGCTGGAGAAACTCTGATATTAACAGTGAATGCATTCCAGGGCCTCAGGGTAGCCACAGAGAAGACCCGGTCCTGAGTGGCCACCAAACGGGTTGGTGGAAGCCGTAACTGGACCTCCCTAGGCAGAAGAGCTGGTCTTGTGGTAGCAAGCATGAATTGTCCCCTTGGCTAAGCAGGGCCTGCCCTGGTTTGCATTGGAATGGGAAACTCCATGTGTGAGCACTGTACGAGATTCCCTTTAGGGGATGGGGCTGCTCTGGGAAGAGCATCTGCTTTGTATGCAGAAGTTCCCAAGTTCCCTCCCTGGCAGCATCTGCAAGACGAGGCTGAGAGAGACTCCTGCCTGCAGCCTTGGAAAAGCTGCTGGCAATCTGTGTAGACAACACTGAGCTAGATGGACCAATGGTCTGACTCAGTAGAAGGAAGCGTCCCATATTCTTATGTACTCCTGAGTAATACTGTTGCAATTAGCTGGCCCTTTAGTGCAACTCTGTAGTAGTATCACTGAATAACATTGGATGCTACCCAATGCCGGAGTGCTCTTCCAGAATGCAGCGGTTCAAAGCAAAGCAGGGTCATGTGCTTTTGTCTTCTCCTGGGACCACACTGCCCTTAAGAGCCATATTCAGCAAGCAAAGCCTTTTCTGGTGTGTGGAGATGGTGTGTGTGTGGGGGGGCGGGGGGGAACCAGACCTGTTGAACTTCTGCCCCATACAGTTAGCCCAGTGCAAAATTACAGGAAGGTTTAAAATGTGATCGGTTAATCTCTGTGATAGATTCCCAATCTTGTGCACACAGATGTTGGATGACAATTCCTATCATTCTCAGTCACAATGGCTGGAGAAGGGATAATGGGAATTTTACTTCAATATCTGGGTGCCCAATGAGTCCTTAGGGGGTCGCTAGCAGCCTCTGGGGCATTTTGATGGGGAAATGGTGCACCCCCATTGTATTGTGGTAGCGGGTATGAATTGTCCCCTTTGCTAAGCAGAGGCTGCTTTGGTTTGCATTTGGATGGGTGACTACATGTGAGCACTGTAAGATATTCCCCTCAGTGGCAGGCCATCTGCTTTGCATGCAGAAGGTCCCAGGTTCCCTCCCTGGCAGCATCTCTAGGTAGGGCTGAGAAAGACTCCAGCCTGAAACCTTGGAGAAGCTGCTGCCAGTCAGTGTAGACAATCCTGAGCTGGATGGACCAAGGGCCGGACTCAGTAAAAGAAGGCTTCCTGGTTCAGACTGGACCCTGAACAGGGCTGCTATTTTGAAAGAGAAAATAACCCACAAACGAGACTATATGGTTTCTAGTTAGGCCCTTAATCTAACCATTTTTAGATGGCTTTTTAGCCATCTAAGTTTGCCAAACACTGAGAAAGGAGAAGCTTCCCAAGGTTTGGTGAATGATCCAAAATAGGAGAGGAGAGCTGGTCTTGTGGTAGCAAGCATGACTTGCCCCTTAGCTAAGCAGGGTCCACCCTGGTTGCATTTGGATGGGAGACTAGAAGTGTGAACACTTTAAGATATTCCTCCTCAGGGGATGGAGCCGCTCTGGGAAGAGCAGAAGGAGGTTCCAAGTTCCCTCCCTGGCAACATTTCCAAGAGAGGGCTGAGAGAGATTCCTGCCTGCAACCTTGGAGAATAGGGATGTGTACGGACCGGTTTGGAGGCCATTCTACCGGCCTCCGGACCGGTCCGGACACGGTGCGGTTCGATTCGGAAGAGTTAGGGTGGGGGGGTTCCATTAAGGGCGGGGGGGGCTTTACTTACCCCTCCCGCGTTTTCCCAACTCCGGGAAAGGCTTCTTAAAGCCTTTTGCAGCCCGGCAGGGAAAGGGGCGGCAGGGAGGGGTCCTGCCGGCCATTTCTAATGAGCAAGCGGAGCGGGATTGAAGGGGGCGGCAGGGAGGTATCCTGCCGCCGGATTTCTACACTAAATACGGCGCCGGAGTTGGGAAAACGCGGGAGGGATAAGTAAAGCCCCCCCGCCCTTAATGGAACCCACCCCCCCAGTGCCGGACCGCAGCTCCACGGTTCCGTGCACACCCCTATTGGAGAAGCCACTGCCAGCCTGTGTAGACAATACTGAGCTAGATAGACCAATGGTCTGACTCAGTATGTGGCAGCTTCCTATGTTCCTATGTTAAAGTTGATATTGGACAAGGATGTGAATGGGAATGAATATCAATATTTTGTTTATTGAGCAAAAGGTTGACCCAGGAGCTGGCCGTGGACTTCAAGTGTTACGAAAAATGTTGCACAAGAATGTCTCGCCAGCAGCCTTTGGAATCCTTAAACAGAGGACAGAAGCTGAGAGTTGGAAGGGACTTTAGAGGTCTTCTAGTCCACCCCTTCAGTATTCCCTGTAAGAGGGAATCCCAGATGTTGTTGACTACAGTTCCCAGAACCCCTAACTGCAGTGGGCTTTGGCTGAGGATGCTGGGAGTTGTAGTCAACATCATCTGGGATTTTCTGTTAGAGGGAACGCTGATCCCCTTCTCAAAGCAAGAGTCTCATTCAGCATCCTTGAAAGATGGCTGTCCCGCCTCTGCTTGAAAATCCCTAAAGAAGGACAGCCCACTTCGTCATGAGGCAGAATGTTCCATGGTCTAACAGCTCTCACACTTAGGAAATCCCTCCTCATGTCTAGCCTGAACCTGCTGCCTTGTAATTTCAACTCATTGGTTCTTCTCCTGCTTCTGCAGTCGGATTGGGAAATCAACACTCACAGCTTGAAGGCATTTATTGTTGAGCTGGTGTGTGTGTGTGTGTGTGTGTGTACGTGCATGTGCATGGTAACCTTTTCCTGACCCTAGCTTGAATGTGTGTCCTGTTAAAACCTTCCGTCTCCTTCTTGCCTTGTGCTTCCAGACAGATAAATCAATTTGCTTCTGTGCCTAGTTAATGGGTACAGCTCAGAACGTTCTCATCAGCAACAACAAGAAAACCCTCAATTACGTTTAAAGGGATAAAAAATAAAAATAAAGCACTCCTCAGAATGCAGATGCTTGAGGCAGATGTATTCCTGTTTCTACTGGCACAATTGTGCCAGTATAGTGAAGAGGGGGAGTTGTTTCAACATGCCACCATCCTAAGACCTGAACATACTATTGCTTCTGCAAATCAATACCATTTGTCTAATCTGTCTGGAAGTTTTTCACTCTCACCATTTCCCTTGCATCTCCTCCGGCATGGAGCGTGTGGGTTCACATATCAGCCAGATTTACCCCGAATTGCCTGTGAGGTATTGGGGAGCATTTCACACACCATTTGGGTTTTTCATTGTGCGTTGGAGTGGAGCATGGTTTATATCCAGGGTAAAAACAAATCCACTTTTTGTGTTGTGTTTCTTTGGGAAACTTTGAACTCCCAGTAAACTCCCAGTAAAGCCTGCTGTGTGAACAATGTCCTGGCCATCAGCACACATGCACTAGGTGACAAGAGACACCTCCCTGCAAAAAGGTGCCTCTTTGCTCAGTGGGCAAATCATGTACCGTAATTTAAGGATGTGTGAACCGGTTCGAATTCGAACCATGGTGGTTCGAAGGTTCGAATTCGAACCGAACCAGCCATCAGGTTCGAGCTGCAGGGGGTGGTTCAATTCGAACAACAAAACCCAGTACCCCATGGGTTAGCAATCCATGGGGGTGGTTGGCACCCTCTTTGCACTAGACCACCACTCACTCTGGGCCACCCCAGCACCCCACAAGTGGCTTTAAGGTTTTTCACCATGGGGAAGAATGGAGGTTTCAGCAGCCCCATAACTGCACTTGGGGGGTGCTGGGGTGGCCCAGAGCGAGGGTGCCAACCACCTCCATGGGTTGCTAACCCATGGGGTACTGGGTTTTGTTGTTTCTGAAGTGTTCCGAGTGTAGATTCTTTGGTAGCATATAAAATTTTCAATGACAAACCATGAATCCACTCTCATCTGCTAACCTTAAAGACACATAAACTTCAAAAATCACTTAAAAATCAGCCCTTTGCCCAATTCCTCTCAAATAATTCTGATAGCTACCTGGCCCCCCTTGGGCACTACCACCCACCACACTCTGGACACCCCTTTCCCCCCGACGTGAAGCTAAACATTTGCTGCCACCTCCATGCTTCTTTATGAAGAAAAACCTTACAGTCACATAAACTTCAAAAATCATTTAAAAAGCAGCCTTTTGCGCCATTCCTTTCAAATAATTGTGATAGCTTCCTTGCCCACCTTGGGAACTACCACCCACCACACTCCACTCTAGGACACCCCTTTCTCCCCGACATGAAGCTATACATTTGCTGCAATCCTCATGATTCTCTCTGAGGAATTCCAAAATACTTTAAAAATTCACCAATAATCAGAGGAGTGTCCGATTGCCTTGGAACTTTGTGGATAGTAGGCACCCCTGGTTGTCTACCACCCATCCCACTTTTTTGCCCCTAGGTGCTCCATAATAGGGGATATGGGCTGGTTCTGTTCCCATTATACACTATGAGAAAAATAATTAAAAATATTTCAAATATTCTTTAAAAATCATAGGGGTGTCCAATTGATTCAGGGTTTGCATGGTTGTTGGCACCCATGGGTGCTCCACAATAAGGAATAATGGGCTGATTCGAGTCCCATTATACCCTATGAGAAAAAAAATAAAAATAATTTTTAAAAATTCATATAACATCGTACAAGTATCCGATTGCTTTGGGGTTTGGGTGGCAGGTACCCCTGGTCGCCAGCTACCATTCTACCAATTTTTGGATGTCTGAAACGGTTCAAATTCAAACTGAATCAGGGGGAGTTTCGAGCAAAACCAAAACCGAACCACCCCCTCCTGGTTCAAACCTGGTTCGAATTCGAACCGAACTGGGCAAACCGGTTTTGTGCACATCCCTACCGTAATTTGAATGGACCACAGCCGGCCATGGAGCAGAGGCAGAGCATTTGATTTATGAGGTTTGCTGGTCTTGAGGTGGCAAGCCTGAATTGTCCCCTTTGCTAAGCAGGGTCCACCCTGGTTTGCATTTGCATGGGAGACTACATGTGTGAACACTTGGAGATGTTTCCCTAAGGGAGGGGGATGCTCTGGGAAGAGTATCTGTGTGCAGAAGGCTCCATGCCTCCCTCCCTGGCAGCATTTCCAAGATAGGGCTGAGACAGACTCCTGCCTGTGTCCTTGGAGAAGCTGCTGCCAGTCTGTGTGTAGACAATACTGATCTAGATGGACCAAGGGTCTGACTCAGTATATGGCAGCTTCCTCTGTTCCACAAACTGTGCACACCACTCTGGGCTCTTCAGAGGAAAAATGGGATTTAAATGTAAAAAATAGATTAAAAATACATTTCTCTTTTGTATAGGAGAGAGGAGAAGAGGGCTGATTTTGTGGTAGCAAGCATGAATTGTCACCTTTGCTAAGCAAGGTCCAACCTGGATTGCATTTGAATGGGAGACTATATGTGAGCACTATAATATATTCCCCTCAGGGAATGGGGCCACTCTGGGAAGAGCAGAAGGCTCCAAGTTCTCTCCCTGGTAGCATCTCCAAGATAGGGCTGGGAAAGACTCCTGCCTGCAATCTTGGAGAAGCTGCTGCCAGTCTGTGTAGACAATACTGAGCTGGATGGACCAATGTCTGACTCAGGCACAGTTTCCTATGTCCCTGTGTCTTGAAACAATGTCTGAGAATCAGTGCCTTGGGCAGTGAACGAGAATTCCAATTAATAGGCCAGCATTCATCACTAAAGGCTGGTGCGTGGAGGCAGTAAAGAGAGAGAGGAAGACCGAAAGGTTTACCATCAATTTTGTACTTGCGCTCAGAACAAAGCCACATAAAAAGAAATTAGCGCCATCAAAGTGCCAACATGAATTTTGCCTCCTTCAGCGAGGTGCCACTCTAAAGGTTGCTGTCCCTCAAAGGGGAATAATCATCTTGAAATACAGCGACTCGGATTCTGTGTAAGACGGATATGGTGCGAGGCGGGGGGGGGGGGAGGTGGCAGGGAGAAAAAGCAGAGGTTGAATTCAGAAAGTACCTCTACGATTAGAATGGCTGACAGTGCCTAGAAGAACAGAGATCAACAGGAGGTTTTCTGCATGCTGCATGTTCAAGGGTTGTTATCAGAAATTTTAGTAGGGGGGAAACAGGCTGTTCCCATGTGGCTTTTTAGATGCAGATTTAAGGCTCGCTTTCTACAGGCTTTGGCAAAATCCAACCTTGCTGTGCTTTAAAAAAAAGGAGAGAGAGAGGAGTGAACAACCAAACCCAACAGAAATAATCTCCGGGCTTCTTTGCCAGGGCTGCTAATTAATGCTCGTGAAGCAATGGGCACGAACAGCTCTGCTCCCTTTTTGAATACTTCAGCTTTGAAGTATTGCTTCTTGGTTTCTGTGAATGCTAACAAGTATGTACAGTTTGTGATGCAAAGAGGCTTGTTTATTTCCACCCCACTTTTAAATGGTATAGATATCCCCTGTAGTGCTAGCAGTGGTGGTCCAGTCCCCTGCAGGCCTGGGGGCGCTGAGCGATCAAATGCTGTGCAATCAGCACGAATATATGTGGCAGGCCTGTCCATGCAAAATGTGGCATCTCTCTGCAAGTAAGTGGGAAGTATCTTATTCAGAATCTCTTCTATTTTTAAAAAGGTTGTCAGCTTTCCCTGAGCATGTTCTGGTGTAAAAATAATACCTTGCAGCTTATCTATTGGCAGCGGGGGGGGGGGGGGGGGAGGACTTTAGGACCAGCCTCCAAAATTACCTAGGTACACCTCTGAGTGCCAGTCTCTTATGGAACATGGGGAGTTGCCATATACTGAGTCAGACCCTTGGTCCAACTAGCTCAGGATTGTCAACACTGACTGGCAGCGGCATCTCCAAGGTTTCAGGCAGCAGTCTCTCCCAGCCCTGCCTGGAGATGCTTCCAGGGACTGAACCTTGGACCTTTTGAGTGCAAAGCAGAGGCTCTTCCAATGAGCCACAGGCTCAAGGGGAATATCTTACAGCGCTGGCATGTAGTCTCCCATTCAAATGCAAACCAAGTTGGACTCTGCTTAGCAAAGGGGACAGTTCATGCTTGGTTAAGGGGTTGCACTCTTTGAGACACATGAAGAGAGAGAACTGAAAAAATGGGCAGAATAACACAAGAGCAGATGAAGTTTGCAGGGTAGATGACCCTGCACCTCCCTGACTCACATAGTCTCATCCACCTTGGCCAGGAAGGAAGTGAAGGGTCTGGCCTGGCTCCTGAGAGGCTGGAGGAGTCTCCTCCCTGCTCTGCCTTAGGAACATAGGAAGCTGCCATATACTGAGTCAGACCATTGGTCTATTTAGCTCAGTATTGTCTTCACAGACTGGCAGCAGCTTCTCCCAGGTTGCAGGCAGGAGTCTCTCTCAGCCCTCTCTTGGAGATGCTGCCAGGGAGGGGACTTGGAACCTAGATGCTCTTCCCAGATCAGTTCCATCCCCTGAGGGGAATCTCTTCCAAGGCTCACCCATCAAGTCTCCCATTCATATGCAACCAGGGCGGACCCTACTTAGCTATAGGGACAAGTCATGCTTGCTACCACAAGGCCAGCTCTCCTCTCCTCTCCTTCTGCTGCTTGTTTTGGGGTAGAGGGGTGTGTGTCTTCAAACAATGGGGCCCTTTAAAAATAATAATTCTAACTATGGGACACAATGTACATGCCACCTAATGAGGCAGCAGGGAAATGACTTGCCTAGCAAGCCAGAGGTTGCCAGTTCGAATGCCCGCTGGTCTGTTTCCCAGACTATGGGCGACACCTCTATCGGGCAGCTGTGATATAGGAAGATGCTGAAAGGCCTCATCTTGTACTGCATCATTTCGTACTGCCAGGATGCCCAGAATCCTTGGCCGAAGGCCATTGCAGCTGGGGATTCTGGGAGCTGTAGTCAACAACATCTGGAAATCCCTGTTACAGGGAAGACTGGCCCCCACACCAGGAAAGAAGGGGTGGCTTGGAGGGAGATGGGTGTGTGAAAAACCTATCCCCAGCATGCACTGGGGCAAGAGAAGGGGAAGATCAGCAGACCTTGGATGGGGTGGAGACAGGAGGCGAAGCAGGAGAGTCTGAGAGGAGAGCTTGCTCCTCGGTTTGTGAGAAGAGAAAAGCTACTGGGGATGTTTCTGTAAATGGCTGCTGTGAGGATGAGGTGATAGCAGCTTGGCCCACATCCTCCGGCCTCAGCTGGTTGTGGGCCTGGTGACAGTTGCTTCATTTTGGGAGGAAGCACTCTGCATATGCTCAGACACACTCTAGTTCTTATTGCTTCATAAGTCCCAGAGTTGAGTTACTGCATTGAAAGGGATTTTGGGGTGGAGGAACCCTGGCTCAGGTGAAACCTGAACATCTGCTTCTCGGACCCCCCCCCCCCCAATCTTTTAAGCACATCGTTAGAAGGCTGCATCTGATGCTTGCTTATCTTTTTCGGCTTGGGCAAAACTTTTCTCCGAGAGTCACCTGCGCTATATAAGCCACATACCATCGGGTGGGGTGGGGGGGACTGGGCACATGAGGATACAACTCCTGCAAGTTTTCGTTGTGTGAGCAGTAGTCAGCACAGCAGTGACCTTGGCAGAGGTCTCCTGGTTGGAATGCTGCCGAGGCATGACTCGGCAGAAACGGCAGGCCGAGCAGATGTCCAGGTTTTGATGCAGGGAGTTTGCGTTTCATCTCACCATTTGAATTCCTGTTCCCCTGCTCTCCCATGGGCTTGGGATCTGTTTAGAAAAACCATAGAATTGTCTGCTTATGTTGCCTCCGTTCATTTAGTCAGTTTCTAGTTTGCCCTCCTCCTAAGGATTGGTATGGGGTGTAGGGGTGTGGAGAACCAGGTTCGATTCGTATGGTTTGAGCTCGAACTGGACTGGGCCGCCACTGCAAGAGCCAGTGAGGTGCCCTCTCGGCCGCTCCCTGCCCAACCCCATTTTTAGATAGTCAATATCCCTTGGCTTGTAAAGGGGAATCCTTACCAGATTCTTCCTTTACAAGCAAGTAAGGCAATCAAACCAATTTGGCTTGAACTGAATCGACCCCAATAGGGATAGGGAGCACATTCCAAAGGCCTGGGAATTTTCTTGTCCTGACCATCGAGCCTGCAGTGGTCACATTTGCAGTGGGGTGTGAAACACACAACCACTTCTCTAAAATTTTATCAGCGTTGTCAGCCAAATGGGAATTGGAATGGAACTGCCCTGAGCCATTTTGAAGGACGGTATAGAAATCGAATGAATGAATGGAATGAATGAATGAATGAATGAATGAATAATGAAAAAAAGTTGGTAGGCATGATCTCCAAAGATTATTCCATGGAAAGCGTACAACTATTTGTTTGTTGTTGCCCTAAACCCCAACCCCTTTGCTCAGTGCAAAAAAATGTCTATTTTTTTATGTCTAATCATTTGAGGGGTAGGGATACAGAAGGGGTGATGGCATACAGAAAGCTGTAAGTGCCACAATGCTATCACCTATTTTTCGTTCTTTAGATGGGCAGATGTTGCCAAAAACTACTATGCACACCCGTCCCCTGAAATGGTAGAAGGTAAAGTTGTGCCCTCGAGTTGGTGTCGACTCGTGGCGACCACAGCGCCCTGTGGTTGTCTTTGGTAGAATACAGGAGGGGTTGACCATTGCCTCGTCCCGCACAGTGTGAGATGATGCCTTTCAGCACCTTCCTCGATCGCGGCTGCCCGATAGAGGTGTTTCCCATCCTCTGGGGAACGTACCAGCGGGGATTCGAACCGGCAACCTCTTGCTTGCTCTGCAAGTTATTTCCCCACTGCACCAGTAGGTGGCTCACTGATGGCCTTAATGTGTGTGCCTGGATCTATTCAGGCCAGGCTTGGAAGGTTGGCAATCCTAAATACAACCCAAAAGGCAATATGAGGGTGTGGCAGGGAGTTAGGGAGACCAGCTGGGTTAAGGCTGGTCATTGGTGCCTGGAACCAGACTCTGAGAAAGGGAATGAGCGGGGAGCTGGTCTTGGATGGTCCCCTTTGCTAAGTAGAGTCTCATGATGTCAGCAGTTGCTCCGTGGCCAATTGAAGCGGCTCCGGGATCATAGAGTGTGCTTGGCAGAGAGGCCCATCCATGGAGGGCAGTTCCTGTAGCCACAGCTCTCTATTGTTTCCATGCCTGCTTGGTTGAGTAGAAGAGGGAGAAGGTGGGGGGGACTTAACGCAGCAGCCCCTTGAACCTCTGTGGCTTAAGACAGAAAAGCTTGGACAGAGCTGGAGAGAAGAAGGTGCCCATGGTCCTCAGAGGACTCGGGTCACTCCGAGGGAAATTGACTTCATTGATTGGTTGCTGAATGGACAAGGCCATCGTGTAGCAGGACTGATGCTGCACCAAGGGAAAGACTGTGGAGGTGTCAACTTGTATAATCCAGTCGCTAGATAGTCAGGGACCCTTCACATCCGTTTCTCACCCATTTTTCTCTTTCTTGACAGTGTCCGGCTCTGGGGAGGAGTGCGGGTCTTGTGGTAGCGAGCAGGAATAGGCCACTTTGCTAAGCAGCATTGGCCCTGGTTTACATTTGAATGGGTGACTCCATCTGAGCACTAAAATATTCCTCTTAGGGGATGGGGGCCTTATCTCAGTGGAAGAGCATCTGCTTTTCATGCCAAAGGTCCTGGGTTCAATCTCTGGCAGCATCTCTAGGAAGGGCTGGGAAAGACTCCTGCCTGAAACTTGGAGAGCCGCTGCTAGTCTGTGTAGAGATTGCTCCGCTAGATGGGCCAGTGGTCTGACTCTGGAGGAGGTCAAGTCCAGCAATGGCTACAATGTTTTTATGCAGTGCATCATTAATCTATGGAATTCTCTGCCACTGGGTATGGTGATGGCCACCAGCTTGCATGGCTTTAAGCAGGGCTTAGGCAAATTCGTGGAGGACCAGCCTATCCATGGCTGCTGGTCTGGATGGCTATAGGTTATCTCCTGCCTTAGAGGCAGGGTGCCTCTGAATCCCAGTTGGAGGGGAGCAAAACCAGGAGGTCTTCTGAGCAAAGAGGCACCTTTTAAAAAGTGCTGATTCTCTTTATTGCGCAGGGGGAGAGCAACTGGCCCTATCCATCCCCAGCACAGCACCCCTCCCGTGGCTGATGCAGAGGCATTGTGGCAAGAAACAGGGTTCTGGAATGGATGGGCCTTGGGCCTGACCTAGCAGGGCTCTTCTTATGTCGGGCTCATAACCAGCGTTTCCTGTAACGGGAGCTTCCAGATGTTGACTACAACTCCCATAATCCCCAGCCAAAGGCCATTGCAGCTGGGGATGCTGGTAGTTAACAACCCCGACTCGTGACGGTGATCCAGTGGGGAACACTTCAGCCCCCCTGGAGCGGCTCCAGCCAGTACAATCTCCCCCCAGCTCTGCATTTTCCTCCATGTCCCGGGGCACAAAAGATCCCCTCCTTGGCACAGAGCTCCTTGGCTTGGCTTGGCCTGCAAGGCCCCTCCCTCGCCTGGCGGCATCTGTCATGTGCTCTTCTGGACCGCCAGAGACCCCTCGCCCCATCCCTCCCCGTGCACAAGTGATCCGCTCTCCCCGCCGCAGGAGCGGAAGCCAGGGCTTCCTTCTGCTGCCTCAGCATTTCTGCCCCCTCCAGCTGAATGAGCTGGAAAGGTAATATGGCCCAGAAGCGCTGGGTCTCTCCGGCTGAGCGAGAGCCGAGGTCAGCTCAGCGCTGGGTAGAATCGACGGTGTGCCTGCAGCTGCACAGAAGACTTTTCAGCAGATGTGGCCTCTCTTTCCTCTACAACAGCACGGGGAGGTGGTTAGGAGCATTGGAGCTTAGAAGCTGCCATACTGAGTCAGACCCTTGGTCCATCTAGCTCAGTACTGTCTACCCAGACTGGCAGTGGCTTCTCCAAGGTTGCAGGCAGGAGTCTCTCTCCCAGCCCTTTCTTGGAGATGCTGCCAGGGAGTGAACTTGGAACCTTCTGCTCTCCCCGGAGCGGCTCCATTCCTGAAGGGGAATCTCTTCTAGGGCTCACATGTAGTCTCCCATTCAAATGCAACCAGGATGGACCCTGCTTAGCAAAGGGGAGAAGCTATGCTTGCTACCACAAGACCAGCTCTTCTCCCACAAAGGGATTAGAATCCGCTCTTTAGAAGTCCCTTCCTTCTTTTGAAATGGGTCTTTCCTCAGTTGGATGTATATGCCCCTAATGGAAGTGTCCGGGTTCCTGGCTCCGACCTGGAGGACACCCTGTCAGAGGAGGATGTGCCTGCCCCACCATGGATCTCCAGTCCCAATGTCAGTTCTCCGGATCTCTCAGATCCTGAGCAATCGGAGTCAATCCTGCTGTCGAATCCAGAGGCAAGAGTTGTGATATGTAAGGACAAGGCAGTGGAGTGGAATCAAGAATATGAATAGTTTAATGAAATAGATATTATGAAAAGAGAGGCAAGTGCAGACTTCTTTTCCATGCTCCTGCTGCTGGCTGTTTTTTATCCGTGCCTCTGTTTTGTTTGCTAGCCTCGCCCCTGTTTGCTTAGCCCCGCCTCTTGCTGCTGGCTGTTTGTTAGCCCCGCCTCTTTTCAGCGCTCTTGCTGCTGGCTGTTTTTTTAGCCCCGCCTCTTCTCCAGGACTGGAATACAAGTAACTAAAGCCCCATTCAAAAGCTGGCCTGGATCAAGGAATGGGTTATCCCCCAAACTGGCTCTCTCCTCAGAGGATCCTTTGGATGCTCTGTGAGCCTCATACTCAAGGGTGGCTCCAGGGCTGAGGGAGTGCCCCCCTCAGGCAAGAATCAGAATCTTTATTATTACAATCACTGACCAGATGACCGAGAGACAGACAAACATAGTGTATGTCATCGTCATTGTTGTTTAATTTATTACATTTATAAACTGCCCCATCCAAAGGCTCTAGGCAGTGTACAAATGCACAACTACCTGCACCTTTTGGTGTCAATATCCCAATAAACCAATCACTCCAGTAAGCTCTCATTCGAGGAAGAAAAAGAACTTAAAATCACCTAAAACAGAATTAAAGTTAGGATGACCTTACCCGCCGCTTGAATGGGCTCTTGCTCAGACAAGCCGCTTGCCCATCAATATGCGGGGCATAGCTCATGCGCCCGGAAATGCAGGTTGTCTCTTCGGCCACGGCAACTGCCCCCACCCTCCGGGCCCCCAACGAACTCTACGACAAGTTTGTGTGTAGCTTGTGCCTTGAAACAGGGTTGTGAGCCTGCAACTGTCTTGCTAGGCTCGGGGCTGGAGACCCAGCCACCCAAGGGAAGGCAGAACTTGGTGGCAGAGACTGTGTTTCGCAAACAGGAAAGTTCAGCCTACAACAAGCCTGCTCCACGGCGGCCCTCCTGCAGATGCTGGCCTACAGCTCCCATAAGCCCAGGCTGTTGGCTACGGTGGCTGGGGATGATGGGAGTTGTAGTCCAAAAACTACAACTGGGGGCGGGGGGCCAATGTTGAGCAGGCCTTGTCTACAGCATCTGGTGATGAAAGGCTTTGAAAAGACTCTGGAGACTTCCTGATTCTAAAGACCCCCCACCCCGATTCTAATAAGTTCTACCACGATTCTAAAGACCCCCCCCGATTCTAAATCAGATATTTATTTTATTTATGTTTGCATTTATATCCGGCGCTCCCTCCGAGGCGCCCCGAGAGGTGGATGTGGTCACGTTTATCCTCACAACCACCCTGTGAAGTTTTTTGGATAGCAAAAGGAATGAGAAAAGATGGCTGGGTTAGCCAGGCTAACTGTTGAACTTAATATAAATCAGCATCGTATGGAGGCTTCTAGTAGAGAGGACCCGAAGGATGCTCAGGGTAGAGCAGACTGATTGATTGATTGGATTGATATACCACTCTTCCAAAAGTGGCTCAGCACGGCTGACTACAATCAAAAATACATAACAATTAAAATCAAAAACTGAGCAAAGTTTTTAGTCCCCTGCTGAGCAAAGAGGCACCTTTTAAAGAGTGGTGATTCTTTTTATTGAGCAGGGGGAGAGCTACTGGCCTTATCCGACCCCAACGCAGCAGCCTTCCAGTGGCTGTTGCTGGGGTCTTTCTTCTGTGTCTTTTTTAGACTGGGCGGGGGGCAGAGTAGTTGTTTTATTTATTTATTTTATATCTATGTCAACCACTTTGGGGTTTTTTTTTGTATATAAATATTCGTAAAAACCAATTAAAAGCAGATTAAAATTACAATTAACACTAGATCTCATTAAAAGCCAGGCTAAAGAGATGGGTCTGTAAGGCTCCCCTGAAGGCTTCCGAGGAAGGCAATCCTCTTATATCCATGGGGAGCACATTCCACAATCTAGGGGCGACAACAGAGAAGGCCTGATCCCAGGTTACCAACAGCTGAACTGGTGGCACCGGTTCGTCTGACAGACCCCTCCTGATGCAGACCCCCCTCCTAGAGTAGGCCTCCTCAATCCCCCCCAGCTGTTTTTGAACTACAGCTCCCATAATCAGTGGCGTATTGGGGGAAGAAGGCACCCAGGGCAAGCTCTGGCCCTGAAATGGCGCCCCCACAGCCCCCACATACCTGTGAGGGTGCGGTGGCGCCCCCTAGGCAGCAGATGGCTGGCGGTGGCGGCGATTCGGTGGTGGCATGCGGCGGCAGGTCGCCCGCCGAGTGTGGCGGTGATTTGGTGGCGGCGGGCGGCGGCGGGTCGCCCGCGGCCCACCGAGTGCAGCGATGGCTGGCTGGTGGCTGGCGTGGCGTGGCGGTGATGGGCTGTAGCGCGGCCCAAGTGGCGACGGATTGCCCGCTGAGGACGGAGTGCAGGCCGCAGAGCGACGCCAAGCCTGCCTCCTGGCCCGGCGTCGCTTCCCAACTGCCTGCACTCCATCCTCGGTGGGCGATCCGCCGCCGCCACTCAGGCCGTGCTACAGCCCATCGCCGCCACGCCAGCCACCAGCCAGCCACCGCTGCACTCGGCGGGCCGCGGGCGACCCGCCACCGCACACCTGCCGCCACACTCGGCGGGCGATCCAGGGGGGTTGGGGGCGAAGCCACTCTTTGGCGCCCCCCACGTGACCTGCCGGGGTGGCGCCCGGGGCACGTGCCCCCCCTGCCCCCCTATCATTACGCCCCTGCCCATAATCCCCAGCCACAGTGGCCAATAACCAAGGATTATGGGATTTGTAGGCCAACATCTGCAGGAGGGCCAAAGCTGGGCAGCCCGGTTGTAGAGGAAGGCGCACTCTCAGGTGTCTCCGATTCAGTCCCTTGTTGAAAAGATCTCGGGCAGCAGAGCGGAGAATGAATTAGCACTTGGAGGTGACCCTGATGGTAATGGTTGTGTGAACCAGCCTTGTGTCATGCGTGCTTTGAGGACATGTAGTATTGTTGGAGAAAATGTATTCCTAATGGTGCTTTAGTATGCCGGGGCCAAACTGTTCCATCAGATTCAAAGTTTTATTAATCGTGACATGCCGGGCTGTCATTCACGAGGAGAGAAACCCCCGATTATGGGCGGAGACAGAGTATATAAGCAGAAGTCCCATCAATCATGCAAATAATAGGATCCAAAAATGCACTCATCCCGATGCTTCAACACACCTCCAGCAGTCAATCAGGGACTATCCAAAAAATACATTCTTTTCCCCTTCTGCGCATGACCAACCTTGCAGCACAAGAAGGTCATTGTGTACCATCAGTATCTGTAGCATCCCCACCACCACCAATACCATGATGGACTCAGTGTCTCCACAACAGTATACACTGCCAGCCTCAGGACTGGTGGTGCCCCAGGTGCCCTGGTCTTGGCACCCCAACCCCTTGACCCATGCAGGCATCCCTGCCCCTGGGGGTGTGTACCAAACCCGGTTTGGTTCAAGTCCAAACCGGACTCGAGCTGAACCAAATATGTTCGGTTTTGCTTCCCAAGCAGATGACCCCCGGCTTGGCTCGAAATGGGTTCAGGGGTTCTACAGTTTAAATAATAATTTTAAAAGCTCAACGTCTCCAGGGGATCCTGCCACGGCCATGGGAGGATCTCCGGTGGTTCCCCCTCTCCCCGCCGGCCTCCCCTGGGCTGTTTGGGCCTTTTCTGATGTGACGACAGCCATTGTGGAGGTAGGCGGCCATGTGGGCAGCAGGGATGTGGAGTGCTCACTTGGTCTCCTGCCTGCTCACTTGCTCCGATGGGAGATGCTCACATCTGCCCACGTGGGTGGCACATAACCCCTAGTTTACCTAGGGGATGGGCCAGTCCTGGTGGTATACAAGCATGCGACTGCTATTCTTACAATTACTGGGGCAGCTCTGAGAAGATGCGTTTTAGGAACTCAGGAAGTCGCCTTCTACTGAGTCAGACCCTTGGTCCATCTAGCTCAGGATTGTCTTCCCAGACTGGCAGCATCTTCTCCAAGGGTGCAGGCAGGAGTCTCTCTCGGTCCTATCTTGGAGATGCTGCCAGGGAGGAAAGTTGGAACCTAGATGCTCTTCCCAGAGCGGCTCCATCCCCTAAGGGGAAATCTCTTCCAGTGCTCACACATGTAGTCTCCCATTCAAATGCAAACCAGGGTGGCTTCTGCTTAGTAGAGGGGACAAATCATGCTTGCTACCACACAGCCAGCTCTCCTCGAGGTTTGCTAAGCCCCCCTGAAACCCTGCATCAACTCATTTTGAGATGGGAAATGCTTGACTCACAATCAGAAGGTTGCTGGTTCGAATCCCCACTGGTACTATATTGGGCAGCGGCGATACAGGAAGGTGCTGAAAGGCATCATCTCATACTGCACGGGAGGAGGCAATGGGAAACCCCTCCTGTATGGTACCAAAAGAAAACCACAGGGCTCTGTGAGCGCCAAGAGACAGAATTGATTTGTGAGAAGGGAGAGAGTAGGAGCGAAATGGAGTTTGCAGAGTGCATATGATCCTTGCGGGCTGGTAGCTTAAGAAGCATTAAGTTGCTTCTTTTTTTTTTAAGCACCATGCTGTCCAGTCCAATTCTCCCTGATCATATCCATGGACAATTAGAGCCCATTAAGGAGAGGCAGAGAATGTTCTGTGTTTGGAAAGGGGGTGGGTGTGAGTGAGGGGGAAGTCAATGCCACAATCCAATTTCCCAACCATTAAATGTGATTAAAGGGAACGATTTACCTGCTTTGCCCAGGAGGGCCGGTGTATAAATGCAAAAAGTCCAGCGCGCCAACCGTTTTCCCTTTCCACCATGCAAACCGCAGGGAGGAGACGGATGCGACCCTCCTGTCCGGCTCTCAAGCTCCGGGAAGTGGCCTCCATGTATCTCACCATGCTTGCCGTCTTCCTAGTCGTCTTGGTGGCTGCCTTGCAGGGCACGGACCCGCCCGAGAATTCCTTCCCCTACCGAGTGCCTCTGGACCCCGAGGGGGTCTTGGAGCTCTCGTGGAACGTTAGCTACCCCCTGGAAGAGGTGCATTTCCAGATTCTGGCCAGGGAGCTGAAATACGGACTCATCTTTGGCATGTCGGACCGAGGCGACTTTGAAAACGCTGACCTGGCCGTCCTTTGGAGCAACGGAGTCCGATCCTATTTTGCGGTAAGGGAGGTACTGGTGGGGAGACCCTTTCGGGGGCCTGGTGGAATTGGAGCCTCGCTTTTAGGAAGCAAGGTTTCCCAGAGCTTGGGAAATGTAGAATATGAATTCATTGGCCACCTAATGGCACAATGGGGAAATGCTTGACTAACAAGTAGAAGGTTGCTGGTTCGACTCCTTGCTGGTATGTTCCCCAGAGTATGAGAAACACTTATATCGGGCAGCAACAATATAGGAAGATGCTGAAAGGCATAATCTCCGACTACACGGGAGGAGGCAATGGTCAACCCCTCCTGTATTCTACCAAAGACAACCACAGGAGTTGACATTGACTTGACGGCTACTTTTACCTTTACCTTTTCTTTACAATTTTATATTGACAGGGATGAGGATGTAGCTCAGTAGCAGAACATCTTCTTTGCATGCTAAAGGTCCCAGGTTCAATCCCTGGCAGCATCTCCAGGTAGGGCTGGGAGCGACTCCTGCCTGAAACCTTGGAGAGCTGCTGCCAGTCAGTGCCGACAATCCTGAGCTAGATGGACCAAGGGCCTGACTCAGTATATGGCAGTTTTCTGAGTCCCTGTGTTTTTCAAGGTCGTTCAGACCCCTTGAATTATTTTACTCCTGAAAAACTGAGCATAATATAGAATATTGCCAACTGATTGAAGCGGCATTGGAAACTTTGAATATTTCCAACTAAGAGCTTGAGTTTGTGCGAGTGATCAGTTTGCCGTGTGCAGAACGGTGTGGTTATGAGCATGAAAAATGTATAGGATTTAGTGTGAGCCCCTCCCTTTCCCTGAGAAAGTTCACTCTTTACTTCCTTGAGATGTTCAGAGATGTTCTGTCTGTGACCCTTCAACGCTGTCCCTTAATTTAGGTTGAAGCAAAAGGGAGGAGAATTGGTCTTGTGGTAGCAAGCACAGATTGTCTCCTTTGCTAAGCGGGGTCTGCCCTGGTTTGCATTTGAATGGGCTACATCATGTGAACACTGCCAGATATTCCCTGAGGCTGCTCTGGGGAGAACATCTGCACGTTTGCATGCAGAAGGTTCCAAGTTTCCTTCCCGGCATCTCCAGATAGGGCTGAGAGAGACTCCTGTCTGCAACTTTGGAGAAGCTGCTGCCAGTCTGTGTAGACAACACTGAGCTAGATGGACCAAGGGTCTGACTAAGTATATGGCAGCTCCATATGTAAAACTTGGTGACACATCTAGCTGAATGGGAAAGGGACATAAGGTTGGGTTCAGCAAACTCCCCCCCACCCAAAAAGTACCCATCATCAGCCCAGAAGTTAGAATAGCTTGTGGATGAGCGGGTGTCTGTGGCCACGGAGGTCTAACCCCTCACTCTTGCCTTCTCTAGCACCCAAAGTCGCATGATTGACTCGGGGTTTCCAGAATTCCAAATCTCTCCAGGTGACTCTAAAGCAATTTTGAAGATTGCAAATGGTTGGAAAATATGGTGGGGAGGGGAAAATAGCCAGAAATAGCTTCACTCAAAGTTGGAAGTTCTACCAACACTCCTCTGATGAGCTCAGGAGAGCATATATGGTTCTTCATTTTATCATATCCCACAACAACCCTGTGTGGTAGGTTAGACTGCCAACCCTCCAGAACTGGCCTGCAGTCTGCAGGAACCAACATCCAGGTGGTTCTTAAGAGCAATCCTAGAGGTTTTAAGGGCTTTTGGAAAATGCAAGAAAGAGAAAATCTCCAGGAATCGCTTGAGTTGGCCAGCTGACCTGATATTGCCCCACCGTATAAGACCTTGGGATGTGCACGAACCAAATTCTCAGATTCAATTAGAATCCAAAGAGAAACCAGCCAAGTTGATTCAGATTTGAATCGATTCAAACTATATTGGCACCTTTTTGGACCAATTAGGGCACCTGGATGGTTTTACAAGGGTACCAACATCTAGTTATTTATTTAACATATTTCTATACCGCCCAAAACGTGTGTCTGGGCAGTTTACAATTGAAATCATATAAACATTAAAATCACTAACACTAAAATCACTTAAACCCAATATTAAAAACATAAATCTAATTAAAAGTCTTGGTGAACAAATATGTCTTCAGTGCCTTTTAAAAAGTTGCCAGAGATGGGGGGGGGAAGTCCCTAAATGGTCGTCGAATTGATTTGACTAAATTCAAATTTGAATCTGGCTGATCTGATTCAAATTGGAATCAAATGACCCTTTCAGGGTGATTCAATGTGACTTTGAATCGGCCAGATCTGAGTCGAATCGATTCAAATCTATTTATTTGCACATCCCTAATAAGTCCCGTTCTCCATTTTAAAATGTATTTTCATACTCCTATTTTGCTCTTTCATGAAGTTCCCAGGGGTCCCCCATGCAGGGAATGAATCAAGTATGCCACCACCGGGTTTTCCCGGTTCAGACCACCCGGGGAGTTTCCAGTTCATCATTATGAGAATTCAAGCGTGCCAAGTCTTAAGTGCTCAATTTTTATTTTATTTTTTTTAAAATAGAATCGAGAGGCATTTGAAACAGCAGATTATTAACACTTCCTCATGGGGTGACATCCAGGCCAGAAGTCTGGGAGCTTTTTTCTGATTTTTTTAACAATGTAAAACAGGAATAAAATCTCACCAGATGTATTTTCTCCCCCATTAAACTTTCTGTGTGGCAACCCCTGTCACCTTAGTGCAGACATCCTATTACAATTTGAAGCAATCGAATCTCTGGTGTAATTAAAATAAGAATAAAGGGAGCTTGCAAAAACCATTATCTGCACTGACTTTTCCAGGTAATTACTGGCTAATCACTAGCATGGGATGACCTGAATCCGATGTCTTGCTGAAAAGCAAGGTGTTTTTTTTTTTGGTTTTTTTTTTAAGGTGTGGGGGTTGGAAACATTCCAGAGCAAATCTCAGTTTCTGTGAAGATTCAGAGAACAGAATTCAAAAGTGGGATTGGTAGGTTACAACTTGCATGGTTTTTTCCCCAGGGGAGGGGAGTTCCACAGATCTTTTGGGACTGACTTCTGGATACATGTGTTGATGATTAAACAGCATAAAAAGAAAATAACTGAGAAACCTTCCTGCATGTAACCTTGTGAAAGATAGATGAGGAATATAATAAAGCGCAATAGCACATATTTCACTCATTTAGAATTTTAAAAGAGGCTGGATTTAACACATTAATGGAGGAGCAGAGGTACTAATTACTTTGACTACTTGGATGCTGAGAATGGATGGGAAGAACGGTGGTCTTGTGGTAGCAAGCATGAATTGTCCCCTTTGCTAAGCAAGGCCCACCCTGATTTGCATTTGAATGGGAGACTACATGTGTGAATGATCTAAGATATTCCCTTCAGGGGATAGAGCCATACTAGGAAGAGCGCCCACATGCTTGCATGCAGAAGGTTCTCAGTTCCCTACTTGGCATCTCCAAAATGGGACTGAGAAAGACTCCTGCCTGCAGTCTTGGAGAAGCTGCTGCCGTCTGTGTTAGGGGTGTGCACAAAACCAGGTTGGCTGGTTTGGTTTGAGTCCGAACCGGACTCGAACCGGATCAGGCATGTTTGGTTTTGGCACCCCCAATTTACCCTCTCCCCAGTTCGGTTCGGTTGGGGGTTCGTGATTAAAATAATAATTTTAAAATCCTCACTCATAACCTGGCCACGCAGACGCTCATTGGGCATGCGTGGTGGCCTCCAAAATGGCCACCACAACAGATGGCAAGTCCAGAATGGGCTGAAGGCTGCCTGAACTGGGTGATTTGGGCATAAATGGAGGCTGGTGGGGGTACGTCCCGGAGACCCACTTAGAACCCCCGGAACAGGACCAGGGGGTGCTGTTCGATATCGAGCCGGACCAATCTAACATACTGCAACCAGCTTTATGGGTCAGTTTAGGTGTCTGGGCAAGAAATTTTTCCAAGATTTCTCTACAAAAGTTTGTAATGGGACTGGGTAGGCATCTCTCAACTGAGCTGAGAGGAGACTATGTTCTTTGCTAGCTGACCACCAGATCTTCATGGTGAGATCTCGGTGTTCAGGGACAATACTGTAATACTGCTGAGATACGATCCTCCCCATCTCTGGCAAATAAAAAACACACACCTGAAAACCCATCTTTTCACCCAAGCTTCCTCAGCTTCCTAAATTGTTTTAGGTTTTAATCTCTGGTTTATTTTTAAATTGTTAAATTGTTTTAATGTTTTTGTATATGTTTTTAACTTGTGTTATGCTATTGTTAACCACCCAGAGATGAAAGTTTGGGGCGGTGTACAAATTTGATAAATAATAAATAAATAAATATGTTCTCCCTCACCATTATGCCCCCGCCTCCATGGGTGTGGAGGTCATACTGGGGTTTGGAACGACCCAGAATCGTGTCCTACATTTACACTGCTACTTGCATTAGGAATGTTCAGGGCAAGGTGTTCTACGGCTCTTGCAGGGATTTAGCAACTTTCCTTCCCTCTTTGAAAACTGATTCAAACCCTCAGCAACTCCCCAAGCGTAGAACAGGGCTTGCAAACTTCGATGGGCCAAGTGAACTGACGCCTTTGGTTTTTCAACTCCTGAGTTGGACATTTTCTTTGTTATGTAACATCTCTCCCTTGAAACTCTGCGATTCCAGACTGAACGCTGGTATGCATGTTCCAGACATAATTCTATGCTTCAAGTTCAAATGTCCACTTGAATCCTTGCTGTGAATGTCTGCTTCTGTCTCCAGATTGCCTTTCCATCTGGTAGTGTTTGTTCACTGTCAGAGCAGAAGAAAATAGGAGCATTTGCTTAACCTTTTCCCTAATGAGAAAAGTAATATACACAATGTTTTCCTTAGAAGTGCCACACTCTTTTCTTATATTTTCCCCATCACCAACGACAGGATGTGCAATGCATCTTGTTCTCCATTGTGAAACTCCATCCTGTACTTCCAGTTTTCTTTTTACTGAATCCTATAATGAAATAAATCGGAAACAGTCAGGCACTTATAGCCTTGTTTAGATTCTTCCTTTGATGTATTGTTACTCCAACTCAAAATATATAATTAACCCCTCTTTCATGTAGATCTAAACTCCTTCACTAATACTTATATTTGAGGAACAAAATACAGCTAGGTAGTCACTATATCTTGAAAACCTCTGATTCATAAAAATGTCTTGGGAACAGAGGCGTATCCAGGGAAAATAGCGCCTAGGGCAAGCACTGAAATTGCGCCCCCTGTCCAAACATCTGACACTCCTCTTTCAGACAGCTTTACCATAATATCAAATCAAAAATACAAGTCAAGCTCGTTAATCATTTAATATTTCAAAAACTATTTAGCAGTGGACGTAGCCAGACCAAAAAATGCTGGGAAACTACAGATTTTAGTATTTTGGGGCTCATGAAATACCCAAATACTATGTGGAGGTGTACTTGGAAAACTAAACAGAAGTGCCTGTCTAATTCTCTACTATGCATTGTAGCATAGCTATTACATTCATTTTAAAAATAAATGGAGAATTTGACTTTTCCCAGATACTCTGAAAATAATTAAAGGATATGCAGAGTCAACGGTGTCACTGCTTGGAATATATTCTAGTCTTTCAGAAAGACAGTGAAAACGAGAGAAAGAGAGCAAGGAACTCCCTGTGGGCCTTAACACTAAGGATTTCACACTGATTCAAAGACAAACTCACCATTAATAGCCATATGATTAAGACATCACATTTAACTCACTTATCACAAGAAGCAAAGTAAGAGCAAATGAATACAATTCTAGCTCATGAGCTTCAGCTCAGTATTCACAAGCCCTGATTCTCTGTACTTAGTGCCAAACTAAATATGCGTACAGTGACATATTAAAATTTTTTACCTGCAGCCCCTTCAGGGGGGCTTCCTAAAGGCCATGTGTAGGGGGTCTGCAACTGTTCCCCCTCCCCTTGCTGGCCTCTAGGGCCTCTCAGGGACCATTTGAGTATGTGCGGTGACCGTTTTTCAAAATAATTTTTTTTAAATGGCCGCTGAAAACAAAATGGCCACCGTGCATGCTCAAATGGCCTCTGCAAGGCCTGGCCTGGCCTGGCCTGGCCTATGGCCTCACAGAGGCCATTTGAGCATGCATGGTGGCCATTTTGTTTTCAGTAGCCATTTTTAATTTTTTTTTAATTTTTAAGAATGGCGCCCCCCCTTCAAGTGGCGCCCGGGGCACGTGCCCTGCCTGCCCCACCCTAGAGATGTCCCTGCTTGGGAAATGTTGGGTTGCAGCTGAAAAGATTACAGAGAATATATAAGGTTGTTGGTTTCTAATCCAGAGTTGAATCAAATGACTAAAGGAAAGATTTCATCCTTAATATAAAGGATGAAATACCAAAACTGATTGATTAAGTGCCGTCAAGTTGGTGTCGATTCTTAGCAACCACATAGATAGATTCTCTCCAGGATGATATTTTTATTGTACTTTTACATTTCTATCATGTTCTTCTTCTAAGGAGCCCAGAGCATTGTATCATCATATTATATGTATCATCAAAACAACCCTGTGAGGTAGGTTAGGCTGGCTCAAAGTCACTGAGTTAGTTTCATGAACAGGGATTTGAACTCAGGTCTCTCTAGTCCTAATCTAAAACTATATAAGCCCTGTACCAACCTGTCCCTGTACCAGACTGGCTTTTGCATAGGCTATGATCTCAGTATGCAACGTGCATTCTCATGAGTGACATAAATGATCTGTCGGATTTCAGAAAGCACAGTTCTATAAGTGGCTTTCCTCTGACTTCCTTCAACAAAGGCCAAGAGGAGAGCTGGTCTTGTGGTAGCAAGCATGAATTCTCCCCTTTGCTAAGCAGAGTTCACCCTGGTTGCACTTGAATGGGAGACTACGTGTGAGCACTGAATACAACAAATACAAATATGACAAATATTTATATACTGCTTTTCAACAAAATTTCCCAAAGTGGTTTACATATATATAATGGCTCCCTGTCCCCAAAGGGCTCACAATATTTTATTATAAAAGAAACATAAGCTTAGACCCCAGCAACAGCCACTGGAGGGATGTTGTGCAGGGGATGGATAGAGCCAGTTGCTCTGCCCCTGCTTAATAGAGAAAATTGCCACTTTAAAAAGGTGACTATAAGATATTCCCCTCAGGGGATGGGGCCGCTCTGGGAAGAGCACTTGCCTGCTTGTATGCCGAAGGTTCTCAGTTCCCTCCCTGGCAGCATCTCCAAGGTAGGGCTGAGAGAGAGACTCCTGCCTGCAACCTGGGAGAAGCCGCTGCCAGTCTGGGTAGACAATACTGAGCTAGATAGACCGAAAGTCTGACTCAGTATATGGCAGCTTCACATCTTCCTGTGTGTTTTCTGAGAAGTAACCTCTCTTTTTGTATCTGCAGGATGCGTGGAGTGACCAGAAAGGGCGCCTGCACATGGATTCCCAGCAAAACTACAAACTCCTTGGAGCACATAAAGCTCCAGAGGGACTCTATCTGCTCTTTAAAAGGCCCTTTGGAACGTGTGACCCCAAAGACTATCTCATAGAGGTACACACTCTTTCTAGAATGGTTTTTATACTTGTGTGTTTTTAATGGCTTGATTTTGTTACGGTTTTAACATTTCTATTGGAACCTGCCTTGAGATGTAATATGGGAGATTATATACAAACGTAACGAAAGACACACAAACCGACAGTCACAGGATGTTGGAAGTCCTTAGTCCAAGCCCTGCGTGGTGATGGACTTTGAATCTTCCAACAAAGGAGAGCTGGCCCATCCACTAGGCAAAGTAGGTGGTTGTATAGGGCGCCAAGCAGGGAGGGGCGCCAATGGTCTGGGTCAACAGTCTGGGCCTGGGGCAGCAACCTGTGGGGTGCACTGTTCCACCCCTGCTCCCTTCAGCCTCAGGCGTGGCCGTGCACCTCCTGTCGGAACATAGGAAGCTGCCGTATTCTGTCTCAGACCCTTGGTCCATCTAGTATTGTCCACACAGACCGGCAGCGACTTCTCCAAGGTTGCAGGCAAGAGGCTCTCCCGGTCCTCTCTGGAGATACTTGGGAGAGAACTTGGAACCTTCTGCATGAAAGTGCTCTTGCCCTGGTTGCATATCAATGGGAGACTCCATGTGTGAGCACTGGAAGATCTTCCCCTCAGGGGATGGAGCCGCTCTGGGAAGAGCAGAAGAAGGTTCCCAGTTCCCTCCCTGGCAGCATCTCCAAGACAGGTGCTGTGAAAAAAGGGGTGCAGACCTTGTTGAAAATGTCCATGAGCATTGGTACCCAAATGGTACCAACCACCTTAGCTGGTTCATGTATTACTGTATTACTTACAGATGTGCCACCGGCTTTTCGTTCCAGGATGGCACTGTGCACCTGATCTATGCGATTCTGGAGAAACCGGTCCCTTCCCTCGAAGACATCAACATGTCCGGGATCCTCCGGAAAGGCCTACAAAGAGTACAGTTACTGAAGCCCAATATTAGCCTTCCTGAGCTGCCTGGGAACCTGAAAACCATGGAGATCAGAGCCCCAGATGTGGTCATCCCCAACCAGGAGACCACATATTGGTGCTACATGACAGAGCTTCCAGACGGCTTCCCAAAGCATCACATTGTCATGGTGGGTAGAGGTCATGATCCGGAGGGGGTCCTCCAGTATCACCTCAACACCTTGATGTCTGCTATAACTTCCCTCTTTTCCCCCTCTGTGAATTTGTCTAAGTCCCTTTCAAAGCCATCCAAGCTGGTGGCCATCGCCACATCCATTGGAAGAGAATTCCACAGGTTAGGAACAGAGGAAGCTGCCATATACTGAGTCAGACCATTGGTCCATCTCGCTCAGTATTGTCTACCCAGACTGGCAGCGGCATTTCCAAGGTTGCAGGCAGGAATCTCTCTCAGCCCTTTCTTGGAGATGCTACCAAGGAGGGAACTTGGAGCCTAGATGCTCTTCTCAGAGCAGCTCCATCCCCGAAGGGGAATATCTTCTAGTCTCCCATTCATATGCAACCAGGGTAGACCCTGCTTAGCAAAGGGGGCAAGTCATGCTCGCTGCCACAAGGCCAGCTCTCCTCTCATTGTTAAGGGCTTCTCTCCTGCTGTCACTCCCCTGCAACTGGTATTTAGAGGCATCTTGCCTCTGAGGCTGGAGGAGGCCTAGTAGCCATTGATAGACCTGTCCTCCATGGATTTGTCCAAGCCCCTTTCAAAACTGCCCAAGCTAGTGGCCATCACCACATCCAGTGGCAGAGAATTCCATAGGTGAATGCCCTCTCTCCTGCTGTTGCTCCCTTGCAACTGGTATTCGGAGGCATCTTGCCTGTAAAGCTAGAGGAAACCGTCCCTCTTCCCTGCCCCCATAAAGTAAAGTTGTGACGTCGAGTTGGTGTCGACTCGTGGTGCCCACAGAGCCCTGTGGTTGTCTTTGGTAGAATATAGGAGGGGTTGACCACTGCTATCTCCTGCTTAATGTAAGATAAAAATCTCCCCATCTCCTGAACAGTATGAGACGATGCCTTTCAGCATCTTCCTATATCGCTGCTGCCCGATAGAGGTGTTTCCCATCCTCTGGGAAACATACTAGCGGGAATTCGAACCGGCAACCTCTGGCTCGCTAGGCAAGTCACTTCCCCGCTGCGCCATTACTACTTGCAAATATCAGATTGGAAAGGGGGCAGGGGCCTCCCCCCACGAAGAATGTGGCAAGGCAGCAGAATGTCGTAGGCTACTCCTGGTGGTAGTGAATGCCTAGGTATAGTGTGAAGAGGCCGCCCAGTCCTTGCAGATCCCGGGAGAGAGGAAAGAGGACATTCCCTCCAGCCATGCATAATGCTGCAAGCCTCTCCGATGCCCGCCTCTTAACGTGAGCTCAGCCATCCTCACAACTGCCGTGTGCACTTGACTTCCTTCCCTTCCAGGGCTTGGGTGAGCCGCTTCGAAATCGGAGAAGGGAGCTAATGAGGGGGGAATGTCAATCAGCCGGGAGGGCCGTTCCAGCAGGACGCCTGAGTCATCAGTCGCCTCGCCTGTCGGAGGCGGGCAGAGTGGTGACTCGGCAGATTTCAAAGTCACGGCTGCCCACGGGACGAGCCCTGCCCGAGGGGTTAAAAAAGAGAGGAGGTGTGGATGTGGAAGAGATGGCGGCAGGGGGGGAAGTGGTGGCTGGAGGCATGCAATTAGGAGCGAGGAGCCCATTTCCCTGGGCACCATCGCTAATTACTGCTGCAGAGGAATTGGGCACCCCGAGGCAGATGCTGTCAGGTCAGCTCCAGCACAACCGAGGGCAGGCTGCAGAAAGAGCAGCAGGGCGGCCCTTCCTTGAGGCCGGGTGAGGTGCATTCCTCAGGCTCTGGGTTCTTGGGGCGCCAGCCAGAAGATCGGGCGCTGCCTTCTGCTGGGTCGGACCTTTGGCCCATCTAACTCAGTCCTGTCTCCGCTGACTGTTGGACAGGTTTGTCCCGTGGCTACTAGTCTGAGGGCTACTGGCCACCTCCAGCCACAGAGGTAGGATGCCACTCAATCCCAGGTGCAGGGGAGCAACAGCAGAAGAGGGGGCGTGCCCTTTCTTCTTGCCGGTTGGCTCCCCAGAGACATCTGGTGGACCACTGTGGGAAACAGGATGCTGGACTAGATGGGCCTCCTTGGGCCTGAGCCAGCAGGGCTGTGCTTATGTTCTTATGCCTGGCAGTGGTTCTCTAGGATTTTCAGGCAGGAGTCTCTCCTGGCCCTGCCAGGAAGACTCTGCCAGAGATTGAACTGGGACCTTCTGCATGCAAAGCAGATGCTCTACTGCAGGGATTCCCAATGTTGGTTCCCCAGATGTTACTGGACTTCAACTCCCATAATCCTCACCCCAAGTGGCCTTTGGTTGGGGATTATGGGAGCTGAAGTACAATAACATCTGGGGACCCAAGGCTGGGAATCCCTGCTGTACAGCCCCCTCGCCGGTGTGAGAGGTCATCTAACTAGAAGCAATCCACTACCACGGAAATGATCACGGTAGTTTGGAACCTTCCTTGGTTAGGATCCACAGTCTTAGGAACATAGGCAGCTGCCTTCTGCTGTGTCAGACCTTTGGTCCATCTAGCTCAGTGTTACCCACACAGGCTGGCAGTGGCACGCCAAGGTTTCAGGAGGGAGTCTCTCTCAGCCCTGTCTTGGAGA
The DNA here is from genome assembly GCF_027244095.1 of Hemicordylus capensis. Classification (NCBI taxonomy): domain Eukaryota; kingdom Metazoa; phylum Chordata; class Lepidosauria; order Squamata; family Cordylidae; genus Hemicordylus; species Hemicordylus capensis. The sequence continues at coordinate 2,309,432 of NC_069673.1, read as the reverse complement.
TGCTGCCAGGGATCGAACCCGGGACCTTCTGCATGTAAGCAGATGCTCTCCCGCTGAGCTGAGGCCCCATCCCCAAAGCGGAATATCTTCTAGCGTCCATCTGTAGTCTCCCATCCCAATGCAAACCAATGCGGAGCCTGCTTAGTTGGCCGGAGGTTGTTGCTTATTGTGTTACATTCCTGTCGGCTCGATGATTGGAACAAAATGAAGATTCCATTCCTGCTTGGCAAACGGGACCATTTGTGCTTGCTACCACAAGACCACCTCTACCCAGTTCAAAGTCTGCTGTGGCCGTCGGCTGCTATAGAACCAGAGAATGTTTGAGTTGGACTTGGGGGTTCTCTCGGCCAGCTCAGTGTGGGAATCTGCAACAGCATCAACACAGAGACATAGGAAGCTGCAATACACCGAGTCAGACTGTTGATCCATCTAGCTCAGGATTGTCTGCACAGACTGGCAGCGCCTTCTCCCAGGTTGCAGGCAGGAGTCTCTCTCCCAGCCCTATCTCGTTGGAGATGCTGCCAGGGAGGGAATTTGGAACCTTCTGCATGCACAGAGATCAGTGTTCCCTCTAACAGGGACTCCCAGATGTTGTGGACTACAACTCCCAGAATCCCCAAGCAAAAGCCATTATAGAGGGGGTCTCTGGGAGTTGTAGTCCACGGCATTTGGGAATCCTTGTTCGAGGGAACACTGATGCAGATGCTCTTCCACTGAGCTCTGGCCCATTCCCCTAAGGCAGGTTTTCCCGACCTGTGGTTGCGAACTACAACTCCCATCATCCCCAGCTGCATCTGGAGTACCACAGGTTGGAATCTCTTTTAGCGCTCACATGTAGTTACCCATTCGAACCTAGGTTGTTCCTGCTTAGCAAAAGGGAACATTCCTGTTCGCTCTCACAAGACCAGCTCTCCTCCTCCTCCTCCTCCTCTAAGGAAGGAAGCTGCCAAATACTGAGTCTGACCCTTGGTCCATCTAGCTCAGTATTGTTTACACAGACTGGCAGCGGCTTCTCCCAGGTTGCCGGCAGGAATCTCTCTCGGCGCTCTCTTGGAGATGCTGCCAGGGAGGGAACTTGGAACCTTCTGCATGCAAACGGGCAGATGCTCTTCCCAGAGCAACCCCATCCCCTTAGGGGAATATCCTACAACACATACATGTAGTTTCCCATTCAAATGCAAACTGGAGTGGACCCTGCTTAGCAAAGGGGACAATTCGTGCTCACTACCACCAGACCAGCCTCTGCATGAAAGCCCCTGACGGCCATTGACTGGTGCCCTCTTTCGTTTCAGTATGAACCGGTGATCACCGAGGGCAACGAAGCCATAGTCCACCACATGGAGATCTTCCAGTGTGCTGCGTCGTTTGAAACTTTCCCGCGCTACAGTGGGCCCTGTGATTCCAAGATGAAGCCCGAGCGTCTGAACTACTGCAGGCATGTGCTGGCTGCCTGGGCCATGGGCGCCCAGGTGAGGCAATGAGGTTTTTGGCCAATGCATTCCTCAAACCCCATCCATCTCTCTCTCTCTCCCCCCCACACACCCCTTCCTTCCATTTCTCCATTGATTTTATTTCCCAGGCGAGAGAGCATAGTTGGTACTCTTTACTGAACCAGGCTGGCCTCTGTCTACCCCTCCCACCAAAGAGGATAGGGACCTGCACATGATGTGCACATCCTTTCCCCTTCCCAGCATATGGGCGCAACTCCCTCGGTGACTCTGGGTCGGTCACTTCTCTTTCAGCCTAACCTTCCTTGCAGGGCTGTTGTGAGGATAAACATGACCATGGACTCTGGGCTAGGGATGTGCAAACAGGTTTAACGTCGAACCGGTTTGGTTCGACCATTCGGTCTGACCCCAGACCGAACACCCCCCTACCATTCGGGGGTATGTAAAAAAAAAAAAAAATCACGAATCCCCCTCCTGAACCGGAGGGGTGGGTGGGTTGAGGTGGTGCCGGACCAAACTGGCCTGGTCCATTTTGAGTCTGGTCCGGATTCGAACCAGCCGGTTCCATGCAAACCCCTACTCTGGGCTCCTCGGAGCAAAAGTGGGGCAGAAATGTAAAAGTAAAAATGGGAATTGTAGCCAAAACCAGCTCGAGGGCTGAAGTTATGAAGCCCGATTTTGGACTGTAAACTCCGGGGGACAGAGATCTATTTTTTTGCCATGTGACTCCACTGAGCTCTGGGTACGCTGATGGTGCTACATAGGAGAAGAATGTGAAGGAGATCTTCTCCGGGGCAATACTCCTCCACTGGGAAGGGGAAGTGGCCAGCCGGGCTGCAAGCCCCATAAGCAAAATTGATGAAGTTGATCTTGAATTTAACATCAAGCAACATTCAGTGGCCACTCTGAGATATGCAAAGATGTACTGAAAAATGCCACAAGTTTTAGTGACACTCCTTCAAATTCTTACAGATGCTTCACCTGGGTATACCTCTCCAAATTCCCCTTCCCCTGGAAAATAGGTCTGTGCCACCTGAAAATATGTCCCTGAGGGTTGTGCAGCCCTTGGGCCATATTTTTGAGTGGCAAAGAGGGCTTCCAGGGAAATGGGAGGGTGTCAAGAATTGTTCCTTCCTGCTGCACCTGTGCAGTTAGTTGGGAAGTTCTGTAAGGCTTCTTTTGCTACACAGGTGCATCCTTGCTCTGTATGTCAGTGCAGTTCCCGTTACACGTTGTCGAAAGCAAAATTCAAAATGTGTGTTAGGGATTTCACTCCAATGAACTTGGATTAACTTGGAAATTGGAATTTCACTCCAATTAACTCGGATTCGAGTTTGAAACCATTGAATCGATTTGCTTGAATTGATTTGAATTTGTTCAAATGTTGAATCGGATCTGGTCACATTTGACCAAATTCAATTTGAGTCTGGGCAAATGCGAATCAATTGGAGCCAATCTCCACTCCATTCCATGGTTTCAAACTCAAACCAATTTGAATCTGATTTGAATTCAGATGGCTTATTGGGAGAATTGTGCACATGCCTATCGTGCGTCAGCAGAAAAACCAGAGTGAACGAGGAGGGGAAGTGAGCATGCACTAGCCTCAATCTGGGTAGCAGGGCAGTTCCCGACCCAGACTCTGTATGCAGCCCTGCATCGACTTGAGCAGAGGAAAATCACATCCCGCCCTGCCCTGCCCTGCCCAGATTGCAGCTAGCAGGCAATCACTTCACCTTCCTTCTGTTTCGATTTTTGCCAGCACACCCCTGTTTCTCAGGACAGGGCTGAGAGGCTGGCTGGCTGCTCTTCCTACCTGGCTGCCGGCCGTGAGAGCAAGCCCCCTGGTTTGATCCGTGAGAGGCACCTGTGTGCTGCCGGAGTGGGCGGGATGAATGTGTGCCCTTCCTTAGTGGTGGGCCAGGTGGATAAAGAATCGTTCTAAGCCGCTTTCTGTCAGTGATGATTTCTATCCCGCCTTTCCAAAAATGGCTCGGGGCTGTTTACACAGAGAAACAATAACTAAATAAGATGGATCCCGTTCCCCAAATGGCTCGTAATCTAAAAAGAAACAGAATATTAGACCCTAGCAACAGCCACTGGAGGGATGCTGTGTAGGTTTGTGCGGATCCGGTCCGGCGGTTCAGTCCGGGGGTTCGTGATTGAACCGAACCACCCCTCCGGTTCCGTCGGACCAGAACTGGACCGCCGGGTCCGGTCTGGCAGCTCCACGAATTTTTTTTTTTAATTTAAACGTAAAACAAGTACCTGTAGTCCCCTCGGGGTGTGTGTGTGTTCTGTAGCCACGAATGTGTGTGTCCGCACGGGTTCCCTCGCCCCCCACCGGCCTTCTTCATCACCCCCGCAGCCGGGTAAGCAAAACCTTTTTGGCCCTTTCGGGCCTCCGTAAAAGCAAGCGGCCGCCGCGCATGCGCAAATGCCCTCTACGAGGTGGGCATCAGGTGTGACTAGTTCCCATTCTTCTTCTCCAGTCCCATCTGCCCTCCCTCTCTCACTCCACCCCGCCGCAGCGTTCACCCCTGGGACACGGGTGGGTCATTCCCTGGCCCCTTGGTGCCCTGCTGCTTGGGTACCGTGCCGCCGTTTCCACCCTGAAGTCTGTGGCCAATCATCCCACCAACTCTCCCTCCCTCCCTCTGCTTCTGACAGGCTTTTTACTACCCCGAAGAGGCAGGACTTGCCTTTGGAGGTCCCAGCTCCTCCCGCTATCTGCGCCTGGAAGTTCACTACCACAATCCCCTGAAGCTCAAGGGTAAGTGGGGCTTGGGGCCTCATGTAGATGACTGCATCTGTGTTGTGGGCCACGGGGGGGGGGTGGTGGTCCTCTGGGAGGAACATGGGAAGCTGCCATATACTGAGTCAGACCATTGGTCGGTCTAGCTCAGGATTGTCTTCACAGACTGGCAGCGGCTTCTCCAAGGCTGCAGGCAGGAGTCTCTCTCCCAGCCCTCTCTTGGAGATGCTGCCAGGGAGGGGACTTGGAATCTTCTCTTCCCAGAAGCGGCCCCATCCCCTGAGGGGAATATCTTGCAGTGCTCACACGTGTAGTCTCCCATCCAAATGCAAAGCAGGGCAGACCCTGCTTAGCCAAGGGGACAATTCATACTCGCTGCCACAAGCCCAACTCTCCTCACCGTTGCCTTGGGGAGGCTTCCTGTCAAGTTCATCCCACTTGGCTAGAACACTTCTCACAAGGGGTGGGTGGGATGGAGCCTCACCTGTTGAATGTCTGGCTGCTTGGCAGTTGCCATAGACGTGCCAGCAGAAAGTAGCAACTCATTTCCCTAATATTTCTTGCACTATCAAGCCATTAAAAAATCCGGGGTTGCTTCCAGTAGTCACCTGGCAATCGGTGCTGATTCCAGAGACTCTGGGCGAATTCAGAAGGGTTGGCAACCCTAGGAAACGGCCATTTGTCCCTCTCTCAGGGCCTGTGTGTCGGGCCCCCCTGGTTGCTCCCTGTCAGAAATGATGCTCCTTTGTTGTCTGACGGAACTTGGTTTTGCAGCGCTGGACACTTCAGCGGCATCTTTCACCATAATGAGCTGTGTCAGGCACTCCTGGGTTCCCTGTGATTCGACAGGGGCAGGCCGAAACGGAGAGGCAAAGAAACACGAAGCGGTTGCATTTATATAAAACTCCCAAGTTGTTTGCTCCTTGACTCCCTGGGGAGTATTTTTAGAAACCCAGAGCATCTGCGCTGCTCTTCCATCACTTCACACACGCAGAGTGTTGGGTGCTATAAATAAGGGCTGGTGTGTGTGGGGGTCTGGTTTGTTCCTTTTAGCTAATAACACCTCCCTGGTTATTCTTAGCCTCTGGATGTGCCCAACCTGGAGACAGAGGCTTGGGGGAAAGAGTTAAGAAGTCGTCCCCAGGGCTTCCTAATCTTGGCTTGCCGGATGTGGTTGCTGTTGGACTACAAAGCCCATCGTCCCCCAGCACCAGGGGCGGCTCCATAACTGAGCATCCTGGACAGGGACTGCTGGCATAAAAAGCAAAAACTATACGGCCAGCATATAAGCTGCAAACTGCAAGCATTCCTCAGTAGAGATTTACCAGGTTTAAAGGAGGCAAAGTAAAACAAAATTAAAACAACAACACAGAATGCTGTCCTTGCCTTGGCGTCGACTGGAAGCCGGTTCCACTGACAGTACGGCTTAGACTGACCAATGATTTGACTCAGCATAAGGCAGCAGATTCCACAAGGCTGCTGGCATTAATAATGATAATAATGATAATAATAATAATAATTCGATTTCTATACAGGCTTTCCAAAAATGGCTCAGGGCAGTTTACACAGAGAAATAATAAATAAATAAGGTGGCTCCCTGTCCCCAAAGGGCTCACATTCTAAAAAGAAATATAAGATAGACACCAGCAACAGTCACTGGAGGGATGCTGTGCTGGGGGCGGATAGGGCCAGTTGCTCTCCGCCTGCTAAATAAAGAGAATCATCACGTTAAAAGGTGCCTCTTTGCCAAGTTAGCAGGGCCTTCACCTCCATGTCCTTCTCCACCCACCGCTGATGACACCCCCAGCGTGCTTCCCTGTGCATCCAAGGTTGCTGGCAGGAATTTCTCTCAGCCGTAGCTGGAGATGCTGCCCAAGAGGAGACTTGGAACTTTCTGCATGCAAGCAGGCAGATGCTCTTCCCTGAGCAGCCCCATCCCCAAAGGGGAATATCCTTACAGCACTCGCACATGTGGTCTCCCATTCAAATGCAAACCAGGGCAGACCCTGCTTAGCAAAGGGGACAATTCATGCTTGCTCCCACAAGACCAGCTCTCCTCTGGTGCGGAGGCAGATCCCCAAAATTCTAGTCTTGGCCACTGCCAGTCGCAACAGCCGTTGTGGCTTGGAGATATTAGGCAGGGGGCCTTTTCTAGGCTTGCCCCAGAACTTTGGAACTCATTCCCTGACAAGATTAGAGCCTCCCCATCTCTGGCTGGTTTTAAGTACAATTTGAAAACCTCTCTGTTGAACCAGACGTTTCGTTCTTAGTTTTAAAGTTTGTTTTTCATCTATCTTTTTAACTGTTTTGATGCAATGTTTATTTGTTGCTTGTGTTTTAAAGCTGTAAGCTGCTCAGAGATTTATATTATGGGGTGGTATAAAAATGCACTAAGTGAATAACAAGTAATAAATAAATCGGTTGCCTAGTTGCAGGCATCTGTGTGCCAGGAGAGATGGTCTGGTGCTAAAGTCACGTGTGCTGTCAAGTTGGTGTTGACTCCTGGCGCCCACAGAGCCCTGTGGTTGTCTTTGGTAGAATACAGGAGGGGTTGACCATTGCCTCCTCCCGCACAGTATGAGATGATGCCTTTCAGCATCTTCTTATATCAAGGAGTTTCTTGACTGCAAGGAAATCAGTCGAGATTTGCAAGCGCATTCTCATGTAAAGCAGAATTGCGGGTCTAATGGTGCTGCACTTCTGTGCCCCCTCATCTGCTCTCTGGCCCAAATTTGGACATACTGGAGAGAAGGTGACCTTGGTGGTCTGAAGGACAGCTTTCATAGCCAATCATGCTGGGGTTGAGGGAGGAGCTTCCTCCCTCAACTCCGGCTCCAGGGGAAGCAGCCTGCGGTTCCAAATTTGGACCTACCGCAGGCTGGACCCTTGGGAAACTCAGTACAACCCGAGGGTTCGGATTGGAGTTCCGAATCTGAACCCTCGGTATTGTCGCCGTGCCTAACCCCATTTGCCTGCATTCGGACGTAACGTCCAAGGAACCGTTGGCCCATTCAACTGTGGTTCCATGTTACGTGTGAATGTGGCCAGTGGAACAGTCTGCCTCATGCAGTGGCGAACTCTTCTTTGCTGGGGTTGTCCGGCAGAATCTGGACAGGCATCTCTCAGGGATGGTGCTGAAGGCCTTCAAGGGGATCAGGCACATTTTCTATTGGCCCTGAGGCAGGACTAAAACCAAGTGGTCTAAAGCAGGGATTCTCAACGTTGAGTCCCCAGATGTTATTGGACTTCAACTCCCATAATTCCCAACCAAAGGCCACTGGGGCTGGGGATTGTGGGAGTTGAAGTCCAATAACATCTGGGGACCCAACGTTGAGAATCCCTGGTCTAAAGTACAAGGGAGCATTTTATTTATTTATTTATTTATTTATTTGATATACCACTCCTCTAAAAATGGCTCAGGGTGGTTAGATTCAGGCTAGGCGTTGGGAGGAAGTTCCTGGCTGCCAAATATCTGCTGTATTTCCACTGGAACAGGCTGCCTTCCAGCTCTAAAATTCTATCATTCTAAACCAGGCCTGTTCTACTTCAGCCTTCCTGCAGATGTTGGCCTACAACTCCCATAATCCTTGGCTATTGGCTACTGTAGCTGGGGATTATGGGAGTTGCAGTCCAAAAACAGCTGGGTGGGGGCTAAGTTGAGCAGGCCTGTTCTAACCTTACTTCTGTGTAAATACAGGATCATTTGCTTCTCCCGCAGTGTTGCTTTGTAGACTGTTGGTGTTTAGCAGCATATTATACATCTAGTAGAGAACTACAGCTACAGAGAGTTTATAATTTATTTGATCATTGAATATTTATTTATTTAATATATTTTTATACTGCCCCCAAATGCAAATTCTCTGGCTAGTTTGTTGCAAAGATATACCCCAAAAGTTGACAAGATTTATCACCCTTAAAAACTCATGTGGGGGCTTTGATAAATAGCTTCCTGGTGCCCACTTGGGATGTGCGCATTGATTTGAAGCCACATCGATGCAACTTGAATCTGTTTGATATGAGTGATTTGATGGTATGGGCTATGCAGAAGTGGGGCTTTTGGGTTGTTGTTTTTTTAACAACTCTCATCAATATAGATCTTTTCCCTCAGCAGAGCTCACAAATTTTGACCTTCAGGACCATCTCGAGGGATGAATGCTCACAATGATTTTTGGGAAGCTCTATCCTCCAGAGATGGTTGCATTCTGCAGTCACAACTTTCTGTGTGTGATTGCCCATTCTTTATCCCTACCCCCAAATGATTAGGGTGAAATTGCAGTCACTTTTGCACGGAGGAAGGGGTCAGAGTAAAAAGGAACAAATAGTCGTAGTCTCTCCGTGGAGTAATCTTTGGAGGAAGTACTTGATCATTTCCATTTCTGCTCCTCTGACAGCTTCCATAAATTTTTATAGTAGCTTTTGTGTTTTGAACTTTCCAAAGTTTTAAAAACACCATTGCATATTTGGCCACTGCAGGACAATACAAACATGATAGCACACTGAAAGCTGTAGATTTTGCAATGCTATTGCCGCTTTCCCATCTGTAGGGTGTAGATCCTGTCAAAATCGCCAGGAGCATTCATCTGCCCAGATGGCACCAACCACCCCAGCGGACTCATGGACTCTCTTTTGCCTTCACCAGACCACCGCGATTCCTCAGGGATCCGCCTCTACTACACAGCCTCTCTCCGACCGAATGATGCTGGCATCATGGAACTGGGCTTGGTATACACCCCGGTGATGGCCATCCCACCTGGCGAAAGCAGTTTCAACCTGACGGGATACTGCACTGATAAATGCACGGAGATGGTGAGTTCAAGAGAAACCAATGGGGCCAAGCTCTTTCTGTTGGCCGGAGGGCATTCACTCATGCCGATTCACAGTTCGGAGACTGCATTTCATGGCCTTGGATCCAGGAGACGCCCAATTGCGGGGCGGGACAGATAGTTCCAGGGATGAGACAGGGTGGGGAGAACCCAGGATGCAGCTGGCAGATGGTGCTTGGGACGCTGGAGTTGTCTCTCCTGGCAGGAGAACCAGGGGGACATAGGAACATAGGAAGCTGCCATTTACTGAGTCAGGCCCTTGATCCCTCTAGCTCAGTATTTTCACAGACTGGCAGTGGCTTCTCCAAGGTTGCAGGCAGGAATCTCTCTCAGCCCTATCTTGGAGATGCGCCAGGGAGGGAATTTGGAAACTTCTGCTCTTCCCAGAGAGGCTCCATCCCCTGAGGGGAATCTCTTCCAGTGCTCACACATCAAGTCTCCCTTTCATATGCAACCAGGGTGGACCCTACTTAGTTAAGGGGACTTGAGCCATGATCTCCACCATGACCTGAAGGCACAGGCAAGGCCAACCCAGGGCAGTCAGGATTTCAGCACCCTGGAGAGTTCCCTGTGAATAAGCTGCTCGAACAAGGAGAAGAGCTGGAGTGAGGTTTTAAACAGCTTCCCAGGCCAGGCTTCAGCACCCTGGAGAGCACCCAGGGTGCCTCTTTAGGGGATGGCCCCATAAGGCACAGGTCCCCAGGGAATTGCTCAGAGCCCCGAATCTCCTCCTGCATGACTTCGTCCAGAAAGGTAGCACAAAAGAGGAGGCATCTGCACAGAGCAGAGGGGAGAGCTCCTAGCCTTCGGCTCTCTGCTGCTTCCACCTTCATAGTATAATAATAGGCACTTTTTTAAAAAAAGAGCAGCTATTCATGGGCAGGTGTGATTGGGTGTAGTTATCTAAAGGAGGGCTGTGGGCTCAGGCCTAGATCCCTGAAAACATGCCCCTGTGTGGAAGGAGATCGTAAATCTCTCCAGGAGAGCTTTCAGTACCCAGGCTCCCAGCCTGCACAGCAAAGAGATGGAAAGGCCCTGTCCTGGAACCTGGCACTCTTCCTCCGCCCCCTCGAGGTTCAGGTGGAATTGCGGTATTTGAAGTGGAAGAGGCTGCTTCATTGGGGCTCGCAGGCCCAGTGAATGCTGATGTCAGGACCTCTGGTTCTGGGGTCTCCTGCCTGGCTGGTGGGTCAGACCGAACTCTACTGCTCCAGGCAGGGAGGCAGGACATCCAGCAGTCATAGGCAGCTTGCGATGTGTCTTTGCAGCCAACCGTAGAATCCTAGAATTGAAAGGGACCTTGGAGGTTTTCTAGTCGTCGTCCCCACCCAGTGCAGGAATCTGCTACTACATCCCTGGCATGGGGTTACCCATCTCCTCCTCCTCCCTTTCCCTCTTTTCTATAGTAAAATCATAGCTTTTTAGAGCTGGAAGAGATCCCTATTCCAACCCCCTGCTCAGTGCAGCAATCTGCAGGAGGAGAGCTGGACTTGTGGTAAGTAAGGGTTGTGCCGTTGAGTCTGTGTCAACTCCTGGCGCCCAAAGAGCCCTGTGGTTGTCTTTGGTAGAATACGGGAGGGGCTGACCATTGCCATCTCCCGCGCTGTGTGAGATGATGATGCCTTTCAGCATCTTCCTATATTGCTGCTGCCCGATAAAGGAGTTTCCCATAGTCTGGGGAACAGACCAGCGGGGATTTGAACCAACAGCCTCCTGCTCTCTAGGCAGATTGAATTGTCCCCTTTGCTAAGCAGGGTCTACCCTGTTTTGTATTTATATAGGAATGTAGGAAGCTGGCATATACTGAGTCAGACCATTGGTCCATCTAACTTAATGTTGTCTTCACAGACTGGCAGCGGCTTCTCCAAGGTTGCAGGCAGGAATCTCTCACAGCCCTATCTTGGAGATGCTGCCAGGGAGGGAACTTGGAATCTAGATGCTCTTCCTAGAGCGGCTCCATCCCCTAAGGGGAGTATCTTACACTGCTCACACTTCTAATCTCCTATGCAACCAGGGTGGACCTGGTTGAATGGAGACTACATGTGAGTGCTGTAAGGTATTCTCCTTAGAGGAGGAGACCATAACTTAGCGGAAGAACACCTGCCTGCTTGCATGCAGAAGGTTTCAAGTTCCCTCCCTGGCTTCTCCAAGATGGGGCTGAGAGAGACTCCTGCCTGCAAGCTTGGAGAAGTTGCTGCCAGTCTGTGAAGACAATACTGAACTAGATGGACCAAGGGTCTGACTCAGTAGATTGCAGCTTCCTATGTAAGCTTCAGCAGTATCCCTGGCAGATGCAGCCTCCTTTGAAAGGCTCCACAGAAGGAGAGTTTGCCAGTGAATGGGCCAGACCTTCTCATGCAACAGAGAGTTGTCAAACAGCTCTTACAGTCAGGAAACGACCAATGACTGCAAAGCCCCTGGACATATTTAAGCACACAGCTCTGTCAGTGTGTAAAGAGAGCCAGCGTGGTGTAGTGGTTAGAGTGCTGGACTAGGACCGGGGAGACCCGAGTTCAAATCCCCATCCACCCATGAAACTAGCTGAGTGACTCTGGGCCAGTCACTTCTCTCTCAGCCTAACCTACTTCACAGGGTTGTTGTGAGGAGAAACTCAAGTATGTAGTACACCACTCTGGGCTCCTTGGAGGAAGAGCGGGATAGAAATGTAATAATAATAATAATTTATTATTAGGGTACCAGTTTGCTCTATAAAAGCAGCCCGTCCATCCCTTCTGTTGTGCATTTTGAGCAAAGATTGAGGAGCCGTCTCCAGGTGTTCACAAACCACAGGAAGCCCCTCGGAAGGATTTCCTCCTTGATTGCCCTCTGCTTGGAATTGCCTTCTGAAGAGTTGCACCTTATCAAAAGAGGCCATTTCAGCATCTATTGAGGCCTCCAACGCAGAGATAGATTTGCATTTCTGTGCAAAATGGGTTTGACTCTCAGATGCCTGCCTGTCGGCTAAGCAGAAAAAGAGGAGGAGGAGATACCGGGGAAACTGAGAGGGAAGGGAAGATTTGGATCTCGCCTCAAAGCAAGGGCTGGTTCCGCACTCAAGCAGGGAGGACCTTTTTATGGTGGTGGGAGAGAAGTGTGTTTGTTTGTTTACATGTATATCCTGCTCTTCCTCCAAGGAGCCTAGAGAAGTGAACATGGTTATTGCTGTTCTCACAACAACCCTGTGAGGTAGCGAAAGGCTGAGAGACTGCCCCAGAATCACCCAGTGGATTTCATGGCTGAGTGGGGATTTGAATGCGGGTTATGTTGCTGATATAAATCAGGAGTTCGCAAAATTGGCTCCCCTGTTGTTGATGACTACAACTCCCATCACCTCCAGCCAAAGGCCATTGCATCTAGGGATGATGGGAACTGTAGTCAACAACATCTGGAAGCCCCAAGTTGGGAACCATGCCATAATGTTAAATGAAAAGCTCCTCTTAACTCTTCAGTCATTAAACTGCCCAGTTGTTCCATATTATGAAGTCAACCTGCTCTCTGCTTTTCATTGTTTGGAACGACCCAAAAGCATTTACATTTATTTGAATGTTATCTTCAAGGCTTTGCCAGAGACTGGAATTCACGTCTTTGCTTCTCAACTTCACACCCATCTGACCGGAAGACGTGTGGTTACGGTGTTATCACGACAAGGGAGAGAACAGGAAATCCTGAACATAGACAACCACTACAGTCCTCACTTTCAGGTATGGCGTCTTTACTAAAATTGATCCACATATATTTTTAATTCATGGTTCATGGCGGTCTGCTAATCCAGCTTTCTGCTCAGTTCAAGAATCGTTGATTAATCAAAAACCCTTCCACAGTTTTTAAACCGTGAAGGTTTGGCCTGGTTTTCCAGGGTTTTAAAAACTGTTTTAATTGCTTTAATAATGGTTTTATGTTGTATTTTACAGTGTTAAATTTAATAGTTAATTGATTTTAGTTTGGTTTTAATGTAAACTGCCCTGAGCCATTTTTTTGGAAGGGTGGTATAGAACTCAAATAAATAAATAACTAATGATTAATCAACTAATTATTAATTGATCAACTAATGAAATTAATCATCAGTATAGTTCAAGTGACCTAATTACTAGTTGATTAGAGATCAAATGATTAGTTGATTTGAACTAATCATTAAACTGACTAATCAGAATTTTAACTGTTTTACCCTTTTTTTAACATGTGTTATGTTTTAACTTTGTACACTGCCTAGAGATGTCTATATCAGGCGATATAGAAATATGATAAATAATTAACAGCTAATCATTAATTGGATTAGATCAGGGGTTCCCAACCTATGATACTCCAGATGTTGTGGAACTACGACTCCCATCATCCCCTGCCACAATAAATAGAAGGGGCTGATGGGAGTTGTAACATCTGGAGTACCTCAGCTTTGGAACCCCTGGATTATACCAGGGGATGATAAGAACCCCTGGATGATAAGTAATCATTACTTAATGATCATTACTCAACTAATCATTACTATGTAAATCAATTAAATTATCAGCTGATTAATCAAGTATTCTTTAATTAGATCTGTTGATTAATCATCAACTGATTGATTCATTACTTGATTAAAAGGAATGATCTGATGATCTACCATTTAACAGACTAATCAAGTAAATTTGAATGCAATCTGCCATTCACCTAAACATGAGCCTTTATGAGATATTGGAAGCCATGTGAGAGAGACTTTATTATAATTTCAAAAAGTTTACCACTCAAGCAACAGTGGTCTACTCCAGCAGAGACTTCAGAGGTAAAGGTCTCGGTAGATGTGGATGAACCAAAATAAACAGGAATAATTTACTGCCCACTGTTGACAGTACTGCAGAGAAATACTTTACTGTAGAAGTTCTTGCTGAAGGAGAACCCGTACTGCTGTTTGAGGGCATTGGTGTGGATCATCCGTTGACCAAAGGGGAGGTTTTGTGCATTACTACTTCTTTTTTTAAAATTCACTATTAACAGTAACACACCTGAACATTGTTGTTCAGTAACATGGTTACTGGGCACACCTTAAGCGACGCAGTTAATCAATTAAAGTTTTTGTTGGTATATCTACCGATTTAAAGCTCAGAGTGTTAAGTCTTTACAGCACACAAGCTTTTTTTCACATTTATTTGAATGTTGTCTTCAAGCCTTTGGCAGAGACCACAAAGCTATTCTGGCCATTTGGCAGAATTTCGACTCCAGGAGCATTTCCAGCGGGGGCTTTTAGCTCGCTTCTCCTCCATGATGGAGAGTATTCGTTCACATATTGGCCAGAAGTCCTTGCAAGCTATCGGGCAGCACTCCAGACACGATTCAGGTTTTTCACTATGTGTTAGAGCGTAGCCTGATTCATGTCCAGGGGTTAAAAAAATAAAATAAATACAATTTTTGTGTTAGTTTTTTGGGGGCAGATTCGAACTCGCAGCCAACCTGTAGTAAAGCTTGCTGTCTGGAAATGCTCCAGTTCTGGGCACACTCTTGGCCCTTGGAGGATTTTCCGCACGGAATTTGTCATCCGGTGCAACATTCAGATCTCCAAGAAGTGTGGCTTTTGTGGTTTGAGTTGGTTTTCCTTTAAGAGAAGTTTCTAGCCCTGATGGTTATAGAGAGGTGTTTGAAAAACAAGCACAGAAGCTTTCGGTGTCCAGGGGGGTGGAAATTCTGTGTCGGGGTGTGCTAGAACTTCGGTTCTTGTATTTTTACGTCATGTTCATTATCAAGAAAATGAGGTGGTCCTTTGTTAAGGCTAGTATTCCTTTCATAAAAAATTATGAAATCACCCCGTTCATTTTTAGAGGACTTTAGTGGAACAGAGTAGCAACCATCTTTTAGTTGGTTTTCCAATTTTTAATGGGTGAAAAAGAGAATAAGATGACTACCACTCTGCTCCACTAAAAGTGAATTGCAAAAATGAACGGAGTCATTAAAATGGCGTATGTAAGTAAATAAGGAACCACAGAGACTTGGTGTGCGACAGCCCACGCTGGTGGTGGCCATCTACAGCCCCCCACAAAGCCCGGAACATTGTGCCTGGTGCATCGTTGGGGGGAAATGGCCGCCCCCCGAGGTGGCCGCCATGTTTTTGTGGTAGCAGCCATTTTACCCCTCAGTGCTGCAGAAAGTCGTGGCATTTGGGGCACTGCCTGGTGAAAACAGTGGCGGCTCCAGGGGCGTAACTATCATAGGGCAAGGGGAGACAGTTGTCTGGGGGCCCACTGCCTTGGGGGCCCCCCAGCAGCAAGTCATATGACTGACTCCCCCAGCCGCACACCCGCCCAGGCTTCCTTCAGTTGTATTCATCCTCCGAAATTGATGTGGGTGTTAAGACCTGGATCTACCAGAACTGCATCTCTTTCTCTAGTACCATTAGATGACTTGCATCTTCCACAATTTACAAAACTTTTAAAACATAGTTTAGGATGAAGTTCTATTGTGGCACATAGCTGTGTTATATTACTATGCTTTTTGTTACCACTATTCAGCCTCATCTAAGATTTCTTTACTTCAGGAGCTGAGCTTCAGTGGGGGGGGTGCATTTTAAAATCTTGTCTCTGGGCCGCCTCCAACCTTGCTACGCCCCTGGGCTGCTCCTTTTCAGCTTGGAGAAAAGAAATGTGACGTTTGTTTCAACTTTAAAGCCATTTGGTACATGCAGGGATTTCTCCTGTTTGGAAGGAAAAGGGAACGATTCAGACCTGTGTTTCTTTCTCTCGGCTGACAGCCGTTCCCCAATTCTGTGCCTGCTGAGCAGCCCCCGCCCTTAACTTCCCTTTCCTCCCCCCATTTGCCCCACACATCCTCTTCCTCACGGGCTTCTCTCGCTCTCTTTTCTTTTAGGAGATCCGCATGTTAAAGAAGATAGTGCACGTTTTCCCGGTCAGTGCTCGGCTACGGATGCCTTCTCACACTCATGACACAAGACAACTTAATAATGAGGGGGACATTTGAAAATGGGAAAGTGGACCTCTCTCTAGCAGTCCGATCTGGCTTATGTCGGCCCTTTGCCGACTCTTTGGCTCTGTGAAAAAAGCCAAGCTGAGCTAGGCATGGGATGGGGTCGGTGGTGACCGGTGCTCTGGGGCTGGGGCTGGGGGGGGGAGGCAGGCACAGAATGGGTCTACCCCCCCACACACACACACACCCAGCTTACGCAAGACTAGTCACCACTGAAGAGGGCTATTCCTACTCAGGGATATTTCAAGAGTGGGGAAGGAAAAAGGATACCGCTTTCCTTTCCTGCTCTCCGGAAAATCCTCCCCCTCCTTACGAACGAATCCAGTTGGGGTTGCAGCCCTGGAGCCGTCTCTTAGGGATCCTCTAGATGGCCTGCATCGTGCCGGGGCTGGACTAGATGGTCTTCAAGGCCCCCTCCAACTTGACGATTCTGTGGCCCAGCTTCTCCGACTTTCTGCAGCTTCCAGGACTGGAGTGAGGCCTGGCCAAAAACTGAAGATGGGGCCCTGCCTACTGCTACCACCTTCAAAGAGGTGTGGGACAGGAGCAAAGACCCAACCAGTGCCCCCTCCTTTGGAAGCTCAGGAACATTTGTGCCCCCTCCCCATTCAGTGGTAGCTGTGCCTTTGCTGTGAAACATCCTCTCTCCCCTGGAAAAGTTGCAGTCCCCAGGCCCTTTACACATCATGTTCCACACTCAAACAATGAGTGTATACATGTACGGAGGGACATAGGAAGCTGCCGTATACTGAGTCAGACCCTTGGGCTATCTCGCTCAGTATTGTCTACCCAGAATGGCAGCAGCTTCTCCAAGGTTGCAGGCAGGAGTCTCTCTCAGCCCTACCTTGGAGATGCTGCCAGGGAGGGAATCATTGTGCTGAACGCAGGTACAGCAGTACGCTTCCGTTTTGTATTGTGCATTTGAAGGGCCTGTATTTCACTCTTAAGATGAACCCAGGTACAGTCATTCACACAAACACATGTACGAGTGTACAGACATACGCGTAAGGGTAATTTCATCCATTTTCATGTAATTAATTATAATCAATTATTTAATAACCTAATCACAAGTAATTGCATTTATTAATTACATGTAATTGCATGCGATACAATGTATCAAACCTGTGCTTGTCTCTCAACAGGGTGACGTATTGACAACCACCTGCACTTACAACACAGAGGAGAGGACCCAAGCAACTGTGGTAATTATCTCAGCAAGCGAACCCATAGCACTGGGTTTTTCTGATAGCGCCCAGGCTGTGCCTTTTGCTCCTTGGCGAAAATGTCAAATGAAAATATTCTCTGCCTAGATGCACCAGTCCTTTGGAGATCTGCATCGGACAATAGTCAGTCATTGATTTTGAGGGTTGTATATTTTAGCCAGGATCACCCTTGCCCCAGGAACTTGGGGTGGAAGTTCGGTATCCCACAAACCTGGGCCGCCCCCAAGGAATTCCCCCAAGAATGTCCCGGCTCCTGGGTATCGGCCGTGCCACTGCTGGCCATATAGACATATACGGCCCTCCTGATTTTTCAAAATACCCATTCAGCAGAATCCAAATTCCCTCTCTCTTTCAAGCCATGACCAATAAAACCAAACACCCATTTCCCTCCAAAATCAAACCAATACATTTCATCGCCCTCCCAAAAGAAACTGCTGAACAGCGGACATCGTCTTTGGACCCCGGACAGCTTTCTTGATACAATGAATAGCAAAGCAAATTTATAATACAAAGACTTATTTACAAAAAAGAAGAGGCTTAGGCCTCATTCCTCCACCCTCATAAAGGGGAATCTGGTGAGGATCCCCCTTTACAAGTAAAGGGCATTCCCTAGAGCAGGGATTCTCAATGTTGGGTCCCCAGATGTTATTGGACTTCAACTCCCATAATCCCCGACCAAAGGCCACTGGGGCTGGGGATTATGGGAGTTGAAGTCCAATAACATCTGGGGACCCAACATTGAGAATCCCTGCCCTAGAGCAATGGTTCCTAACCAGGGTTCCTCCAGATGTTGCTGAACTACAACTCCCAGCATCCCCAACCCTGGTTGGGAACCACAGTCCTAGAGTGGTGTGGGTGGTGGTAGTGGTGATTGGGGTTTTGAGAAAATTTGCTTCTCACCTTCTTAAATTTTGGGTGGCGGCGACAGCAGAGGTGGCAGCAAATCGCGTAGTTATGCAAATAGCCTCTGCACATGTGCGGAAGTCACTAAAATTAACCCCTGCTAACTTGGCAAAGAGGCATCTTTTAACATGGCAATCATCTATTTAGCTGGGGGGATAGTTACTGGCCCTCTCCACCCCCAGCACAGTACTTCCAGTGACTGTTGCTGGTGTCTATTTTGTATTTCTTTTTAGATTGTGAGCCCTTTGGGGACAGGGAGCCATCTTATTTGTTTGTTATTTCTCTGTGTAAACTGCCCTGAGCCATTTTTGGGAGGGCGGTCTAGAAATCAAATCAAATCAATCAATCAATGAATCAATCGCTGGCAGCATCTCCAGGAAGGGCCTGAAACCTCAGAGAGCGCTAGCTCTCTGTGTACTTAGCAACAGCCGCCCGCAGTTCCCTTCCGGGCCTGAGGCAGACCTCCGCAATGGGGCTAGATCCTCCGTACACCTTTGGGCTCTCCTCTTCTCTAACCTGCAGGGCGGTTTCAGCATCACGGAAGAGATGTGTGTGAACTACATCCACTACTATCCCCGGACAGAGCTGGAGCTCTGCAAAAGTGCGATAGATCTGGGCTACCTGCGTCGCTATTTTAGCCTTGTGAACAGGTAATGCCGTACAAAAAGGGCCATGGGGCGCTGGGCTGATATGTGGGCTCTAAATCTCTCCCCAATGGGGCAACAGCTGACATGGCATGTGAATGGGGCTGTTGGAGTGGCTGGTGCTGGTGGGTAAATTTGCCACCTCTCTACCTCTGCCGCCCGAGGCAGAGGTCTAACCCAGCCTCATTAGTGGGTCATCCCCCATAATGTGAGTGTGGCGTCTCTCCTTTTTCTTTTTCACGCCCTCGGGAAATAATTTTAATTTTTTTAGGAGTGAAATGGAGGTGGTCGGAGTTTTTATGGGAGCTTGCTTAAAATGCAGAGCTTCTGGTGGTCAGAATAAGTTGCTTTATGGGGCTGGGTTTTGTTGGAGATGTCAGTCCATAGGAGTCAACTTTCAGCCCCAATGACCACTAAGGACATTAGGAGTGGAGGACATTGACTGCCAAGGACATTAGGAGTGGAGGTAGAGGGTATAGACACTGTTCCCTCCAACAGGGATTCCCAGATGTTGTTCACTACAACTCCCAGCATCCCCAGCCAAAGGCTATTGCAGCTAGGGATGCTGGGAGTTGTAGTGAACAACATCTGGGAATCCTTGTTGGAGGGAACAGTGGGTATAGGACTTCCCCCTTCTGTTTGTTTGTTTGTTTCCCCCTTTCCTGCTTTCAGTCTCTTCTAACAGGCCACATCAAGACCTGTTTTTCAATAGTTGCACTGGCTGCTGCTGGTATGTTTCCAGGCAAAATGCAAAGTGCTGGTTATTACCTTTTTAAAACCCGGAAGGGCTTAGTCCTGGGCTACTGGAGAGAGCGCCTTTCTCTGCAAGATCTCCAACACTCATTAAGAACATCAGGAAAGGTCCATCTTTGGTTGCCACAGGTTCATCTGGTGGCAACTTGGGGTCGCCCCTGGGTTGTGGAGCACACTCGCCATAGATATAAGTGGATTATCTTCCTTGGGGCCCTTCAAGAGAGCCCTAGAGACCCATCTTTTCAGCCTGGCTTTTAATAAAATTTGATTGGTTTTAGATGGTTTTAAAAATGAGTTTTATATTTTAACTGCTTTTGTTTTGTATTTCATGTTGAATTCTAAACGGGTTGAATTTTTGGTTGTAAACTGCCCAGAGCCATGCTAGGATGGGCAGTGTGTGTGTTTTATTATATTATATTATTATATAATGATATATAATATAATATAATATAATATAATATAATATAATATAATATAATAAGTAGGTAGGTAGACAGACTGTTACTTGTAGAACATTCCCTTCTTCTGTGCCTTCTGTATACTTTCGCTTCTGCCTTCCACCACGAAGTCACTAGCACAGGGTACAGGTTTTCTATCTAAGTTGGTAACGTCTTCCAGTATACCTTTACTTGTGGTTGCCCTCAAGCAATTGTCTCCAGATCACTTCCCTGAACTCCCTTCTTGTCAAATTGGGATTTTCTGCTAAATAAAAGGGTTGACTCAAATTCTCCCCTCCATATTTGGCCCACGCAGGGGCCAATCAGAAGAGTTGGGGCCAGGAGGATCATTTGGCTTGGGCCTCAAGATGAAAGGTGGCCTTGGATTTTAGACACTCTTAAAGCACATGATAAGTTTCACAACCTGTTCTTATGTGGTGCCCGTTCTAATTTCTGTGACAGCTATGGGGTCTCAGAAGCTGGAAGTGGCCTGGACTTCTCTGGAACAACGAGAGAGCTGGGCAAATAGGCTTCCAGATGGCTGTTCCTGATGCAGGAAATTTCTCCCCTTTTAGGTTTGATGACGAGGAAGTCTGCACATGCCCGGAGACCTCTGTCACACAGCAGTTTTCCTCTGTCCCCTGGAACTCTTTTAACAGAGATGTCCTGAAGTCCCTCTATGACTTTGCTCCGATTTCTGTGCATTGCAATAAATCCTCTGCTGTCCAATTTCCGGTATGTATTGCCCATACCAAAAAAAAAAGCATGATTTGGCTGCGGCGGAGGAAAAAAAGGGAGAGCACAAAAAAGCCAGGAGGCATCCACAGAAAGAGATAACATATCTCAAGATAGGCCCCGAGACAGGGCCCGTTCAGTTGTGGCCCAAGGAATGGGAAAGCAGCTGACGAGGAAAATAAAATAAATATTCCAACGTGTTTTGGAAAGAATCTCTCTCAAGGAACATTTCTCCGTGACTGCCTGAAAGAGATAGGGATGCTTTCTCAAGCCCTCCCTGAGGCAGGCAAATAGAAACATTCCTTGAGAGAGATTCTTTTTGAATTTTCTAAATTTAAATTTTGTCAGCTGCTTTCGCATTGTTTGTGGAATTCTCTCCTTTGTGGTTGACCATTCTCGTTTTCGGCTGCTGTCCCTTGGCTTTGGAATGCCCTCCCCAAGGAGTTTCACCATCAGCCCTCTTTTTGTGTTTTTAAAAAACACTTTAAAGACTCATCTTTTTAAAATGTTTTATCTGCTGCTAACACCTGGTCGGTTTCTTAGCTTTTTTTTTTTTTTTTGGTAATTTTTAGCTTTCTACTAATAATTTTTTTTATTTGAAACTTTTAAAATTGGTAGTTTAACATGTGGTTTTAGCTTGGTCTTTTTTGTTTTAATTTTTTTTAACTTTATATTGTTATCTGTTTTATGAATGCTGTGAGCCACCCTGAGCAGCAGTGTACTGGAGTGGTGGGGTATAAAATATTTTAAATTATTAATAATAATACAACTAAATAGAGTGAAAGGGTATTTTGCTAAAATACCTTTTCCTGGGCTGAGTGTGGCTTTTGCCTGGCCAAAGACAAGTTCAAAGAGCCCCCAAAGTTTTCCCCACTTCTTTCACAAATAATGCAAAAATATCCTTCACACCAACATTCTCTGTTTAGGGCACTTACCCAAAACACAAACGTAGATCCCCATTTATGCTGCATAAACCCAGACCACCGCTGGGCTTTCCCTGTGTGTGATTATGGAAGATTGGCTTAATTATGCATCATGTTCCCCATTCAAAAGAACATTCTTCTCGGTAATGCGATAAAGCTCTGCGTGCCCTTGGTCCTCTGTTGACCGAACTGGACAGTTATCCGTAACAGTAAATTCATGGAGGTAGGAGATCACAGATAGTGGTCACATCCCAGCCTCCCAGCTTTTCAGTGCCTCCTCCAAAGAAAATGTGTTTTGCACCAGACAGACGTTTTGGAGGGCATGAGAGAGAGAGAGAGAGAGAGAGAGAGAGAGAGAATCTGGCTTGCCTTCTAGCCAGTGGCAAGTGCCCTCAACTCTCTGGCTGGCAGGGCCTGGACTCAAATGAAAATAGCCTGAATTATATTCGAATCTGCCCATTCTGTGCAAGCAGTTTAGAGTCAAATCGATTCGAATTCGAATTGATTCGGTCGAACCTTTTGCACATCGCTAGCAGGACACCCAGCCCCCACACAGATCTCCCCCCCCCCCCCGGAATTCTCATTCCCACTGCCAGTTTTGAGAAGGCAAGGAACAGCCGTACTTCTTTCTCAGCACTATAAGGGGGCTCCCCCTGTCTCTTAGCTTCTCCCAGTGCAAATGCAGAAAATCCACACCTCTCCTCAACCCTCTGCTTGTGTGCCGGAAAAGGATTGGAGGGAAGAGAAGGGGTTGGTGGTGAACACAAATAAAGGCTGGTTAGATTTAACAAAGCCCAAGTTGGTGGATCCCTGCTTATAATGCACAGTGTATAATCGCTGAAGACGATTATAGTTATGGTAGGGGTTCTCTACCTTGGGTCCTGAGATGCCCACAAAGCATAATTCACCTAGAATTCTTTGAAGTGGTGACAGCCAACAGCCTAGATGGGTTTAGGAGAGGTTTAGATGAATGGTCTATCAATGGCTACTAGTCTGGTGGCTATCGGCCACCTCCAGCCAAGAGGCAAGATGCCTCTCAATACCAGTTGCAAGGGAGCAACAGCAGGAGAAAGGGCATGCACATCAGTGATGCCTTTTGTTTTAATTTTTCTGTAAGTCATGTTTTAATTTTTCTATGAACCACCTTGGGATTGTTTTAATGAAAGGGGGTATATAAATTTAACAACCAATCAATCAATCTGGGCCACTGTGGGCATTATTCTAGGACACTATCATAATACAGGGAAGGGTACCGTGGATAGTGGCTATAGTGATGAATCCGCCACCCAAAGGCAGAACCCCCTAAGGCAGGGGTTCTCAAAGTAGTAGTAGTAAGTTTATTGCGGTCACAGACCAGATTAACAATTAAGAAACGATGAATAGCATTTAATAAGAAAATGCAAGCAATTTCAAAGTTTACAAAATCACAAACGGTTCAAATTACTAATACAGTCAAAATGGAGCTTCGACGCCACGAAACCGAACTTTGCCACATGATCTGAAATTACAGGTTTGAAACTGGCCAGCATAATTTCCAAATAAAATTGGCCGGTGTGACCAGGATAAATGGCTAAAATAGGAGCAATAAATTTGGTGCGAGGGTCCTTATAAAACTGGTAATAAAGATAGACTCTGTATCCTCTGAGCCACAGGGGCAATAGTGCTGATCATGTCGTTTGAATTTACCATCAAGTACTGCCGAAGGGAGAACGTTCAATCGCGCGAGGGTCAAAAATCTCCTAAATTTTGGTACCAAGATCTGGTCTAAATATTCAGCCGGTTTATGGTTAAAAGGCTGAGAACCTAAGTATTAGGGGTTCTCAAATCTGGGCTGTGGACAACCCCATTCCTCATCCCTCGCCGCAGTCGGCTTGGGTGATTGTGGCTGAGCACGATGGGGGGTGTCGTCCAACCATTTCTAGAGCCCCCAATGGGAGGAGCCCCGACTTTGAGGAATGTCTGCATTCTCTCCGCAGGGCGAATGGGAGAAGCAGCCTCTGCCCACCATCACGGAGCGCCTGCCAGATCCAGCGCCACACTGTGAGCATGACCCGCACCCCCTTCCCACAACGCCGGCACTTGTTAAACTTGAGAAGGCGGCAGCAAAATGAGGGGCTGGTCCTCAGTTGACCGAGGACCAAACTAGAGACAAGAGCCCCTGGTGGCGCAGTGGTAAAACTGCCGCCCTGTAACCAGAAGGTTGCAAGTTCGATCCTGACCAGGGGCTCAAGGTTGACTCAGCCTCCCATCCTTCCGAGGTCGGTAAAATGAGTACCCAGAATGTTGGGGGCTATATGCTAAATCATTGTAAACCGCTTAGAGAGCTCCGGCTATAGAGCGGTATATAAATGTAAGTGCTATTGCTAATATTGATTGCACCCTTTGGCCTTGTGTCTGTCTCTGCTTAAGAAAGTAAAGTGGCCGCTGTGGGGAAGGCGAGACCCAAATTGGGGATGGGGGTATTAACTCTCTGCTCAGGCAACACCCCCAATCTGGACTGGGGCTCCTAGAATCCGATGGGAGCCGAATGGGCACCCGAAATGGATTGGGGCCACGGAGGCCCAAAAGGCTCCAATCCCTCCAGCGCCAAGGTCCTGACCTTGATTTGGGGTTTCTCACAGCTGCTTTTTATATACCGCGTTGACCTGAATCCAAGACTAGTCCGCCCCGCCCCCCGCACCAGTTCTTTGATGTTAGAAATTAAATTCCTATGCTAAAATCTTCCTCTTAAAGTCAGAGTCCTCCTCCTTGAAGAAGCCACTGCCAGTCTGTGTAGACGATACGGAGCTACATGCACCTAGGGTTTGACTCCGTAGGAGGCTGCGTTTCCTGTGTTCTGGACACCGCCTGCCACAGCTTGCCCCTTCTGAGCTGATAAGCCCTTTTCCCGGCAGCCTTGACTGTTTGCAGTTTCTTTTTTTAAAAAGATGTCCAGAATGCGACCCACCCACCCCTCCCCGTCCGACTGCTGTGTCATTCTGGAGGCTATAGCTAACGCTGCTGTCTTCTCACCTCTGAGCTTAGGCCTTGGGTGACTCACCAGACAGTCCACACTGATTAGGGAGATGCCAAGGAGACATGAAGGTTAGCTGCTCTGTAGCCAAAGAGGAGAGATCTCTGTTCATGCCATAATATTGGAGCACAGCTTGGAAGTCACAGCTGCAGACTAGGGAGGTGGCCTTCTGCGTACGGGATGGCCTCATCTGTGGACTCCCTGCCACTTGATCTTTGGGTAGAATCTTCCGTGGCCATTTTTAAACAGCTCACCAATGTTCTTATCTCAGCACGCCTTACCCACAGCTGCTTCTGCTGTTTAGTAGTTTTACTCAGTTATAAACTGGTTTTTATGATGCTGGTGCAATATTTGTTTATATGGGGATTGGGCCACAGCATCTGTTTTGCGTGCCGAAGGCTCCAAATTCCCTCCCTGGCGGCATCTCCAAGATAGGGCTGAGAGAGACACTCCTGTTTGCAACCTTGGAGAAGCCGCTGCCAGTCTGGGTAGACAGTACTGAGCTAGGTAGACCAAGGGTCTGACTCAGTATAAGGCGGCTTCCTAATTTATTTCCTTATTCTATTTTGTGTGTGTGTGTGTGTGTGTGTAACGCCTTTTTAGTGTTTGTTATTCTGTTACATTTTTTGGTCCGGCTGTCCTGTTTAGTTCATGAACCTGCTAGATTAAAACCAAAATTGAAGATTAATATTAAAATTTCATATCAATTGAAAAGGTATCCCTAATTAGAGAGCAGACTCCACTTTAGAAGAGGCCTCAGCTGATTCAGACATTATGCTGTATGAGTGTATAGATACCTGTACACCCATACGTGTGTTTGTGTGTGAATGACTGTACCTGGGTTCTTTTAACAAGTGAACCTGGATAGAGGCCCTTCGAATGCATGATATAAATGGGAAGCATTATGCTGTACCTGCGTTCAGCATATCATGTGAATGACTGTACCTGTGGACAGATCTGTACTTGTGTACACTGAGTGTGGAACATAACGTGTGAATGGCTCTCTTCAGGTCAATGCGTTCAGTTCGGCATGCGTCTTCTATAACTGCACTGTTTGTGGCCTCGGCATGCATCATCATCTCGAAATAAAGGACTGTTCTATTTTCTTCAGAAGCATTTTTATTCATATGTAAATGTATACAGATTTAGTCAGCTGACTGATTTAAATGCATATACTATGGTTTCTTTAATGGGGTGGCACACCAATTTGCTTTCTCAAAGCGGGGAGAGCTCTAAGGACAGACTAAGGACTACAAGGCTATTGGGTATGAGCCTCCATGTTCAGGGATAGTACGAAGTATAGTAGAAATGTGCACAAATCAAATTTTGTGATTCAATTCAACTTTTGAAGATAAGATTCAAATTCGAATCGAACTCAAAAATGCAGTTCAAATTGATTCGAGCCTATTTTGGCACCTTTTAAAAAACTGATCAGGGGGCCTGAATCGATGTGCACATCTCTGAAGTATAGTCCTGGATGATGGAAAGAAACAACAGGGGGAGACTACCACCGATAGGATTGGCTTGTGAGCATCGGTTAGCATTGGATTGTTAGGATTGGCTTGTGAGCTGGCTGGACTTGGATATTGCTGGAATCAGGACCCTTACTTGTTGCAGGGGAGCAGGAAAGAGGACATGCCCTCACCTCTTGCCTGTGGGCTTCTCAGAGGCATCTGGTGGGCCACTGTGGGAAACAGGATGCTGGACTAGATGGGCCTCCTTGGGCCTGATCCTGCAGGGCTGTTCTTAGGTTCTTAGTCTGATGCAGCCCTGGCTGTTCTGATCTTCAAGATTTTCAGAGGAGGGCAACCACGATGGTGAGGAACGGTTGTAGGAGCTGGAGAAGAGAATGCTGAGAGGAGATACGAGAGTCATCCTGGATGTCTGAAGGTCTGTGCCATAGGAGGAGGAATGGAGCTGCAGGATCAGGATCCGTGGGTTGAAATGACAAGGAAGCAGATTTCGGCTGGACTCCAGGAGGCATTTCCTGACTGTAAGAGCCTTCGGACGCTGCAACAGCCTGCCTCACACAATGGTAAGTGCTAAGCTCTCCTTCCCTGGTGGAGGCTGGATGACCATCTGCCCAGCATCAGGTTAGATTTGCAGGCCTCAGAGATCGCTTCCAGCTCCATGATTCTACATAAGGTCCCGCAGGGTCCTTTCATTGCTTTCTTTCCCTCTTGAGCTTCCTCCATGTCGATTAGCAGACTCCCTCCTTCCCTGTGGTCTAGCTTCTTGCCCTGAGGTCTCAGTATATCCCTTTCACTCTCTTGTTCTCTGGATCGAAAGGCGATTTGGTATGGGCTTGGGCTGGATAGGCCACCCCCATCCTTTCCAAGGTGTATTCCCCACTTTTCACAAAGTCCAGCGAGACCTGAAGAGGGAACGAGGCACAGGTGTTCGGGTGAATCGGCTCTCAGACACCTTTAGCCCACGCCTCCCTGAAAACTCAACTATTTCCCCACGATTCCCCTCTGCCACCTCGTTTCTTGGCAAAATGTCTCAAGAGGCCTGGAACCTGGAACAAGCAAGTGCCGGGTGTTGGCTGCAATTCTGTGGGAGTGGAGGGGCTGGAAATCGGGAGATGTGGCAGAGGAGCGAGGGGCCAGAGTTCAGGGCAGGAGCCGCTGCTCTGCAGACAGAAGGTCCCCTGGGTTGATCCCTGGCAGCATCGCCAACTATACTTGGGAAAGGCCCAGGGTCTGACTTGGTATGACGCAGCTCCCCATGTTCCAGTGGTCAGAAGTGAAAGCACTTCTTTTGCATTTTAATTTTTTATGAGCTTTTACAATAGCTTTACATTCAGATTACATTCGTTCGTTTAATTAAGTAAATATTGACTTTCTGCTTACCTATCTGCGCGGTTCACGTTAACGATACATATAAACCATTGCTATAATACTTCAAAACAGAGATACTCCCCATTACTACTCGATTTTTTACCCAACCCAACTTGCTGGTATTACTATATTTCAAACCCTACTGAAAAGTCCATATTAGAACAATAGTTCTTTACGTAAAGTAAAAATGGTTCCCGACCTTCCAAATTATCATCCCTTATAAGTGCTGTAAGCTTTGCCATCTCAGCATATTCCAACATTTTTATCAACCAGTCTTCTTTTGAGGGCATTTTAGTGTCTTTCCATTTCTGCGCATATACTATTCTGGCCGTCGTGGTTGCATACATAAAAAATGTTCAATTTCTTCTGGAAAACTCTCCTTGCGTTATTCCCAGCAGGAAGGATTCTGGCCTCTTAGGAAATGTCGTTTTAAAATTTTTCTTCAACTCATTATATATCATATCCCAAAAAGCCTTTGCCTTCCTGCATGACCACCACATATGAAGTGAAAGCCCTTCAGGGCTCCACACAACCCTTGGAGCTCATGAAGGGCAGAAACAGAACAAAGATGCATAAGAGTAGTTTAAAAAATGCAGAACCAGCTATGCAAAACAGTTGTCTTTGCATAATTTATAGGAACATAGGCATATACTGAGTCAGACCCTTGGTCCATCATGCTCAGGATTGTCTTCACAGACTGGCAGCGGCTTCTCCAAGGTTGCAGGCAGGAGTCTCTCTCAGCCCTGTCTTGGAGATGCTGCCAGGGAGGGGACTTGGAACCTTCTGCATGCAAGCAGAAGAGTGGCCCCATCCCCTAAGGGGAGTATCTTAAAGTGCTCACACCTGTAGTCTCCCATTCAAATGCAAACCAGGGTGGACCCTGACCCATTTTTGGAAGGGTGGTATAGAAATCTAAACTTAATAATAATAATAATAATAATAATAATAATAATGGACTGCATTAATGCTTAATGTGAATTTTGCCTTTCTTTGGTCCACATCCCTGCCAATGCTCTCCCCCACCCCATCCACCCCGGTCTTCTCTCTGCTAGCCACTGCCATAAATATTCAAGGGTCTCTGAGCAAGCTCCCAGTGCAAACATGCCTCTTTTTGCTCCCACGGCTGCAATTAAAATGCAAATCAGGCTGGGCTTAGGAAGCCGTGCCAGAGAGGGCGAAGCCTTGCATTAAGCATCTGCTTAATGAACAATTTTTTTTGGGGGGGGGGGTCCCTGGGAGCTGGCATGAATAGCATCTACGTGGCATGGCAAGACCAGATGAGGAAGAAACCTGCCCCCCCCATGACTCCACGTCTGACCACTTTAATTGCGGGTTAACGGCGCAGGAGGAGACATTTGTGGTTTTAAAGAGGCAGGGTTCCCTGCAGGCAAATTATGCCCTGCTCCTGTCACAGCCAGCATATTCATTGTACGTGGGTGTCAGAAAAAATGAGGGAAAAGAGCCACCATTAGGAAGTGTGGTGGCTGATGGCTTGTTTCATTGGAAAACAAAGCACAACGGGGGGGGGAGCGTCTCCTTGTACCTCCCCACGTCTGTACAGAGCCCCATGTCCATGCCCTACTATTGCCCTTCAACTCATAAAGCAGAGAATGGGCTGATTTAAATGCGCACAGAATGTAGAAATCATGAAAAGCGACCCTCCACAGAATTGTCTTGCCTTGTATGCAGGCTAAGTTAGGGCGAGGGGATGTATGTTTTGGGAAGAGCGCCTGCATGCTTGCACGCAGAAGATCTCGAACCTGACATCCCCAGCTGCAGAACTGTAAGAGGTTCAGTAAGACCTTGAACTTGGCGCATGCACACTTATATTTAATGCCTATATAATATTTTATATTATATTTTAATGCCTAGGCGTATAAAATAAAAATAAAAAGAGGGAGAAGGGGTTACTCACTCTGCCTAGTGCTGATATTTACACACTGTGTCTACATGTACTAAGTCTGTATAAAGACACACTTTATTGTCTTTGGGGTTTCAGTTCACACCTCCTTTGGAATGGAGGATATATGTCCACATATTAGCCAGATTTACTGCAATAGTTCCTGTGAGCTATCTGGGAACATTTCACACACAATTCGGGTTTTTCTTTTGAACTATTGAAATACTGAATGGTTGCTCGAACGACTGACCGCTCGAATGACCGACCGCTCGAACCTTCGAGCCATTGAACCGTCAAACTTTTCTAAATAGGTCGAAGGTTCAAAAGTTCGAAGGTAAAATAGGTCGAAGGTTCAAAAGTTCGAAGGTAAAATAGGTCGAAGGTTCAATGGTTCAACTTTGAACCTTTGAGCCATTGAGCCTTCGAACCTTCGAAACATTGAACCTTTGACCTATTCAATAGGTCGAAGGTTCAAAAGTTCAAAGGTAAAATAGGTCGAAGGTTCAAAATTTCGAAGGTTCAAAAGGTCGAAGGTTCAAAATTTCGAAGGTTCAAAAGGTCGAAGGTTCAAAAGGTCGAAGGTTCAAAAGGTCGAAGGTTCAAAAGGTCGAAGGTTCAAAAGGTCGAAGGTTCAAAAGGTCGAAGGTTCAAAAGGTCGAAGGTTCAAAAGGTCGAAGGTTCAAAAGGTCGAAGGTTCAAAAGGTCGAGGGTTCAAAAGGTCGAGGGTTCAAAAGGTCGAGGGTTCAAAAGGTCGAGGGTTCAAAAGGTCGAGGGTTCAAAAGGTCGAAGGTTCAAAAGGTCGAAGGTTCAAAAGGTCGAAGGTTCAAAAGGTCGAAGGTTCAATGGTTCAACTTTGAACCTTTGAGCCATTGAGCCTTCGAACCTTCGAAACATTGAACCTTTGAACTATTCAATAGGTCGAAGGTTCAAAAGTTCGAAGGTAAACTAGGTCGAAGGTTCAAAAGTTCGAAGGTAAAATAGGTCGAAGGTTCAAAAGTTCGAAGGTAAAATAGGTCGAAGGTTCAATGGTTCAACTTTGAACCTTTGAGCCATTGAGCCTTCGAAACATTGAACCTTTGAACTATTTAATAGGTCTAAGGTTCAAAAGTTCAAAGGTAATAGGTCAAAGGTTCAAAAGTTCGAAGGTAAAATAGGTCGAAGGTTCAATGGTTCAACTTTGAACCTTTGAGCCATTGAGCCTTCGAACCTTTGAAACATTGAACCTTTGAACTATTCAGTAGTTCAAAGGTTCGAAGGTTCAATAGTTCAAAGGTTGAATAGTTCAAAGGTTCTTTGAACTTTCAAACTATTGAACCTTTGAGCTTTTGAACTATTGAACAATTGAACCTTTTAATTTTTGAACCTCCGAACTCTTGAACTTTCAAACTATTGAAACTTTATACAATTGTTCAAAAGTTCAAAGGTTTTAACTAACTAGTTGAACCTTTGAACCTTCGAAGGGTGGAAGGGTCAATGGGTGGAAGGGTCAATGGGTCAATGGGTGAAAGGGTCAATGGGTGAAAGGGTCAATGGGTCAACGGTCCAATAGTTGCACCTTCGAACTTTATACAATAGTTCAAAGGTTTGAAGGTTCAATAGTTCGAAGTTTCAAACTATTGAACCTTCAAACTTTTGCACCTTCGACCTGTCGAACCTTTGAACCTTCTAACTATTGAAACTTTGCGCCTTCGACCTATCAAACCTTCGAACTATGGGTGAAAACCTTCGAACTATGGGTGCATCCTTGGGGAAGCCGCTGCCAGTCTGTGAAGACCATACTGAGCTGGATGGACCGATGGTCTGGCTCAGTATATGGCAGCTTCTTATGTTCCCATGGAATAAGCAAAACCCACCAGAAAGACAAGCATGAATTGTCTCCTTTGCTAAGCAAGGTTCACCTTGGTTTGCATTTGGGTGGGTGACTACACAGGAGCACCGCCTGCTGTAAGATATCCCCCTTTGAGTATGGGGCCCCTTTCTCAGTGGCAGAGCATCTACTCTGCATGCAGAAGGCCCCCGGTTCCATCCCTGGCAGCATCTCCAGGCAGGGCTGGGAGAGACGTCTGCCTGAAACCTTGGAGAGCTGCTGCCAGTCAGTGTAGGCAATGTTGAGCTAGGTGGACCAAGGGTCAGACTCAGTATAAGGCAGCTTCCTACATTCCTATTTGGCGGTGGGGCTGGAGCTCAGTGGAAGATCGTCTGCTTTGCATTTAGAAGGTCCCTGGTTGAATCCTGGCAGCATCTCCAGGCAGGGCTGGGAAAGAGCCTGGCCTGAAACCCTGGAGAGCTGCTGCCAGTCAGTGCCGACAGTCCTGAGCTAGATGGACCAGGAGTCCAACATAAGGCAGCTCCCTGTGTTCCTAGGACTGCGTTTATTGAGGTAAATATATTTATCCTGCCACATGGTTCACTTAGGCCTTCAGGGCAGCTCCCAACAATTTTTGAGAATACAGGGACAACCAAAAAATGAATAAAAAAATCACTTTGAACTGAAGAGCAGATACAAACCAATCCTTTTAAATCAACAGCAGGAAAATAAAAACAGGCCACCTGTTGTTATTACCCGAGAAAAGAAAAGTTTTTCCGATCCTTCTATTACCCTAGAAAAGAAAAGTCATCCCAATCCTTTGAAGCTGCAGCACAGCCGGCCTGCACAGCTTTGCTGGGAAGAACATTCCATAGTGTGGGAGCCACCACCGAAAAGGACCTGCTCTGGATACCAGCTGACTAACCTCAGACAAAGCCTGGAGCTGAAGTAGAATCTCATCTGAAGCATCTCCACGGCCAGGGAAGCACTAAACAGCACTTTGGCTGAGATAACTCCCATAATCCCCAGTCCCAGTGGCCTTTGGTTGGGGATTATGGGAGTTGAAGTCCAATGACATCTGGGGGCCCAACGCTGAGAATCATCCCTGACAGATGGCCACCTAGCTTCCATATGAAAATCTCGACGGGAGGAGAGCCCGCCACTTAATGAGGCAGGCTGTTCCACTGTCCAGCAGCTCTTACAGTCAGGAAATGCCTTCAGCTGTCTAGCCTAGATCTTGTCATTCATTCTAATCCTGCCCTCAGGAGTGACAGACAAGGAATGACAGATACTCCTCTTGTGTGGCAGACCTTCAGATATTTGAAGACAGCTCTTGCATCTCCCCCAAGTTCTCTTCTCTTCTCTGGGCTAATCATACCCAGCTTCTGTAATCCCTCAATGCCTCCAAGGGCTCTCCCTTGGAATCTAGACAAGACAGGTCAATCAAAGTCTCAGAGAGACCTGCAGTACAGTTCTGCAAAAGTTCCACAGAGGCTACAAAGATCCAATAAACATGTGGATAGCAACACAGGAAGCTGCCATATACTGAGTCAGACTCTTGGTCCATCTAGCTTAGGATTGTCTACACAGACTGGTAGCAGCTTCTCCAAGGTTGCAGGCAGGAGTCTCTCTCAGCCCTCTCTTGGAGATGCTGCCAGGGAGGGAACTTGGGACCTTCTGCATGCAAGAAGGCAGATGTTTCCCCCCA
Source organism: Hemicordylus capensis (assembly GCF_027244095.1). Taxonomy (NCBI): domain Eukaryota; kingdom Metazoa; phylum Chordata; class Lepidosauria; order Squamata; family Cordylidae; genus Hemicordylus; species Hemicordylus capensis. Next base: position 2,276,575 of record NC_069673.1, on the reverse strand, counting down.
ACCCTATCCCTTAAGGGGAATATCTTACAGAGTTCACACATTCAAATGCAAACCAGAGCAGACCATGTTTAGCAAAAGGGACCATTCATGCTTACCACCATGACCAGCAATCCTCCGTCCCACATAGGAAGCTGCTTTGTACTGAGTGAGACACTTGGTCCATCTAGCTCAGGATTGTCTACCCAGACTGGCAGCGGCTTCTCCAAAGTGGCAGGCAGGAGTCTCTCTCAGCCCTATCTGGAGATGCTGCCAGGGAGGGAATCTATGAACCTTCCGCATGCAAAGCAGATGCTCTACCTCTGAGCTATGGCTCCAAACCCCCACTAAATGGAGTGGGCATTAGGAGGACTAGCCAAAGCACCCATTATCGTGCCGTAATCCCTACTCCCCCCACAACCCTTGTCTGCTCACATCCGCCCCCTGCAGGACTGGCATTACTCCCACTCACCGGTCCTCCTTCAGGGTCCCGGATGTACCCATAGGCAATGGTCTTGTTGAGAGCGTGTCCAAAATCGGCTCTCCGGATGTGCCCCACAACGCTTCCATTCCTCCAGATGGCCTCCAAGCCAAACATTGGCACTTTCCTGAAGAACACACAGAGGGAGAGGAAACAGCGCTCAGGCAAATATGCATAAGGATTCCAAATGTGTGGACCATTTCCAATTTAATTGCTCGGATTCTGTACATGAAATTTCCGCCTCAAACAGCAGAGCTTTTGAAAAACTGACTTTAAAAACCTCACTTCAGACCCCACCTTGAGGTCCCAAAGGCTTCACAGGTTGGCTTCCCAACACGTTTTTAAACACACAACATTCAACAGTTTAGAGGAGTTATAAACATGTACAAAACAAGGCAACAGCGTGAAAGAGAGAGAGAGGGAAAGAGATCACATATAAAAACCTAGCAGCAACACACACTGCAGCTGAGGTGTTAGAAATATCTAGAGGATATTCAGCATCAAAATATGCAGAGGGGAAACAAAATTTCAATATTCTCTCTCTTTCTTTCACACACACACACACACACACACACACACACACACACACACACACAGAAGTAGGTTTGTGCATCGTGCTCATTACTGGGATCAGCCTCAGCCTCAAGACGAATCGGGCACCAGGGTGTCTTGGATCGGATCATTCCGATACACTGGTATTGACTCAATGCATCAGACTTGAGGAGCTATCTCACATTCTCACCCAAGGGTGCACCCCCTTTTTGGTCCCACCCAGTAATTCACCAGGAAGAAGATGCAACATAATGACATTATGCTTTAGGAAAAGTGTTTATATTTTAACTGTTTGTGTTTGAGCTTAAGGTATTTACAAACGTAGAAAAAGATTTAAAAACCAGGAAAATAAAACCCAAGTTATACCACTGAAAGCTGAATGCCTGGTTACTGAACCACTTATTTTGAGCAATTACTACATTTTGTCTTCAGGGCCTTAGTTCAGGTTCGAGGAAACCAAGAGATTTTCAGATAGTTTACTGAAAAACACACACCATCTGAACACGTTTTTCCTGCTCTGGTGCATTCTAGGGTGAGAAGATGGAGGAAAAGTGGCCATTTGAATTGACTATGATGAGTATTCACAACTACAACTAGACGACAAATCTTGATTTTCAGTAAAGACCCCCCCACCCCAATCCTCGAGAGATCAATGTATCAAAGATCCTCAATAGATTCAATACTATGCCAATACAATGCAGTGTTGAATCATTTTTTTAAAAAAATGGGGACATTTTTCATAGGAATTGTTTCTAACGAAAAATGCCCTGATACGGCGCGCTTCACCAGAGCCAATGTTTATTCCAATTTGATGCACAGTCCCCAATATAAATATATTGTGCTATCCATTTTTCAGGGTGCTTTACACACAGAACGAGAAGACAGGTCTCTGCTCTGAGGGACATTCAGTCTAGAAGGCAACACAAGGGAGATAGCAGAGGAAAGGAAGGGGAGAGGCAACGGGGGCGGGGGACAAAGGTCCAACAGCAATACAATACACAGTCGTCACAGGTCCTTAGGCTTAATGGGAGAGGAGAGTTGGTCTTGTGGTAGAAAGCATGTCTTGACCCCTTAGCTAAGCAGGGTCCACCCTGGTTGCATATGAATGGGAGACTAGAAGCGTGAGCACTGCAAGATATTCCCCCTCAGGGGATGGAGCCGCTCTGGGAAGAGCAGAAGAAGGTTCCCAGTTCCCTCCCTGGCAGCATCTCCAAGAGAGGGCTGAGAGAGAAATTCCTGCCTGCAACCTTGGAGAAGCTGCTGCCAGTCAGAGTTGACAATACTGAGCTAGACAGACCAATGGTCTGACTCAGTAGAAGGCAGCTTCCTATGTTCCTAAGTCTGGAGAACCTGTGACATATTAATTCCAACGTGATTCCTGTTAGGAATGTCAGGCTGGACAACACATACACACATACACAGGCTTCTCACTACTCACTCATCAATGGTGAAGCAGACCAGACGGCGGAAGATTCCCCTTGCTTTCTGGGCCTCTACGGCTTCCCGACCAAGGAAAGGGATATTGGATTTGAGTTTGCATGTGAAGGCCAAGCCAGCTTCTAGGGGTGTGTCGTCAGGACGAAGGTCTGCATGCCAGTGTCGGTAGCCTGCCGTGAAACATGTCGGCCAACGAAAGACCATTACAAGCTTACTCACAGATCATCACAAGAAGGGGAAGCCCCCAAAAGAAGCCGAGGCATCACCTGTAGAGGTCTACTGTCTCCATCATTAGCGGCGGGGTCAAAACTACGAGAATAAGTTAAGCCATGGCTTTGGCCTGATTTTGACTCTTCTCACCTCTCCTGAATACTTAGTACATGCACCACCTGCGGTGGTCGGAACCCTCTTGGGAGATAAGTGCTCATGGTGACTTTTGTCAAGGCTGACACCCCTCAAGGTGGGAAAGAGGTGATAGCACTGCAAGGCGCTCAGCACTGAGTGTGTCGGCCTGCTTTTATGGTCCTGGCCACCAGGCCTGCAAATCTCCAATGGTGTGATTTTAAAAGCTTTTACAAACACAAAAACCACTCAAAGATTGTATCAACGCTGTCAGAGGAGTGGAAATGAACATGGGCAGGAATGTTCTCCAAAGAGGCCTCCATGGAGAGAGGGCAACCATTGGGACCCTAGCCCTTTCCTCTGCGCAAAAATGACTGCCGTGTGTAAGAAAGGGGGATAGCCCACAGAAAGCTTTAAGCGCAAATATACTATCCCCTTTTTTCATCTTGGGAGGGAGCCTAGCAGGGAGAGATGTTGCCAGTGGCGTTAAGAGGCCGGTGGCAACCCCGGTTCAGCCGACCATCAGTGGCCCCCCTGGTGTGGTTTTGTTCGCAAATGGGGCCACAAACTGCTCTGTTTTCCAGATGCTTAGCCAGCGCCAGATTTCCAGCCTGGCTGAGAATGTGTCTCCCTGCCTTTTAAAGCAGGGAGAACTGCTCCCGGCTGCGCTGTGAATGCAGCGTGGTGTAGTGGTTAGAGTGCTGGACTCGGACCGGGGAGACCCGAGTTCAAATCCCCGTTCAGCCATGATACTAGCTGGGTGACTCTGGGCCAGTCACTTCTCGCTCAGCCTAACCTACTTCACAGGGTTGTCGTGGAAGAGAAACTCAAGTATGTAGTACACTGCTCTGGGCTCCTTGGAGGACGAGCGGGATAGAAAATGTCAATAATAATAATGATAACAAATAATAATAATGCAGTGCTGGCCAGAATTTGCTTGCCAACGGGGCGGGTGGACACGTTGGTGAGCGACACCACGCCCACTGCGTCTGATGGCAGATGCGAGGTGTGTGGCTGGGGCGCCGGGCACAGACCCTCAACCTAACAGCCCGGGTTCTTTGAAGCCCCCCATCTCCTGCGCAATGGTGGATCCGCCCCGGATGTTGCCAAAAATCTCTTATCAGCATTTGGCCCCTGAGATGGCGCAGATGATCACCATTTGTGGGCCTGGCCCATGGACTGATTGTTTGGCTGGCTCTTAGTGAACAATACTTCCCTCCAACATGGCGGTCAGCCCTTTGGATTCATTGGCACGGGGCTAGTTTGGAACAGTATGACCCCAATATGGTGACATTCACGATTTTTGTTGCAGGCTAGGCTTAGCCTGTGATCCATCTCCATTGCAATGCCATGATAGGGTGAAAAATAGGTGGGAAATGTTGGGAAAAATATTGAGAGGGAAAGGCTCCACCGAGGCTTCAGTCAGAGCTGGCAACCCTGCCTCTGCTCCTCCAATGAGCTGAGGAGAGGATACATGGTTCCCCCCTTGCTTTCACCCTCACAACTGCCCTGAGAGGTAGGCCGGTTGGCCAACCCTCTAAGGCCAACATTCAGCTTTAGAAGACTATCAAAAACAATCCGGGGGAATTTAATGGCTCGCTGTGCTGTAAAATATCGCGAGGAGAAATTCCAGAGAGCTTTGGATGCCGTTGGCACCGCTGTCCGTGACTGATGGGGAAAGCAGCAAGTCCTCACTTGGCCAGGAATGCAAAGAAGATTCCTGAAGCCACTGAAACCATGAGGTTGGCAGAGACTGACTAACAGGCCACCTTTTTAGCCTGGCTTGTAGGACTATCTAGTTTTAACAGTGATTTTAATCTACTTTTAATTGGTTTGGGGTTTTGTTATGTATTCTTAATTTTAATGTAAACTGCCCTGAGCCACTGTTGGAAGGGCAGTATATCAATCAAACAATGCATCCACCCATCCCTATCCAAAACTAAAAACCAGGAAAAACCTATCCAAAACGAAAAACCTTTTTGAAGCTCCACTGTTGTTTAAAAATGGCAGAAAAGAAGGTGCTGGATGTACATGGGAGCCTCTCGAGACTGTTTATCATATGGGTGGCAGTCGGTCTCCTGGGACATTCCTAGATGGGGCTTTCTGCTCACTTCTCCACTGGAATGGAGGGCGTGCCTATGCACATCGACCAGATTCCCAACGAAGTCTGTGTGAGATACTGGGGAGCACTTCACACACAATTCGGGTTTTTCATCGCATGTTAAAGCTTAGCCCAGTTTATGTCCAGGGGTGGGGGGGGGGAGAATTTCACTTCTTGCATCATTTTTGAAGGGCAAATTTGAACTTGCAGTAAAGCCTCGCAGTAAACCCACAGGTAAAGCCTGCTAACAAAGCATAAGGAAGAAGCAGGACATAAGAACAGCCCTTCTGGATCAGGCCCAAGGCCCATCTAGTCCACTACCCTCTTTCTCACAGCTGCCCACCAGATGCCTCTGGGAAACCCAAAGGCAAGAGATGAAGATTTGGAGGTGTCTGGAGGTGACCTATAGCCCTCAGACTAGTAGCCATTGATAGACCTGTCCGCCATCAATTTGTCTAAGCCCCCTTTAAAGCCATCCAAGCTGGTGGCCATCACCACATCCTGTGGCAGAGAGTTCCACAGATGTGTCATGAGGAGGAGGAGGAGGAGGAGGTCCTAAATTTCCTGGCCATCCGTTTGATGGGATGGCCCCCAGTGAGAGAGGGAGAAGACCCATCAGGCAGCAAGTGCATCCACAACACCTTTTTCAATGCTGAGGGAGTCAATGGCCCTGTAGCCGGCGTTGGCGACACCATGCTGGGCACCAGCCCTCATGACCGACTGGTAGACCCTCACGCAGTGCTCCTTGGGTACGTGAAGCTCCCAGCCCAGCTCCCCTACGAACGACAGCCTCATGGCCCTGACCTGGGAGACAACAAGGGAAAGAGAGCACAGAAGAAGGTGGTTACTGGGGAAGGGAGAAACACATGCCTCAAATGCCTCACCCACCGGCAGTGGCTTCTCCAGGGTTGCAGGCAGGAGTCTCTCTCAGCCCTATCTTGGAGATGCTGCCAGGGAGGGAACCTGGGACCTTCTGCCAGATGCTCTTCCCAGAGCAGCCCCATCCCCACAGGGGTAAGTTCTTACAGTGCTCATGCATGTAGTCACCCTTCCAAATGCAAACCAGGGCAGACCCTGCTGAACAAAGTGGACAGTGCATGCTTGCCACCGCAAGACCAGCTCTCCTCCCAGATGACCAGAGTCAAGAGATGAGGACGGCGCTCTCCACCCCGAGGGCAGCAACCAACCTTCCAGGACAGGCCTGGCAGCTCCAGGACCCGGAACCCGTTTACAGGTTACCATGACAAGCAAGCATGGAAAGTTTTCCTGGCTGTGTGCTGGAAACCAGCCCCATCCCCAGGAAAAGGAACATAGGAAGCTGCCATATACCAAGTCAGACCCTTGGTCCACTTAGCTCAGTATTGTCTTCACAGACTGGCAGCGGCTTCTCCAAGGTTGCAGGCAGGAATCTCTCTCAGGCCTCTCTTGGAGATGCTGCCAGGAAGGGAACTGGGAACCTTCTGCTCTTCCCAGAGCGGCTCCATCCCCTGAGGGGAATATCTTGCAGTGCTCACACTTCTAGTCTCCCTTTCATATGCAACCAGGGTGGACCCTGCTTAGCAAAGGGGGCAATTCATGCTGGCTACCACAAGACCAGCTCTTCTCCTTGGCCCTCCAGCCTGGTTGTTCAACTACAACACCCATCATCCCCAGCCACAATCAATTGTGGATGGGGATGGTGGGAGTTGTAGTCCAATGACAGCCGGAGGGCCAAGGTTGCCCACCCCAGCTTAACACCTTCTGTCCTATTGACCACACTGAGAACAGAGATGGTAAGCAAGGGTCTTCCTCTTGGTTTCACCCACCCTTGTCATCTCTCTCTCTCTCCTCCGGCTTCCTCTGATTGACCAATCAGAGGAAGCCGGAGCAGAGAGAGAGAGAGAGAGATGGCAAGGGTGGGCGAAACCAAGAGGAAGACCCTTGCTTACCATCTCTCAGGAATGATTGATACTCTCAGGAATCCCCCTCCTCTTCACACCTGCTTGTTGCATTGCCCCCCACTTCCGTCCGTCCGAAGACATGGACCTCGGGGACACAGGCTCTCTGTCCAAGTATGTAACTCACCCCTCAGCGGGGCTCTCTGTCCGGTTCTTCTCCCAGCTTCTCCCATCCAGGGCTAGTTTTGGGTCCCAAGATTGCAAGCCCACCAGCGGCAGAGACACAAGATGGTGTTTCTCCGGAGCGGCTGAGTTAATGCAAGGAGACAAAGCCCCCCGTCACTCCCCCCCCCGTGCTTTGCTCTTACTGTTATCTGAATTCCCCGTGCGATGGGTTTTAAAATAGCAGATTTATTTCACAGCCTCCAGTCCCATCAAAGCTCAGCCACACAGGAGCGAGCTGACAATTACATCGGCACAGGGAGGGCATCTCCGCCACGCATCCGGCCTGACAAGCCCGCTTCCGCGGCTGCTCGGAGGAAGGGGGCCGGCAGAGATGATCTGCTCCCCCCAGAGATGATCATTTAACATGACACGGCGCATTAATCCAGATTAGGCAGATGAAATATTCATGGCAAATCGCCGAGGAGAGAGAGAGAGAGAGAGAGATTCAAATCCGGTTACGAAGGAGAAGGAGACAAAGCAAGACATGGAAGGATGTCTCAGTTGCCAGCCGGGTTTGGCCACGTGTGGGGTCCCTCGGCTCACACATGACACAGACGGAACGTGGATCCTGCACGAGGTTGTCCCTTCCAAATCTGCTCATACTGCCCCAGTACGTCCAACAGCTGTCTTAGGGACAGAGGGAGCTGCCTCCTACACAGGCTGGCAGCATCTCTTAGGAACACAGGAAACTGCCTTCTAATGAGTCAGGCCCTTGATCCATCTAGCTAAGTATTGTCTACATAGACTGGCAGCAGCTTCTCCAAGGTTGCAGGCAGCAGTCTCTCTCAGCCCTTTCTTGGAGATGCTGCCAGGGAAGGAACTTGGAGCCTAGTTGCTCTTCCCAGAGCGGCTCCATCCCCTGAGGGGAATCTCTTCCAGTGCTCACACATCTAGTTTCCCATCCAAATGCAAACCAGGGCAGACCCTGCTTAGCAAAGGGGACAATTCACACTTGCTACCACCAGACCAGCTCTCCTTCCGCTGCCTTATCCATGCTTTCAAACTTTTTCTCTATTTCAACTAAGACAGACCATCATCATCATCATCATCATCATCATCATGCATATGAAGAGTCGAAAGAAAAAGGGGATAACCTTCACTTCATGTATTTACCCACATAAAGGACCACTCTGAATGGAAGTCCACCCCCTTTAAAAATGAGACCCTCTGCATGAATTATTATTATTTTTTCCATGAGCCACTCTGGGCGCTTGCTGGCTTGATAGCCAAAGGGTAGAGTTTGAATACTTTAATGAAATTAATCTAAATTAATTAGAGTAATTAATTAATCTAATTAATCAATCAATCAGGCAGAAAGGCAGAACAGCGCTGTACAGACATATGGGGGGAAACCATGTACTGAGGAACCCCAAGTAGCCACTTGTGAAGATGGACCTTTTTATTTATTTTTATTTATTTGACATACATTTATGCTGCCCAAAACCTGTGTCTCTGGGCGGTTTACCATTGAAATCATTTAAAACATTAAATCAATTAAACAATTCAAATCATTTAAACATTAAAATCATTAACATTAAAAAAACCAACATTAAACTTTTAAAACCATCGATCTAATTAAAAGCCTGGGTGGATAAATGTGTCTTCAGTGCCTTTTTAAAAGTGGCCAGAGATGGGGAGGCTCTTATTTCAGCAGGGAGCACATTCCAAAGTCCAGGGGCAGCAACCGAGAAGGCCCGTCCCCGGGTGGCTGCCAAACGAGTTGGCGGCAACTGCAGGCGAACCTCTCTAGATGATCTCCATGGGCGGTGGGGCTCATGGCGAAGAAGACGTTCTCGTAAAGACCTTGAAGGCTGAAGAGTTCTGTCCCACTTCAAGAGTGTGGCACACCCTCTTCTGCCTTCGATATGGTGTAGAAAGCAAGTACTGCCGTTGTCCTCGCGGTTCCGGAGTGTCAAAACCTTTCTCCCGTTTACACCTCTGAGAAATCCAGAGCTCCGCGCAGCAAGCTAATCGTGGCTTTGGGCCAAAGAGAACAGAAATTCAAAGAGCAGCTGCAGAGAGGATGCCTTTTCGGTTATGCAAACACACTACAGGCAGCCAGGATGTCAAGCGTGTGGGTTTACCTGGCACAGAAGCATCACGCAGCCAAGCACAAAGAGCGACGAGGCCGGCGTTTTGGCAGCACAACTGCGGCAAGCCAGAGCTGAAATGTGTCAGTTCTTTTTCAAGTGCAGGAAACCTGGAGAACTTTGATATCGCTGGGGAATCGGGCTTTTGATGCCGATGCATTTGAGTTTGGGACCTGCTTTGCGGCTTTACTTTTTTTTTTTTTAAGCAGGGCTTGAAACTTTCACTGGTTTCTTCCACAGATTGACCAACTAAAGCTTTAGTTGATTGATTGGTAGAAGCTAATTTTAATTGGTGGGGATGTGAGTAAAGATCTCATGTACTGGCCCTGGATAGCTTCTGCCTTTTAGGATCGACCGTCAACAGTAGAGGATCCAGCAGTCAAGAAATACGCCACAGACGAGCACTTGGTAGGGTTGCAATGAAGGCCTTGGAAAGGATATTGAGATGCTGTGACATGTCTACACCTACAAAGATCAGAAACGTTTGGACAATGGTTTTCCTTGTCACACTCTATGGATGCGAAAGCTGGACTTTGAAGAAGCAAGACAGAAAAAGCATTGACGCTTTTGAACTTGGGTGCTGGAGAAGACTTTTGAGAATACCGTGGGCAGCCAGGAAAACAAAACAACAAAAAAGGATCCTAGAACAAATCAATTCAGAATTTTCACTCGAGGCACAAATGACCAGGCTCAAACTATTGTACTTTGGACACATTCTGCGAAGACCCAGCTCTCTTGAGAAGTCCCTAATGCTGGGGAAAGTGGAAGGAAAGAGAAGAAGAGGACGACCAGCAAGCAAGGTGGAGGGACTCGATCACGACAGCCATGAAGGCACCCCTGAGAGACCTTCAAGGCCAAGTTGAAGACAGACCATCCTGGGGAGAATCTATCTATGTGGTCGCTAAGAGTTGACACATAAGAATATCAGAACAGCCCTCCTGGATCAGGCCCAAAGAAACCCATCTAGTCCAGCATCCTGTTTTGCACAGTGGCCCACCAGATGCCCCTGAGAAGCCCACAGGCAGGAGTTGAGGGCAGGCCCTCTCTCCTACTGTTACTCCCCTGCAACTGGTCCTCAGAGGGATCCTGCCTTTGAGGCTGGATCAGTCAAGCAATCAATCAATCACTAGCCCTGGACCAAATAAGAACCATCTTCAAGGTCTCTCTCCCGACCTCCCCACCACATTTGCTCAGTTTAAAAATACCCTGTTAGCCTATTTTCCAAAGGAATGGCCACTTATGAGATCACTCTGTCTCTGTGCATGTGTCTCTTTCCCGGTCTGTGGGGTGTTCTGAATAACATTTGTGTTTATAGTTCTACTCACACCAAAATCCACAACAAGTGAGCGGATGTCCTCATATGATTATTTTGATCCAGTTAGGTTTCCTGAGAGCGCTCTTTTCTACACCCAGAGGCACTGCTAATGTGGTGATCTTCCAGGAGGCTGGTTTACTAAAGGTAGACACTTGGCTATCAATCACCTATTACTGGCTGAAACTTCATCTTCGACCAGTAGGACTCATACCTAAACTTTGTATCAGTTATGCCTCAACCGCCCTGGTGTTTGAAGATCGTTAACAAACTTCTTCTCCTTGGATTAGCTCCAGATTCCGTACTGGAAATGGGCCTCGTGAGAGAGAGGGAAAAAAAAGGCCCTCCAGCGATTGGAAGATATTGAGTTGCAGAATGAGGTGGCTTGTTTGCCTGCGTTCTATAGATCATTAAAGATCAGGGCGGGTTTCTCCTCTGCATCATACTTGTCCTCTATCACTTTTTCTAAGTTTCGCTGGGCCTTTCCGAGAGCCCACTTCCACGCTTTCCCGTCAGCTCTGCATACTGGGAGGTTTCAACATCTACCCATGGAGTCTTGGCTTTGTCCCTGGAGTTCTGGCGAAATAGAAACCATTGCTCGTGTTTTACTGAATTGTAGCTTTTATCGGGATATTAGGCACCGTTTGATTTTACCCGTATTGATTAGATTCTCTGGACACCCTGATGATTTTTTAGTTAAATTTTTACTTGTGGATAATGATTTCTCTTATCTCCTATATTGTAGCAAAATTCTGTTATATAGCCATTAGGGTGTGCAGCTCCCTGACTGGTTCAAAAGGGAGCTCGGACTGCTTATACAACTGCTGCGATGATGACCTGGCACTGCTCCAGTCACTTCTGTGATATCTATTTTCTGTCATCGTAATCTTTGTAATTTTTTGGTTTCATATTTGGTCAATGGCCGTAAATAAATTGTGAGCCCTTTGGGGACAGGGAGCCATCTTATTTATTTGTTATTTCTCTATGTTAAACCGCTTTGGAAACTTTTGTTGAAAAGCGGTATATAAATATTTGTTGTTGTTCTTATGGAAAATTCTTAATTTTTTTTTTAAAAAAACACACAGTGAAATTGTGCTCTTAGGATGCAGAATTCCACTCTGAGAATCACATTCTGCACGCTACGCCCCCAAGGCACTGAGGCGGGTCAAGGCATTGAGGCGAGTGAATTCCTGCCTTTCCTGGCAGAGGACAGGAATTGTCCCAGAAGTAGAAAACCAAAGAACTTCAAGGAGCTGGCCTGGAGAGTCACTGGTCCCAATGGGCCAAAGAGCTCTGAATCACTGCAGGGGAGGTTCATGGACACACAACTCCCCAATCTGCTCCCTGGGGTCTCCGATACCTTCTTCATGAAACCATTGCAGGCCCCCCCTCTGTCTCGCAAGAACCTGACGAAAGAACGCAGAGCTAATTCTGCCACCCACCCGGACGGCGGAGCAACTGCACACCTCCCTGGTGGGATTGTCAACCTTCAGGGTTTGGCTGACAGTTCCCCGGCACGCGGTTCTATTGTCAGGGAGCCCAAAATAAACCCGCAGTGCCTTTTGTGTCCTCCACTCTATTGTTGCCGAGGCAGTTCAGCTACAAAAGGCACGCATTATGCTCCCCTTGCTTTCATTTTAGGTGCGTCTTGGAAGAGTTATCGTGAAGGTGGTGACGGGGGGGGGGGAGTTTGTCATCCCCCCCGTATGAATTGCTTTAACCTCTGGAGTCTCCTGCCACTGTCCACCCCTGCCCTCACTAGGGATGCCGTCTTTCACCCCAATGGTTAACAGCTCTGCAACAGGCAGAAAGTCAACAGGTGCAGCTCACCATATCTCTCTGCTGACAAGACCACTACCGGTTGCGTTTCTGTTAAAAGCACAGGGAAGGGATTCTTGAATGAAATGGAGCCGGCAGGAAACCCGTATTAGGGGCTGAAAGATCAGCAAGAACTGGAGCCTGAAGACTGGACCGGGAGGCAGAACGAGGCAAAGTTTGAAAATTATAGCTTTAATGAAAGTATAAAGTACACAGTTTTACCTCTCAGAATTAGGAGGAGAGCTGGTCTTGTGCTTGATCCCTTAGCTAAGCAGTGTGTGTGCCCTGGTTTGCATTTGAAAGGGAGGCTAGAAGTATGAGCACTGTCAGAGATTCCCCTCAGGGGATGGAGCCGCTCTGGGAAGGGAATGTAGGTTCCAAGTTCCGTCCCTGGCAGCATCTCCAAGAGAGGGCTGAGAGAGACTCCTGCCTGCAACCTCGGAGAAGCCGCTGCCAGTCTGGGTAGACAATCCTGAGCTAGATGGACCAAGGGCCTGACTTGGTAGGAGGCAGCTGCTTATGTCCCTATGACTACCGTATACCAGGGCCAAGAAGAACTTGAAATGGATGTCAGGCCTGAGCCCAGGCAGGCAGGCAGCCTTTATATCCTTCCTGTCCTGGATGGAGCCAACGAAGGGTAGTCCATGAGTTGGACCCACACCTTTTGGCACCATCTCACGGGACAAATGCTCATTATGATTTTTCACATCTACCCCGCCCCGGAGATGGAAAATAGGTGATAGCACAGTTGCCCTTTACGGCTTCCTCCCTGCGTTATCACCCCTTTTGTATCCTGCCCACAAGCAATGAAGACAAAATGGCAGCCATTCTTGCACAGAGGAGAGCGTTAGGGTCAGAATGTTGTACTTTCTCCACGAGAGAGGAATCATTTCCATGCCTCTGGCCACTTCAATAAAATGCTATCGTAGTTTTTGCGTTCTTAAAGCTTTTCAAAGCTTCTGAAACCCCTCGGCCCGTTTGGGGACAGCCCAGGACAATACAAGCATGAGAACACACAGCATAGGAGCCAGCGCGGTGTAGTGGTTAGAGTGCTGGACTAGGGCCGGGGAGACCCGAGTTCAAATCCCCATTCAGCCATGAGACTTGCTGGGTGACTCTGGGCCAGTCACTTCTCTCTCAGCCTAACCTACTTCACAGGGTTGTTGTGAGGAGAAACTCAAGAATGTCGTACACCGCTCTGGGCTCCGTGGAGGAAGAGCGGGATGTAAAACGTTACTACTAATAATAATATAATACTCAACAGTACCCCCACAAAAGCGGTCAGATTCCTACCAGGCAGCCGGCCGCTTTCACCAGCTTGTGTGTGGAGAATGGGAAGGCCTCATTGCTCAGATCGGTGTCCAGCACCTTTTGCAGGACGGTGCGGCTGCGAGGAAAGAAAACGACCAGGGTCAGATATAGTGAGCAAAAAACCCTACTGCCCCGACAGGATGATTTGTATCAGATCAGCAAAGGCTCATCTTTCACGTTTCTCTGTCCGTAGCACATGGAAGTCAAGGTCTAAAAGACACAATTCTGCATCCAGACAGCCCAAGTTCTGCACCCAAAAATTCTGCAATCCATGTTCTGCCCCTGAATTCTTGAAGCTATGTAAACAATGCAAAAATATCTTATTTTGGAGACCTCGTTCTATAATCTTTGCTCTTTTACATGCTTTCTTCTGGGTTCGCTGGAGAGCACATCCTCCAGTGACTGCTGCTGGTTTCTTTTTAGATTGTGAGCCCTTTGGGGACAGGGAGCCATCTCTATTTATTTATTATTTATGTGTGTAAACCACTTTGGAAATGTTTGTTGAAAAGCGGTATATAAAGAGAGCCAGCGTGGTGTAGTGGTTAGAGTGCTGGACTAGGACCGGGGAGACCCGAGTTCAAATCCCCTTTCAGCCAGGAGACTTGCTGGGTGACTCTGGGCCAGTCACTTCTCTCTCAACCTAACCTACCTCACAGGGTTGTTGTGAGGAGAAACTTAAGTATAGAGTACACCACTGTGGGCTTCTTGGAGGGAGAGCGGGATATAAATGTCAAAAATTAATAAAATAAATTTTTGTTGTTGTTGTAGAAGAGGGGAGGACACTGAATTCCCATCCTCACCCTTTGAGAACAGGATTCTCAAGGCCTCTTTGACTTCCAAGATCAAATCCACACACTGTCAGGCTGCAACGGTCATGAGGACTAGAACGTTGCTCTGCTTTTTTAACCAACAAAGGTTGACATATCATAGCATATGCTGCAGCGTTGCAGCATATACACCACGGAATCTTGTACCCACGAATCAGATACTTAAATCACAGAACTCTGAACTTGGCCCGTTGTCATTCAACAACAACACATATTTATATACCGCTTTTCAACAAACGTTTCCAAAGCAGTTTACATAGAGAAATGATAAATAAATAAGATGGGGCCCTGTCCCCAAAGAGCTCACAAACTAAAAATAAACCTAAGATCGACACCAGCAACAGTCACTGGAGGGATGCTGTGCTGGGGGTGGAGAGGGCCAGTTACTCTCCCCCTGCTCAATAAAGAGAACCACCATGTTAAAAAGGTGCCTATTTGCCCAGTGAGCAGGGTTATAAGAACCTAAGAACAGCCCTGCTGGATCAGGCCCAAGGAAGCCCATCTAGTCCAGCATCCTGTTTCTCACAGTGGCCCACCAGATGCCTCTGGGGAGCCCACAGGCAGAAGATAAAGGTGTGCCCCCTGCCCTGCTGTTACTCCCTTGCAACTGGTAATCAGAGGCATCTTGCCTCTGGGGCTGGAGGTGGCCTCTAGCCATCAAGGCTAGTAGCCACTGATAGACCTGTCCTCCGTGGATTTATTATTATTAATTATTATTATTAATTCGACTTCTATAAATAATAAGTAAATAAGATGGATCCCTGTCCCCAAAGGGCTCACAATCTAAAAATAAACCTAAGATCGACACCAGCCAACAGTCACTGGAGGGATGCTGTGCTGGGGGTGGATAGGGCCAGTTACTCTCCCCCTGCTCAATAAAGAGAACCACCATGTTAAAAAGGTGCCTCTTTGCCCAGTGAGCAGGGTTATAAGAACACAAGACAATCCCTGCTGGATCAGGCCCAAGGAAGCCCATCTAGTCCAGCATCCTGTTTCTCACAGTGGCCCACCAGATGCCTCTGGGGAGCCCACCGGCAAGAGCGAAGGGCATCACCCTAACCTTCTCTCTTACTACCACTCCCTGGCAACATCCCTAGCCACAATTTATTACCGTTCAGCTGCCGCTGGAGAGTCAAATTTGCCCACCCCTGGGTTATAGGCAAGGGTTCTTAACTCTTCCTTCTGTCTCTTCAGAAACGGGAGCTCAGTTTCTTGAATGTTGCATTGCAGTGTGTGTGTGTGGGGGGGGACCCTTTGTGAATGTGTGTCTGAATATGGCAGCACAGAAAAGTGACAGGAGCTGAAGAAGTTCTTTGGTGCCCTGATCTATTTGCCTGCTCATTGGCTTCGGATTCTGCAGCATGTCACAGATGCCAAATGTGTCAAGTGTGACAGCGGGGAAGCGTCCCTTTGGAGCAGCTCAAGGCTGGGGGAAAGGATGCCACTCGCTCAGCCACAGGGAGCGTTATGAGAATTAGCTGGGCCAATACAGGGATAATGAGTGGAAATCCTCTTAGAGTCAAAATGCAAAGCTGAGCCTGCCGTCAAAGTTGTGCCAGGAAGGAGAGGAGAAGAGAGCTGGTCTGGTGGTAGCAAGCATGACTTGTGCCCCTAGCTAAGCAGGGTCCGCCCTGGTTGCATATGAAAGGGAGACTAGACGTGTGAGGAGGGCAAGGTATTCCCCTCTTAGGGGATGAAGCCACTCTGGGAAGAGCAGAAGGTTCCAAGTTCCCTCCCTGGCAGCATCTCCAAGATAGGGCTGGGAGACACTCCTGCCTGCAACCTTGGAGGAAGCGCTGCTGGTCTGTGAAGACAATACTGAGCTAGATAGACCAAGGGTCTGACTCCTTTATGGGAGGAGAGCTGGTCTTGTGGTAGCAAGCATGACTTGTCCCCTTAGCTAAGCAGGGTCCCCCCTGGTTGCATATGAGTGGGAGACCAGAAGTGTGAGCACTGGAAGAGATTCCCCTCAGGGGATGGAGACGCTCTGGGAAGAACATTGAGGTTCCCAGTTCCCTCCCTGGCAGCATCTCCAAGATAGGGCTGAGAGAGACTCCTGCCTGCAACCTTGGAGAAGCCACTGCCAGTCTGGGTAGGCAATTCTGAGCTAGCTGGACCTATGGGCTGACTCAGTATACGGCAGCTTCCAATGTTCCTGGGTTCTTGCCTCTAACCACTATTCTGTTCTGGGAAGGACCTTGCTGGGTTTCAGGAGTCCAAGGTCAGCGGCGGGAGGGGACCAGTTCAAGGCAGAGAACGGACAGAGGGACAGGACCAAGGCCAGCTCCCAGGGCTGTGTGCAGAGCATCCACTAGGGGAAAGGAGGGTGGTGTTTCTGCCCTCCAAGAGTTCTGCTCTCCAGCCTCCTGTTTCTGCCAGAGCTCAAAGGGTCATTGGCTCCGATGAGTCTGGAGAACCTTCCCCAGGACAGACTGTTCCCTAGAGAAGACCTCTGGGTCTGAGGAGGGAGGGAGGCGAAAGTGGAGGTGGGTGGAATCGATACAGCTACTGCTGTATGAGGAGAGAGGGTCTTGTGGTAGCAAGCATTAATTGCCCCCCTTTGCTAAGCAGGGTCCACCCTGGTTTGCATTTGAATGGGATCCTAGAAATGTGAGCACTGGAAGATATTCCTCTCAGGGGATGGAGCATCTGAGCTTCCAAGTTCCCTCCCTGGCAGCATCTCCAGATAGGGCTGAGAGAGACTCCTGCCTGCAACCTTGGAGAAGCCGCTGCCAGTCTGGGTAGGCAATACTGAGCTAACTAGACCAATGGTCTGACTCAATATATGGCAGCTTCCTAAGTCTCTGTTCTGACCCCAACTCTCGCCCAAGCTGCCTGTGTCCTTCCCCAAATGAGGGGAAGGCCCCAGAGCTGGGGCCATGACAGTTCCTTGAAACCCTGGTTTGATCCTGGCTTGTCTGAACTAACCAGTTCCCCAAGTTCAGATGCAGTAGCAAGCGGCAGTTTATCCAAAACAGGAAGTGGAAACCTGGAGGAGGAGAGGGGCCATGGAATCCCTAGCCTTGCTGTGGCTCAGGAGCGCTCAGATTTTGTTGGACTACAGTCCCCATCGATTTCAGCTGATCCTACGACCACCCCTAAACTAGAGCTACAGAGAGCCCTCCTGAGCAATGTCTCTGCATTCACCCAAATCTTTCGAACTGCCCTCAGATTTCGAACTTGCCCTCAGATTTCGAACTGCCCTCAGATTTCCTGGGCACGGTTCGCCTCACCGGAAGCCACCAGAACTCACACTGGGATGGTGTTTTCTGCCCAAGGCAGGCAGACCCCTCCAGGTCCCCACCTGTGCCTCTCACCTGGAGGGTCCCTGGATGCTGATCATCCCGAGCTCTTCTGATTGGTCAATCAGCCGGCACTGGAACCGCCGATCTTGCAGCACGGTGGCGATGTGGGACCAGTTGTGCTGGGCCACAGCTCCTCCGACAGCGAGATAGTAGCCATCGCCTGGAAGGGATACCAGCGGCTGTTAAGCAGGCTTATTAATCATCCATTAATGCGAAATTAATTATTAAGCAGTTAAGCAAGCACTAAGAATTTCCCCATTGGTTATTGGAATCCATCTGGGGTAGAAAGAGAACACTAGCTTAATGAAGTCCAGAGTCACTGCTAAGGATATTTAGCGACTACTTTTCACAAAAACCCTTCTCAATATCTATTACAAAGAGTAAAAGGTAAAGTGTGCCGTCAAGTTGGTGTCGACTCCTGGCGCCCACAGAGCCCTGTGGTTATCTTTGGTAGAATACAGGAGGGGTTGACCATTGCCTCCTCCCGCACAGTATGAGATGATGCCTTTCAGCATCTTCCTATATCGCTGCTGGGGTTTCCCATAGTCTGGGAAAGATACCAGTGGGGATTTGAACCGGCAACCTTCTGCTTGTTTGTCAAGCATTCCCCCCTGTTCTGAGGTCTGCCAAGCCACGGACCTTGCATACTCCTTGCTAAAGCAATTCTCGGTCCCGACAGCTCAGATTCTGCAACCGTCTGCCAATGGTACAAAGTGAGAACATTTGTACGTTGAGAACATGGCGCAGAACGTTATTCCACATAACCTACCCACAGTGGGGCAAAGACCTTCCAAGATCCCATCGGGAGACTTTCCAGAATATCGGCACAGCCCTAAGGGACATGGATAGCCATTTTCTCTCTCTGTGTGTGTAAGGGGTCCCCCCAAAATTGTTAGTGGTTTATTTTTAGGTCCCCAAATTGACAGCCACCTGTTGCTTTCAGCTCTCCCAAGGACTTGTGGAATGCATACAAACCCGCTCGGACGTCAGGCCTATTCCATATTTCCATCAACAGAAATGCAGAGCATTCTGCACACCCTGAACATTATTCTCAAAGGAACTGTGGATTCTGCATCCTTAAGCTCCTCTCCTCCTCCTCTCACATTCAGACCGGAGTCGTCTGCCTAAGTGTCACGTAGCCCAATTCAAGAGCAGGGGCACAAGGCATTCGGGGAAAGCCGACAACCCTTCTCCTCTTTATCACTGGAAAACTTCACCCTAATGACCTCTCACCATGGTAATCAGCCTAGTCAACTAATGGAGCTTTGGGAGGGGGGAAATACCAAATCTGCTTTAATTACCTGTCAAATAGAAGAACATTCCAGCTTGTTTCCTTTCCCACCTAAAATCATGCTTTTGCCTGGATTGGTATTATTATTTTTTAAATCTATAATATGGCTTCTGGATGGAGTCCAAGCTCACTTGGAAAGCACGCTGGAGGTTTTGAAACAATGGAGAGTCTGCCTAGCGCAGTGGGGAGCTCTCCTTCCCAGAGGCCGGATGGCCATCTGTCAGGGATGCTGGGGCAGATTACTGTGGGGTTGGACTAGATGACCTCGAAGGACCCCCCAACTCTTTCTTTCAGGATTCAATTGTTTTAAATTACAAGCAAGCCAATTTAGGCTATACGTTAGTAAGAAATTCCTCACAGCAAGAACTGCAAGATTCTTGCCCTGAGCGGGGTGGTGGTGGACTAGATGATCTCCAAGAACCCTCCCAGCTCTAAGATCCCATGAGGGAGTTCTAGAGCTGGTGAGAAACCACAAGACCAGGCCTGCACAGCCCTCCAGCTGTTTCTGGACTACAACTCCCATCACCCCCCAGTCACAGCGGCCAAGAGTCATGGATGATGGGAGTTGTATTATTTGTTTGTTTGTTTGTTTGATCGATTTCTAGACCACCCTTACAGAATAGCTCGGGGTGGTAGTTGTAGTTGTAATCAGGCCGGTAGTTGTAGTAATCTCATGCCCTGGAAATCTCTGTCTGTCTGCTCTCAGGAAGAGAGCTGCTCTTCAGCAAACCTCCCTGCTGCTGCTAGCAACTTGCACAAATCCACTTGGAGGCTGCATGTCCCTTTCTCCCCTCTTAATTGTCCTTTATTATGCCAAATAAAGGCTGCCGGAGTGGGGGTCACGACTGCCCTTCTGAGCTGCTTGGAGCTAAAAGCGTCTGCAGCAAACTCAATAAGTGGTGCGCTGCTCTGCCAACAAGCCCCTCCCCCAGGAAAACCATTACGGGGGGGGGGGTGATTGGTAGAAAATGGGGTGGTGGTGTACACATGGCCAGTCAGGTGTTTGCCGGAGATAATGAAATCATGGTTCATTGCCAAGAGCAATTCTGTTTCTCTCTGTAAAATCAAAAAGGACGTAGACAACATCTGCAGGCCTCTATCGGAGACAGGAGCAACAGAAAGGGGTGCATTTGGTAGTCTCCTTCTGCTTGATGGAAAAGGGCCTCATCTGGGTATGGGGCTTAGGCAAAGAGGAGAGTGAATGGGAGGAGAACTGGTCTTGTGGTAGCAAGCATGGATGGTCCCCTCTGCTAAGCAGGGTCTTCCCTGGTTTGCATTTGAATGGGAGACTACCTGCGTGAGCACTGGAAGATATTGCCTTTAGGGGCCGGGGCCGGGTAGACGATATGGAGCTAGATGGACCAAGGGTCTGACTCAGTATATGGCAGCTTCCTATGCTCCTAAGCCTCTGACCCTGGTTTGGGAGTTGGGCACACTCCCGATTGGCCGGGGTGAGAATTCGACAAGCAGAGCAGGAAGAGGGGGAAATCCAGGTCTGTGAGCTGGGTATGGAAGCAGGGGTCTCTCCTCAGCTCACAAACAAGCACCTCACCCTCCTCCTCCCTTCTTAGCAGAATTCTCACAATAGGGAACATGCTCCTACCCTAGGGGAGGATTGCTGGTCTTGCAGTAGGAAGCATGATTTGTCCCGTTTGCTAAGAAGGGCCTGCCCTGGTTTGCATTTGCATGGGAGACCCCATGTGAGCACACTGGAAGAGATTCCCCTTCTTAGGGGAGGGAGCTGCTCTGGGAAGAGCAGAAGGTTCCAAGTTCCCTCCCTGGCGGCATCTCCAAGATCGGGCTGAGAGACCCTAAGTTCCCCCCCAAAAAACCCCACCCCCAAACCATCCCTAGACTCCCCCCAACCTACTTGGCCCTGCCTCTAGCTTTACCCACCCAGGTAAGAGATCTTTCAAAATTAATGTCGCCACCCTACTTAGCAGACAAATAAGACCCGTCCCGCTACCACCCCAAGGGACTGGGAGGTTTCCGGTTACCTTCAAACACTGGAGCCAGTGCCGAGTCCTGGGTGCCGGAGTCTATTGCGCTGACCGTCAGGTCACTTTCCACTCCCCCTTGCTTATTTAGCATGCACGTGTAAACGGTTGCCCCTGGAAACAGAAGAGAGACCCCCCCCCAGGTATCAAAGGCGGCCACCTGATCATTTGCAAAGTTCAGTGTTCATTGGGTGGGTGCGGAAATAAAGGGCTTAATCAGGGTTTCTCTGCATTGGCCCCATCGCTAATCAGCTTCCATTCAGCGGAGACAGACTGCAAGAAGGAGCAGAGACGAGGTCAGAGCATAGAAACCGGAGGGCAAAGCCTGACTCGACGTGGTGAATCTCTGGAAACAGTTTGAACACAACTTTGCTGTGGCGACAAGACAGATATCGCTCACTCTGGCGGGCAGTGAGCCCTGAAAGACATGGCGTTGTACTTTGCTAGTGTGCTGCAGAACGGTTGTCGGGTGCCTATTGGCCAGTGCCAGTGACTTGCCTTCCTCCTGCAGTGCCCACAGCAATTCCGCTGCTGTCGTTAAAACGCAATTTGGGGTGGGTGGGGTTACAATTTCTTCATGCAGTTTATATTTGATTCATTTTATTCATCCACTCATTCGATTTCCCTTCCAAAAAATGGCTCAGGTAGCAGTTTACAGAGAGAAATAACAAATAAATGAATAAGATGGATCCCAGTCCCCAAAGGGTTCACAGTCTAAAAAGAAACTTAGATAGACAGACACCAGCAACAGTCACTGGAGGGATGCTGTGCTGGGGATGGAGAGGGCCAGTTGCTCTCCCCCTGCTAAATAAAAAGAATCACCACATTAAAAAGGTGCCTCTTTGATCAGTTCACAGGGGACGCTCCCAGCTCTTGCATCCTAGGAGTCTAGATAGATAAGCCAAATAATTCTGGAATTGGAAGGAATTTTGGAGATCTTCTTGTTATGCCCATGAGCCAGCAGGGGTGCTCAGTACCATCTGCATGGTGGAAGGTTCGCTGTGAATTTTGACACCCCTAGCGATGGGAAGAGAGGCGATAACATTGCAAGACTCAGTGTGTTCGGCGTTCAGTGTGTTCCCAGGTTTTTATGGTCCTTGCCATCGGGCCTACTGCAGTCAAATGTGCAAGGGCGTTTTAAAAGCTTAAAAAAAATTAAGCATAAAAAACCTACTATAGAATTGTGTTGATGTTGTCAGAGGCATGGAAATGAAAACTGACAGGCATGTCCTCCAAGATTACTCCCGGGAGAGAGGACAACAATCTGTTCACTGTGACCCTAAGTTGCTACTCGATGCAAAAATGCCTGCAATTTTACCTGAATCATTTGTTCCCTGAGATGGTAAAGGTAAAGTAAAGTTGTGCCGTCGAGTCGGTGTCAACTCCTGGTGGCCACAGAGCCCTGTGGTTGTCTTTGGTAGAATACAGGAGGGGTTGATCATTGCCTCCTCCCGCACAGTATGAGATGATGCCTTTCAGCATCTTCTTATATCGCTGCTGCCTGATCTAGGTATCTGGGAAACACACCAGCGGGGATTCGAACCGGCAACCTCTGGCTTGCTTATCAAGTCATTTCCCCGCTGAGCCATTAGGTGGCTTCCTGAGATGGTGTTGATGGCCCAAATGTCATAGACTAAATCTGAGCCAATGCAATCCAGGCCCCACAGAGCTCTGTCATCGCCGCTGCTAAGCTTGGACCCAAATAAAAGAGGGCCGAGGTTCTACAAAGGGTGCTTTTGCCACAAGGATTTTTTCCCTTCATCCTTTCCCCAAGCCAAAGCAGTCAGATTTCGTTTTAAGCTTTGAACGGGGCAACCTTTGGCTAAACGTATCATTTTCTGGGTGGGGAGGTGATGCCCAATTCCACAGAAAGCGCCCAGGAGATTGGCAGTGCCGATGCCGTGAGGCTGAAAATAAGCAGGTAGAGATGGTACCTGGAGGCTTGTGAACATCCGCTGTAAACAGCCACTGGGCTGCTTTCCTGGCCTCGGGGCCGACAAGGTGAAATTTGCCGAAGTAAGACATGTCGAACACGGCCAGTGCATTCCGGCAGGTTAAGCATTCGTTCCTGATCTAAAAATGCAAAAGACAGACAGGCTGGAGGCCTCTTTCTCACACAGCGAGGGATAATAAAGGCAGACCGGAGAAGTCGCTCAAGTGAGAGGAAAGCAGCAGAAGGGAGCAATGGTTTGTGATTCATGCTGGAGCTTTTTATAGCTTAGAAAGAAGAGAGAGAGAGATTGAGATTCCTTGGGAAAGTCTTTCAAATGAAACCACTATGATAACGGCCCCTCCCTTGGCCTCCCAACTTTCAACATCCACAACTCCTTTTGGAGTGCAGAGACACCTTGAGAGATTAGCTATTCTTCCCTCTCACCACAGAACTCCTCTCTCAACTCCCAAACTGGTTTGGTTTTGCCATACGCAGCCGACAAGGCCTTCGCCGTGACGCGGAACCACCGGGACGCATTGGTCCGTCCAGTTTGCTGACGCCTGCAGGCTAAAACCTGCCTGGAAGCCATGCATCTTGTCTGGACGCCCTGTCCTATGAAATAAGATATGATGAAACTGGAGGCAATCTGTACATGCTCAAAGCTCCGGTTCGGAAGCTTTCGCTGGTCCAGAATGCTGCTGCAAGGATGCTCGTGGGTGCAAGTCGCTTCACGAGCGTCACACCCATCGTGCGGAAGATTCATTGGTTACCGGTCCACTTCGGGGCTAGATTCAAGGTGCTGGTCTTCACCTTTAAAGCTGTACATGGCTTGGGGCTGGGGTGCCTGTTGGACCGCATTCACCCACATGAACCTGCCAGGGCCCTCCGTTCATCAGCTCAGGCCCTGCTCATGGCCCCGCCACTAACAGAGATCCAGATGGCGGGGACTAGAGACAGGGCCTTTTTGTGTGTGGCCCCTCAGCTTTGGAATGCCCTCCCCAAAGAGCTTCACCATCCTCCCTCCCTTCAGTGTTTTTAAAAAACAATTGAAAACACATCTTTGTAATGAGGCTTTTAAATGTTCCATCTCTGTTTATATCCCGTGGGTTCTTTAGTTATAGTTCATAGTTGTTAGCTTTTAAAATAACTTTTAATTTGGAATTTTTTTTTAAAAAAAATGTAATTTTAAATGTGGTTTCAGCCTGGTTTAAACTGGTTTAACTTAAATTGGGTTCACTTTATTAATCTTAATTCACATTGTATCATTTTATTAATGTTGTGAGACGCTTCGAGCGGCCGTGTACTGGAGGAGTGGGATAGAAATATTTTAAATAAATAAATAAAAGGCACCCTGAGAGCATTGCCTTTCCCCGGCGCTTTCCTTCTATATGGATCTCCTTTGGAAAAGAGTTCCAGAACTGGGGACCACCTCCAAGAAGATCCTTCTTCTAATGGAGGATAATCTAGTCTCCACATGAGATGAAATTCAGATCAGGTCCTGTTAGAAGATCTCAAATGCCCAGGGGCGGGGGGTTTCAAAATAATAATGAATAAATCAAAAGGGTTTTTAATTCTATGAATAATTCAAGGAAGTTGTCCCAGATTTCTAATAATTTATCTGGTTTACTTGCTTTTATGAGAGCCCATTTTTCATGTGCAGCTAATTTGAGCAAGTCATGCACCCAATCCTCACTCTAAGGGGAACTGGAAGATTCCCATTGCTGCTATATTAATCTCGTGGCTACCAGTAAGCTCCTCCGAAGCCATTGCTCAGAATTTGATCTTAGTCCCCAGTTGGCTGGGATATACCCCACTCCTGCGTTCAGGTCCTTCAGTGGAAGAGATGAATCCATCACCAAATTAATAAGCATAATAACCTCCTTCCAGAAACCTTGCACTGTGGGATAGTCCCAGAGAGGAGAGCTGGTCTTGTGGTAGCAAGCACGACTTGTCCCCTTAGCTAAGCAGGGTCCGCCCTGGTTGCATATGAAAGGGAGACTAGAAGTGTGAGCACTGGAAGAGATTCCCCTCAGGGGATGGAGCCGCTCTGAGAAGAGCAGAAGGTTCCACGTTCCCTCCCTGGCAGCATCTCCAAGATAGGGCTGAGAGAGACTCCAGCCTGCAACCCTGGAGAAGCCACTGCCAGTCTGTGCAGACAATACTTAGCTAGATAGACCAATGGTCTGACTCAGTATATGGCAGCTTCCTATGTCCTGTGTTCTAACATAAGGGTTTGTTTTTGTTTTTTAAAATTTGCTTGGTGTTCTTGCAGACCACCATATGCACCTGCCCCCGCACGGTGTGGGGGCATACGCTATTCCACAAGATCACCAAGCAAATGTTTTGGGTTGTGTTTTTTTTAAGCAAAAGCAAGGCTTTAAGCAACACCAACTTATCTTCTTATATTCATTATTAAGTACCACTCTGGGAGTGGTACACCCTTACATGGACTTGAGTCCATGGGAAAAAACTGCAAAGGAACAGACAGGAACCCTACTCAAGCAGCCCTATGTGAGCGGCCCCCGAGGTTTCTTCCAGTTATCTTTATTGTGCTTATATGTGGCTAATATATTGCCCCATAACTTGCTCTACTTTACCTCACTTAATTCCACGGTTAAGCCCGCTGTCTGGGAAAGGCCCAGGTTTAGACTGGTGGTTCATTCTTCAGCATATTGTCCAGTTCTAACACTGCTTCCGATTGGCTCCAGCTAATCCCACCCGATCCCGACATGAGGACAGAGACACGGGACAATCGTATTTTCCTATCACATGCATCGGTCCCGCCACAGTCCAGAGCAGCAGGCTTTCTTTCCCTCAGAAGTCCCTATTCCCGACGTGCGGTTGGTGACGAGCGACGTATCCCCTCCGTCCCCCGGGCATGTGCTACTCACAACTCTGTGGTGAGGTGGGAAATCAAAGGTGTACTCGTCCGAGAGCAGCCGGCTGTAGGCGTAGTTCTCGTGGGGCTTGACGGAGCCGTATGCACCGTAATAGTCATACTCCAATATCTACAGAGCAAATGGTAAGGTAAGGCACGGGTTCCCACGCTTGGGTCTCCAGATGTTGTTGGACTACAACCCCCAGGATCCCTAGCCACAAAGGCCTTGGGAGTCGGAACCCAACGGGTTCTGGGGACTCAAGGTTGGGAACGCCTGAACCGAGAGGATAACGAACCCTTCCCACATCAATTTGGACTCCCTGTCCCAAAAGGGTTCACAGACGACTTCAGCGAGGCTAAAGGAAGACGGCAGTAACAGCCACAGGAAGGACTCCATGGTGGGCGGAAGAGGGGCTGTGGTTCTTCCCCTGCTGAAGACATGGGGGCCCCGCTTGAAAAGGGGCCTCGAGGCCCCATTAGGAGGGACCACTTAGAGGCCACTGCCACCTAATGGCACAGCGGAGAAATGCTTGACTAACAAGCAGAAGGTTGCCGGTTCGAATCCCTGCTGGTACTATATTGGGCAGCAGCGATATAGGAAGATGCTGAAAGGCATCATCTCATACTGCGCAGGAGGAGGCAATGGTCAACCCCTCCTGTATCCTGCCCAAGACAACCACAGGGTGCCGTCAAGTTGAAATTGACTTGATGGCACACTTTACCTTTTACTTAGAGGCCAGCCTTTGCTGGGGGCGGGGGCTGATTTATGCTGTCCACTCTGGGAACATCTCTGGAGGAAATGGAAAGGGGCTTCCCCAGCAAAAGGAATGAGAGAGAGGAGAGCTGGTCTTGTGGGGGCAAGCATGGATTGCCTCCTTTGTCAAGCAGGGTCCACCCTGGTTCGCATTTGAATGAATGGGAGACCACATGTGGGAGCACTGGAAGGTATTCCCCAGAGGGGATGAGGCTACTCTGGGAAGAGCATCTAGGTCCTCCTGCCAACATCTCCAAGACTGGGCTGAAAGGGGGGCTCCCGCCTGAGGGTTGGAGAAGCCGCTGCCAGTCAGTGTCGATGGAACCATGGTCTGACTCAGTATCTGGCAGCTTCCTATCTTCCTATGAGAAGAGGGTTCTCTGCCCCAAGTGGCTCACAATCAAGTGGGACCCCAGTGACAGCCACTGGAGAGACTCCATGTGGGGCTGAAGAGAGACATCCGCCCTCCCCTGGCTACCTTGGTAAGCCACTAAACGTTGCCCCTTTGAAGGGGGGATTCCCAATCTTGGCACCACAAGAGGGCCTGAAGATGGTTGCCTGTCCCAAAGGGGCTCACCACCTAAAGAGGAACCCAAGGGAGATGCCGGCAACAGCAAGGGTGAGGAGGGGCAGCAAAACCAGGAGGGCCACAGATGGGGAGAACTTTAGGTCTCTAGACAGAACCCGCCTGGTCTGCTATTTCTCTCTCCGCCATCCCCTTCTCGATCCCAGAAGTGGTGCTGGAGCCTTCACAATCCTTACCGGCGCCTTGCCGCGCGGATCAAACCAGCCTGGCCTCTCCCACCCATGTCTCTCCTGGAAGACGCAACCTTGCTGTAGAAGCTCCTGTGGGGAAATGGGGCAGGAAGGTGGAGAGTGTTAAAATACTGGAGTGCCATCATCATACCAAAGGGGATGACAAGCAAGAAATTAACTTATGAGTTCCGACCAGCATATGCAATTCAGCCTGAAGGTTTGATCACTGCCTTCCTTCGTTCACTTTCCCTCTGGGCTGTCCGACCCTCTTGGGGGTTCTCAGGCTGCCCTACAAAACCACTCCCTGGGGCAGGGATGTAAGCTAGGGGAGAGGGGGCCCGTGTTCAACCCTCTGCCCGGCAGCCCCTAGGAGTGAGGGAGATCATTCATTCATTCATTCATTCGATTTATATACCGCCCTTCCAAAATGGTTCAGGGTGGTTTACAACAGCTCAGAGCTGAGGGTCCCAGGTTCTTTGAACCATCCACTCAATTATAGCTACACTCCTGCTCTGGGGCCTATGTGAGGGTTTTTTTAAAAAAAAACTCTCAGCCAACTTGACAACATCCTCTTCCCTCACAGAAACCAGATTTTAAGTACCTGGCCAGCTGTGTTCCCTGAGCAGCTAGACTGTGTTTGAACATTCTATGACATCACATAGCACAGCCAATCAGTATTGGGGGTCCATAACCATATGTAAATTACAATATAGAGGATTTGCTTCTAAAAAAAAACCTTCTGCCACAGTTATATCATCAGGTCTGAACCAGATGATCTTTACGAGTCAATCTGTACTAAGAGCATCTCCTTCTCTGTTTGTTTTCAGGAAGACCCTTAAGACTCTCGTTTTGCAGGCTTTTAATTAGAATTAATTTTAATAATTTTTAAAACTTGTTTTAATACTTATTTTATTCTATTCTTTTTATTGTGTCATGTATTTTAATCTGTGACTGCTAAATATTTTAAATTTTGTATACTGCCTAGAGATGTACATATCAGGGGGTATTAAAATATGATTGATTGATCGATTGATCGATAGATAAATAAATATAGTGGCACATGTAAGGTAAGTCCTATAAACACTGTTACTTAAAATAATAAAATATTATACACCATTACTCACTAAAAACCCGGTAAACCCCACAATAATAAAATCCTATAAAATTCCTATATCATACAAATGCTAGTATAATGTATCCAAGGACCACTCTCATAGATGTCCAAAATTAGGGTGAGATTCCAAAAGGAGATTGTTCATCATGTGAAGCAGTAGACTGATATCCACAAAGGAGTCCATAAAACTTTAAGCTGCTTCATCAAAGCCATTTTTCCAATGGAGCCTCACCAAATTTGCAGGGGAAGCGTCTCTTGTTGATGGCCAGGCAGACCAGACAAATGGTTTTGAATGTATAAGCAATCGAATGTTCAGGGCATATAATGGTGGAAGGCTGAAAGCACTCTCCAGTTTAGCTATATTCATTCATTCATTCATTCATTCATTCATTCGATTTTTATACTGCCCTTCTGAGCTGGCTCAGGATGGTTTACAATTGTGCCCGTATAATACAGGTCTCCTCGTTAAGTTGAGAACAAAGTCAGGGGCTGGGAGCTTGATCAAGCTCAGTCCCAGCTGGGTAAGACACGACAGCAACTTTGCCCTGGCTCCCCAACTCTGCTTGCATCTCAAGCCCTTGCGTTACCCTGAGATCCTCACACAAGTTTCCTCCTCTCACCTCATGTAGCGGGTCTTTCCTCATGTTGCGTCCAGCCAGAGGCTCGTCATAAGGGAAGACAAGGGAATAGTTCTTGGCGTAGGACTCATGGCTCCGCTCTCGGATCCAGAGGTTGTTACTGGTGAGAGAGTGGTGAAACCTCCTGAAAGACAAAAAAGTTGTTCTAGTAAGAACTAATATTTCTACTTTCCTTTCACTATTCCTACAACTGGACTAAACTGGGTTCAAATCGGTTAGGTGGTCCACAAGTTAAACCTCTTGCACTTCAAAAAGTTCACGTGTCCGCCATCTTGGACCAGGGTGGGTGACACCATCACAAACTACACCATTGTGGTGTCCCTATGAGTCACTCATGACAACTGTACCAAATTTGGTTCAAATCGGTTAGGCGGTCCACAAGTTAGCCCACTTGCACCTCAAAAGTTAACACATCCGCCATCTTGAATCCGGGTGGGTGACATCATCACAAACTATGCTGTTGAGGTGTCCCTACAACTGTACCCAATTTGAGAGAACATCATCCTGTGCCCTTAAGGATCTTAGGTTCAAGATGGCAAAGGATAGAATCTTCCACTTGGGTGTGCATGAAACAAACATGATTTGGTTCCTCCATTTGCTTTTGTTATTAAACACTTAATTCATATCCTCAATCATTTATATAGTTTTCTCCTTCCTTTCACTCCATGTTTAACTTACTGTCCAACAGGAAAATGGCTTATGAAATCACCATGTCTCTGTGCGTGCACACTTGTGTCCCCTAATAACCTTTGTGTTTATGGTTTGATGCAACCCAAATTCACAGTATGTAAGAACCGGGGGGCCTGGGGGATCCCGATAGGGCTATTTTTATTTTTGCCAGTCTGACATCTTGTTTCAAGATGGCGGCCACAGAGTATAGTCAACACCCCTTTGGGACTCTTGGCTTGGCAGTCAGATGTGAACCAAATTCACAGCACATGGGAGGAGGTCCAAGGTAAGTGTTGCCATGTTAAAGGAAGCTGAAAGTAGCCTCCATTAGCTCAACTTGCTGTGTGTGCCTCTGTGTGTGTGTGTGTGTGTGTGTGTGAGAGAGAGAGAGAGAGATTTGTTTTCATTAAGGGGGCTTTACTTTGTAGTGTGGAAGCAGCAATATAACTTTAAACAGGCATTGTTGGGAAAACTTATATTCTGGCAACTGCTATTTTTTCACACACACACACCACCCACACACTCCGGCTCGAAGCCCTGAACAATGATGTACCCCGTGCACTGTGTGTGTGTGTGTGTGTGAGAGAGAGAGAGAGAGAGGGGGGGGGGAATACAGCCATCAACCACCAGCCCCCTCCAACTTGACGATTCTGTGGCCCAGCTTCTCCAACTTTCTGCAGCTTCCAGGACTGGAGCGAGGCCTGGCCAAAAACTGAAGATGGGGCCCTGCCTACTGCTACCACCTTCAGAGAGGTGTGGGGCAGGAGCAAAGACCCAACCAGTGCCCCCTCCTTTGGAAGCTCAGGAACATTTGTGCCCCCTCCCCATTCAGTGGTAGCTGTGCCTTTGCTGTGAAACATCCTCTCTCCCCTGGAAAAGTTGCAGTCCCCAGGCCCTTTACACATCATGTTCCACACTCAAACAATGAGTGTATGTATACACGTACGGAGGGACATAGGAAGCTGCCGTATACTGAGTCAGACCCTTGGTCCATCTAGCTCAGCATTGTCTACCCAGACTGGCAGCAGCTTCTGCAAGGCTGCAGGCAGGAGTCTCTCTCAGCCCGATCTTGGAGATGCTGCCAGGGAGGGAACTCGGAACCTTCTGCTCTTCCCAGAATATCTTCTGGGGAATATCTTCCAGTGTGCACACATGTAGTCTCCCTTTCAAATGCAAACCAGGGCAGGCCTTGCTTAGAAAAGGGGGCCATTCACACTTGCTACCACAAGGCCAGCTCTCCCCACATACACCCAGTTTGCACCACCTGTGGGATTTCGGGCTGGCAGATGACAGGACGGCAATTGCCACCAGCCCAGCCTTCCAGACTCCCTCGATGAGACTAATGATGACAGACATGCTTATGTACACACCATCCTGGATGTGGAGACGCAGTTGCTGTGACGAATCCTCCCGCAATGGAACAAAGAAACCTGCTGTCAGGTTTTGACACGGAGGGGCTTGCGTGATGACTGCCGGGGAACAGGCTGCTTCTTTCATACTACAAGAACAGCAAGGCATCTGAATAAATTATGTTTTGAGTTAGGGTGACACTACCCTGCTCCTCCGGTGCTCTGGGAGGATAAGACGCGCTGGCTTTCTGAGTAGGAAGGTGAAGCCCTGGCAGAATGCTTGCAGAGCAGGGTGGGCGTTTTGGAGAGTTCTCGCAGAGTTCAGCCCAAAGTACCGGTTCCTCTTCCCGGAGAAACTCTGGGAGGGGAAGGCACTTTTGCAGCCTGAGTATTTCAGCTCAGGTGTGTGTGTGGGGGGTGGGGGTGGGGGGAGTCAGCCATAGATGGCCCCAATTCATTGGCACATGTCACAATCTTGCCCTGATCCGGAATTTGAAGTCCGGCAGGGCATGACAGGACAGCGCCTGTGCTGTCACCGACACCCCGCCCCCAAATCCAGTCTTGCAGCTGGAAAGAGAGTGTCTCAACAAGAAGATTATTATTATTACATTTGATTATTATTATTACATTTACATATTATTACAGCCCAGAGCGGTGTACTACATACTTGAGTTTCTCTTTCACAACAACCCTGTGAAGTAGGTTAGGCTGAGAGAGAAGTGACTGGCCCAGAGTCACCCGGCAAGTCTCATGAGGCTGAAGGGGGATTTGAACTCGGGTCTCCCCGGCCCTAGTCCAGCACTCTAACCACTACACCACACTGGCTCATTACCTCCTTTAGATGCACATTACCGCCTTTAAAAAATAAGAAAGAAAGGGAAAAAAGGCCCTGAAAGCTAGACAGTCCATCGGAAACATGAGGGAAGCGGAAAGACCGATCGGCTGGACCCGCTTTGGATTTGTGCGGCAGGCAAGCTGGGATGTCAGGATGGGGCATTCAGCCTTGAAGAGCCAGCCCCCCAGCTCCGACGATAGCCTGGAGTTAGAACTAGAGATCCCAGAAGCAGCACCTTGAGCCTGAAAATCTGACCCCCCTCCCCACCCCAAAGCCTGCACTCCAGCAGTGACTTGATAGAATAGAGGGTCATTAGGCTCCAGGTCACAGGGCTGCCCCTTTCAATCGCTCTGCTCTCCGGGCAGGGAGGCGGAGCCTGGGAAGCAACAGTCTGAGCCTGGAGGTATTTAAAGCCTCCTCTCAGCTCTGGCCTTTCTCAGAGCAGGTTCCTGACTGGGAGCTCTCCAGGGTGCTACAGACTTAACGGCCCTGTCCTGCCACCAAGGTCAAGGGTGCTCAACTTCAGCCCTCCAGGTGTTTTTGAACTCCCATAATCCCCAGCCACAATGGCCAATAGCCAGGGATTATGGGAGTTGTAGGCCAACATCTGCAGAAGGGCTGAAGCTGAGCAGTCCTGACGTAGGTCTTCATTGGCCGGGGGTGACAGGACAGCGCCTGTGCCGTCACCAACACACCATCTCCAGATCCTTCAAGCAGTTTTGCAACTGCAAAGAGAACGCCTCAACAAGAATACGCTCAGTTCAGTCCAAAGTACCGGTTTCTCTTCCAGGATGAACTCTGGGAGGGGGAAACACTTTTATAGCCTGAGTATTTCAGTTCAGGGGATGGCACCAGCTGGTTGGCACAGGTCACAATCTCACCCTGAACATGAATTTGAAGTCTGGCAGGGTGTGACAGGACAGCGCCTGTGCGGTCACTGACATGCCATCTCCAAATTCTTGAAGCTGTTTTGCAACTGGAAAGAGTGTCCCAACAAGAATATGCACATTTCCCCTTCAAGAACAAAACCAAACCCTGACACCTAGGCAATCCATCTGAAACATAAAGAAAGACCAATGGGCTGAAAAATTCTTTGGACTTGTGAGGAAGTCCAAACTGAAATGTCAGGATGCGAAGGGGGTCCTCAACACAGTGCCCTTCCTGGCCTACTCCTACCTGGGGAGATGTTTCAGCAGCCCTCTCTCCTGCTGTTACTCCCCTGCAACTGGTACTCAGAGGCATCCTGCCTACTCTGACTAGTAGCCATTGATATACCTCTCCTCCATGAAGTCATCATGTCAACCCTTTTTAAGTCAACCCTTTTTAAAGTCATCCAGGCTGTTGGCTGTTACCACATCCTGTGGCAGAGAGTTCCACAAGTGGACTCTGGACTTCTAGTCTCCCATTCATATGCAACCAGAGTGGACCCTGCTTAGCTAAGGGGACAAGTCATGCTGGCTACCCCAAGACCAGTTCTCCTCTCTGTGTAACATGTGAATCACACTTTGGGGTTCCCCCACCCCCGAATTGGCAGCACCAGACTGACAATG
The DNA here is from genome assembly GCF_027244095.1 of Hemicordylus capensis. Taxonomy (NCBI): domain Eukaryota; kingdom Metazoa; phylum Chordata; class Lepidosauria; order Squamata; family Cordylidae; genus Hemicordylus; species Hemicordylus capensis. Next base: position 2,243,157 of record NC_069673.1, on the reverse strand, counting down.
CTATTAACAAAGGAGGACCAATATAGCAGGAAATCTGTCTTGTGTAAACTTTCAACCGTGTGAAAATATTTATATATTTAAACAGCATGTTTAAAATATTGTTGTGTTTTAAATGTCTTGTTTTTTGTTTTTAACTAGGCTTTTATTTTCTGTTGTAAACCACCCCAGAGAGGTAAGCTTTGGGTGGTATAAAAATATGTTCAATCAATCAATCAATCAATAAAACACAACCACACCTAGATTTCCCCAGCAGCCAGAAATGCAGTTGTCCAACTAGTGAAACCACACAAGGATCTTTCCAGCGCTTGTTTCTCTTTGACACAGAATGCAAACTTCTGTGACTGTTAATGGTCTCTCCTGAAATATAGGGTAAACATTATGAACGAATGCATGGCGCTTTTTTTTTTTTAAAAAAAATTACGGTCAGTGACCAGCAAGTAAAAATAAAAGTTAAAAAATCAAAACAACACAAAATAAGATCAAAACAACAGAGGCCTGTTATAAAAACATCAGCCCATACAAGGGTCTCGTATACAATTAGTCAATTGCTCCCGTCTCAGTTTACAAGCTACGGCCCAGAATCTTGCTAATTCTGAATCTTGCTAATAATCTTGCTAATAGGTGTCATGGCTATATACTGGTCCGCCAGCAGGAAGGAGTAAGGTGAACTCAAACCTTACCCCACACCCTTCTCAATTCCTTCCCCTCCAATGGAGGAGGGAGAGCCAGGGAAACAGCCCTGGAAAAACCATCCCCCTCCTTCCCTCCCCCAGCTGGAGATACTGGGGACATTTTGAACCAGCGTTGGGAGGCGCTCCCTTTCTGAACACTTGGGCTGGTAACTATTGCCCAAACGGGCCATAGGTCTCTTGGCCTTAACAGGTGGCCTCTGGCGCCTCCATTCTCTGCAGAGTATCGAGGCAACCCAAAGCTAAACACTCCACTATCCTATCCTTGGCCACCTCAACCCTGAGAAAGGAGAGGTGGCCTGGTGGTAACAAGCATGGATTGTTCCCTTTGCTAAGCAGGGTCCAGCCTGGTTTGCACTTGAATGGGAGACTCCATGTGTGAATACTGCAAGATCTTCCCCTCAGGGGATGGGGCCATAACTCAGGGGAAGAGCACCTGCATACTCGCAAGCAGGAGGTTCCAAGTTCCCTCCCTGGCAGCATCTCCAAGACAGGGCTGAGAAAGAGACTCCTGCCTGCAGCCTTGGAGAAGCCGCTGCCAGTCTGGGTAGACAATCCTGAGCTAGATGGACCAAGGGTCTGACTCGGTATAAGGCAGCTTCCTAGGTTCCTATGAGCTGGAAAGCAGGCACTGACGGGTAGGAATTTCTGATAACTCCAGGTCCAACCCTTTGGACGAGCCTGACTCAGAGCATACTATCACTGGAGGTCCAGGTTTGAGGTCCCAGCTCCTTGTATCCAGGACCTGAGTCCTGCACCTCCAGGAGTGGTGCCTGCCTCTCCATCTCAGGATATGAGTTATCAGGATCTCTTGATAAGTGAGCAAAGAGGCACCTTTTAAAAGTGGTGATTCTCTTGATTTTGCAAGGGGGGGAGCAACTGGCCCTATCCATCCCCAGCACAGCATCCCTCCAGTGGCTGTCGCTGAGGTCTCTCTTGTGTTTCTTTTTGAGATTGTGAGCCCTTCAGGGACAGGGAGACATCTTATTTCTCTATGTAAAGCGCTTTGAGTACTTTTGTTGAAAAGCGGTATATAAATATTCTTCGTTGTCGTCATCATAGTTCTGGCTGTTCCTTGAGCTCCGGACCGTGATGAAGCCTCTACCCTCCATCATGGTTCATGGTCACGGGCTTCCGACAGCTAGGCACCCGCCTAGACCTCAAGCCCCAGAGAGAAGCTGGCCTTCTCAAGTGGCATCTTCTGGGGTGGCCCAGTTCCCCACACCAGCAAACTCTTCCACTTCCTCTGGGATGTTTCATCCCCAGACTGCTGGTGGGGCACGCTCAGCTTTTAAGGCACGGGCAGGGTTTCCGCAAGCGGCTGTGCGCCCTTCAAGTGGAACCGGAGAAGTCGCCAGAGGTCAGCAGGGAAGCTGGGTCAGACACATCTTTCCAGTGCCCTCTGCTGGCCGTCTGGGGCCGTCTGCTTTCATTCGGGCTGAAAGGCCACTTTCCTTTTTCCGAGGCCTTTTTAAACAGCTGCCTTAACGTTAACGCCCAGCCCCAGTTCTCAGCCTGAGTAGTACCAGATCAGATTCATTGATTTACGGCCAATGACCAAATAAGCACTAGAGCAAAAAACAATGCAGTGACTTAAGTAAAAATGTAAAAACCGGTTTGCAGACACCTTATTTTGCACGCCTCCGAACAAAAACAAGCCAGCCTGTGGGCGACTTCTTCATGCTTATCTTCTAAAAAAAATAAACAATAAAATGTTCCTCAGACCAATCCAAGTGTTTCTTTTGATAGGGATCGATCGGAATAGAATGGGCGATGTCAAAAAAAGGGCAATTGAACAAAATATGTGTTAATGTTTCCACCTCCGCAGCTCCACATGGACACAAACGTTCCTCCAAGGGGGTCCCTCGAAATCGGCCCTCCAAAACAGCTGAAGGGAGGACATTAAAATGGGCTTGAGAAAAGACCCTCCCCAGCCTGGGTGTAGGCAAGTGTGTAAAGCATGCAGCTGGCCTCGGGTAATTTGGGAAGCCAAGATAATTATATCTAGAAGAAATCAGGCTAAGGCCACTCTGCCTTTCAGGGTTGATTTGTATATGCAGAACAAGCATTGCATGTCTGAATGTTCCCCTACATAGCCGAAAGGCCATCTGTCATCCAGGCTACGTTACTCAATAGTACTACACAGGAGTTTAGAGTAACTTACTTTCAGTAGGACTACTCAGGAGTCACTTAGTCTGGATGCCAGCCACTATCTTTTATTGCAAGCAACAGAATCTGATGAGGCTGTTTTAGAGTCTCCTAGCTGCTACAGTCCATAATTTGTATGTATGCTTTATACGGTGTTATACTACGTCAGACCATTGGTCCATCTAGCTTGGTGTTGGCTGCTCTGACGGGCAGGTTCAAGATTTCATGTGTGTTTTATGTGCTAACACACACACAAACCTATCTGGATCCAACAATTACCTGCGATACAAAAAGAGAATCAAATAATATAATACTAATGAGTTTGAGGCAGTGGCCAGAAGTGCCTTCTATCAGCTTCGGCTGATACGCCAGCTGCGTCCGTTTCTTGAGATAAACGACCTCAGAACAGTGGTACATATGCTGCTCACCTTCAGGCTTGACTACTGCAATGCGCTCTATGTGGGGCTGCCCTGGTAAGTAGTCTGGAAACTACAGCTGGTCCAGAATGCACTGCCAGTTTGGTCTCCGGGTCATCTCGGAAGGACCACGTTATTCCTGTATTGAAAGATTTATACTGGCTGCCAATAAGTTTCCGGGCAAAATACAAGGTATTGTATAACCTATAAAGCCCTAAACGGCTTGGGCCCTGGGTATTTAAGAGAACATCTTCTTTGTCATGAACCCCACCACCCTTTGAGGTCATTAGGGGAGGTCCGTCTGCAGTTGCCACCGGCTCGTCTGGTGGCTACTCAGGGACAGGCCTTCTCCGTTGCTGACCAAAGGCTTTGGTATGCGCTCCCTAGCGAAATAAAAGCCTCCTCATCTCTGACAATTTTTAAAAAGTCTTTAAAGATGCATCTGTTCACCCAGGCTTTTAATTAAATATTGTTTTAATAGTTTTAACATTGTTTTAAAATACTGTTTTAAAATTTTAAATTGTTGTAATGTGTTAACTTTTTCTGTTATCATTTGTTTTGTTTTAACTAATGTTTTACATTTTTCGATTGTCATTTATTTTGCTTTTTTGTAAACCGCCCAAAGATGCAAGTTTTGGGCGGTATAAAAATATGTTAAATAAAATAAATAATAAATAGATAATGTCCAATTTAATAGAACTATATGCAATACAACAAAAAGGTATCCTAACTCAATTAAATATGGTTCCTCCAAATCAGTACAATACATCCGTATGACAAAACTAAATCCTTTGACATTGATAAGTGAGATCTCAGAAAAATGTCCACTATGACACTGGTTAAGAAAGTTAGGTGAAATAATGTCTCAACTGATTCATCTCTGAAGCTGTGCTGTTAACTTATGGGAGAGGGGGGGAAGGGATGAATGTCACCATACATAGGCATGTGCATGAACCAAAAATCATGGTTCGGCTCGAATTTGAACCGAATTTGAGATGAACCGTGTGCTCCTGAACCAGTTCAGTCAAACCGAACAGGCAGTCCGGTCTGTTTGACCGAACTGGTCTGCCCAAACTGGGCTTCATTCAATCCGGTCTGCAATCGTCCCGGTTCAAGGCGATCCAGTTCAGCATCGAAAAGCTTATGCACACCCCTAACTATACAACTGCCAGTGCAGTACTCAGTTGAAAGGTAGAATGTCGGATTTATCTTGTGCTTCTTGCCAGACACGTTTCGGCTATGAGGCTTCTTCGGTGACAGACAGAAGTGAAGGGAGAAGAACCTCTTCGCTTAACCCCTATGCAGGGATATAAATCAACAAGTGAAAAAAATCTTGGAATAATCTCTTCAAGCCTGCCACTGAAGAAGCCAGCACAAAGGCCAAAATGTGTCTGGCAAGAGGCCAAGATAAATCCGACATTTTACCTTTCCACTGGGTACGGCACTGGCAATTGTATGTTGACATTCATTTTTTTCAGACCAAGGGGTGGACAACACACCTGTTCCTTCCACCCGCTATAAATGTAATTACTACATAGCTACTACCTTGCTTTGTGTCTCACTCACGCACATCACACAGAAGCAGAAGGCAGGCCATGAGATCAGGCTGACACGTAAATTAACAATGGCTATAAAGCGGAATCGATTCTCGGTCCCTCCGAGGCTGAAACAGCTGCCGAGAAACCAGACCTGCATTTCCAGGGCAACCCACTGGTTCCTAGAAATCCACCTCTGGCAATTAAAAAAAAATAAAAATCTAAAAACCCATCTTTTTAACCAAGTTTTCTCAGCCTTTAAAAAAAAAATGTTGGTTTTAATTTTGTGATTGATTTTAAATTGTTGAATTGTTTTAACTTTTTATATGTTTTTAATTGTTTTATGTTCACCGCCCAGAGACAAAAGTTTGGGAGTCATATAAATGTGATGGATAGATAGACAGATAGACAGACAGATAGATAGATAGATAGACGACAGTCTGGAGTCAGAAAACCCTGCAGAAAAACCGCCCGTTGAAATTCCTATCAGGGCCTAGAGGCTGCAGATATCTCAAGGGGTGCCCTTGCTATAGAATTCCACAAGGCTGTACAGGTACGAAGAGGGGAATGCATTGTTTGGGAAATGCTCACTTCCCCCCACCCCAAGAGTTCTTGTGAAACTGAGTGTGATTCACAAGAGAGAGTTCCGAAAGGCCACACGTACGCGCACCCACCCACCCATGTGGTAAATCCGATACACCCGACTCTGCCCTTGCGTACCAGGCATGCTTTAAATGACGGCACATGTGTTATTGTACTGTGATCTAGACAGGGATTTTCGCCACCATTCTATCTCCATGTGTTTGATCAACTTCCCACGCCATTCAGATCTTTTATGAATTTTGTTAACTTTCTGACCAGAAAGATGAGATCTCTTTAAATGTCGCCATGTTTTCCTGGGTGGCTAGCAAAATCCAGCAATGAACATTAGCCCCCCCACAATGAAAGGGGCTCGAATTTAGTCTGCAAAGGTGGACATCATTGGATACAGTATTGACTGTGCAAATGTTGATTGATTGATTGATTGAGTGCCATCAAGTCGGTGTCGACTCTTAGCGACCACATAGATTCTCTCCAGGATGATCTGTCTTCAGTTTGGACTTTCAGGTCTCTCAGTGGTGCATTCATTTCTGTTGTGAATGAGTCCATCCACCTGGCTGCTGGTCGTCCTTTTCTTCTCTTTCCTTCAGCATTCCCCTGGAGAAGCTTATGGACTTCTCAAGGGAGCTGGGTCTTTGCATAATGTATCTGAAGTATGATAGTTTGAGCCTGGTCATTTGTGCCTCAAGTGGAACTTCAGGATTGATTTGATTTATGATCCATTGATTTGTGCTCCTGGCTGTCCATGGTATCCGCAAAAGTCTTCTCCAGCACCCAAGTTCAAAAGAGTCCATGCTTTTTCCATCTTGCTTCTTCAAAGTCTATTCTTTCGCATCCATAGAGTATTACAGGGAAAACCATTGTCCGAACGATTCTCATCTTTGTACGTATAGACCCATCACGGCATCTAAAGATCCTTTCCGAGGCCTTCACTGCAACCCTACCAAGTGTTAGTCTGTGGCGTATTTCTTGACTGCTGGATCCTTGACTGTTGATGGTCGATCCTAAAAGGCAGAAGCTATCCACTGCATCAGTGTCTTCATTACCAATTCTGAGGCTGGTTGCTGTGCCTATTGTCATTAGTTTAGTCTTCTTGACATTTAGTCGTAGTCCCATTTTTTCACTGTGCTCCTTGACTTTCATTACTAGAGCTTGTAAATCATCCACATTCTCAGCTCTCAGAGTGGTGTCATCAGCGTAGCGCAGGTTATTGATGTACTATGCTTAATTAATTTGTTTTTTCCCTACTTGTATTGAGTATTTACTGGTCTGTGACTGTAGCAATAAAGACTGACTGACTGACCCAGTTGTCAGTCCTAGAATTTTACTGTATTTGGTAGCTGACGGTGCATTTCCCCTTTTGGCGGAATTTTACTATTGGCTTGCGGCAGTATTTGACCACACCTGGGATTTACTATTTGATTAATTGGCCTGGCTTTAAGAGAGGGAGAGAAAAGCAAATGCCTCATTCCAAACCTAAATGATAAAACTGGAAAGGCTGGCCGGTGTTGAGTATGCAAATATTTGGGATTCAGCTCGAGTGTAAACTGAATGGGCGAGCTGGGCTCCCTTCAAGGAGCAAGGACACAGCTGTCCCCAAACACACCCAATGATGTGCCAACCCACTCTGATCTCAGGAGAACGGGAACATCAGGAATGAAGTTTGATGCCTCCTGCACTGCTCCAATCCAGGTAGGAACGTGCTCCAAATGCACCTTGTTCAAGTGGCGATTCTCTTTGTTTAGCAGGGGGAGAGCAACTGGCCCTATCCGTCCCCGGCACAGCATCCCTCCAGTGGCTGCTGCTGGTGTCAATCTCATGTTTCTTTTTTAGATTATGAGCCCTTTGGAGACAGGGAGCCATTTTATTGATTTATATCTATGTAAACCACTTTGAGAATTTGCACTCGAGGCACAAATGGCCAGGCTCAAACTATGCTACTTCAGACACATGCTGCGAAGACGCAGCTCCCTTGAGAAGTCCATCATGCTGGGGAAAGTGGAAGGCAAGAGAAGAAGAGGATGACCAGCAGCAAGGTGGATGGACTCGATCACGACAGCCATGAAGGCACCCCTGAGAGACCTTCAAGGCCAAGTGGAAGACGGATCATCCTGGAGAGAATCTCTCTATGGGGTCACTAAGAGTCGACACCGACTTGATGGCACTTAATCAATCAAATCGCTTTGGGAATATTTGTTGAAAAGCAGTATCTAAATATCCGTCGTATTCTTATTTGTTCTTCCACATCAGCTTGCCCTTCTGCTTTTCACCCAGACATGGATAGAAGCATGCAAAACGAAGCTCTCTGGTGCAACTTGGAAAGCCGTTTTGCTGCAACCATTTTGCCATTACAGTGGTCTTCGTTGCAAGCCCCGGGAGCCAGCGGTGGCCCCATCAACCCTTAAGTGTGGCTCTGCAACTGATTCATGCCGGGGTGGGCAAACTTGGCCCTCCAGCTGTTGTCGAAGCACAACTCCCTTCCCCCCCCCCGCCACAATCCATTTGGTAAATTTATTATTCAATGTATTGTACATAAATAAGGTCTGCCCACCCCTGGTTTAATGGGTGAAGTTTCAGCCCAAGCGGACTACTTGGCTCAGTCCCCTGGTCCCATGCAGAGATGACCCTTCTCACCATGGCCTCACTTGCAGGGGTGGGCTCCTTGAGGGAAACTGAGTCCTCTTGAGCCCCTGCACCGTCTTAGAAGTCAAGCACAATGTGCTGGGAAGTGCAGCTTCGCACGCAGAAGGTCCCAGGTTCCCTCTCTGGCAGCATCTCCAGGTAGGTCTGGGAGAGACTCTGGCCTGAAACCTTGGAGAGCTGCTGCCAGTCAGTGTAGACAGTCCTGAGCTAGCCGGACCATGGGTCTGATTCGCTAGAAGGCAGCTTTCTCTGTTCCGATATTCACTGAGTTTGTGCAGGATGCTAACCAGTCAGACAAGCTTAAGTCCTCATCGTACTTTCGTGTTCTTATACCATTCATGGTGTATCACAACCCCACCCAACCTGCACTGTCAATCAACGGAGCTGTGAGATATTATCATCACCCTCCTCCTAATCAGCTCAACATTAATCATTTTCCCAGCCTCCCTTGCCTGACAGCCACTTCCCTCTCCAGAAGAGATAAAGAACCAACTCAGCAACTCTGAAGGAAGCGGCAACATATCCAGACCGTGACCCTCTTGCCCTGGGCTGCTGTGTAACGTCCCTGCTCCCCAACGCAGGTGTTTTAACAGGAAAAACAAGTTGTTCTATAGTAAGAATGGATCTGCCTAATTTCCTTTCACTATGCCCACCACTGGACTAAACTTGGTCCAAATCAGTTAGGCAGTTCACAAGTTAGCCCACTTGTGCCTCAAATGTCCATGCGTCCACCATCTTGAATTGGGGTGGATCATCACAAACTATGTGTTTGAGGTGTCAAACACTATGTGTCCCCACACCTGTACCAAATCTGGTCCACATTGCTTCCCATTTGCACCTCAAACAGTCAAGCGTCCAAGATCTTAAATCAGGGTGGATGACATCATTGCAAACTACGCCATTGAATTGTCCCTTTGTGTCCCTAGACCTGTACCAAATCTGGTCCAAATTTGCTTTCCACTTGTGCCTCAAATGTCCATGTGTCCGCCATCTTGAATTGGGGTGGATCATCACAAACTATGTGTTTGAGGTGTCAAACACTATGTGTCCCCACACCTGTACCAAATCTGGTCCACATTGCTTCCCATTTGCACCTCAAACAGTCAAGCGTCCAAGATCTTAAATCAGGGTGGATGACATCATTGCAAACTACGCCGTTGAATTGTCCCTTTGTGTCCCTAGACCTGTACCAAATCTGGTCCAAATTTGCTTTCCACTTGTGCCTCAAATGTCCATGTGTCCGCCATCTTGAATTGGGGTGGATCATCACAAACTACGTGTTTGAGGTGTCCCTATGTGTCCCCACACCTGTACCAAATCTGGTCCAAATTGCTTCCCACTTGCACCTCAAACATTCAGGCGTCCAAGATCTTAAATCAGGGTGGATGACATCATTGCAAACTACGCCGTCGAGGTGTCCCTATGTGTCCCTACACCCATCACCAATTTGGCTCAAATCGGTGAGGTGGTCCACAAGTTAGCCCAATGGCTCCTCAAATGTTCATGCATCCGCCATCCCGAATCGGAGTGGATGGCGTGGAGTGCATCACAAACTACGCTGATACGTGTCCCTACAGCTGCACCCGATTCGGTTCATATTGGTCAAGGCATTGCAAAGTTGATAGTGGGGAACACACACATGGATGGACGCACAGACAGACCCATGGAATGCTGGGTGATCTCATAAGCTTCCTGGAAAGTAAGCAAAAAAACCCCGTGTGCTTGCCCCTTGCAGAAACCAGAGCTGAGAGATGCTCACCTGATGTCGTAACCGTACATGTCTTTCTCAGGACGGCCGTGAATAACCCAGTGGGCCAACTCCTTTCCACAGCCCCCTCCGAGCATCATCCCTAAAGGAGCCGAAGAAGCCAAAGAGAAGGTCGTGGATGCAGGGGGACCAGGGTGGCTCTCTTCTCCTGTCTTTAAGTGAGTTTTAACGTCAAAGCTGTTATTTTCTCAAAAATGCCTAATGGTCTCTGTTGCTGCAGGGACCCCCAACTCCGTTAGGCAGTTGTTCGACTACAATCCCCATCACCCCCAGCAGCAATGGCCATTATGGCTTGGGGTGATGGGAGTTGTGATCCAACAATATCTGGGGACCCAAACTCCGGAACCCCTGGTTTATTGTCAGGATTGCCCCACAGGGACTTTTCTACATCCAACATGAACTGGAAGAGAATCTGCTTTGTCCTGGGTTCAATCATTGGCAGCATCTCCAAGATAGAACTAAGAGAGATGCCTGCCTGCAACCTTAGAGGAACTGCTGCCGGTCTGTGTAGACAATACTGAACTAGATGGACCAAGGGTCTGACTCAGTATGTGGCAGCTTCCTGTGTTCACTGTTAAAGCAAAGCAGCCAAGGGGCGGGTATATGATCATAATTGTCCCATGTGATTTCTGAATTGGGGCAATGACTGGTAATCATTTCCACCTCCAGAGAAAAGGTTGCCTCTTACCAGCACTGTTGAAACCGCAACCCAGGAAAAAGCCTCGGACCTCCGGTGCTTCCCCCATGAGAGGCTTGTGGTCAGCTGTAAATGATTCTGGAACACAAAAAGGCATAAAACATTCATCTCTCTTTAAACGTTGCTCAACAAACTGGTTCTTTGGTCATTCGGACCAGCAGCTCCCAAGCTTGAGTCCATAGATGTTGGACTCCATCTCCCATGAGCCCCAGCGACTATGGCAGAAGGTCATTCTGGCAGGAGATGATGAGAGTCCAACAATATCTGAAGACCCAAGGAGAACTTACACCAAACCATTCCATGATGAGCTGGTCTTGTGGCAGCAAGCACGACTTGTCCCCTTTGCTAAGCAGGGCCCACCCTGGTTTGCATCTGAATGGGAGAACAAAAGAACAGCCCTGCTGGATCAGGCCCAAGGCCCATCAAGTCCAGCATCTTGTTCCTCACAGTGGCGCACCAAACGCCTCTGAGAAGCCCACAGGAAGGGGGTGAGGGCATGCCCCCTCTCTCCTGCTGTTGCTCCCCTGCAACTGGGATTCAGAGGCATCTTGCCTCTGAGGCTGGAGGTGGCCTATAGCCACCGGACTAGTAGCCACTGATAGACCTCTCCCCCATGACTTTGTCAGAGCCCCTTTTAAAGCCATCCAAGCTGGTGGCTGTCACCACATCCCATGGCAGAGAATTACATAGATTAACTATGTGCTGTGTGAGAAAGTACTTCCTTTTCTCGGTCCTGAAGTTCCCGACCTTCAGTTTCATGGGATGGTTTTAGTGTTGTGAAAGTGGGAGAAAAATTTCTCTCTGTCCAGTCTCTCTGTTGTGTGCTGTTGAGTGTGCTGTTGAGTTGGTGTTGGTTCCTGGCGCCCACACAGAGCCCCGTGGTTGTCTTTGGTATACTCCAGGAGGGGTTGACCATGGCCTCCTCCCACACAGTGTGAGATGATGCCTTTCTGCATCTTCCTATATCACTGCTGCCCGATTTATAGGTGTTTCCCATAGTCTGGGAAACATACCAGTGGGGATTCGAACTGGCAACCTTCTGCTTGTTAGTCAAGCATTTTCCCGCTGCGCCACTTAAGGTGACTTGTACTCTCTCTACTCTATGCATAATGGAGACTACATGTGAGCACTGTAAAATATTCCCCTTAGGGGATAGGGCCGCTCTCGGAAGAGCATCTGCCTGCTTGCCTGCAGAAGGTCCCAAATTCCCTCCCTGGCAGCATCTCCAAGATAGGGCTGAGAGAGACTCCAGTCCGCAACCTGGGAGAAGCTGCTGCCAGCCTGTACAGACAATACTGAGCTAGACGGACCAAGGGTCTGATTCAGTATATAGCAGCTCCCTATGTTCCTATGATCTTTAGGGCCCTTAGGGCTCCCCAGATGACCCAAGTGTCATGAAAAGAATCATGTGTATCAACTTTCAGCCCTTCCCCGCACCGCTGACTGGGGAAATGGAACTCGTTCGGGGCTGTCACAAGCCCATTCTTGCCACCGACCCCGTCCTTCTTGCATCTGATATCAGACGCAGGGAAGGAGCCAGTGCCAGTCTGTGTGTGGGGGGAGAGAGTGCATCCCTCCCCAGCCCGCATGAACACTGGTCGGAGAGCAGAGGGGTGTTCTTCGCCCTCGGGCCTTGGAGTCCCCTGTAATGTTCCCTCCAACAGGGGCTCCCAGATGTTGACTACAATTCCCATAATTCCCAAGCAAAAGCCATTGCAGCTGGGGATCCTGGGAGTTGTAGTCGCCAACATCTGGGAATCCCTGTTAGAGGGAACACTGGTGCCCTGGCTAAAGGGGAGCCTTGGGGAGGCCGTCAGACCCTTTGGGGCCTGAGGACAATTGTCCCCCTATGCTCAACGGTCGCTACACCCCTGCCCATGGGGCTTGCACAAGGGAATTCCCCTCTCAATCGTGGCACAGGTTGTCTCTCGCCATTTCAGCCTCCAAATGCCTTCAACCTTCCCTGCCCTGCGCTCTCAAGTGCAGGTCCAATTATCTCTGAAACAGCACAAGGTGAACTGGAACAAAGAGAAACTCTCCTTGAGAATCCTTGGCTAAAAAAACTCCCCTAATTGAGCTGAAAATACTTAAGGGGCTCTTCATGCCTGCAACATCATTATTTCAAAACAGTCATCTTTCTCGCACTTAAACCCACGCATTCCAAGAAATTACCATCGCACATTCTTCCTGCAGCGAATATTTCTTTTATTATTATTAATAGGGCAAAGGAGTCTCCCCCCCCCAAATCAATTCAGCTACTGCTAGTAATGTTTCATACATTTCAGGGAGAAAATATCATTTATTAGCCTAATGGAGTTCAGATGAACTCACGTTCAGGGCCTCTTTACAGTAATGATTTTTTGCGGCTGGCTTGCTTTCCAGATAAGGCCGTCAATCAAATTAGTAAAGGGGCAGCGGAAACCGCAAGGCGAAAAAGAGCTCCAAGACCTCCTTTGGCCCCCTTGGAGATCTGTCCTTCCATCATAGGAAGCTGCCATCTCTCAGCCCTATCTTGGAGATGCTGCCAGGGAGGGAATTTGGAACCTAGACGCTTTTCCCAGAGTTGCAGCTCCATCCCCTCAGGGGAATATCTTGCAGTGCTCACAAATCAAGTCTCCCATTCATATACAACCAGAGCAGACCCTGCTTAGCTATCATGCTTGCTATCACAAGGCCAGCTCTCTTCTCTTAAAAATGTGTAAGTTACATGATGTAACACTGCCCTGTTACAGAAACTATCCCTTATAGCACCAGCATAGAAACATACGAAGCTGCCATATCCTGAGTCAGACCATAGGTCCATCTAGCTCAGGATTGTCTACACAGATTGGCAGTGGCTTCTCCGAGATTGCAGGCAGGAGTCTCTCTCAGCACGCTCAGGGTCTCTCTCAGGGGAATATCTTACAGTGCTCACACATGGAGTCTCTCATTCATATGTAACCAGGACGGGCCCTGCTTAACTAAGGGGACAAGTCATGCTTGCTACCACAAGACCAGCTCTCCTCTCTGACATCATCCTTGGGTGGTGGCACCCTCTGTGGATCCCAGCTGAGTTCTACTTGAACTCAGAGGGGAGCTCAGCTCAGAGTGAAGGAGAGGAGAGCTGGTCTTGTGGTAGAACCGAACCGGTTTGAAGTTGAATTGGTTTGGTTTGAAGACTCGGGGTCGAGCCGAACCACCCCCAAAAACCACTCCATGAAAATCTTTGTTTGCGAACCCCTGCTGATGAACCGATCGGGGGGGGAGGCTGGGGGGGGGGCCAGACCAAACTGGCTCAGTCTGGTTCCATTCTGGTTCAGACTTGAACTGAACCAGACCAGCCAGTTCCGTGCACACCCCTACCCAAGACCTCTGTGCACCCGAGGCAGGGCGAGGAGGAGAGGCAGTTGGGAGAGACAGGGAGGCTACGGCAAGGACCTAGATGCCCCTCACTCCCATAACGGTCTGTGAAGCAAGGAAAAGATGGGGAGGAAAAGAAGCGATCCCTCCGATCATCTCCATTTATGTGTGGACTACCACCATTCCTGCTTCACTTTGAAAACCACCTGGGATTGTGAAGTGTGCCTTCAGAACACAGACACACACAAACCCCGAGGGCTTTCCAAGGCCCAGCCCATTGCTCTAAATGCAGGGCTGGGTGGGGGACAAACAAACACCTATATCTTTGCTAAAGACTTGTGGTGGCAAAGGGTTGCCAGAACCTAAGGGGTATACTCGTGAGTCAAATGGGCCGTAAGCCAAGGTATTCTCGAACATGATCCGTGAGCTCCAAAAGGAGTGGGCGACAAAATGGCCCATGCACGTTACTTCGGCCCTCCACAATTTATACTACCCCAAACCAACTGGAGAGGGCCTCGTCGTGTGCTTGCTTCCATCACGCAAAACCAGCAGGCGTTCAACCTGACGTTGCAGCCGATGGAAGCAGAACTATCCCCAATGCTTTAGAGAGGATCCTTAGCATGTCAGATGCACCGAAAACCACAAGTACATGACGGGAAGAGACCACCAGATACACCACCAATGAATCCAGCTACCCTTCCCAAGACCTTTGTAAGTGTCATGTTTGATCTGCGTGAGGGCAGGAGACGCGGCCTAGTTTCCTTCCGTGCAACGGTGCTACCACATGCCCTCAGGCGAAGCAAGGCTTCCTCAAAACTATTTCGACTAAAAAGAGAGCCACGTTACAAAGACGAATGCTGACTGAGATCACTGGTTGTATTCTCATGTCACAACGGGGGGCATGCTTTGGAATTATGTTTCGTCGCCTTCCTACCCCAAGCTGGCGGGACTTGAACCCAAAATCCCCCTGCCGGAAAACTCTAGGATTTGACCCTGAGTTGAAATTTTCCACCAAAAAGGTCTGGTTGGTGGATCCTTAATACCCCAGCAACCGAAAGAGAGAGTGAAAGACCAAACTAGATGACTTCCAAGGCCCCTTCCTATGGCAAGTTCTATTATTCATTTATCACTATCTTGTCCTGTAAGTCCCCCTGAACTAGGAATGTGCATGCATCAAATTTTTTGATTCAATTTTGAATCAAATTCAAAAATTCGTTTCGAATTTGTATCAACTCAAGCCTGTTTTAGTGCCTTTCCAAAAACCAATCAGGGGGCCTGAATGGTTTTTAAAAAGTGCCAAATAGTCCTCAATTTGATTTCAAAAATTCAATTTAAATCTAATCGCCATTTTAAGGGGTGTTTGAATTTAAATTCAAATCACTCGTATCACCCAGATTCGAGTTGAATCTAAAATCAAATTGACTCTAAAATCAATTTGCACATCCCTACCCTGAACTTTGCAAAATCCCCCCCTCTGAATCAACAAATGACCCCCATTTTCACCACCTGCTAATGGGAAGGGGAATGGGTGGGGGGGGGCATATAGCATCAGCTGTCAATTCCAGCCAGTCAGGGATCATGCAGAGAATGTGATGATGTCACAATGCTACATAGCCAATCAGCGCATGGTTACATCTAAGTGCTGATGTTAGCAAGGACAAATGGAGTTGATTTAGAGTTGAGGGCAGGGCTTTCTGGATTGGTCAAAGGAACAAATGAAGCCCATGAAGCATATTCAGAGTGAGGCCGGTGCTTCCTGAAAGGACGAACACTTCCTGCCACTTTTGCAGCACTCCCTAGAGCAAACGTAATAAAAACTGCACACACCCCATTTCCCTTCAAACCTAGATTATTCCTCGGGATCACCTACATATTTGTTTATAATATAATAGCAGAAGTAATCAAAATAAAGCCTTTTAAATTACACGGGGGTTTGTTGGGTTTTGCAGATTAATTTTGGACAGACCCAAGAGCACGTTTTCAAAATCTGCTGTGTTTCATATTCTCCAGTGCCACCACTGACCTAGGAAATGGCTTCCCCATTCTTGCCCCTCTCCTCCTTCCCCCCCCCCCACTTCCCCACAGTCAGTCAGTCAGTCTTTGGTTTGCTAGTTCCTAACTGAGAATGGTTTGCTAGTTCTCTTTCCTTTAGCAGGGGGAGAGCAACTGGCCCTGTCCAACCCAGCACAGCATCCCTCCAGTGAGTGTCTCCCTTGTCTTTCTTTTTAGACTGTGAGCCCTTTGGGACAGGGAATCATCTTATTTTTCTGTGTGAACCGCTTTGAGGACTCCTGCTGAAAAGCAGTATATAAATATGCATACTAGTAAGCTCCTTGGGGCAACATAGGAACATAGGAAGCAGACTTATACTGAGTCAGACCCTTAGTCCATCTAGCTCAGCATTGTCTACCCAGACTGACAGCAGCTTCTCCAAGGTTGCAGGCAGGAGTCTCTTCCAGCCCTATCTTGGAGATGCTGCCAGGGAGGGGACTTGGGACCTTCTGCATGCAAGCACACAGGTGCTCTTCCCAGAGCGGCCCCATCTCCTAAGAGGGATATATTACAGAGCGAACACATGTAGTGTACCATTCAAATGCAAACCAGGGTGGACCCTGCTTAGCAAAGGGGGCAGTTCATGCTTGCTACCACAAGACCAGCTCTCCGGACCTTTTTGGTTTGCTTATGCTGCAGAATGCCACGCACTTTGATATAAACAGGCTGGTATTTGCTTATAGCCATTGAACTTGGCATCCATTTATACCAGCAGCATGTCTAAGAAAACAGGCAGCCCGAGTCCCTGAAAACAGGTCTGAACTGGATCTCTGGTGCCACCTCCAGGAATTGTCAGTCAAGGCACCCCTCTCTTTTTTTTGCCAAGGTTACTCAAGTCAGCTGGGCTGGGTGGGCCTTTTGTGTTATACCACCTATCCCACAACAAGGGTCATTTTATCCATTCTAATCCCATTGTCCTTAGGGCTGGAAGCTGTAAGTGGCTGCATCAGTGGGAGAGAAAGAGAGAGTGTGGCAATTCTACACCCCAGCGAATTTTCACTGCAGCTTGCAAAACAATAGAATCAGAGTGGCAAGGGACCCCGAGGGTCTTTGAGTCCAGCCCACCACTCAGTCCAGGAATCTCTCCAGCCTGTCTGAAAATCTCCAGGGAAGGAGAGACCACCACTGCGTGAAGTGAACATGAGACTGTGACAGTGTGACAGATTTTTAGGGGACATCCCTCACAAGGCTCTGTTGGTTTTCACCTGGGCCACAGACTGTGGATTTAATCCCCGTTTTCTCCAGCACCGGGACTCGGTTGACAGCACCTTCGATATGCTGTGTGAACACATCCCAGTCCAGATCGAAGAGGCCAAAGGAAAAGGTGGCGGATACCTGCAAAGGGAAGAGGGGAAGTCAACTGAGGCTGTATTAGATGCAGGACCTTTTAAGTGGTGGCACCTTGGTGGGGAATATCTTCTCTTGACAGTTTTTGTGATGCAAGGTGAAGAAACCTTTTTGAACTCATCTTTTTATTTTTATTTTTTGCTGCTGGCAGTTCTTTTTCTACAGGAATCATCATTGCTTTATTTTTTGATGTTTATATTACAAGAGAACACCATTATTCGCGAGGGTTCCATTCTGTGGAGGGGGCCACGGATAAGGAATCCACGAATAATGGGGCGTTAAAATGAATGTAAATGGGGGGTTAGGTTCCCACACCACCCAAAATCGCCCCCAAATGACAAAATGGGCCAAATAAAGTGCCCTCCTACTTAAGGAGTCCAAGGATAGCCGCCACAAGGAAAAAGCTCACCAAAAATCTTGTGTGTGTCCCCCTCCCCCAGTTTTTTTAAAGGAGCCACAAAATGGCTTTCAAAGTCAAAATGGCCACCCCCAACCCGCGGGTTTAACCCTTTTTCTGACTATTTCCTCCCCTCGCAAATACCGCAGTCGGGTGTCTATTACCCGTTTAGATTACTGATTGCATTTTAGCTGCCTTGAAAGCTTTTAAATGGAAAGCCAAGATTAAAATGCTTTACATCAATACATCAGGTCTGTTTCCATTCATACCACACCTAAAGCACAGCAGACTCAGAATCAAACCTAAGCATCCTTAACTTCCAGCCTCACCAGTTAAAATTGCTCCCCTCAATTAATCAACTAAAGCTTTAGTTGGTTAATCTACCAACTAAACCAGTGAGTGTGTGCAGCACTAGACACACGTCATGGTTGGCACGGATGAAGTACCCACAAGTGTCTGGTCCCAAGTTCCCTCCCTGGAAGCATCTCCAGGATAGGGCTGAGAGAGAGCATCTCCTGCCTGAGCTAGATGGACCAAGGGCATGACTGAGTATGTGGCAGCTTCCGATGTCCCTAATAGAGCCTGGGTTGGAGGAGTTGGCTAGAGCCAGATGAAGGCCTGAAGCTCCATGGATCATGCGCAGGCAGGCAAGCAGATATGCATATGAGTAATATTCATACTAGGCCTGGCCAGCCTACTATCGGCCATCTTTGGCTTCATTTTATATTTTATGTATCTTATTTTTATCATGGCTACCCTGTTTTTCCACCAGCAAAGGAGAACTCCCCACCTTCATGAGGCAGACTGTTCCACTGCCCAACAGTCTATATGATACGGAGCTTCCTCTTAACGTCGAGCCTCAGACAATTTCCTTGTAATTTTCACCCACTGGCCCTAGTCCTGCCCTCGGGAGCGAGAGAAAATGAGCTGGAATCAGAGAGAGCTGGAAGTGACCTTGGAGGTCATCTAGTCTAGCCCCCAGGAGTGCGCTGCAACTTTCCTGACAGATGCTGGTTCAGCTTATGTTTGAGGAACTTTGCTGTTGAAAGCTTGATAAAGAAATTACCTGACAACATCTTAATTTCGAATGGGTTTTGATTTCTGGGCTCTCCAACGGACCCCTATGTTTTGAGCTCATCTTAAGTATATTGTTCAAAACAAATCTCCCCCCACTCCGCCACCCTTCCAACAAAAGGCTTTTTTTTTAAAGTTCCTTTAGGAACACTGCTCACCTCCTCCCAGAAGATTGGATTTGACTCATATCCGCCCACAGAAAGGGCATCGCCTTGGAGACGCAGATAAACCGATGCATCGTGATCGCGAACGTTTGGCATGTTCTAAAAATACCCAGAGAGAAAAAAGTCAAGACTGTGGGGGGTGGGGGGTGGGGGGACATGCTCCCCATCCCGACCCAAACATGACAGGGTTGGTTGTCTGACAGGTTGTACAGGTTGGTTGTCTTTATTGCGCAGGGGGAGAGCAACTGGCCCTCTCCACCCCCAGCACAGCATCCCTCCAGTGTCTGTTGCTGGTGTCTCTCTTGTGTTTCTTCTCCGATTGTGGGCTCTTTGGGGACAGGGAGCCATCTCATTTATTTATTATTCCTCTGTACAAACAATTTCTCTGTTCCGGCTCTCCCCGCAAACCCCCTTATGGTGGGTCTCACTGATCGTAAGACTCCCCTCACTGAGTCAGACCCTTGGTCTATCTGGCTCAGGATTGTCTTCACAGACTGGCAGCGGCTTCTCCAAGGTTGCAGGCAGGAGTCTCTCTCAGCCCTATCTTGGAGAGGCTGCCAGGGAGGGAACTTGGGATCTAGATGCTCTTCCCAGATCGGCTCCACCCCCTGAGGGGAATCTCTTCCAGTGCTCACACTTCGAGTCTCCCATTCAAATGCAACCAGGATGGACCCTGCTTAGCTAAGGGGGCAAGTCCTGCTTGCTACCACCAGACCAGCTCTCTTCTGAAAAGCCTCCCCATCCCCCAAGCATGCCCACAGTGCCGACCTGAATCCCTTCGATCCTCTCCGTCACAACGTAGGCGTGATGCATTGCCACCAGAGGCACGTTGACGCCAGCCATCTTCCCCAGAGCTTGGGCCCACACACCTGTGGGAGAAGGAAGACCGACTGTTGAGTGGCCATGGAGAGCAGAAAGGCCTTCTAAGGGTTTGCTGGCAACTGGGCAGTCCGGACATCAGACAGAACCATGGTTGTGTTGGCCCCGCACAACATCTCCTAGACCTGGGAACACACACTCCCCGTCGCCTGTCTGCATGAGCCTCAATGGAATTTTGATGGCGGTTAGGAACCAAGTTGGTTACAATAAGCCAGAATTGTTTGGTTTGCATGTGATAACAAATTTCGGTTTGTTGAACAAACCAAGGTTTGTCATGGCATTCGAACCAAATGATCCTGCTTTATTGCAACCAACTTACAAAGAAGCTTTGGTTTTCCAAACCCTGATATTCCAGGTTTTGAATTTTCCTGGCAGCATTTGTGGAACCAGAATTTACTTACTTAGCACATTTCTATATTCCCCATATGCAAAGCTCTGGGCGGTTTACAATCTATAAAACAACCATTAAAACATTAACACAATTAAATGGCCGTTTTGCTCCCTCATTCTGCTCTCGACTGCCATCCTGGGCATATACTGTGCAACATCATGCAGAAAAATCACTTTCCAGGTTCCAAAGAGTGTTTGTGTGGTAGAATACAGTTTTCTTTTTCCATCCATCACTTCTCATATCTCAAAAGCTGCAGGTTTGGGGTGGTGAAAACTCATTTTCATTTATTTTAGCAATTTTTGTAACCATCTGCGATATGCCTCAATTTTCCGGACAATCACTGAATCTGGACAGACCTTCGATCCCATTGGTCTGCAAAATAGAGGTTACTCTGAACCTATGGCACAGTGGGGAAATGACTTGACTAGCAAACCAGAGGTTGCCAGTTCAAACCCCCGCTGGGATGTTTCCCAGACTATGGGAAGCACCTATATGAGGCAGCAGCAATATAAGAAGATGCTGAAAGGCAACATCTCATTTTTCATGGGAGGAGGCAATGGTCAACCCATCCTGTATTCTACCAAAGACAACCACAGGGCTCTGTGGGAGCCAGGAATCGACACTAACTCAACGACACACTTTACCGTTACCTGAACCTGACATTAACCAAGGTGTGAACACAATGTTTGAAGCAGGTCTCAGATCTCAGTTTATTTCAAGGAAGTTGATTAAAATAAACCAAGATTTGTTTGTTCCTGCCTCAGTCAGAAGTAGAAGTAGAACATGAACCTACATTTAAAGACATTCCTGCATGATGTCTGAACCCACCCATGGACTCCGTAAAGCTGTGATGGGAATTGCAGACCAGCAATACTGGGGCACCCAAGGGAGTTCCCTGCCTTAAAAAGAGTTAATTTTGCCAATTTCTTTTTCCTGTCAGAGCCTTAGTGAGGGGAGAAGCCCCTGTTTAGTGCAGAAACTGCTATAGAAATTGCTTGGAGAGCTAGGTTTTGGATGGTATAGAAATTTGTTAAATAATCAACCAACATAATGCATCAACCACCGTAATGGAGCGATGCTGAAAATACCCCAGAATTCCTCTCTTGTGCAGAGTCGGGTAGTCAGCTGAAGATATCCCCCAGGAGAGAATATCCTCCCAATCTGGATTCTGTAAGCCAGCCTAAAGCAATGGTCAGGCCAACCAACTTTTTTGATGGGGAAGGGGGTAGGCTGTCCTACCTGCACAGTTCACCACACAAGGTGTCTGGATGGTCCCATGATTTGTCACCACAGCGGCTATTCTTCGGACACCCAGGTCATCCGTTTTAACCTCAATTCCAGTCACAGGGCAGTTCTCAATCACCTAGGAAAGACAGGTGGGGGGAATGAACTGCTGCACGTTTATAGGTTTATTTTATTTATTTATCGCACAGTCGTCCCTTGCCAATCGTGGTTTTCCCCACTGTGGATTTGAGTATCTGTGACTGGGAAATTGTGACCACTCTCACCAACTGCAACCCAAGTATCTGTGGTTTGGCGAGTTTTTTTTAAAATTTTATTTGGGGGGGGTTCGGAGTCAGGGGGTCAATTCCGGGGGTCAGAGGGCAGTTTCCCCCGTTTTTCACTGTATTTTTTGGTCGTTTCGTGACCACGATTCCCCTAACCCCATTTCCAATTATTCCCTATTGCTTCCCAACTGCAAATCCGCCAACTGTGAGCGCTGCCTGGAATGGAACCCCCATGGCTGGTGAGGGACAACTGTATTTTTAAAACTCCCTATCTAAAATCTCAGGGCGGTTCACAATTTCAATCCAACAACAACTGAAACCTAAAGCAGCAGGTCAACACAAATTAAAAGTACAACTGATAAAACTTTTAAACACCATAAACTAAAAGCCGGATAAAAACAGGTGTTTTTTTCAAAAGTTGCTAAAACAGCTAAGTTTATAAGGTGACCACTTTCTGATCCTCAGGTGAGAGGTAGCGGATGTATGGACACCCTTTTTAAAATGAGGACATACCACTAATCCAGATCAATTTGTTCAGAGCATGGCCCACACCACCCAGTTCATCACGGGAGGAAGAACATCTTCCTGTCTAGGAAGAAAATCTTAAAAGGACTCAGTGATATCTGGCACATCCTTGGATGCGACTCTCCTTGCAAGGAGGAAATAGGACTGAGCTAAAATGGGCCCTGCCGATTTTGCCATTGCACTGCGATCATGAAGGGTCGTTTTGGCTATTTCTGAAGGGACAGAGTCTCAGAAAACTGACGGCCAGCGCAAAGGCATTTCCGAGACTCCGGGTGGCTGGTCGTCATCTTTGTTTTTGTCCTGAAGCCGGACAGAGTGAGGGCAGTGCTTCCGGCCCTCTTAGGATTTGTGGGAGAAATAATGGCAGCCTTGCTGGGAGTTACGGGGGTGTCACGAAATAGGTGGCAGTGTCCATGAAGGAAGGTGACCCGGGGGTGTTCCAGAGACCCTTTCATCCCCCTATGTAGGGATGTGCAAAAAATCCGATTGAATTGATTAGAATTAGAATTGAATTAGAATTGATTCGACTTAAATCTGTTTGCACAGAATGGGATTCGTTTGAATCCATTTGAATCCAGGTGAATTGTAATCGGATTCAAGCGAATTTGATTCAAGTTCAGATCAATTCAAATCAATCCAAATGAATCTCATTCTGTGCAAGCAGCTTCGAGACAAATCAATTCTAATTTGATTCGAATTCAAAACGAATCAGTCGACTCTTTTTGCACATCTCTCCGCAAATTGAAGTTAAAAGGAAGTTGCTGCGAACTTTCAACTCGGCCTTCAAATAATCCAAATGATGAATTGTCACCATGAACACTTGTATCCCATGATTGCACATTCGTTTGTGCAAGCATAGAGGTACAGTGCACCGTCACGGTAAGTTCTGGTTTCCCAGGCTCCCACTGGAGTTTCCCAATGTGCATCCGATTCGGGTCACAGCGGCAAATTCCCCAGCACCCTTTCAAGCATGCCAATGTCCATTACCAGAGCCCCGCGGGTGCTGGCTGCCCTGGCGAGGGTTGTACAGGTTCCCGCGGGGTCCATGGTGCCATCCTTGGGGACATAGAGTGTACCATAGAGGTCATCCACATTCATTAAGGGATACAGGTCCTTGGTTTCCCCCGGCGACAGGACATACGATTCAACACCATAGACTTTACCTAGCTGCGAAAAAGGTTCAAGAGGACAAACAGTATATCAGGATGGCGTTGAAGAGTGCTTTTCAACTGTATTCTGGGGGCCCTGGGGTTATTTGGAATATGAGGTTCCATCAATTAGCTTCCCCTGAAATGCAAGAAGGCACTAGGCACATTCCGTGGCACACACTCAATTAGGGCAACGGCGAAAAAGCACCAGGTCTGATCAGTACCCTGCATGGATAATAGAGTTGGAAGGGACTGGAGGCAACCTAATCCACCCAGCTCAAGGTACGACATCCAGAGCAACAGCATCCCCCAAAGATCCAGCCTCTGTTTGAAGTCCTCCAGCAAGGAAGAACTGAGTGTGCACTTAGAGCAGAAGGTCCCCAGTTCCCTCCCTGGCAGCGTCTCCAAGACAGGGCTGAGAGAGACTCCTGCCTGCAACCTTGGAGAAGCCGCTGCCAGTCTGTGCAGACAATATTGATCTAGATGGACCCTTGGGTTGGAATTGTGTTATATACCAGACAGGAAATGAGGGCAGAAAGGCAGGGTGGGAGCAAGCCCACAGAGAGCTTTACAGGTAGGATCAGGTATTTTACTGGATGCAGGAAAGGGCATCCAGGTGAAGACCTTCTTGTTCACTCGGGCTTTTTAAATGTCGATTTTCAAATTTGATTTTCAACTGATTTTAAAAGAGGCTTTAAATAGCTTGTATTGTATTTTGTATCCCCCACCCACTTTCGGTCTGTTATGATTTAATGTGCTCCGTGTCTTTATTGCATGTTTTAATGCTGTGTTCTGAGCCAACCGGAGAACAATTTGTTATGGAGTGGCTAATGAATAAAGCTTATTATTTTTATTATTATCCCTTGACTGCAATGACAAATGCAGCGAGTGATTTTGTCAGCAGAGTTTCGAAGAGAGATAAGACCACCGAAGTGATGGACGGGAAGACCAGCGAAAGAGACCTTCGATCTCCTCAAGGCAGAAGACGACCCATGCACGAACCAGGCCGGGAAATCACGACCCATACTCACCGACATAAGCCTCTTGTATTCGTCCAGTCTTTGCTTGTTGGAAGCAATGAAGAGGCCTCCGTTTTGAATCCATCCTGTGTGGAGGCCTGTCTCCTGCTCCAGCTCCTGGCTAACCACGTCACGGGTATGGGCCAATAGCTCAACCTCCACATCGCTTGGACGAAGTTGCCACAAGAGACCTGGAGCAGGGGAAGAGACAGGACGAGAACATACACAAGAACAGCCCTGCTGGATCAGGCCCAAGGTCCATCCAGTCTGGCAACCTGCTTCCCGTAGTGGCCCACAAGATGCCTCCAAGAAGCCCACAGGCATGAGGTGAGGACATGCCCTCTCTCTTGCTGTTGCTCCCCTGCAACTGATATTTATTTATTTTATTTTTATTTATTGTTAAATTTACACCCTGCCTTTCATTAAGAAAATCCCAAGGCGGCTGGGCTCACAATAAAATTTTAAAACAAGATTTTTAAAAAGACACATTAAAATATTGAGCTAGAAAATATAAACACAAATCTGATCTTTTTTTAAAAAAAATTAAATTAAAACACAAGCATGAAACACAAGCGTGGTATTGAGAGGCACCATGCCTCTGAGGCTGGAGATGGCTGATATTATTTATTATTTTTACATTTTATATCCCACTCTTCCTCCAAGGAGCCCAGAGCGGTGTACGACATACTTCAGTTTCTCCTCACAACAACCCTGTGAAGTAGATTAGGCTGAGAGAGAAGTGACTGGCCCAGAGTCACCCAGTGACTTTCATGGCTGAGTGGGGATTTGAACTCGGGTCTCCCCGGTCCTAGTCCAGCACTCTAACCACTACACCACGCTGGCTCTCTAATCTCTAAACTAATGTCTGCCACCAGACCTAGATAGAAGGTAGATGTCCCTCTATTAAAAGAAATATTAGAGGGACTATGAACAAATAAATATCAGGCCATTACAATCTCCAGGACTGGAAATGAATGCAGATTCCTAGGGCATCCACAGCAGCTTTCTTCGAGACGCTCTGGCTCTGACTCCAGGAGCAGGGGAGGGGAAGCGGTTACTGATGCCACACAGTCCCCACAAGCCAGATTTAAGAGTCCCCTCAATGTACCTGCTCTCATAGCTGCTGCATTCCTTTACCTGCTGTGTGCCAAGTGGTCCCTGAGGTCAAGCGGTCTCTCTCCAGCAGAACGACGTTAGTCACTCCCATCTTGGCAAGGTGGTAGACAGTTTGGCATCCAAGGCTGCCTCCGCCCACCACCACCACGTCTGCAGATGTGGGCAGCGGTTTGGTGGGCCCCTTGCCTTGGGGGCTGTCTTCTTTCAGGGTCTTCTGGTAAGGGACATCCTTTTCTGCCGTCGGGCTTGTCACGGCACTGAAGAATCGGATGCTTCCTCCAGAAGATGAGGGCTGGAAAGAAGAGGTTATTCGAAGCACACGCCTCAAGCTGGCCATGGCGATCTGGAATTGGAGAGGCAAGCGAGTGACTATCGTTATCGTGGTACTTGACCAGATTTCCGCATTCCAGTACAATATTTACATTCAGTATAGTTGGCACAGCTTGTCTGTCGGTTGTCACGGTTGCATTTAGATAAAAAAAGTTTACCCAAACTGGGAGCACAGCCTTACCAAACTGATAGGGGGAAACGTTTGCCATTACTTGGCGAATCTTGTATGCAATGGCACAAAATTTGGCAACACAGAGAGCCTTATCTGCAAGAAGGCGGGTTACCTAAAAATCCATTGGTCTTCCCTGTAAGTTCTCTACAGGTAAAGTTGTGCCGTCGAGTCAGTGTCGACTCTGGGCGCCCACAGAGCCCTGTGGTTGTCTTTGGTAGGATACAGGAGCGGTTTACCATTGCCATCTCCCACACAGTGTGAGAGGATGCCTTTCAGCATCTTCCTATATCGCTGCTGCCCGATAGAGGGGTTTCCCATAGTCTGGGAAACAGACCAGCGGGGATTCGAACCGGCAACCTCTGGCTTGCTAGGCAACTCATTTCCCTGCTATGCCTTTAGGTGGCTGTAAGTTCTCTAGAAGGGGTAAAATCAATTTGCTAAGTGGAATACTATAAAATTTACAATAGAGTAAAATATGAGCCAAATTTCCAACTTCATCTGATCCACAAGAAAGAACACTTGTGCAGGTGATAGCCTATAACTGATAGGGTATCTTTTTATATCACCCTTCCAACCAAGCTGATGGGGAAACATTAGAACGCGCTCAGGTGAAGGGTCTCCAATGGGCTGGACATGTCAGATTATAAAAATAGCTAGCCGGAGTGAAAAGAGGCAAGAGTTATCAGTGCCATTAACTGACCTAGAAGTCCTAAGTACAATGAAATCATCTGCATGCATTGTAGTTTGGGGTTAATAACGGAAGGACGAGAAGTAGATGGTCCAAATAATTCAAGAGGATCCAACTGAACTGGAATGGGTTCAGAAGAGGGCAACCAAGATGGAACAGGGCTGGGAAACAGGCCATATAAGGAAGGGCTGAAGGGGCCTCCAGCCTCCGAGACAAGATGCCTCTGAATCCCAGTTGCAGGGAAGCAACAGCAGGAGAGAGGACGGGCCCTCAACACTTGTCTGTGGGCTTCTCAGAGGCATCTGGTGGGCCACTGTGGGAAACGAGATGCTGGATAGGACGGGCTTTCTAGGGCCTGATCCAGCAGAGTTGTTCTTATGTTATGAGCTGGGAATGTTTAGCCTGGAAAAGAGGAAACTATTAAGTGGGGATATGACAATGAGAGACGTCTTCAGATATCCAAAGGGTTGCCACCCAGAAAGAAGATTGGGAACCCCTAGTCCCTGTGATGTGATGGAGATATTTAGGATAGTAACATTTCTTGACGTCAGTACTGTGACTTCACCTTTTGCTTAAGGACTCAGTCTGAATTTATCTAGCCCCAACCTGACTTAAAGATGTGGGGTGGGTGGGGTATTCACTATAGCTGACAGAGAGAGAGTTAACTGAGTCCACACACATTAAAAATCCAAATGGAATTGCAAGCCGACTTGGCCTGCCATCTGCTCTAGAAACAGCTGTTCCAAGATCCCTTTGGAACATGCTTAGCTTGAGGCACTATCATGTGACTCTCCACCACCAATGAGTGGCAGAACGTCAATAATAAATACTCATGACCGTGAAACATCATAATAAACATGTTTACAGAAGAGAACAGAGGAAAAGAGGGCTCCCAGTTAGCTCTCTGCCAAGAAAGTGATGAGGATGAGGAGGAGGATGGAGGAGGAGGAGGAGGATGGAGGAGAGGAGAGTCCCATGTGAATGGATTCTTCACATCAGGCACAATTATGTAATATTATTCGTGGGTGGTAAAGTCCCCCTGCTAACTGAGCAAAGCAGAAGGTGGTGATTCTCTTTTTAAGGTGGTGATTCTCTTATATACAGAAGGGGAGGAGCAACTGGTCCTTTCTACCCCCAGCACAGCATCCCTCCAGTGGCCATTCTTGATGTCTACCTTATCTTTCTTTTTAGACTGTGAGCCCTTTGGGGACACAGAGCCATCTCATGTGTTTATTTTTCTATGTAAACCGCTTTGGAAACTTTTGTTGGAAAGCATTGTATTAATATCAGTAATAATAATATTAGAAATAATGGCAAGAGAGTGCCCCAAACACTCCTTCCTGTGGATACTTTTTATGGGTCTGATGGGAGATGTAGGCTGAACATGTAGAAAACCCCATGCCATCTCCAGCAACTCCAGAGACAAAGGAGGCTAGGAAGCAAAAGTGGGAAAGATCTCTCCGCGCCTGAGGCTCTGGAGAGTAGCAGCCAGTCAAACTAGCCAATGGCCATATACACACGTAACACGAAATGTGGAGATGAAGGGATCTCTGGTTTCATCAGGAAATGGACTCTTGGTTTCCCTCCCTAAACAGTATTTTGTACCTTTGGGTTTGTAGTGAGGCCTGCCGCCTGGACTTCTGGTTCTGCAGTGCCAGCGTTACGTCCGAATACAGGCACCACAGTTTCCCCCCGCCTGCAAACGGAGTTGAGGGAGGAAGCTCCTCCCTCACTCTGGCTGCTATTGGCTGCTGGGGCTGTCCTTCAACAAAGGAAGCCCGGGCAGCCAGTGCCCCCGCCTCTCTGCAGGCTCACGGACTGCACACAGAGTGCTCCCCTGATCGTCCGAATTGGGACAGGAGAGCGGGTAGGGGGATAGAACCACGGGCCCGTGGGACCCGCATTTCCATGTTACATCCAAAGGTGGCCAAGGACATGATGCCCAGTATTATGTCATCGTAATGCTCACCTCTGGGGTGCTGCAGACTTGTAAGCAGCCTCAGTATTGTTCAAAACTAGAGGTTGCTAATTCTGAAACCGCCTTTCCCATTGCTTGAGCAACCGTTAATTCCGATAGTAAATGAGACAGCTGGGGTGGTCTGTACCAACTGTGGGGCGGGGGGGGGGGGATGAATGCTCACTGTGGTTTTTGACAAGGGGAAGCAGCTTGCCTAGGGAGCAAGAGGATGTTAGTTCGAATCCCCACTGGTGTGCTTCCCAGACCATGCCTAGTAAATATATATTTGTAGTCACCTATATCGGGCAGCAGCAATATAGGAAGGTGCTGGAGGCAGATGCTTACTTCAGTGACAACGGCAAAGGCATCATTTCATACTGCGTGGGAGGAGGGTAATGGTAAACCACTCCTGTATTATACCAGGAAAATCACGTGGCTGTGGTCAGCGGGAGCCGATGCCAACTCGACAGCACAATCTTTCCTTTTCCCTACAGATGGGAAATTGGCAATAGCTTTGGAAGACTTGCACCTTTGCAGATGTTCTCATGCTTTTGTCGTAGCTGGCCATCAGGCCTCCTGCAGTGGCCACAGTCACATGGGTGTTTTATTTATTATTTATTTAACAAATCTGTATACCGCCCAAAACTTGCGTCTCTGGGCAGTTTGCAGCAAAGCAATACAAATTACAGCAGAACAAGGTAAAACGTTACCACCATTTAAAATGTTAAAAACTATTAAACGGTATTTAATTAAAAGCCTGGGTGAAGAGATGCATCTTTAAGGACTTCAAAAAAGTTGTCAGAGATGGGGAAGCTCTGATCTGAAAAGCTTCGACATGTTTTCAGAATGCAAAGACGACGACGTTTTATCAGTATTGTCAGAGGGATGGAAACAAACATTGGCAGGAATGTATTCCTCCCAAAATGGCTCCATGGGGAGAATACAATTATGTCTTTATTGTGACCCTATTCATAACCCTAATTCATCTTTTTCTGGGCAAAAATGATAGCAATTTTACCCTAATTATTTTGGTGGGGTAGGAATAAAGAATGGGTGATCACACACAGAAAGCTGTAAGTGCAGCAATGTTATCACCCATTTTTCATGTCGGAGGAGCAGGAGGGGCAGTAGATGTTGCTAAAAATCACGATGAGCATTGATCCCCTGAGGTGGTAAAGGTAAAGTTTGCCATCGAGTCACACCAAATCACATTGGAGAGGAGAGCTGGTCTTGTGGCAGCAAGCATGACTTGTCCCCTTAGCTAAGCAGGGTCCGCCCTGGTTGCATTTGAATGGGAGACCACATGTGTGAGCACGGGAAGATATTCCCCTTAAAGGATGAAGTCCCTCTGAGAAGAGCATCCACACGCTTGTAGGCAGAAGGTTCCAAGTTCCCTCCCTGGCAGCATCTGCAAGATAGGGCTGGGAGAGATTCCTGCCTGCAACCTTGGAGAAGCCACTGCCAGTCTGGGTAGATGATACGCAGCTAGATGGACCAAGGGTCTGACTCAGTATATGGCAGCTTCCTATGTTCCCATGAGTCAGTGTCAACTCCTGGTGACCACAGAGCCCTGTGGTTGCCTTTGGTAGAATCTGAGGTGGTACCACAGGCTAAAATGTGTGGGCCTGGATCATGGACTAGCCATAGTGTTTTATTTATTTTATTTATTCACCGCCCTTCCTAAAGTGGCTCAGGGCTGCTTATGGAACCACAGCACCCCTGGGGGTGGAGTGTTCTGGCAACGTAACACAGCATTATGTCAGCCACTGGTTCGACTCCGTAGAAGGCAGCTTCATATGTTAACCAGAAGACACACCCCTACTACTGGTCCAAGAGGCACCTGTGCAAGTGGTGAATTTCTTAAATTTAGCGAGGGGAGAGCAACTGAATCGCCCCGCCTGACTCGGTGAGCTGGGAGGGCTCTGCTCTGTGGAGGCCCGTTGCTGAGCACACAGGACAGGGCCTTCTTGGTGACTGCCCCCAGCTCTGTGGAACTCACTCTCAGTTGAGATCCACATGGCTCCCTCCCTCTCAGCCTTTAGGAGGGAAGTGAAGACTGACCCATTTAGTTAGGCTTTTGGCCAATGAGCTGTCGCCCATGCTCCTTACATTTCCAGCTGTTCCTTTTGTTGTTGTGTTGTTTTTATTGAATTGTATTGTGTTTATCTTGTTGTTGGGCACCCAGCTGTTTTAGGAAGAAAGGCAGTATATAAATATAACAACAACTGCCTCTAGTCACAACAGCACAGCATCCTTTCCCTCGATTCTTGCTGCTGTCTCCCCTTCAGGCATGGCCCTTTCATGAGGCACAGCACCACTAAGGGCACGGCACCATAAAAACATATATAAGAACAGCCCTGCTGGATGAGGCCCAGGTAAGCCAATCTAGTCCGGCATCCTGTTTCACACAGTGGCCCACCAGATGCCTCTGAGAAGCCCACAGGCAAGAGATATGTGCATGCGCTCTCTCCTGCTGTTGCTCCCCTGCAACTGGGACTCAGAGGTATCCTGCCTTTGAGGCCGGAGGTGGCCTATAGCCCTCCGACTAGTAGCCATTGATAGACCTCTCCTCCATGAAGTTATCCAAACCACTCTTAAAGCCATCCACGCCTGTCCTCCATGAATTGGTCTAAGCCCCTTTCAAAGCCATCCAAGCTAGTGGCCGTTACATCAAGTGGCAGAGAACTCCAGAGATTAATTATGCGCAGTGTGAAAAAGTTGGTACAAGCATGACTTGTCCCCTTAGCTAAGCAGGGTACACCCTGGTTGCATATGAATGGGACACTAGAAGTGTGAGCACTGGAAGAGATTCCCCTTAGGGGATGGAGCCACTCTGGGGAGAGCATCTAGGTTTCAAGTTCCCTCCCTGGTGGCATCTCTAAGATAGGGCTGAGAGAGATTCCTGCCTGCAACCTTGGAGAAGCTGCTGCCAGTCTGTGAAGACAATTCTGAGCTAGATGGACCAAGGGTCTGACTCAGTATATGGCAGCTTCCTATGTTCCAATGTCCTTTTTGTCAGTCCTAAATTTCCCAGCCTGGTAGCTTTTGCACCTTGCCTCAAGCACAGCAATTGGGCCTTTCCTAGTCTCTCCTGTCCTGCTTTTTAAAAAAAGACTCGTTGTGGCTTGGAAATCACCAATGGTACCTGGGCAGGGAGCTCGCTTTCCAACATGAAGGAGCCACAGGGCCGTGGCACCCTCATAGTTGGGAAGAGAGGAGCAATTGTCTCCATTCAGCCCGGGGGCTACCCCTCCCATGCATTTCTCCCAAGACTGGGAGCCTCTTGAGGGCAGAGAACCATCTTCTCCTTGCTCTTGCTGTGGACACCACGCTGGGAACTTCTTTATTGAAAAGCAGGGTGGGAAAGTGCTCCATATATAACCAATGAGCAGCCCCTCAGGCAAAAGCTGGACCCATTTAAGGCCCCCCCATTGGGCTAAAAGTGAGCAGCTATAATTTTTTTAAAAATAATCATCCATATATATATATAAATATTCTCTTTAGCAGAGGAGAGCAACTATTCAATTTAGCATAGTATCTCTCCCGTTCCCTTTAGAAAAGAAAAGAAAAGAAAAGAAAAAATATTTTCTTTCAGGCACGATTAACAGCAAAATGGCTCCATCACTTTAAGCAGCTGGACACATCCAAATATAGACAGACATATTGGAAAACATCACCACTATCTAAATTCCCCCCGCCCTCCCGCCAGCCCACCATTTTCTTTCCTCCTGGGCGTACCCATGGCTATCCGGCAGCTCTCCGAACTCTCACGAGAGTTGCCACGCATGGGATTGGCCACAGGCACATCTTAGAGAATTAAATATATAGATAATGTGTGTGTCTTTTTAGCACTCCTAAATAGACACTAACAATGAGGACATCGATACAGATAATTTGTGGGATTATATTGCTTTGGAGTGAGTGTGTGCGCAGACAGCCGTGTGAGGAAAACATCTATTCAGTGGTGGCCTTAAACCAGTTCAACCAATCTAATTTAAATTGGTTTAATCAAGTGTTCCTAGGACATGTTGCGGGATACCAAAAAGCCACATTAGAGAATCTGAATCCCTTCCTGGAATGACAGCTCTCCTAGATCCTTAGCAGAAGGCACAGTGTGATCGTGAACGCAAAGTGATTTGTGGACCCTTTGAAAAATCTGGGTTTTTAAACCTGGAATCTTCAGTGAATCCTTTCCATGGCGACATATCTGCTGAAGAAGGTAGCATGTTACAAAGGTTCTGGTGCATGTTTTGGGTGAAGCTTCTCTTAGGAACATAGGAAGCTGTCTTCTACAGAGTCAGACCCTTGGTCCATCTAGCTCAGTA
This sequence comes from Hemicordylus capensis, assembly GCF_027244095.1. Classification (NCBI taxonomy): domain Eukaryota; kingdom Metazoa; phylum Chordata; class Lepidosauria; order Squamata; family Cordylidae; genus Hemicordylus; species Hemicordylus capensis. The sequence goes on along the minus strand of NC_069673.1, from coordinate 2,210,230 downwards.
TTGACTACACAGACTGGCATCGGCTTCTCCAAGGTTGCAGGCAGGAGTCTCTCTCAGTCTTGGAACCGTCTGCTTGCAAAGCAGATGCTCTAGGGCAGAGGTTCTCAACCTTGGGTCCCCAGATGTTTTTGGACCAATTCCCATTATCCCCAACCAAAGGCCATTAGGGCTGGGAATTATGGGAGTTGAAGTCCACTAGCATCTGGGGACCCAAGGTTCCAAATCCCTGCTCTAGGGAATGTACTAAAATGAATGAAAGGGTACGCCCACTGAAAAGCCCTAGTTCCTTCCAAAAGGCCACGGAATGCATTTCTATGGCCCTTTGGAAGGAGGAATATAGGAAGCTGCCATCTATTGAGTCAGACCCTTGGTCCATCTAGTTCACTATTTTCTACACAGACCAGCAGCGGCTTCCCCAAGGTTACAGGCAGGAGTCTCTCCCAGCCCTATCATGGAGATGCTGCCATGGATTGATCCTGGGACCTTCAGCATCCAGAGCAACCCCATCTCTTACGGGGGGAATATTTTGCAGAGCTCACATACGTCATCTTCCATCAAAATGCAAACCAGGGTGTATCCTGCTTAGCAAAAGGGACAATTCATATTTGCTACCATGAGACCAGCTCTCTTCTCCTTGAGTGTCACCATCACCCCACAGGGACTGAGAGCTCAGCCTCGAATACAACCAGCCCTCCATTGCAGGAGAGGGAAAGCTGTGGATATGGACAAGCTAGCCTGAAAGGAAGATTGGTCAACATGGCTGATCTCCTTCCCGAGAAGCCCCCGATAAACACTTCCAAAGAAGCCCAAGTTCCCTGGAACACAGTTTTTAAACACTGCTTCAAACTGGCATGTAAAGAAGGCTCTTAAACCCATTGCTGTGTTTCAGCTTGCAAACTCCAGAAGTATCCTAATTAAACTTCTCCGTTTGACATATCCAGAAGCCACATCATTTAGGAGAAGGGTGCTGAGACACCCAGGCGCCATTAACTGCTCTGAGGCATCAACTCAGGGTGTAGCTTTCCTTGGCCGCTGCCTCAGATCTGAGCCATTGCAAAAATCAGGCATATTTTCTCCCAGAACTGGGGAGAAGAATGATTTCTGGGTTGCTCTAACACAACAACTTGGGCAACAATTTTGTGACTATTCACAGGTTTGCAACTTCACTCCAAGCATGATGTACTGAGTGCCTTCCCAAACGAGTGAATAATTGCACCAAGCTATCAGAACAAGTTCACAAGAACCTGATTCAGACATCATGCTGTGCAAGTGTACAGATGTCTGTCCTCTCGTACACGTATTTGTAGTAGTCGTAGTAGAAGTTTATTACGGTTATTGACCGTATTTGTGTGGATTACTGTACCTGTCTTCACTTTAAAAGTGAACCTGGATACAGGCCCTTCAAATGCACGATACATATAGGAAGTGTACTGCTGTATCTGTGTTCAGCATAGCATGTGCATGATTGTACCTGTGTACAGCTCTGTATTTGTTTTGTACACTGAGTGTTGAGCATAGTGTGTGAATGGGCCTAATATAGAGGATCAACGGGCCTAAGGTAGCTTGCAGAATTAAAATTCATAATAAAATCCATTTATGTATTAACAGGGAAATCAGCCTCCTTGTGAATCTTGTAAGTCCAGCTGACATAACTGAATTCACAAGACATCTGCTGGATATATATTCACAGCACCCCATGATGTTGGAGAACAAACAAGAAATCCACTTGGTTTAATACTGCCCATTATTTTGAAATTCTGGTCGGGATATCTATCATCAGGCCCCCTTCCCTCCCCTCTCTCATGGCTTCTGGCTCCATGCTTCTCCAGTGTTTACTCTGTCTGCAAATATCTGAGGGAGGTTCTCAGCTTTCTGCAGCGTCAGCCAATTCCCAAGCAACCTCGGCTTTTGAAGCAGAGACCCGAGATCCACATTTGCAAGGATCCAAACCCCTTTTCCTGCTTGCGCTCAGACTGCTCTTGTCGTTTCCGTATCGCCAGAGCTCAAGTTCCAAAGAGAAGGCATGTGAAAGAGCAAAAGGCGAGGAGGCAGAACAACTTTTTAAGAACACACACACACACCACAGCAGCTCCCAAACAGCTGCATTTTTTTGCTGTTGATCTCCATTCAGCAAAGTTGCCCGGAACATTTGTGTAAAGTGTGGATGCCACAAACCTGTGACCGTGCACCTGGAAACCCTGCTCCAATTGGGACTCTCTTACACACACACACACACACACACACAGTCAGTGAAGACTTATGCCCACACATCACTCACACTGCACATGCTTGCTGCCTGGAAACACCCCTGGAATGTCAATATACAGGTGGCGAGCATATGTGCCGTGAGACACGCATGGCGTTGCCCTCTGTCCGACTGCGCTGTGGCCTCCAGCTCTGTGCTGTTTACCTGTTCAGTTGCGCGGTGGCGTCTCAGTCGTCCCAGTCTGCTCTGCACTCATGGGCCGGGCTCCCTGCCTTCAGCCATGCTGCGATCACAAAAGACATTAACCCAGAGTTGAAAACAGAAACTGGTGTGGAAACGCCTGCTGCTATTGGCCAGCGACTGCTCGTCCCAGAGTCTCTGCAATTCTGCGAATCACAAGTGACGTGTCAGCAACTTGCAGGGACGGTTTCTTCCTCGGAGCGGAGCGAGAGAGCAGCCGTCTCCGCCTGTCCCAGTGAGAGGCCTTGTATGCGCTCAGCATTGCAGAGAGATTCTAACTCCTGCTAACTTTTAAAAAGTGGTGATTCTCTTTGTTGAGCAGGGGGAGAGCAACTGGTCCTAGGAGAGGAGAGCTGGTCTGGTGGTAGCAAGCACGACTTGTCCCCTTACCTAAGCAGGGTCCACCCTGATTGCATATGGATGGGAGACTAGAAATGTGAGCACTGTCAGATCTTCTCCTTAGGGGATGGAGCCACTCTGGGAAGAGCATCTAGGTCCCAAGTTCCCTCCCTGGCAGCATCTCCAAGATAGGCCTGAGAGAGATTCCTGCCTGCAACCTTGGAGAAGCCACTGCCAGTCTGTGAAGACAATCCTGAGCTAGATGGACCAAGGGTCAATGCCACACTATGTGGCAGCTTTTTATGTTCCTATACATCTCCAGCACAGCATCCCTCCTCTGGCCATTGCTGGGGTCTGTCTTATGTTTCTTTTTTAGGCTGTGAGCTTTGAGAACTTCTGTTGAACTGTGGTATATAAATATTTGTCGTTTTCATTCCATTGTTTCCTCTACTCTACTGGTACTAGAAAACAGTACCCTAACTCTTCTAAGACTTATTCTTATTTCTTCTTATAAAACTCATTTTGTTTTCTATGCAAACTGCTTTAAGAGCAGGTTTTTATTGGAAAGCAGAATATAAATATTTTTAGCAACAACATTAGCTGATCTTGTATGCTGAAAATTTCGCAGTGGGAATAGGAACATAGGAAGCTGCCATATACTGAGTCAGATCATTGGTCTATCTAGCTCAGTATTGTCTTCACAGACTGGCAGTGGCTTCTCCAAGGTTGCAGGCAGGAATTTCTCTCAGCACTATCTTGGAGATGCTGCCAGGGAGGGAACTGGGAACCTTCTGCAGGCAAATGCTCTTCCCAAAGCGGCCCCATGCCCAATGGGATTATATTGCAGTGCTCACATGCAGTCTCCCATTCAAATGCAGAGCAGGGCAAGCCCTGCTTAGCATTGGCAATAATTCATGCTTGCTGCCACAAGACCAGCTTTCATCCTGTCTGCTTGTGGCAGGACTTCTCAAACTTGGGAGCTCATGGTCATAGATAAGATAGTAAAGTAAAAGTAAAGTTCACAGTCCTGTTGGGGTCAACTCCTGGTGCCCACAGAGCCCTGTGGTAGAATACAGGAGGGGTTGACCATGGCCTCCTCCCACACAGTGTGAGATGATGCCTTCCAGCATCTTCCTGTATCACTGCTGCCTGATATAAGTGTCTGGGAAACATACCAGCAGGGATTTGAACCAGCAACCTCTGGCTTGCTAAGTCAAGTCATTTCCCCATTGCACCATTAAGTGGCTAGAGATAATACCACATCATAAAGGTTCCATGGACTTAATATACATAACAGAAGCCATTTTCTTGAGCGATGGTTATTCTTTCTCAATATCATAGACAGAAATAGATCATCAAGATTGAATTCAATACTCTTGTGGTCAGAAGGATATTTAGTTCTGATATTTACAAGTTATAAAGGCAAGCCATAATGGGCAAAATGCACTATGATTAGAGCCTTATTACTATCATTTCTTTTATATGTATATTAATTGATGAGGGCAGTTGATAGTGGATCACCAAGTGAAATGCCCAAGAATCCTCAATTTTTTGTTCCTGTATATCTGATGTAACTTGAATATGCATGTTCCTTTTTTAAAAAAAGGGTGTGGGTGTGTGTCTGAAAATCAAAATTAAAAAGAACGGTTTGGTCCCTGGATGTTGTTGGACTATAGCACCCATCATCTGCAGCCACAATAGCTAAAAAAACAATCTGGGGACCGTCTTCAAGTCCCTGACTTGCAGAATCTGCTGTTGCAAGATGCAGTGATGGCTGAGAGTTTACACAACTTTAAAAAAAAAAGAAAAAGGATTAGACAAAATCATGTTGGAAAGAACTATCCAGCCTTGTTTGATTGGGGCATATTAGTAATCAAAACTGGTTTTAATTGTTTTTATTCTGCTGTAAACCGCCCTGAGCCATTTTGGAAGGGTGGTATATAAATCGAATAAATAATAAATAAATAAATAAAATCAGAAGTTCTCCCTGGGAACACCTCTACAGTTTCCCCATTCTTTCATGGCGTGAATACCCACAACTTCAACATTTACTCACTTTAGATCATTTATTGGACTCCCTATTAAGAAACAGAACTGATCTCAAAAATTTTCTGCCCCAAGGGAACTTTCTAAAGAACATAAAATCTAAACTAACAAAACAAAAAAATCTTATATGGACAAATGATCATAAGAAACTGGCAAAGATATAGATAAGGTGGGATCTAAAATGATCACCAGAACACCCAAGCACTAGATCTCGTATATTAAGAGAACTTACACTCTTGTTACAATGGATAATTGTTCTTGCTGGACAAATGTGTTTTTATATGAAAATACCAAACTAAAAAGCATTAGAATATCTCTAAAGTTTTCAAAAGTTTGGAACTCCCTTCTAGGTTTCCTAGAAATGACTATGAGTTACCATTAACCACGTATTAATTCACAAGGAACTCTCTGAAGCTATTTCCAGGGATTATCTTATCCCACCCACCCCTGGGATTCCCCATCACCCTGCAATACTTGTTCCACTATTTTTTCACAATATCGAGCCATCAGAATCTCCAGAATTGCCTTCAAGAGTCATGTGAAGATGGAAGCCAGTTCCTAGAAACCCCAGAGCAACCCTGGAGGTTGGAAACCCTATAATTTCAACCCTGGGAGAAGCTGACTGCCTGAGAATGGGAGGGAGGAAAAGGCAAACAAAGGTGGGGTGGGGAAGAAAGGAGGAGGGAAGAGAAGCTCTCCCTGCTTCAGGGGGGCTCTACCTTGCGGCTTGCTCAGCTCTCTTTCACCAGCATCAGGGGAGTTAATCCTCTCTCACACACACACAGAGGTGGCCAGAGAGAGAATGCACAAGCCAGATGGAGCACAGCTGAACCCATTCCCTCTACGGACAATGAAAAGGTGGGTGGTGGCTGCAGGCTGGGCTCTGATTGGACAAGAGAGAGAGAGAAGTGGGCCTGGCTTGGGGCTGAAACAGCAGCTGGGCTCGGTTCACCCGTCCTGGTTAAAGGCACAGGGCAATGCCCTACCCAGACGCCAACAGGGGCATGGGGATGTTTAACACAGAAGCAGTCCGATCCTAAACAGGGAGGACAGAGAGCTTAGTCTGGATGTCTCCCCTTTGCTAAGCAGTAAGATCTTCCCCTTTGGGGATGGAGCCGCTCTGGGAAGAGCATCTGAGGTTCCCAGTTCCCTCCCTGGCAGCATCTCCAACGAGATAGGGCTGGCCGAGAGACTCCTGCCTACAACCTTGGAGAAGCCGCTGCCAGTCTGTGAAGACAATACTGAGCTAGATGGACCAAGAGTCTCATTCAGTAGGAGGCAGCTCCCTAGGTTCCTAAACAGATTGACTCAGAGATAAGCTCCAGTGAACCACCTAATGGCGCAGAGGGAAATGACTTGACTAGCAAGCCAGAGGTTACTGGTTCGAATTCCTGCTGATATGTTTCCCAGACTATGGGAAACACCTATATTGGGCAGCAGCAATATGAGAAGAGGCTGAAAGGCATCATCATCTCATACTGCGTGGGAGGAGGCAATGGTCAACCCCTCCTGTATTCTACCAAAGACAACCACAGGGCTAGTCTGTGGGCGCCAGGAGTCGACACCGACTTGACGGCACACTTTGCCTTTACTTTAAGCTCCAGTGAGGTTCAATGGAAGTTACTTCCTGGCAACTAGGTTTTAGGACTGCAGCCTTTTGACTCCCACTAGGAATCACCCTGACATCTGGGAATCACTGCAGGCTTTGTCCCTGCAAGAAATCTTTCCTGCACTGGCTTCTGCAGCACCAGAAGGGCCGGATTATGACATGCGGCGCTCCCAAGCTATGTCCAGCTTAAAATGCCCTATAGCCAAAAGCCTAGAGAGCCAGTGTGGTGTAGTGGTTAGAGTGCTGGACTAGGACCGGGGAGACCCGAGTTCAAATCCCCCTTCAGCCATGATCCTTGCTGGGTGACTCTGGGCCAGTCACTTCTCTCTCAGCCTAACCTACTTCACAGGGTTGTTGTGAGGAGAAACCTAAGTATGGAGTACACCGCTCTGGGCTCCTTGGAGGAAGAGCGGGATATAAATGTAATAATAATAATAATTAAATAATAATAGATAAAAGGAGCTTTTCCAAACTACATACCAAGTGCACTACAGTAGTCAAGCCTGGAGGTTACTAGCATGTGCACCACTGTTTTAAGGTCATTTACCTCCAGAAATGGGCGTAGCTGACGTATCTGATAAAAAGCAAGCAGTATCATCCTCACCTCCATCTTGTCAGGATTAAATGAAGGCACGTGATGTAGAAGTGGGAATTTAGTCACTTGGGGGTCTTCAGAATCCCCTCACAATGCGAGGCCTTGAGCTGTAACTTACTTGCTTTGTGCCTAGGCTTGGCTCTGAGCAAGACCCATTGCCTTTTCCGGCTGTTGCGTACCACGTTTACCCTCACAATCAGGGAGCCCACTCAAACTCAAGACTCCAGAACCTGCTCAGAGAGAGTCAAAAGGGCTTTGCCGGAGAGAGACACCAGAAAATAGGTCTAGCTAGCGGGCAGCTACTGTGCTCTTCCACAAGGAGCGTAACAAAGGCAGATTGTCCTGCTTCACTTGTCTGACCTCTGCCGCTGTGTCCACGTTTGCAATCATTTTCTACACGTGAGAAGAGTTCATCGACAACAGGGCAGTTTCAAATGCCCCTCCCCCTGCACGCTGAAATGGTGCAGCCTAGGGAACCTTCTGCCTCTTGATTTTGCAGACTGCATAAACTGACTCTCAGAGGGGCCAGCACAAATCACAGCCCCCAGCTGGGCTGCTTCCCTTGAAGCCCTGGGACCTTACGAGGAGTGCCGGGAGGGGGCAGCCCTGCCTCATCCAGCACTTCTCAGATGGGAAGAGGCAGCTTGTTGGGCCAAGTATCTGGCAGATGTGGTGTCTTTGGTTAAGCCATTCCTTGATCCAGGACAGCTTTTGAATGGGGCTTTAGTTACTTGTATGCCAGGCTAACAGAACAGGGGAAAGCAGTCTGCACTTGCCTCTCTGTACCTCAGGTCTGCTTCATTCAACTGTTAATGTTCTTGACTCCACGCCATGGCCTTCTCCTTGCGTGCCTCAACTCCTTCCCTTGGATTCTACGGCACCTTCCTCCATCGCCTCTCCCATGGCCAGCCGCCTCGCCTGCTCCTTCTCTGCTGCCGTGGTAGATGGAGGGGGCGGGGCCTCATCCAGGCTCCACCCACTGGACCCAGGTGGGAAGGCACCTGTGGGAGAAGCGTCCCTGTCAGGTGCATCTTCTTCTCAAGAGTTGAGGGTGGGGCTGGTGTCCCTCAAATGGCGGTGGCTGAGAGTTCCCCTCTTGGATTTCTGGCAGCCTGCTGGATCAGCAGCCTGCTCAATCCAGCCCTGCTGGATCAGGCCCAAGGAGGCCCATCCAGTCCAGCATCCTGTTTCACACAGTGGCCCACCAGATGCCCCTGAGAAGCCCCCAGGCAAGAGGTGAAGGTACGCCCTCTCTCCTGCTGCTGCTCCCCTGCTATGGGAATTGAGAGGCATCCTGCCTCTGAGGCTAGAGGTGGCCCCCAGCCCCCAGACTAGTAGCCACTGATAGCCTGTCCTCCATGAATCTGGCGTCTGCACCTCCTCCCCTGCCATTGCTCCCTTGCAACTGGCAGACGTCCACAGACAGCCTTTTAAATGTACCTTGAAAAACAAAACCAAACATAAACAACTCCTAGGTGTGTTCTTGTGATAGGTAAGCCTAGCTGCACCTGTCTTCACCTCAATCCTCTTCTAGCTTCCACTTTTTGCCTTTCCACACCGATTGGGCCACCTTGGTACAAAAGCTCTGGCTCCTCTAGCTATCCTTGCTATTGCCCTGTTCCAGTTCCGTCACCGACTCCAACTCCAGCAAGCCTGCTTCCTTGCGGGAGGGGGCTGACCACTACCAGTGCTCTCTGCTGGACTCCTTCTTGCCAACATATCTCCCCAAACTGCTTAAGCAGCCCCCACCACATCCTTGATGTTAGTCTCAAATTCTTAGGGATAAGTTGCCCTTCGTTCCCATGGGGGAGGGCTCCTCCATTTAGCAATATTTCATTAATTTTGCTTTTAAAAAATTATGCTCCATAGTTGGCTTTTGAAAGTCACGCAGAAATCATTTAGAAGTCCATTGGGGTTCAAAATGGTGTATTCTCAGAAGCAAAGGTACCCAGAAAAGAGCAAAGAAAACCCACATCAATGCCTCTGCTGCCGAAAAAAAGAGCAGGTGTTTATTTGCAGTAAAAATAACGTTTTAAGGGAGGGAGGCAGGGGGAGAATCTGTCAATAACATTACATTGTATTTGTTTGTTGGAGGATTTCCTTGGATGGTAACGTAAGAGATTGTAAAAATACATGCGGGGAGAAGGAAAGGGACTAATTAGCAGCTACAAGTTCTGTTTTCAGGTTCCAGCATTAAAAGCAATTGCAAATGGTTGCTGATTCTTTTTCCAGCTATGAACTATCCCTCAAACAACTCTCATATTTCTACGTATTTCTCCCATCACCCCCCATCTAGCCCCAATTTAGGGTAGTGCAAAAGAAACTGAACAAAAACAAAACCCCCAAATAAATCAAGGAATTTACAAATTATTTTTTCCATTGTTACACTTTTTCTGTTTAAAAAAAAACAAAGTTGTTTTTGTTTTTTGTTTTGCAAAATCAACTCAGATATATGTACAATATTCTCGCCATCATAATAAAAAAACTTCCTTTCTTATTCACAAATATATATTGCGGCGACAATTGGGTCAATAATTAATTACAAACAAAACGATTGCTTTAGAAAAAAGAATTTCTTACAACAGTAGACAAATAAAGACCCCTGTCACACTCCCCTTCCCTTTTTCAGCCAAAAAATGGTTGGATTTTGTTCAGAATTCACCGTGGAGGATGGTGAGGCATTTCAGTGTAGATGCAGCTGTTGTATCTAAAACCGTCTGGTCATCGATAGAGCCGTGGGTGTCTTAAACATTTGGCCTGGCAACTAAACTACTGAAGGGAGTAGAAAGGCGGTAGTAACAAGAGTGCCTCTGAGCACATACAGTATGTTTTTTTCTTCACCATTAAGTATTCACAATTGGAAGACACTCAAGCACTAAGCACTACCTGGTAGTGGAGAGAGGGTGATGAGACGTGTTACTGATGACTCCCCCTTTCACTTGGTTTTCTGCCCTACTTTCTCTCCAAGCTGGCTTTCCCCCTCCCTCCAAGCTGGCTTTTCCCCATGCATATTTCCACTCCTGGAGATACAGCTTGTTACCTTCAAAAGATGCAGACGTGCTCTTAGGAACCATGCCCAAGTTTCAACGTGCAGGATGTTGTAGTGCCGAAACTGACGTGCCTACCCATAAATGCTTTGGAGAGGAATTATAACTCAAGACGTTTCTGCCAAGGTGGAAGAAATCAACATTTTCAAGGGCCTCAAGATTGCATAGAAACATGGGAAGCTGCCTTATATTGAGTCAGACCCTTGGTCCATCTAGCTCAGCACTGTCTGCTCTGATTGGCAGCGGCTCTCCAAGGTTTCATGCAAGAATCTTTCCCAGCCATACCTAGAGATGCTGCCAGGGATTGAACCTGGGACCTTCTGCATGCAAAGCAGATGCTCCACCTCTGAGCTACAGCCCAAAAACTCCCAAGGAGGGGATATTTCTGGGGCTCATTACCCAAGAAAAACAAGGAGGGTTGTGCACCGTCCTTGTATGAGGGAAAGAAGGTCGTTTTGAAACGGATCTTTTTTCCTTTGGGCAAAAAGGAGGTGATCCGGGGGTGCTTACTAGGATTTGGGTTGCCTCCCACATTCAAAGCGTATTTTGCATCTCCTCCTGGGTTGCTGTTTCTGAGCAATGTTGAGGAAATCCCAAACAGGGGGTTTGCGGGGAGGAGAGTCCTTCATCCTCCTTAGGACTGATATGCTTTGGCAAATTCTACCTAGTACACATAAGAGTGACTACTGTTTGGGCATCGGTGGCTGGAGGAGGACCTTTTTGTACAGGGGCAAAGAAGCAGATTTAAAATAACCCAAAGAGCACCACCCCACCACCCAAGGCAGTACTGTGTCCAGAGGCTGCCAGCACACAAGTGAAGAGGACTTCAGGACCAGCTCCCCACGGCCCTTAGTTGTGTGAGAGAGCTTAAGAGGATCAGGCTAGGCACAGGTGGTGCAGGTGGATCGGTGCTTCCAAGGACCACTTTCTGCTTCATGTGAATGACGCCAAAGCGGCTTCCTTGGCTTTCTGCCCATGCTGTCCCGGTAAAGTATGCACTGAGGGAACCACATGGGAGAGACGAAGAGAATGGTCCATTCTTCTGCATGGATTTCCCACCGGGGAGAACTATGCAGGCTCCTTGCTGCCATTTCCCACCAGGGAGAACTATGCAGGCTCATTGCTGCCATTTCCGTGTGAGACCCACTCCAAGTCCTTGCTTCCACCAAAGTGCCATCCAAAACAATATCTTCACCGGGCGTAACCCTCGCATAGAATTTTCTGAAAATTCTTTCCTAAGGTGGTCTCAGTTAACGGTCACACGCATTCGCTGATATCCGGGTGAAACAGAGAGACGACTGACAGTCATCCACTTGGGCCTCGGACATGCACGGGGCTCCAGAAGAATTCAAGTAGATCTGGGGTATGCAGGGATGGTGGGTCCCTGGGACAAGTGATTTAACTGCAGATCTTCTCCTTGCTGGGAGGCTGCTCGAGTTGAATCAAGAAGTGTCAACTGTGCCACCATGGCCAGGAAAGGGTGAGGCTAGCCAATGTATCTGGATCGGAGGCTAGCCAATGGATCATCCTTTGCTCAAGCGACTCCTTACTGCATTCAGATTACCATGATCTAATGCAGAATTCCCAGTACCTCAGAATTGGAGAATTCTCTTCTCAAGCTCGCTCCTTGCAGGAATGGGAGTCTTCATTCCACCCACCGCTCCAGTGATGGCTTTGTCCCCAGAAGAGGTGCACATCTTATACGAGAGCAGAGCAACAGTCACGCCTGCTGCCCCCCCCCAATTAGACCCCGCCAAGGCTCTCCCCAAACATGACCGGATTTTAGGTTTTTAAATCTTATGTACAAGAAATGCCACCAGTGAGAAGCAGCAGAACACCTCCGAGCCCCTTGCACATGCGCATCCAACCCTCTGCGGTTGCTCTCTCCTCCACACACCCTTCCACGCGAAACGGCCCCTCCCCACCCAGACTCGCATCTCTGTTGTCAATGCTGGAAGAGGGACAGATCACTTTGCACTCAGAGTGCCGGGGACGGATGCGTGAGGAAAGGATTTTTCTGGGCACCTGCCCAATGGGCCGGGAGCTTGGATTGTCACTGAACACCCTCCTCCTCCACGTAGGTCGAAGGGAACCAGCCGATCTGCAGCAGGAAGACAGAGAGGATGAAAACATTTTGTGGCAAAGAGCAGGATACTCAGGAACAGGAGCCCTGTATCCTTGCGGGATACAGCTCTTGCGGTGGCCTAAGCAGCGGTAATGGGGAGCGACAAGTGTGCAGTCGTCAGCCCAGGTAAAGAGCTAAAGCCAAGGTCACAATTCAAGAGACTAAAGACAAACTCTCCCATTCTAGGGGTCTCTTCCAAGGCAGGGTATCCAGGAGGAAAAAAGAGCTCAAGCAGCTTCAAGGAGGTCAGGACCTTGGAGAGCTTCACAGAGACAGTCAAGGGAGCTGGATGAAACAGGCATGAGATGGACGTTGCTCCAGCAGATATTTGGAGCTGGCTGGTGGTGTTTATGGCTGTTGCTCCAGTAGAGTGGATTAGCCCTGTCCCTTTCTTGAGGGGTGGGGTTCTATTGTTTCAAGGGGCTTGAAGCCTCCTGGAGCCCCTTGAAACTCAAGGGGCTTCAGACTCACCTAGTGATGGGTTGTTTGAGGCGGTATTGAAATGTAATAATCAATAAAGGGACTTGCCCAATTTTCTAAGTACTGGCCCTGGAGGACCAATGCCTGAGGTGGCAGGCCCTCCAGGGACTCCTTTGAGTCAGAGTATTAGAAGGATGGGCCGGGTCCATAGGTCATCCTGGGCATACTGGCTGTGGTTACCCTGATGTGTGTGTGGGGATCTCGGTCGCATACAGTCACCCAGGCTCTGGGTCATAGGGTCTTCCTACCCTGTCTCATTTCCTGAATGCTCCACTTTGTCAGGGTGTGTGTGTGTGTGTGTGTGTGTGTGTGTGTGTGTATAGGGGTGTCCCAGATTCAGGGACATGATACTATGCAGAATAACAGGTGAGCTGGAGAAGTCAGGAAGCAGATCTGAAACCAAGCAGGGAATTCTGGTAGCACACCTCAGAAGAAGCAGAAAGGTCTACAAGTGCAGAGGGGCTGTCTTGTGGGTTTCCCTGAAGAAGTGCGGCGGGCCTTGAGTCTACAGAGCAGGATTCGACTAGCTTTCCTGAGTCACTTGAGCCACGTGCAGACCAGGAGGAGTGGGCCCTGGAACAGACTGTGAAGATGGGCCCTGGCCCCCTCTCTTCTGAGAGGCAGGAGGGGGAGATCAGATCCCTCCCCCCCCCCGACTTTGTCCCTCTGAGCTAGACTCCTGTTCTGGTGTAGAAATATTTCCACTCAGCATGATCTATTTCAGGGGTAGGCAACCTTGATTCTCCAGCTGCTGTTGGACTACTACTCCCATCATCCAAAAGTGCTTTTTTTTGGTGGCTGGGGATGATGAGAGTTGTAGCTCAACAACATCTGGAGAACCATGTTGCCTACCCCTGGCCTGCCGCGTGGCCAGAAATTTATTTATTTATTTATTTATTTATTTATTTATTTATTTATTTATTTATTTATTTATTAGAAACATTTAATATACCGTCCACTCCGAAGACTCTACAAAACAAAAACATACAAAGCAAGACAGCACTAAAATTACATTTTAAATTAAAATCTAAAGTAATTAACAAAAAGAAAAAACCAAATAGGTTAAACTATAGGGTAAAAGCCTGGCAAAAAAGAAAAGTCTTCAACAGAGATTTAAAAATCAATAAGGAAGGAGCTAAGCGAATCTGAAGGGGAAGGGAGTTCCAGAGAAGTGGGGCAGCAACCAAAAAGGCCCTTTCATGGGTCCTAGCGCCCCGAACCTCTCGGAAATCAGGGACTGACAAAAGGGCCATCTGAGAAGATCTGACCAGATGGGATGTAACTGGATGGGAGAGGCGGGTCTGTAGGCAGAGAGGTGCCAAACCCTGCAAGGCTTTGAAGGTCAAAACCAGGACCTTAAATTGAACTCGGAAGCAGATAGGCAACTGCAGAAATGCCTGCTGTCCCCTCTTCTGACCAGTAGGAGGCCCAAGGAATGGGCACCTCTCCCGCAAGGCTCTCTGCCCAACCCCACAGTAATGGATGCGTCTGTAGTGACCCCCGCCAAAGCGGCATTTAAAGATGAATTCAGCTCCTACTGGGAAATGCATTATCTTCCCACCCACCGAGGACCGGATTGGGAATTCCAAAGCAGACGGACTGGGCTGTCCACATGCACAGCTGACGAAAAAGCGGCACTCACCCGTCCGTTGGTTTCTCCTTTCCACCACCCTTGGTCCCCACCAATCCGGCTGTAGATCTTCACCACGTCCCCTTCCCTCAACGAGAGCTCCCGCATGTCCCGAGCAGCAAAGTTGTACCTCGCCACCGCCGTCCCTATGACCCGAGGCGTGAATACTGCAGGCAAACAGGGAGAAGAGGTTTAGGAAGCACGAGCCACCGGGTCTTGTGGCCAAGAGGGTGGGGCCCGACCAGTTCAACCTGGGCTCTTGTGGAGATCTCTGCTTCTTGCGGCACTGCCGTGATGGATACTGAGAGCGAAGGCCGCAGCGGGAAGACCCTTCTTGCTTTTAGAATGCCTGTTCCAGGCTGAAAGCTCTCATCGGAGATCTTTCAGCTCCAAATTTGGAGGACGGGGAGATGGAAAGGGGGTCTGGAACTCCCCTCTCCAGCTTACCTTGTCACGCTGTTCTCTGGTCTGCAGTGGCACCAGCAGTGCCCTTCTGAACAGCTGCCTGTTTATTTCCCACAATCCCACTCCAAGCAAGGCTACGTCACCGAGGGGTGTCATTCTGAGGGGAGTTTTGTGGGGAGATGGGACCCTACACTGACGGTTGCCGTTTCCCCCCAAAACTCTGGGAGAACGATGTTACGGCATAAGCTAGCTTTACTCAGAGGAGGCGTTGTGGAGAGGAAATGACACCGAGCAACTGGTGGCCATTGAGACAAACGCCATTGGTGACATTCATGCCTCTCCAACGCTGAGCTCCACCCACCTCTCGAAAACTGCCCAAATACAGTATTTACCTGAATCGAAGACTAGCCACACGCCCCCTAAATTTCTTTCATGTTAGAAATCAGGGGAACATCTTAAATCCAGAGTCCTCTTCTTTTGGGGTGAATAAGGTGTATTCCACCTCTATTTGTAAAGGGGCTTGTCTTAAATTCAGGGCCATCAATAATAATAATAATAATAATAATAATAATAATAATAATAATGGACTTTGGAATGCGCTCCCTGTTGAAATAAGAGCCTCCCCATCTCTGGCAACTTTTAAAAAGGCAACGAGGACACGTTTATTCACCCAATCACAACTGTAGAAAGAACAGAGTGTGGGGAGCAGTTCATAAATTTTTTTTAAAAAAAAAGCTCTCGGTTTTTTGGGTCTTCTTTGAACTTGCCCTGAAAAACGTAATCAAAGCCAAATATTTTGCAAGCCAAGGTTGAAGTGGATCTGGGTGCCGGGAGAAAAGGAGTTCTACTGATAGGTCTTCTCAAGACTGAGGTGGAAAAGAGATGGTGAAGATAGCTTTGGAGCATGGCCATTGATGGAGGGCAGGAACTGGCCCAAAAATCGCTCTGGGCATCCCTGGAAGTTCTCCTCCACAAAGCCCCACTGGAACACATGGAAGCTGAACAAGGGGCATGCTACTGAGTGGAATGTTAGAATATGGCAGGAAAATGAATTTGCAAAGAGACTGTGGGCTGCACACATCCATCCTGTGAGAAAATCAGCTCCACTGCCCAAGCTGTGCCCCCAAATTTGGCCCGAAGAGAAAACCAAGGTATGTGTGGGAAGCCATTTGCAAAAATTCTGAGTAATACAAGTGCAGAAAAAAGTAAAGAAGATGACATTTTCTCCAGGAAGTTGACACGTCATGGTCTGGGTTGTGTGTAATCTGTGCTAACTGGGTTGAAATCCCCCCCCCCCCCCACACACACACACAAAACAAAAATTTGTGGCAAGAAAAGTAGAATCCTGGGACGGATGGAAGCCAGAGGCATTTGCAGAATTCCTTGTTTGGCATAACTTAATCTGCATTACTGTTGCTATTTTGCTTAAATTATTCCGTTTCCACCAGTATGCAAAGCCCTGCCTTTGATAATCTTATGCGCGAACTCCACATCTTTTGGAAACATTTCATACTTTTAAGGCATATCTTCACTTCCATAGGGACTGGGGTCTTTCTTTCTTTCCTTTCCTTCCTTTTCTTCTCTCTCTCTCTCTTTCTGTCTTTCCTTCCCTCCCTCCCTCTCCTTCTTCCCTTCCCTCTTTCCTAGATGGCTGAGATTTTTAGGAAGCACACCAAATCATAGCATACACACAACCCAGATCATGGTATGTTCTCTCCAAAGAATGTAACATCTGGCTTTTGGTCTCTGTTCCCCGCCACTAACAGTTTGGAGTCTAATTTCTGCCGCAACCTGGCCCCCAAGACACTTGAGGGGCTATACTTGACTCTGCTAAGAAATGCAGAAGATCTTTTTAAAAAGGGCTTTCATTTCAGCCCAGCCCTCCTCTACAGAAAGGCTGCCGGGAATGTCCAGGCTGTTCTCCAGACGGCCAGCAGGTGCTGCTTTCCTCTCACAGGAGGGAGGGTGGTTTCCACGCTTTGTGTGCAGATATGCGCAGATATATATATGTGTATGTGTGTCTATACCTGACCAGAAAGGAGTGGAGGAATTCTGAGAAGTGAAGTTGTGGCCCTGAGGACTGAGAAAAGAAAAATTGTAGGAAGCACAGGCAGCTGCACGGAGGTCAGAGAGAAACAAAGCAGCGGGGAGAAGAAGGAGGGAGAAAACATAATTAAAAAGGGGGAAATTGACAAGGATGGGGGGAAATCAACAATGCAGTAAAACCCAGTAAAGCAAACACAAAGCATGCGGCAATTGGCTTCTAAAAATACAAGAGCGCAAGAACTGTCTTGCTGCACCATCAGACCAGCTGCACCATCAGACCTCCTGTGCCACAGCTCAGGAGGAGAGGGTCTGCTTTGCACGTGGTGGTGTCCTGGGTTCAACCCCTGGCAGCATCTGCAGGCACGGCTGGGGGACGCTCCAGCATGAAACCTTGGAAAGCTGCTGCCAGCCCGTGTCGACGATACTGGGCTAGAGGGACCAAAGGCCTGACTCAGTAGGAGGCAGCTTCCTGTGTTCCTGTTTGGGAATGGGGCCTCAGCTCAGGGGCAGAGCATCGGCTTTGCCTGCAGAAGGTCCCAGGTTCAATTGCTGGCAGCGTCTCCAGGTAGGGCTGGGAAAGTTGCCGGCCTGAAACCTTGGAAAGCCGTTGCCAGTCAGTGTACATAGGAACATCCAAAGCTGCCTTATACTGAGTCAGACCACTGCGCCATGTAGGTCAGGATTGTCTACACTGACTGGCAGCATCTCTCCAGGGTTTCTGGCCAGATTTTCACCCAGCCTTGCCTGGGGATGCTGTCAGGGAGTGAACCTGAGCCCTTCTGCATGCAAAGCCTACGGTGGACTAGTTTCAGGACATCCTAACATGAAAGGCAGAGAACACCCACTGAAATGCACAGGTTCCTTCCAGATGGCTACGGAATGCACTGGGTTCCCCAATGGCCATCTATGTCTACACCTGTGAGAATCTGGTCAGAGTGAGGTGGCCTCCATGGGTGACAAATTTTTGGATGCTGTAAGGGGACTCACCATCTAGCTCAGGATTGTCTACCCAGACTGGCAGCGGCTTCTCCAAGGTGGCAGGCAGGAGTCTCTGTCAGCCCTCTCTTGGAGATGCTGCCAGCGAGGAAACCTTGGACCTTCTGCTTGCAAGGCAAATGCTTTGCCATTGAGCTATGGCCTCATCTAGAAACATAAGCAGCTGCCTTCTACTAAGTCAGACCCTTGGCCTATCAAGCTCGGCGTTGTCAACCCAGACTGGCAGCAGCTTCTCCAAGGTGGCAGGCAGAAATCTCTCCCAGCCCTATCTTGGAGATGCTGCCAGGGAGGGGACTTGGGACCTTCTGCATGCAAGCAGGCAGGTGCTCTTCTCCTGAGCTACGGCCACAACCCCTGAGGGGAATATCTCACAGTGCTCACACATGTAGTCTTCCATTCAAATGCAAACCAGGGGGACCCTGCTTAGCCCAGGGGACAAGTCATGCTTGCGACCACCAGACCACCTTCTGTAAAGACAAGCCTGAGCTAAATGGACCAATGGTCTGACTCCGTGTAAGGCAACTTCCTACGTTCCTATAAGATGTTTTTGAAGAAGGAGGCATAGTTCAGTGGTAGAGCATCTGCTTTGCATGGAGAAGGTCCCAGGTTCAATCCCTGGCAGCATCTCCATGTAAGCCTGGGCAAGACCCCTGCCTGAAACCTTGAAAAGCTGCTGCCAGTCAGTGTAGATGGGAGTAAGTTAGATGGCGCAAGGGTCTGACTTGGTATAATTCAGCTTCCTTTGTTACCAAAGGTTTATTTAGGCGTACTCTTCTAGTTTCTAACACCAGCCGGTCAGGTTTATCTCTCCAGTTCAGCCAGAAGATGGGCAACCTCTGTTGTTGAACTCTAGCATATTGCCTCTAGCATATTGAACATGGAGGTTCCATTAAGATACCCTGACACCTAGCACAAGTGTGTCTAATTCCCTTTCAAAGCCAAAAGTCTTGACAATATCTTGTGGTAGGCAGTTCGACAGGAAAAACTGTGTCCTTCTGCAAAGCAGCACTTTCTTTGTGGCTGTGAATTCCTCAACTTAACACATGCATTGTGTGGAATTAGAAGTTAGGAGACGAGGCGGGAGAGTGGTGAGTCCCAACGTGATGGCATGAATACGCAATTCTAGGTCCTGCAGTTGGAATGGTGAACATCACTCTGGGGAGGCCAGACGCATGCACGGGATTTGCAGGCATTTGAAAAATAAGGTTCTTGGCGGTGTGTCAAATGTGAAATCCTGAACATGCGTGTGTGGATGCACATGTGTGCAAAGGTATACAAGAAACTCGGCACAAACTGGATGCTTTCCCAGAGATGCTACCAGCCCGGGATGGTTATTAATGCGCCTGACTGCCTTCCTGAAGAAAAAGTAATTTCCGCCAGGTCCTAATTCTTTGGGAGTGGGAGTGCTTGCTTCATCAGATGCAGAGGCCCATTGTGCAGGTGTGGCGGCTTCCAAAAGGGCCACTGGGCCGAGGGGGAAAGGCCAAAGAGCAGCTGAAGAGTGGCTGATTTCTTAAATAAGGGAGTTCGGCAGCGGAAAGGGTAACCTCCACAGACACCCCGCCCCAACTGCCTCGGACAACTCTCCTGGAGGGGGTAAGTGTTTTTAAAAAAATAATAATTTAAAAAAATTATAAAACCCCAAAATCTCGCAGAACCCCCTCCCCCAGACCAAACCGGGGTGGGGAAGGGATTCGAGGGGGTCCGGACTGAACCGGACCAGTTCCAGACTGAACTGTCCCGGTTCGGACTTGAACTGAACCAGACCAGCCGGTTCCGTGCACGCCCCTAGTTCCAAGCAGGAGTTTCTCTCAGCCCTATCTGGAGATGCCAGGGAGAGAATGTGGGGCCTTCTGCAGACAGATGCTCTTCCAAGAGTAGCCCCATCCCCTAAGGAAAATATATTACAGTGCTCACACATGTAGTCTTCCATTCAAATGCCAGTACCGCTGCTTTCCTCTTACCCTGATGGCAGCTCTCTCTCTCTCTCTCTCTCTTTCTTTATATTTATATTTTAGGAATGCATAATTTTCATATTTATGCGGAGTTACCATTGGATTCTTTTTGGACCATCACTGTCCTTTTGGAATCCAAGAATACTGTGCACTTCAACTCCCATCAGCCCCAGTCACGATGGCCGAAGAAGTAACCCAACCACATCTGGGGGACCCAAGGCTGAGAATCACCTGGACCGAATCCCGCCCTCCACACAGCCTGCTCTGATTACCTGGTGAGCGTGTTAAGGTTCTGGAGGTAGAGCGCTCCCGGGACTTGTAGGGATACTTCAGGGTCGTGTCCAGCTGCTTAAAGCTCTCCTTCAGAGAATGGGTTTGGTAGTACTCCACGAGTTCCTACAGGGCAAAGAGCACACGCCATGAGCCTTGGGCAAGGAGCCCTCGAAGGAAACTGCAGCTGCGGAACGACTAACCCCCCTCCTCCACCCGACCCCCCAGGCCACTTTTTGGTTCCCCCCTAAAAATCCATACCAACAGGCTCTCGAATTTTTTGGCTTCCGTGATGTGGATCCAGTTGTCTTTTTCAACCACCTTGATGTGCTTCACTTCATCGTTGAACCTGGGGAGAAACAACCAGAGGCAGGGCTGTCCTTAGGGCAGGGCAGGCTGGGCAAACGCCCCAAGCCCCGTCCTATGACCCCCACTTACATTAACCGTAAAGGGCTCCCCACTGTACCACATTTGCCCCAGGACCTGCACCCCACACCAGGGCACTTTAAGCTCAGCCCTGACCAGAGGAGGCGGCTTCAGGAGAGCCAAAGATAGATGGGGGAAGGGGAGCTCCCATCTTTGCCATGTGTGACTCTCTGCTTTCCTGGGATCTACCCTCAGTAGAGAGATGGCTCTGATCCCAATTTAGGAGCACACCGCTCCTTCAAGGGAGGCCACCATCCGTTGAAGACTGATCTAAAGCCACGATCCACTACTGGTGGGTTGTTTTAAGATTCATATACTGTTTGTCTAGAGCTGAGTTTATTAATTTAAAAATTCTTATATACTGCCGCCTCCAAAGACTATAGGTGGTGAACAACAACAATACCAATAACAATTAATTAAAACAACATTATTAATTATTATTTTTGTTTACACAGTCAGACAGGTGCTATTGACTGGTTTGTTTTATCCAGACATCGAGTCCTTCCCAAGGACCTGGGATGGCTGAATTTTATTATCAGTATTGTTGTTGTTATCATTATAGATATCATCGCAGAATATAGGCTGTTCCCAGTAAAGTTGCTTTTTGTAATTGGCTGATGGTGATTTCTGCGGCCGCTATGGTGTTGAGGTGCTCTTCAAGGTCTTTTGGAATTGCACCTAGGGCACCAATTACTCCTGGGATTACTTTGGTCTTTTTCTGCCACAGCCTTTCAATTTCCATTTGTAGATCTTTGTATTTTGTTATTTTTCCTATTTCTAAATATTATGGGACTTCCGACTACAAACAGGCAAACATCTGCCACACAATACACCAGATATAACGGTAGTCGAGAAGAAAGAAAAACAAGTCAAAATAATCGACATAGCAATACCAGGGGATAGCAGAATAGAAGAAAAAGAATGTATTATTATTTTTTTTTACACAGTCAGACAGGTGTTATTGACTGGTTTGTTTTATCCAGACTTCGAGTCCTTCCCAAGGACCTGGGATGGCTGAATCTTATTATCATTATAGGGCAAACGCCTGGCGAAACAGGTGCGTCTTGAGAAGGCCCTTAAAAGCAGCCAGGGAGGGGGCCGAACGAATCTGGGGGGAAGGGTGTTCCGAAGAAGAGGGGCGGCCACAGAGAAGACCCTCCTATGGGCCCAGGCACCGCGCACTGCACCAGGGCCCGGGACACTAAGGAGGGCCAGCTGAGAAGACCTCACAGGACGGGACACAACCGGCCGAGACTGGCTGAGATTGGCGATGCTGGAGATATACAGCTGCTAAGCCCATCAGGGTTTTAGTTGTGTGGATTCTGGCTGTACAGTGCCTGTAAGGCCCAAGCCAGACAGTTCTGGGTCGTTGAAGTCGTGTTGGGACCTGGTCAGTGGCTTTAGAGCAGACTTTAACTGGCAGCCGCCTACCTCGAAGGAGCGGCGTGCTCCTAAATGGAGATCAGAGCCATCTCTCTACTGACAGCAGAGCCCAGGAAAGCAGAGAGTAACCCCTGGCCCATCACACGACGGAAGGAGCTTTGCCCTCCTAAAAGGACACAGTGAGCAGACCCACAGTGAAGAAGAAGAAACGTATCGCCCAAGTCTGAAGTGAGAACTGAGAAGCAACACAAATGAGTGTTCGTGTTGCTTCTGAGAAGCAACACAAATGAGCAACACAACGCGAGTTTCAGTTCACCAAAAACCAAAACCAGATGAGGAGGAGGGCAGGACTGGAACCAGGGGCTGAAATATAGAAAAAAGCCAACTGCGGGGAGACATGATAAGAGGTCTATAGAATCATGCATGGTGTGGAGAAAGTGGATAGAGAGAAATGTTTCTCCCTCTCACACAACATTAGAAACAGGGGTCATCCCATGAAATTGATTGCCAGGAAATCTAGGACCAAGAAATGGAAGTACTTTTTTACATAACGCGTGATCCACTTGTGGAACTCTCTGCCACAGGATGTGGTGACAGCCAACAACCTGGATGGCTTGAAGAGGGGTTTGGATAACTTCATGGAGGAGAGGTCTATCAAGGGCTACTAGTCAGAGGGCTACAGGCCACCTCCAGCCTCAAAGGCAGGATGCCTCTGAGTACCAGTTGCAGGGCAGTAACAGCAGGAGGGAGGGCAGGCCCCTTTCAACTCTTGCCTGTGGGTTTCTCAGAGGCATCGGGTGGGCCACTGTGTGAAACAGGATGCTGGCCTAGATGGGCCTCCTTGGGCCTGATCCAGCAGGGCTGTTCTTATGTTCTTATGACCCCTTACTTACTTAATACTGATTGCAAATCGTTCGGCCTCCGCCGGCCTCTCCCGTATCAGGTACGTCCCGCTGACGTGGAGCTTGAGGAGGTTGTCTGTCTGCTGCCTCTCCATGTTTCCTGCAAACCTAAGAAACATGCGGCTTGTTAGGGGACATTCACTCCCCGGCGAAGCGGGTGGTTGCGGGCCAGACACTTTTCTCTCGGCCTAGCCTACCTCGCAGGGTGGTTGTGAGGGTAAAAATCGCCACGGCCACTCAACAGGGCTGCCGGGCTAGAAGATCTCCCCGATCCCTTCCAGCTCGGCAATTCTATGATTTGGAACTGCTAGGAAGCTGATTCGGGCTAGACAGTAGGAGCGATTCCCTCACTGCAAGAGCAGTTCAGGGGTGGAGCAGTCCACCTTGTGCAGTGGTGGGCTCACCTTCTCTAGGGGTTTTCCACCACAGACTGGAAGTTCATGTCAGGGATGCTGTGGCCATTACTACAGAAACGGACTGCGGATGCAACACTACTACTACTTGAGAACAGTCCGGAAACCGTCGCTGGTACAAAATAGGGCTGCAAGATTATTAACCAGGGCTGGACGTTTTGAGCTTATTATGCCAGTGATTCACTGGTTGCATTGGCTCCCAGGCCATTTCTGGGCCGAATTCAAGGTGCTGGTTTTAAACTTTGAAGCCTGAAATGGCTTGGGTCCGGGTTACCCTTGCCCCATATGTCTCAACCCAGCCCGTAAGATCTTCTTCAGAGGCCCTCCTCCAAGTGCCCCTGCCAAATGAGGGGAGGCGGGTGGCCACTAGGGACAGGGCCTTTTCAGTGGTTGCACCCCACTTATGGAATAGCCTCCCCAGTGAGGTTTGCCTGGCTTCATCACTTTCTTCTTTTAGACTCCAGGTAAAAGACCTTTTTGTTCACTCAGGCCATGCAAAATTTAAAAGTTTTAAATTTAAATTTTAAAAAACTCTGATCCGATTTTTTAAAAAGTTTTTTAAATTGTTTTTGTATTTTCTCCCCCACCTCCCTTTTTTGGGTCTGTTTTGATGTAATGTGTGCTTAAGCCGCCCAGAGGACAATTTATTATCGGGCGGCTAACAAATAAAGTTGTTTGTATTATTATTATTATTATTATTATTGATGATGATGATACCTGCACTGAGCAAGAGGTTGGACTAGAAGACCGCCAGAGGTCTTCTATATATTTCAACTCTGATATATATTTATTTAGACATGCATTTATTTATGCTTCTGCGGCTGCTACAGTGTGCAGGCCTAACCAAGGATTTGGAGCTCCTGCCTCCGAGCTCAAATTCATTGACATCTGTAAACAGCCAAATACAATCAATGTTTATATCTCCATATTGAGGAGGAATGGGTGGGCAGACCCCAAATTTATCTTGTGCTATAGCAGGCGTTGTGACGTTCGTTCAATTAAAGCAGCAGACACCATCCGTCTTAGTGCCTCCTCGTACAGCAGATCCGACGTTAAGAGGACGACTCACCAAGGATACGCCGAGTAGTCCATCTCCCGTGACGGAGGCCGGCTGTTGGGAGGCTGCAGGGAGCAGAATGGAGCGTTACTGTGGCGCGGGCATCCTAATTAGGACATAGATCGTCCCTGATGGGCTTCCCACGCGGAGAGCGGGTTTTTTTTAATCCACCAAGTAGTTTATAAGTTATTGGCTGCAAAGCTAGCAGGGACAGGAAAGGAGGAGAGGAGGAAAGTCGTCCTCTGAACATATGCGCCAGCTGGGAAGAAAGAATTGGATTCCGGCGCTCCCAAGAGAGACACGCGCTAGGCTCGAAGCCGCTTACCCTTGCATCCACTGGGCAGGGTTTGACTGACGTGCTCGGAAAATAGCCAGACTTCTTTGTCAATATGAGCCTCCCCTGGAAATAAAGGCGAGAACATGCTCAGGACAGAAGCGATGGTGGAGGGGATATTTTCACCACCACCATCATGCTTGGACCATGAGGCGGGATGGAGACTCCACTTCAGGAAGGCCATGGAGTGGGGGTGCCATCGCCTTCCCCATGATTGCAAGGAGGGGTGTGTTCCACACCCCTACAGCCACCCTCTGGCTCCCAAGATGGCGCCATGACAGAGCACTTGACCTCATCTTGGAAACTTTCCCACTTCATGAAAACGCAGGAGCTTAAAGCAACTGGGGCAAGGGGGAGTTGCCCACCTGCCCCACCTTGCCACCTCTACTTGAAGCAAATTTAGGCAAGAGGAACTCCCCATTGCAAGAGCTCCCTGACAGCAGGACAGCCCGCCCCACACAGCGACTGGCTCTTCTTCGCTGGAGGTTTAAAGCAGAGGCTGGACAGGCAGGGGCGCTGTAACAGTTCCCTGCACTGAGGTGAACTAGGAAACATCCCAACTCCCTTCCAATTTTAAAACTGAAATTCTAAAATTCTAAAATCCTCTCTCCCAGTTCTAAAATTCGATGAGCCTATGATGCCAACTTATCTCTGAGGCGAGGAAACTGCCTGAACTGTTTCCTCTTCCCTTGGTCTTGCTCAGGACCTTCCAATCGTTGCTTGCTGCTTTCAATCTCAGCCGCTTCTGGCCCCTGGGGGCAGCCAGCCAGACGCCCACCCCTGCTGAGGCCTGGCAATGATTCTGATTGGCCGGAGAGGATGGCGGAGTCCGTATTTCCCCGCCTTCGGTACAGCCCGTTGTGGGCACTCACCTCCCACCACTGTGACTCCGGGTCCCCTCTCAGCAGCTCAATCACTTCTCCGGTCTGAAAGGTTAGCACCGGTTTTCCTGGAGGAGCCGGGTTGCCGTGGTAATTCTGAACCGCCACCATTTTGGGCCCTAGAATGAAGCCGGAAAAGAGCCGCGGCGTCATCTCTTCTGAGTCCCCCTCCCTTTTAAACTTTTATTTTCTTAAATAAAATGATCCAAATTAACAAAGAGACAAGACGGATTATTAAACTGAAATACTAAGTGGAAAGGTTTAGCAATATAGCTTAAAAGGACTTTCTTCAGCCAAGAGGGAAGATCCCTCACAGAACAGCTACTGGTAAGAGAGACGTTTTGTGCTCTGAAGGATAAAGACCAGTGAGAGTTATATATCTAATTGAGATTCCGAGAAGAATTCAAATTCTTCTGAGTTTTTACAGACAAGAAAAGCCTTCAAGACTGGGAAATCTTTATGTCCTACAAGACTTATTTTAAACAAGCACCCTTTGCAATGAGTAACCAAGACAATTAGCAATAGCAATAGCACTTACATTTATATACCGCTCTATAGCCGGAGCTCTCTAAGCGGTTTACAATGATTTAGCATATTGCCCCCAACATTCTGGGTACTCATTTTACCGACCTCGGAAGGATGGAAGGCTGAGTCAACCTTGAGCCCCTGGTCAGGATCGAACTTGCAACCTTCTGGTTACAGGGCGGCAGTTTTACCACTGCGCCACCAGGGGAGGTGGCAGCGTTTCTTAAAGCCAATACAAGAGGCCCTCACGGGATGTGGTTTCCTGTATGGCAGACGGGTCTTAAAGACCTGGTTCCTTTATCCGTGGCACCAAAAATGGGCTATTTTCACCTACCCACAGTTCCTGAGTGGCCAGAAATGACTTTCAGGGGCTATTCTCACGACCAGCCAAAATCGGGCTAGGAGAGCCTAGCCCGATTTTGGCTGGCTGTGTAAACCACCGGGCTTGCAGGTGAGCCCAGTGGCTTACAAGTGGCTAGCCCGCTTTTTTAGCCCTCCACTTAGACTGGGTTTGCGGAGCGAGCGCGCAGCAAACCCGGGTCATCCGATCTTGAGTAGCCATGGCGCGGCTCCATGCCACAGCTACTCAGGAGTAGACCCCTGGAGGGAAGGCAAAAAGCTGCCTCCCGGCTCCGGGGGTCCCCCCAGTATGCTTGCGCAGGGCATACTGGGGCTTCCAGGGCCACGAGGCCCCTGAGCTCCCCAGCCCCTGCCAGCTCCATCACGTAGCCGGCAATTGTGTGGGCAGCCGATCCGGCCGCCAAGGGCTCCCTCCCCACACACTCTGATCATGAGACCCGGCTCTCAGTGTCATTTCCAGGTGCCATTTTGGAGTGCGGAGCCATTTTGTGGCTCTTTTTGCCACAAACTGGTGGCAACTGCAGACGGACCTCCCCAGATGATCTCAATGGGTGATGGGGCTTATAGGGGAGAAGATGTTCTCTTAAATATACCATAACAAACAATGGTAACCATTTCCCCAGGTATCCCCAGGGTTACCTGAGAGAGCGCCTTGCCCCATATGTTCCAAATCAGAACTTAAGATCTTCTTAAGAAGCCCTGCACCAAATACCCTTGCCAAACAAGGTGAGGAACTTTTCGGTGGTTGCACCCGGTTCACAGATTAATGTAGCCTCCCCAATAAAGTTCGCCTGACTTCATCCCTTTGTTCTTTTAGACGCCAGGCAAAGACCTTTTTGTTCACTCAGGCCTTTTACATTTTGATATTTGATTTTTAAAACTGATTTTTAAAAAGGGTTTTCAGTTGTTCTGTACTGTATATAGTATTTAGTATTTTTCTTCTTCTTGGGTTGTGATTTCATGTGTTATGCGCTTTTATTTGATGTTATAATGATATGTTGTGAGCTGCCCAGACAACAGTTTGTTATGGGGCAGCTAACAAATAAAGTTGTATGTTTATTTATTACTATTATTATTATTATTATCATTCATTCATCATTCATTCATTCATTCTGAAACAGAATAACGGCAATAACTATGAAAAGACGATTCAAGCAGCAGCCTCACCTATGTTCAAAGAATCCTGCAAGAGAAAGAGAGAAAGAGAGTGTTAAAGTTCTGTTCAGCACTCTCTCTGCCACCACATGTGCTTGCCATGACAACATCAGTTCAGATTTGCCCCGTGTTCTGATGACAAGTAAAATGCACGGAAGAGCCACGGGAACGGAGTGACTCAGGGCGCGGGGTGTGCGCAGAGCCGTGCAGGCTGTCTGTCTCCAGCACGCCTCAAGTCCCACGGGCTTCACTGGGGCCGTAACTCAGGGGCAGAGCATCTGCTTTACACACAGAAGGTCCCAAATTCAATCCCCGGGAGCATCTCCAGGGAGGCCGTGAAAAACCTGTCTGCAGGAAGCTGATGCCGGTCAAGAGCCCGACTCAGCAAAGGTAGCTTCCTATGTCCATGTGAACAAAGAAAGGGATTCCCTTCAGCACTTGTTGAGGTTCACCTCCTTGGGGTTTGGGGCCCATCAGAAAGGACGTCAGGGACAAAAGGCTGAAGACCGCTTTGCTCTTTTCTCCACCCACACCCCCATTACATCCCCCCACCACCCGACACAAAAAATGAACTGAAACAAGAGGGTCGTAGCTACTACCAGCCACTCATTTAATGCTTCCTGAAGAGGAAGCAATAAAAGTCTGTGCAGCTTACCTGGTCTGCAGGAGAACCTAAAAATCAAACATACACACAAATATGTAAATATATGTAACCAATACACATATTTAAAACCATCTCACTCTTCTCTTTGCTGGGCATGCTGAGACTCTTCCAGTAACTTTTGGAACTCAGAACCTCGTGAGGGAGCCCAAACGGCAGAGGTGGGCTGGTGTCTACCTGTATTTGCTTATTCCCCTTGTTGATTCTGGCCCCTCCAGTCCTTCTCCTTCCCTGTTGCTTATTACCTTTTCCTTTTCCTTCTCTTTTCTCTCATTTTTGTCTCCTCCCAACCACCATCCAAGCCACCTAATGGCGCAGCGGGGAAATGACTTGACAAACAAGCAGAAGGTTGCCAGTTTGAATCCCTGCTGCTCTGTTTCCCAGACTATGGGAAACACTTATATCAGGCAGCAGCAATATAGGAAGATGCTGAAAGGCATCATCTCACACTGTGAGGGAGGAGGCAATGTCCAACCCCTCCTGTATTCTACCAACGTCAACCACAGGGCTCTGTGGTCGCCAGGAGTCGACACCGACCTGATGGCACAACTTTACTTTATCACTGTAAGCTCCTCAGAGCAGGGACCTGCCCTTCTTTGTTTGTTTAGTATTTCCGCCTATCACCCCAAACTCACGCCTCTGAGTGATTTACAGCAAACACAACATAAATCAAACCAGGAATGAAAACATCCAAAACAGTTGTTAAAAGCCACAGTTTTAGTTTCATGATAGAGCAATTTGTTAACTCATTCTCAACTTTGGGTCCCAGATGTTGCCGACTCCAACTCCCATCACCCCAGGCCACAATGCTGAAGGCTGGGGGATGATGGGAGTTGGAGTCGGCAACATCTGGGAATCCCTTTTGCAGGGAAACTCTGGTCCTGACCTCTTTCAGCTGTGAGAGGACTGTGTCCCTCCCAGATGCCTGCCTCAGTGGAGACTTTGGCGCAGCCTTGAAATGGATCAGTGCCCAGGAGAAAATGGCGGACATCCAGACTAATTTACTCCAAAGGACTACTTAATTCCAATAGGACTACTCAGGAGTAGTTTAGTCAGGAGGTCAGCCACTGTCCACTGGGGCTCATCCAGCTCCGATCCAGAGGAGTCCCTGTCCAAAGAGGAACCCACCACCCAAGCCTGGGCCCCAGAGAACAGCCCTCCAGACCCCATGAAAAGCACACGCTTGCTACCACGTGCCAGTTGACGTGGGCCTATGGCAGCTTCTGCACGGAGATAACTTACTGATTTTGCAAGGCGGGATGACCTCCAGGCACTCCTTGTGTGCCCCCACTTTGCACTTAGTGCACTGGTAGCCCTGGTAGAACGTCCCCCTGCGGAGAAAGAAATGGGAGAGATGACCACCCCTACGCACCCTTCTGTGCGGTTAAAAAAGCCTCAGCAACATTGGGTGGCACTGCTTCTTGCCAGCTGGATGCCTGCCTTTGAGCTAAGGCCTTGCACAGGTGTGCCGCGTCTTAGCCTGGCAAATCATACGGCGTCTAGCTAGTGGGGATGGTAGGCTCAGTGGTAGAGCATCTGCTGTGCATGCCGAAGGTTCCAGGGTTCACTCCCTGGCAACATCTCCAGAGTAGGCTGAGAGAGACTTCAAATCTCAGAGAGCTGCTGCCAATCAGAGGAGAGAATGCTGAGCTGGATGGACCAAGGGTCAGTCTTGCTAGGAGGCAGCTTCTTGTGTTCATCAGGAACATCCATGGCTCAGTGGTAGCACACCTGCTTTGCATCTCCAGGAAGGCCTGGAGGAAACCTGTCTGAAACCCTGGGGAACTGCTGCCAGTCACAATACTAAGCTAGATGGACCACAAATCTGCCTCTGTAGAAGGTTGCACATGTGCACCAATTGTGGAGATGAATAATTAGAGATGTCTGAATCCATCCGTGGCTGAATCGATTTGACTTAAATCTGGGCGATTCGAGTGATTTGACCTCAAACCGAATCACCCTTGGAGATACTGACCAGATTTGAGGTCGAGTCGAATCGCCCTAGATTCGAGCTCGATTCGATTTGGGGATTCGACTCGCCATTGAAAAAAATGTCTTCAAAGGTATTCCCTATGAAAAAGTTATTTCACAATCGAGAACCCACAACATAAAAATTCACCCCTTTGCCTGATTCCTTTGGGGGTTGGGTGGCACCCATGGGACCCTGCCACCCAACCCACTTTGGTGCCTCCTAGGAAGGCCTAGAAAAAACCCATCTGAAATCCTGGGTTGCTGCTGCCACTCACAATACTAAGCTAGATGGACCACAGTGCTGCCTCTGCAGAAGGCTCTACACATGCATAGATTATGGGGATAAATAACAGCTTTCCTGGCAGAAGGCTTCCTTGGCATACAGCACAGCCCAGATTCCATTCTGCGCCTCTCAGTAGGACTGGGAAAGATGAGTTCCCGACCTGGTTCGAGTTGCTACCAGTCAGTGCCAGTGATTGTTATAGCCTCTTTCAACACTGCACAGCAATTTTTGGTTTATCACGGGCACAAGGGTCGAAATTATGCTTTGCCATTATGAATCTCCTTTAAAAACCTGTTCACCATCTCTTGCTGCAGGGAATTGTTTTAGGAAGCCTGGCAAGAGAAGCATTTCCCAGAAGGGGTTTCCAGCCTGATTGGACTGCCATCATCCCCAGACACTTGGCCATTGTGGCTGGGGATCATGGGAGTTGTAGTCTGACAATATCTGGAGACCTAACGTTGTGAACCACTGCCCTATGGAATCTGAGTCATCTCAACAAAAAGACATTACGCTCTAGCTTATTTTAGGAGATCAAACTGAAGCAGACAAATTTGTACAACGACAGATTCTGCTATTACTTTTGGAGATTAAAAATCCCTTGCTCTTTGTTTTCTTTGCTATAATTGTATAATATATTCTTGGTTATAACTATATTGTGTTTTCGTATTAAAATATTTTTTCATGAAGAAAAGAAAGGAAAACACATCATTCTAAAATCACATTTTTTTGAACAACGAATTGCACAAAGAGTTACACAAGTGGCATTGAAAAGGATGACCCAGAGGGTTAGGAATTCTGGAGCCGTGAAGAACACCTAGACTGAAACACGACTCCTTCTGCCTGCCAAGTTGCTAGCTAGATTAGGAACAGAGGAAGCTGCCATCTACTGAGTCAGACCATCTAGCTCAGTATTGTCTTCACAGACTGGCAGCGGCTTCTCCAAGGTTGCAGGCAGGAGTCTCTCTCTCTCAGCCCTATCTCGTTGGAGATGCTGCCAGGGACGGAACTTGGAACCTTCTGCTCTTCCCAGAGCAGCTCCATCCCCTGAGGGGAATATCTTACAGTGCTCACGCATGGAGTCTCTCATTCATATGCAACCAGAGCGGACCCTGCTTATCAAAGGGGACCAGTCATGCTTGCTACCACAAGACCATCTCTCCTCTCACACCAGGTCTCCTGTCATTGCAACAGTTTAAAAACCTTGGAAGACCAGGCAAAACAAGTAAGTTTTTAGGGCTCTCTTAAAGGCCAACAGCCTTACGCTCTGCACGGGTTGCATATGAAAGGGAGACTAGAAGCACGAGCACTGTAAGATATTCCCCTTCGGTTCCAAGTTCCCTCCCTGGCTTCTCCAAGATAGGGCTGAGAGAGACTCAGCCACTGCCAGTCTGTGTAGACAATCCTGAGCTAGGTGGACCAAAGGTCTGACTCCGTATACAGCAGCTTCTTATGTTCCTATAGCATTTAACACTGCTGTCTGAGGATTCTGGTGTTGGATACTGCACTGTATCCATCCAGTCATTTTGTAATCTCTTCATATGTGCTGCCCTGGGAGACTAGAACCGAAGGGAAGCATAGACGTTCCCTAAAATATCAATGTAATTTTCTTGGAAGGTTATAGCTCAGCCTGCTGTTAAGGTTTTTATAGTTACCCATTATCTTGCGGCGTTCAGGGACATCTCCCCCAAAGACATCCACTCACAAGCAGTCAAATATGTTATTTTGCATTCACAGAGAACAGCTTAATGATACATTTGCCTGCCTAATGAGAACAGCACAGGCTATTTAGCAAATTACCAACACACTAGAGCAGGGGTGGGGAACCTTGGCACTCCAGCTGTTTTTGAACTACAACTCCCACCATCCCCAGCCACAATAATTGTGGCTGGGGATGATGGGAGTTGTAGTTCAAAAACAGCTGGAGTGCCAAGGTTCCCCACCCCTGCACTAGAGCATAAGAGCAAAATCTACTGAGCAGTTGCACAAGTTGCATTGGAAAGGATGGCCCAGAGGGGTAGGAATTCTGGGGCCATGAGAAGCCCCTAGACTGAAACACGGCTCCTTCTGGAAATAAAGGACCTGCCAACTCTATGCATGCTACACATCCGAGCATAAGAACCGCCCTGCTGGATCAGTCACAAGTAAGCCCACCTAGTCCAGCATCCTGTTTCACATGGTGGCCCACCAGATGCCTCTGAGATGACCACAGGCAAGAGATATGTGCCTGCCCTCTCTCCTGCTGTTGCTCCCCTGCAACTGGGATTCGGAGGCATCTTGCCTCTGAGGCTGGAGGTGGTCGACCGCCTTCAGAATAGTAGACCTGTCCTCCTTGAATTTCCCCAAGCCCCTTTTAAAGCCATCCAAGCTGGTGGCCATCGCCACATCCCGTGGCAGAGAATTCCATAGATTAATTATGTGCAGTGTGAAAAAGTACTTCCTCTTGTCGGTGCTAAATTTCCCAACCTTCAGTTTCATGGGGTGAGCCCTGGTTCTAGTACTGTGAGAGAGGGAGAAAAGGTTTCTCTGTCCACTCTCTTTACTCTATGCATGATTTTGTACACCTCTATCATGGCTCCCTGTAGTTGCCTCTTTTCCAAACCAAAAACGAGCCCCAGATGCTACAGCTTTGCCTCATCAGGAAGGTGCTCCAGGCCCCTGTTCATCTTGGTTGCCTTCTCCTGCACCTTTCCCAGTTCTGCAATGTCCTCCTTAAGAGATGGCGACCGGAATTCTATACAATACTCCAAATGTGTACAAACAATCCTTAAAGACACTACTGTTGCCGAGACACCAGTAGCTGAAGAACTGGTGCAAAAGCTGCAAAGTGTCACTATCCACCTGAACTCCAACTGGGGGGTGGGGGAGACCATCTTGGAGGAGGAGCATGCCCCAGCCAAGACCCACAGCCCCAATGAACGCTCCCTTGGCAAAGCTAAGTAGCTAGGGTTTCTCACCTCTCCTGCAATTGCCCACTAGGAGGAGCCTTGGAGTGGTGCCCACTCCTTCCAACAAGGCTCCTGACGTGTCCCTGAGACCCCTTCGATCACCTCTTAGACCCCAGAAGCAGACGCAACCCTGTGTCAGGAACAAAATCGAGCACTGAGGTGAAGGGCTTTGCCGGACTGCTGTGGGGCTCCCTCCCAATGGGGCTACTCTGGAGGAGGGGTAGGCCAGCTCAGTCACCAGCTTTGAATCAAGGAGCCGATGGGAGTTGTAGTTCAGCAACACCTGGAGTCAGGGGCATATCTAGGGGTAGGGCAGGCAGGGCACGTGCCCCGGGCGCCACTTGAAGGGGGGCGCCATTTTTCTAAAATAAAAAAAAATTAAAATGGCTGCTGAAAACAAAATGGCCACTGCGCATGCTCAAATGGCCTCTGTGAGGCCCTAGGCCATGCCAGGCCTCACAGAGGCCATTTGAGCATGCACAATCGCCATTTTATTTTCAGTGGCCATTTAAAAATTTTTTTTTAAAAAAAAATGGCCACTGCACATGCTGAAATGGTCCCTGCGAGGCCCTAGAGGCCAGAGAGGGGAGGGGAAACCTTTGCAGACCCCCCCCACAGCCTTTAGGAAGCCCCCCGAAGGGGCTACAGGTAAAAAAATTTAATTAATTTTTTAATTTTTTAAATTTTTTTTAAAAAAAATTAATATAATATAAGTCACTGTACACATATTCAGTTTGGCACTATGTACAGAGAATCAGATGGGTGTCAGATGTTTGGACAGGGGGCGCAATTTCAGTGCTTGCCCTAGGCACTATTTCCCCTAGATATGCCTCTGCCTGGAGTGCCACAGGTTGGAAAATCCCATCTTAAAATATCATCCACCACGTTTTTCAAGTAACCTAACCAAAGTCATCTAGCTATAGGACTAGCAGCTTCCTTCCAACACAGGACCAACTCGCTCTTTGCTGGTCCAGCACTTGGGGTTTCACGTATCTGTGGTTGGGTAATTAGCACCCGACTTCAGTATATGTGGGGGGGAAACAGAGAAAAAGGGGTCCACGGGTTGGAGTGGCCGGAAATGACCTCAGAGGCCATTTCCAGTCGCCATTTTGACTGCCAGAGATATCGGGTGCCATTTCATGGCTCAAACTGGAGGCAACAAACGTGACTTCGGGGCGATTTTCGGTCCCATGGGCAAGAGTGCAGTAAAGCAGGATATGGTAGGGCATCTTGAGGGGCCATTTGGGGGTAACTGGAAGGTGATGGGGCAAAACCCACCATTTTGGGCCAATTTGGGGCTGATTTTTGGCATCCAGGAACCTAACCACCCGATTCCCATTGCCCTAATGCCCCATTATTTGTGGATTCGCTATCCATACCCCCTCTTCCCCGTGGAACGGAACCCCCGCTAATAATAGGGTTCTCCTGCAAATGCCAAATTTAAGGTTGCGCACCCTGTACACAAGGCCACAGATCTGAAAGCATCCAACTAATGAGAATGTTTTTCTCCCTGACAGCAGGGGAGACACAGGTCACCAAACACAGCCGATAAGCCCTGAAGGTTCTGGGGAAATGCTGGTGCAAATTCATGGAAACGCTTATGAGATTACATTACTCTTCTGAGTCATGGTTGCCTTCAGCTGGCTTGCAGGAAAAGAAGTTTGAAAATGGCTGATCTGGACGAATGGTCAGCCGGAAAAGCAGCCTTTCACCTTAAGAACATTTTGCAGGCTTTGCAGTTGGTCGTCTTCTCAAACGTGTACATCTGGAAACTGTGGTTGTTTGCAGTGGCTTTCTCCGGCTTAATGTTGGACCTGCTCACAAGAGGAAGGCAGAGAATGAGCCACAAGAAAAATGATAGCACTCTGTCCCCATGTCCACTTTCAACTGCTTATCATGCATTTTGCAACTCTAAAACTTCTACGTGGCTGCCCAGAGGATCAGCATCTATGATGATCTAATCTGATCCATTACAAACACATGGACTAATAAAAAACGTTGTGAAGATAAACCTAAACATACATTGTGAAGATAAACACAGCCATGTACACTGCTCTGGGCTTCTTGGAGGAAAAGCGAGATATAAATGTAGTAAACAAGTAACTACATTTATATCTCAATCTTCCTCCAAAGAGCCCAGAGCAATGTACATGGCTGTGTTGATCTTCATAACAACCCTGCGAGGTAGGATGTGCTGAAGAGAAGTGACTGGCCCAGCGTCACCCAGTGAGCTTTCGTGGATGAACAGGGATTTGAACTCAGATCTCCCTGGGCCTAGAATGCCACTCTAAGCTCTACAGCTCACTGGTCTTCAACTGGTAGGGCTGTTACACACAAGTAGGTTACAATCATACATATTGTAGATCCCTCCCCCTGCCCTCACAGTGGTGCTACAACCAGAGATGTGGGGTTGGAAATTTTCCGTTTCTAAGAATTTATTGCTTCATTAATAACAACGAACAGATGCACTATGTAATATGAGGCAAGCTTGGCCATTTCAAGTTGTAATTAATGTTTCCCGGGTGATTAACCTTAGGAAGCATGTGTGAGGGTACATACTGTATTCCCCCGAAAGCAAGACGACTCTGAATTTAAGATGATGCCTTGATTTCTAACATCAAAAGGCCTTGGAATAAACCCAGTCTTGGATTCAGCTAAATACAGTATGAGGTCATTCACACAATCGAAAACTGTGTTCTACCCAGGTTTGGGAGCTGTGTGTACTCCCAATTTCTGATTGTGTAGAAGCAAGGTTGGAGGGAAACCTGGGTAGCTTTTTCTCCCACCTTGCTTCCACACAATCACTTCTACCCAGGTTTCCCTCTAACCTTGCTTTCACACAATCAAAAATTGGGAGTACACAGAGTTCCCAAACCTGGGTAGAACACAGTTTTCGATTGTGTGAGTGACCTCTATTTGTTTTATTAATTTGTGAACAGGAAGGTAATATGGTGCCTTAAAAAGAGAAAAGGAAATACACAAGTCAAACAAGATGCCAAGTCAGATTACAATATATTTAGGGCATCCAGAAAATTGGCATAGAATTGGCATAGCAATTCTATGCAGATTTCATGCGAATAGGAAAAAATTGCATGCGAAAGTTTTTCTGAACTTTTTCTGGATTTGTTCTCTCTAGACATTCAAACATTTTCCAGAACATCCACATCTTTAGTTATGGCCATCTTTTTCGATGGAAAAATGAGGCGGGGGAGAGAAAAGACAGGTAAACAAGCAGAATCAAGGTGAAAATAATATATAGAGATTAAAAAATTTAAGGAGGTGCCCATGTTTCAGATGAAAAGGCTGGAAAGTTCCTGGATCTGGAATGGTTGCAGGGTTGTGCTTTAAAGCACAAATCATGCAATAGATAATCCCTGGGTTTGCTTTATGCTGGTTGTAGCTGGTTCCCTTTTATAGGTGGCTGGACCAGAAAAGAGGGAAGAAGAAAAAGACCGATCGGAGTTTGGGCTTTCTTTGGGGGACTGGCAACTTGATCTGAGTGTGTCCATCACCAGTAGCCAGGAACAAGATGCTCACATGGCCATTTCGAACTGCTCCATCCATTTCCTCTTCATGTCTTCCGTCTTGCAGAAGAACTGGAAGCCTTGCTTGCCCTGAAGGTGCGTCAGGTAGAAACCGTACGACCACTGCAGAGAGAAAGTGGAGGAAGTGGTCCAGGGTGAAACGGCGGAAGGGCCCCTCTGATAACTCAAACTAGATAGAACAATGGTCTGACTCAGTATATGGCAGTTTCCTATGTTCCAGGGTGCTGGAGGCCACCCTCTCTGGGAAGGATGGATGCCTTCTTTGGGGGTGAGGAGAGCGGCAGGGATGAGCACAGAAGGGGTTCTGGCACTGGGAACTGGGCAGAGATTGGTTAAAACATGGTCACATGTTGCCATATGGGAAGCAGAACTGGTTGCTCGTTTCAAACTCTACGTCCCTTAGTCCAAGAGTCCTCAAGCCTGGATCCCCAGATTGTTTGTTTGTTTGTTTGTTTATTTATTTATTTATTTACAGACCACCTAACACCTAAATCACAACTTACACCTAACTAACTAACTAACCAACTAACACCTAAATACACAACTTAAAACAATAAATAAAGCTCCACAAAAACAATCAAAACAATTTTGAAACCATAGCATTTTAAAAATAGTTTTAACAACAAAAGAAGAAGAAGAAGTTAAAATAGTTTTAGTAAAAGGCCACAGAAAACAGGTGTGCCTTCAGTGATTTATTGAAGCCAGCTAGAGATGGAGAAGCTCTTATATTGACAGTGAGCACGTTCCAAAGCCCTGGGGCTGAGACAGAAAAGGCCCGGCCTTGAGTCGCCACCAAACGAGCCTGTAGCAGCTGTAACCGAACCTCCCCAGGTGATCTCAGTAAGCAGCAGGATTCATGACAGAGAAGGCACTCTCTTAAATACCCTGGTTATTAGAGGTAATAACCAGCACTTTCTCTTTTGCACGGAAACATATGGACAACCAATATGTTTTCAAATTGGTGTTACATGGTCTCTTGGGGACACTCCGAGACCAATCTGGCTGCTGCATTTCTGCAATGATTCCAGTTTTCCGACTATATACAAAGGCAGCCCCACACAGAGCATATTGCAGAAGTCTAGCCACCTAATGGCGCAGCAGGGAAATGACTTGATTAGCAAGCCAGAGGTTGCCAGTTCAAATCCCTGCTGGTACTATATCGGGCAGCAGCAATATAGGAAGATGCTGACAGGCATCATCTCAGACTGCATGGGAGAAGGCAATGGTCAACCCCTCCTGTATTCTACCAAAGACAACCACAGGGCTCTTTGGTCACCATGCATCAACACCGACTCATTCCCTTCAACCACTGTGGCTGGGGTTGATGGCATTGCAGACCAGCAACAACTGGGGACCCACGCTTGAGAACCTCTGCCTCAGTCCCTAGTTGAAAATTTGTTTTTGCCATGAGTTCCTTAGATGGCCCGTCTTGCAGCCTTCCATCTACAACAGGGAGATACAGCCACTGGTTGGTCATAAAGGAAAGGAAAGTTGTGCCGTCGAGTTGGTGTCGACTCCTGGCGACCACAAAACTCTACCAAGAAAACTCTTGGTAGAATACAAGAGGGGTTTCCCATTGCCTCCTCCCATGCAGTAGGAGATGATGCCTTTCAGCATCTTCCTATATCGCTGCTTCCTGATATAGGAGTTTCCCATAGTCTGGGAAACAGACCAGTGGGGATTCGAACCCACAGCCTCCTGCTCTCTAGGCAGGTTGCTTCCCTGCTGTGTCATCAGGTGGCTGCTGGTTGATCATACAAATGACTAAAAAAAACAAGAGCCGGGAACACTCCACAGAGCCCCAGACAAACCACGTCTGATCGTTAACAGACTGCAGCAATACAAGACTAAGATCCGAGGATGTGGACAACGCTTACCATTTTTCCGTGCAGCTGGGCAGCGTGGGAAAGGAAAGGGGAGACACCGTTTGTTAAATGGAGGTTACCAGTGTGGAGAAGTCCAGGGTTCTAAAGCTGGCTGGCCGGTGTGGGGAATCCCAAACAACTCTGTTGTGCCCCAAGCCAGCTGCATTCTTTAATGTTAGTGCTATTACTCTCGCTGAACGTCTCTTTGCGGTAAAGCGACATGCTTCTTACAAATGGAAGATCCCCCCTTGTTTTGGTGTGTTTATTAAGCTGGCCTTGCGGTAGCAAGCATGAACAGCCCCCTTTGCTAAGCAGGGTTCACCTTGGTTGCATTTGGATGGGTGACTACATGTAAGCGCAGTCTGCTGTAAGATATTCCCCTTTGGGGGTGAGGCTGTAACTCAGTAGTAGAGTTACATGCAGAAGGTCCCAGGTTCAATCCCTGGCAGCATCTCCAGGCAGGACTGGGAGAGGTTCCTGTCTGTAACTTTGGAGAGTAGAGATGTGCACAAAACAGGTTTTTAACTTTGTTTCAAATTCGAATCCAATTCTGAAAATTCGAATCACTTCGACCCTATTTTGGCACCTTTTTTAACCAACCAGGGGGCCTGGATGGTTTTTTAAAAGTGCAAAACGGCTCTCGAATCAAATTCAAATCAAATTTCCAAAATACATTTTGAATTTGAATTACTTGAATCACCCAGATCCGAGTCAAATCAATTCGAATCGATATGCACATCCCTACTGGAGAGCCACTGCCAGTCAATGGAGACGAGCCTGAGCTAGAGGGGCCCAGGGTCTGACCCAATATCCAGCAGCTTCCTAGTTGCTATTTGGGGGGTGGGTTGCATTTCCAAGCAGTTTCCACCAGGACTTTTAGATCGGAATGTCTGGTATTGCTCAAGGGATGACCTCTCCCTCTGCCCACAAGAGAATGGTCTCTCCACACATTAGCCCCAAATGGCTGCCAGTTGCTTACCTTCTTTATGTCCTTGTTGTTCATGGGGTCGTCGGTCATCTTATAGCAGAGCAGTTCAATAATGTCCTTCTGCTCGTAGTTGTAGCCTTTTCGTTTGCAGACAATCACCACTTTATCAAATAAAAATAAATACCTGCCAAACACACAAGAAAAGCCAAAACCCAGCCTCAAATAGCACGTCTGCAGTACACTTACAGGGGTTCAAAAAGCACAAAAATGATATAAATTTGTACTGCGGTTATGCCCTAAAGGTAAAGTGTGCCGTCAGGTCGATTTCGACTCCTGGTGCCCACAGAGCCCTGTGGTTGTCTTGGGTAGAATACAGGAGGGGTTGACCATTGCCTCCTCCCGCGCAGTGTGAGATGATGCCTTTCAGCATCTTCCTGTATCGCTGCTGCCCGATATAGGTACCAGCAGGGATTCGAACCAGCAACCTTCTGCTTGTTAGTCAAGCATTTCCCCACTGTGCCCATTAAGATGCCCTACTTTCACAAATATGCAGAATTTGTAGGGTTTAGGGAGTTCGTAATGCCCCAAACAGAAATGTCTTCAGAATACTGTTCTTAGCAGTGTGTCGGTTAGGGTTCTAATGTCGATGCTTTTATGCCAATTTAGATGCTCAGGAAATGCTTTCTCAAAGTGCCACTGTTCTATTAATCCCAAAGAGTTTGGGTTTTTATTAATTTGGGATTTTATTAATCCTAAAGTGTTTCCAATTAAAAAAAAGGTCCCACATCAGGACATTCTACTGGAATCTTGCTAACTTCTTCTAAAGTAATTCAAAGTATTTTTGCTGCAGAAACCAACCACAGGGGCTAATCGGTTGTGGCTGGTGATGATGGGCATTTCATTTCATCTTTACATTTATATCCCATTCTTCCTCCAAGGAGCCCAGAGCCCCGCACATGGTCACATTTATCCTCACAACAACCCTGTGAGGTAGGTTAGGCTGAGAGCAAAGTGGCTGGCTGAAGTTTTGTTCAGTGAGTTTCACGGCGGGATGGGGATTTGAACTCGGGTCTCCCCAGTCCTAGACCAACACTTCATGCTGCCTCTCAAATCCAACAACAGCCAGAAACCTTCAGGCTGGCCAAAGAGCCAGTGTGGTGTAGTGGTTAGAGTGCTGGACTAGGACCGGGGAGACCCGAGTTCAAATCCCCATTCAGCCAGGAGACTTGCTGGGTGACTCTGAGCCAGTCACTTCTCTCTCAGCCTAACCTACTTCACAGGGTTGTTGTGAAAGAGAAACTTAAGTATGTAGTACACCGCTCTGGGCTCCTTGGAGGAAGAGCGGGATATAAATGTTTTTAAAAAATTAAAATAAATAAAATAAAATAATCTCTGCTCTAGGGGAATGCTGAGCGGGGAGAAGCAATGGCTACAACTTGAGGAAAGTTGCAGGGACCACCATCAGGGGAAATACGGTTGGCTTCTGTTCATCCCTCCTGCCGCCACCCCAAATTAAAATTTAAACAGTAGTGGTGGGAGGAAGGGTGAGGGAGGGGTACCTAGTTCTAGGTTAATGGTGTCAAAACCCCCAACAATCGGGGGTCCCCTCCCCTCCCAAAGGGAACTGCCCACTCACCGATCCTGCTTCGTGTTGTTCACTATTGACCGGACCTTTAGCTCGCCGTCGATCTTCGGCCTCCCGTATTCTTCCAACTTCACCGGCTGTGGGGCAAGGTAGGTAAGTTTTAAGACAGACCATTTTACAAACAGCTTTCTCAGAAATGCTGCCAGAAAACAGGGTACGGAAGAGAGGAAAACAGGCTACCAAAGAAAAAAGGCTACCGAAAAGAGGAAAGCAAAACGAGCTGGTATTTGAACAGGGAGCAGACAAAACTTCTTCGAGCTGGAATCTATCTGGTCCAGTGAAGCTTTATTAAAACAAGAATGCTTGAGGGCATAGGGACCTAGGAAGCGGCCATTGGTCCCTCAATCTCAGTCAGAGTTAACGAGTCAGACCCTTGGTCCATCTGACTCAGTATTGTCTTCACAGACTGGCAGCAGCTTCCCCGAGGTTGCAGGCAGGAGTCTCTCTCAGCCCGATCTTGGAGATGCTGCCAGGGAGGGAGCTTGGAACCTTCTGATGCTCTTCCCAGAGCAGCTCCATCCCTTAAGGGGAAGATCTTCCAGTGCTCAGATGTCGTCTCCCATTCAAATGCAAACCAGGGTGGACCCTGCTTAGCAAAGGGGACAACTCATGCTTGCTACCACAGCCACTTAATGGCACAGCAGAGAAATGACATGACTAGCAAGCCAGAGTCTGCCGTTCGAATCCCCGCTGGTATGTTTCCCACACCAAGGGAAACATATCAGGCTGCAGCGATATAGGAAGATGCTGAAAGGCATCATTATCTCATACTGTGTGGGAGGAGGCCATGGCCAACCCCTCCTGTATTCTACCAAAGACAGCCACAGGGCTGTGTTGTACCAGGAGTCGACACCGGCTCGGTGGCACACTTTACTTATCACAAGACCAGCAAACGTCCCAAATCCGGCATGTGGTTGCATCTATAGCCACATGCAGGATTCGGCTTCCAGCAGAATTCTGGTGCTAGAAAGCGCCCAGATTCTCACACAAAACAGGCCTGAGATTCAGTGGGATGCTCGTTGCCAGCAGGGTGTTACTGTGACACCCTGCGGCATAGTGCGGGGTGTCCCTCCTTCTCCTTGCCCAGCCCCAGAGGAAGAGGCTGACGGATGGCTGGATGGTGTTGTGATGCCAGTGTCACGGACAGCCCAGCGGAGGTGCTGGAGCCTGCAGAGGATGGCCAGAAAGCAGAGACGCTGGGGGTGTGTGTGTGTGGGACAAACGGAAATGATGGGGAAGGAAGTCTGTGAGGAGGTGGGTACTTCTGGGGTCCCAGGGTGGTGCCGGACATGCACGGGATTGTTTGAAAGGAGTCAGGACAGCGAGGAGGTGGATTGGTCTGAAGTAGCTGGTAGTTCTCCTCTCAGAGGCAGAAATCCAGGAGGAGGAGGAAGCAAACCCCCTCCCCTGCATAGTTTTGAAAGAGGCCCCCCCCCAGGAACCTCTTGTAGACCCAGCAGGTGGAGCCGACGCTTCCCAAGGGCACCTCCAAAGACACCCCTCCTTGCACCCTGCCCCCACAGATCCAGTGGTGGCTAGAAACTCTCACAAGCAGATGGAAGAGGTGGTTTCCCCAACCTACCAAGTTTTCTATCGAGCTCTGAAATTCACTTATCTTCTTCAACGTTTCTTTGTCCCGCTTGACTTCATTGATGTACATGGCCAAGTCCTGAAAATAAAGTAAAAACCAGCAATTAAACCTTCAAAATCTGGCAGGATCCCATGCGTGCTGGAGTCAAAAGGAGAGAAGGACACAGATAATGGCCCAGTTCCAGTCTGTGGTT
Organism: Hemicordylus capensis; assembly: GCF_027244095.1. Taxonomy (NCBI): domain Eukaryota; kingdom Metazoa; phylum Chordata; class Lepidosauria; order Squamata; family Cordylidae; genus Hemicordylus; species Hemicordylus capensis. Next base: position 2,167,178 of record NC_069673.1, on the reverse strand, counting down.
GGCAAGCGATATCCAGAAACTCTAGCCTGGGCTTGGGTAGCAGTTCTAATTTGCCACTTCCACAGCACCCTTCCTAGAGAGCTGGTCTACCAGACAAAGGAATCTGGTTGTGCCCGGATTTTCTGGCTGCAAAGACATTAATATGAGAGCGCCTTCTTTGGTACGATCCCCACCGCACATTAAGGTCATCTGAAGAGGTCCGTCTTCAGTTTATTTATTTATTTATCATTATTTATTTATTTGATTTGCATACTGCCCTCCCAAAATGGCTCAGGGCGGTTTACAATTAAAACACACCACTAAAACAGTAAAGAGCTAAAACAAATTTAAAAAACAATATGACAATTAACAATTTAAAAACATTTTAAAACAACAATTAAACAATTACAGTGATTAAAAACCCCGAAATCGGGTTTTGAATTTTAAAATAAACCAGAAATTAACCCCCCCCCCAATTTAGGAAGCTGAGAAAGCTTGGGTGAAAAGATGGGTTTTCAGGTATTTTTTGAAAATTGACAGAGATGGGGAGGATCATATCTCAGCAAGGAGCGCATTCCACAATCTCGGGGCAGCGACCGAGAAGGCCCGTCTCTTCGTAGCCACCAAACGGGTTGGCGGTAACTGGAGACGGACCTCCTCAGATGACCTCAATGGGTGGTGGGGCTCATAACGAAGAAGACGCTCTCTTAGGTACCCAGGGCCTAAGCCGTTTAGGGCTTTGTAAGTTATAACTAGCACTTTGTATTTTGTCTGGAAACCTATTGGCAGCCAATGTAACTCCATCAGTAAAGGAGTAACATGGTCTCTCCGAGATGACCCAGAGACCAACCTGGCTGCTGCGTTCTGAACCAACTGAAGTTTCCAGACTATGTACAAAGGCAGCCCCACGTAGAGCGCATTACAGAAGTCCAGTCTGGAGGTGACCAGCAGATGTACCACAGTTTTGAGGTCATTGATCTCGAGAAACAGGCGCAGCTGGTGTATCAGCCGGAGCTGATAGAAAGCACCCCTGGTTGCCACCAACACATCTGGTGGTGACTCAGAGGTGGGCCTTCTCTGTAGCTGCTCCTGGGCTGTGGAATGTGTTCCCGGCAGATATCCGTATTCTGAGTTCATTATTGGCCTTCTGGACCATCTGGAGAGCCCTCAAAACCGGTTTGGCCTGGCCTTCCAGGGTTTTTAAAAACTCTTTTTAAACTGTAAAGGTTTGGCCTGGTTTTCCAGGGTCTTAAAAACTGTTTTAATTGTTTTAATAATGGTTTTATGTTGTTTTTACAGTTTTCGATCTTAACAGTTAATTGATTTTCGTGTTTTTCACGTAAACCGCCCTGAGCCATTTTTGGAAGGGTGGTATAGAAATCAAATCAATAAATACAAAAATGGATATTAAGCGTCCATTTCCATGGGGGCACACAAACTGATGCCTACATCTGGAACCCCATGGGATAAACATGCTTCGAAGGGAGAGGAACTCATTGGTTTATTTTACTCGTTTATTATTATGTTTGCACAGTGCCCCAAACTTATATCTCTGGGCGGTTTACAACAACATTAAAAAGATCAAAACAAACATCAAAACATTCGCACAAGGAAAATCCCCACTTCTAGTTGAAAAGCTTGAGTGAATAAATGCGCTTTTAGTGACCTGAAGATGAAAGCTTTCTTCTCTCACTTTCATTCAGTTTCCCCCCATCTCTCTTCCATGATGGAGCCCAAGGCAGTGAACTGATAAGTTTCCCAGGAGGTCCCCTATCCAGGCACTGACGAGTCAGAGACTTCCTTATCTTCAGCAAGGTTGAGGCATCACGTGCCTTCAGGCCGTGGCTGTGACAATGACCTAATACAGGCAACTGTCAGGATTTATTGACTACACATCTGCAAGTAACTTGTAGTCATCAGCAGAAGAGCGAACAGCCTCCTGATGGGCTGAAAGAAAGACCCCTGTTCCCGGCATGCACACTGTCCATCGGGCCCTAGGGATGTGCAAACAGGTTTGACGTCGAACCACCCTGGTTCGCCAGTGTTTTTTAAATTTAATTTTTAAAAATCTAAATTTGCAAAGCACTCGCGAACAGGGGTGGTTTGACGTCGAACCTGCTTGCACATCCCTAGCGCCCGATGGACAGCGTGCATGCCAGGAACAGGGGTCCTTCTGTTGCGCCTTCCATGCTCGCTGGGGCGCACGACAGGGTCATGGGAAGCAGCCTCCGATGTGACACAGCAGTTCTCCTGATGTGCAGTGGAGTGGAGGGCAGCAGATTGCATGAGAACGCAGGAGGAGACCTCAGCAAGGGACTTGCTAGATCTTTTATGGCAGCATTTCTGAAGCACTGTGCCAGGGGCCCACAGGTGTGCTGGAAGAGAACTACTGCTGTGCCCTCAGGAACGCGCCAGTTCAATTGTGAAAAATTCTCCAGAGCCCAAAGCACCAACCCACTGAAGGGGCGGCCCGTGGGATCTCTGCAGGACTCGCCTCCTCTGAATCGGGCCCTGCTGGCGGCAGGCATGCAACTCTGCCAAGTCTCTGCTATTGGCTTCTCCGGGGTTGCAGGCAGGAGTCTCTCTCAGTCCTGCTAGGGAGGGAACCTGGAGCCTTCTGCATGCAGGTGCAATTCCCAGAGCAGCCCCATCCCCTAAGGGGAACATCTTCCAGTGCTCACACATGGAGTCTCCCATTCAAATGCAAACCAGGAGGCACCTGGCTTAGCAAAGGGGACCATTCATGCTTGCTACCATGTAGAATCCAAGCTCCCTTGGAACAGAATATCCATCCCCCCCCCTGCCCACGTGAGGATTGCATGGAGTCTGGGCTGCGGCCTGCTTAGTGAGAATCCGGGCTGTCCTTGTCACCAGCCATGTAGTGGTGCCCCCCTCCATAGCCCCCAGGCCCTGGGTTCAAATCCCTTCAGCAACGCACCAGACCAGACAACCACTCTCAAATCCCAAAGTCAAAACACACTCGTACTTGCGTGAAAAGATCAGGACGGCACAAAAATGCCAAGCTATTCTCTGGCGCTCTAAGCAAAGCCCAAACGTCCAACTGTCATGGCTGCCACCTGAATCTGGACTGGAGAGAGACTCTCCCAAACGTCCCCTCCCGTCTCAAGTGAGGTGCCCAAGCTGCCTGTTTCCTTGGCGCTCTCTGTCTCCTTCCCCCCTCGAATCTCCATCCTGTCAGCTTGGATTAGATCCGAGGGGGCGCAGGGTTTTCAAAGGAAAGCCCTGGGGGACGGACCTTCCACGGCTTTCTGAGGGACGAGAGATTAATCGCAGATGATCATCACAAGCCCAAGTGACAATACTCATAACGTCACGCTCTCCTCTGGTTTCGGATACTTCCTGGCAGGAACGGTTAGTAAGGAAAACCAAACAGAAAGCCTAATCGGGCAAGCCGGGAGCGTCCAACGCCACTCTCCAAAGCCGTGTCTTCAGCGGATGCACCTCAGTTACATTGCCTTAGGGCATTTCGAACTGTGCCCAGGGGACTCCTGAGATCCCGCATAAGCTGATCATGGAATCTCTTTATTCCGGGCTTCTCAAATTTGGGTCCCCAGATGCTGCTGGACTCCAACTCCAACAATGAGAGTTGCAGGTCAGCAACTTCGTGGAGACCTGAGGTCGAGAAACCCCACCTTAACAGCAATATAGGAAGCTGCCTTCTCCTGAGTCAGACCCTTGGTCCATCTGGATCAGGATTGTCTACCCAGACTGGCAGCGGCTCCTCCAAGGTTGCAGACAGGAGTCTCTTCTTCTTGGAACTTGGAACCTTCTGCATGCAAGCAGGAAGATGCTCCTCCCAGAGCGGCCCCATCCCCCGAGGGGTAGATCTTGCAGTGCTCACACATGTAGTCTCCCTTTCAAATGCAAACCAGGGCAGACCCTGCTTAGCAACAGGGACATTCATCCCATGCTTGCAACCACAAGACCAGGTCACCTCCCATTTTCCAAGGTTTCATGAAGGGGTTTTTCCCATCTCCTCCAGGGATTGAACTTGGGACCTTGGGCATGCAAGGCAGATGGATGCCCGATCCTCATAATAATCCAGCATAGGGAGATGCCTTCTCTTCTGTTCACTCTGGGGAAGAGGAGGGGATTAAAGGAGCCCTTACCAGGTGTTAGGTGGATGCATGGAGTGAGAGAGTGGTTGAGTTGAGCCAACCAAGGGGGCCCTCCAGTTCCACATATGGCCCTGGTCCTAGGGACGATAGACTCCTAGGCACCCCAGAGGAGTTCCTACCTGCATTGCTTCCAAGGCCTCCTTCAGCTGCTGCTTTTCCAGCCGATCCGAAGAGTGGCTGAGAAGCTCCTGAAAGGAAATCACAGGGATGTGAAAGGCCTCATCTGCTGTGCACTGGCTTCATCCGCACCCAGAAGCGAGTACCCATCTGCGAGAGGAACCGCTACAAAACACCTGCAACCAGTGTTCTCGCTAACAGGGATTCCCAGATGTTGTTGACTACAACTCCCAGAATCCCTGGCTTTGGCTGGGGGATGCTGGGAGTTGTGGTCAACAACATCTGGGAATCCCTGTTAGAGGCAACACTGCCTCCAACCACCAAATTACCAGGGGGCAGAGGACACATTGGTGGCGACGATGCTCAGGGCCCAGGGCCCCATCCACACCCAAAGCGTCCTACTCAGTTTTGGGAGCTATCTGGGTGTGTGCCCGATTTCCGAGGTCTGTGAGTTCTAAGCTAGGTTGGAGGAGGGGAAAGGGATTGGGGGGGGGAGGCAGGCGCAGCCTCTGGCACTCGGACTGAGCAAATCACGCTGTTGGAGCCCGCACTCTGCACGATAACTGTCCCCTCCTCCAACTGGGTTTTTAACTCACACACGTCCAAAAAACACTTCTTTACATGGTCATGTAAAGAAGTGTATAAGAACCTAAGAACAGCCCTGCTGGATCAGGCCCAAGAAGATCCATCTAGTCCAGCATCCTTTTTCACACCGTGGCCCACCAGATGCCTTTGGGGAGCCCACAGGCAAGAGGTGAAGGCCTGCCCTCTCTCTTCCTGCTGTTGCTCCCCTGCAACTGGTATTAGACGCATCTTGCCTCTGAGGCTGGAGGTTGCCTGTAGCCATAAAAACTAGTAGCCACTAATAGCCCAGTCCTCCACGAATTTGTCTAAGCCCCCTTTGAAGCCATCCAAGCTACAGGCCATCACCCTATCCCATGGCAGAGAGTTCCACAGATTAGGATTAAGTGCATAGACTTGTGTAGACTTTGTTGATTGATTGATTGATTGACTGATTGGAACTTCTTGTATACTGCCTCCTCCAAAGACTCTAGGCAGTGAACAACAGAAATACCAACAATCAATTTTTTAAAAAAAATTTTAAAGGGCAAATGCCTGGCAAAACAGGTGTGTCTTGCCTTAAAAGCAGCCAGGGAGGGGGCTGAATGAATGCGGGGGAGAAAGAGTGTTCCAAGGAAGAGGGAACTTCTGATTAGCCTTGTGGTTTTAACTTGTTTTAAGGTTTTTAATTCGGCTTTGTTGCAGAATTATATTATAATATCTTATATTTGGTGATGTACAAATATGGGAGGAAAGCTGGTCTTGTGGTAGCCAGCATGACTTGTCCCCTTGGCTAAGCAGGGTCCATCCTGATTTGCATTTGAATGGGAGACTCCATGTGTGAGCACTGTGAGATCTTCCCCTCAGGGGATGGGGCCGCTCTGGGAAGAGCAGAAGGTTCCCAGTTCCCTCCCTGGCAGCATCTCCAAGATCGGGCTGAGAGAGGTTCCTGCCTGCAACCTTGGAGAAGCCACTGCCAGTCTGTGAAGACAATCCTGAGTGAGATCTGAAATGGACCAAGGGTGTCATTCAGTAAATGGAAGTTTCCTATGTTCCTAATGATAGCTAGATAGCTAGATAGGTAGGGAGACAGACAGAGGGATAGATGGATAGATGGATAGATGGATAGATAGATTCCCAAGATTGTGGAATGCGCTCCCTGCTGAGATACGATTCTTCCCATCTCTGGCAATTTTCAAAAAACACCTGAAAACCCATCTTTTCACCCAGGCTTTCTCAGGTTCCTAAATCTTTGGGGGGTTTTAATCTCTGGTTTATTTTTAAATTGTTAAATTGTTTTAAGTTTTTTGTATATGTTTTTAACTGGTTTTATGCTATGGTTAACCGCCCAGAGACAAAAGTTTGGGGCGGTGTACAAATATGATTGATTGATAGATAGATAGATAGATAAATAAATAAAATAGATAAATAAGATCGATAGATCGATAGATCGATAGATAGATATCATTTATCTGCTATGTTAAATGCTGTGTGCTTCCTATCAATACGTTGCGTTTTAGGGGGCCTGTACTCAGGTTCACCTTTAAAGTGAACTCACGGACCGTCATTCACACAAAAACATTTCCCTGTGTACAGACCTCTCTAATGTCTGAATGGGGACCATGCTGGGGAACGGGGGTCCAAGATCTCCAGCCACAGAATCGCCAGCGGGTGGGTGGGTGGGGGGCTTTGAGTGCCCCCGTTAACTGAGAACTGTCAGGAGGAATTTCACACATAATCAGATTATTTGCAAGCTTATTTCCCATCCATTAATTGCCTCTCGTGGCGAACAATGCAGAATCCGCCTGGGTCACGCTGCGCTTCAGAAGACTCTGTCACACTAAGGAGCTGGAGTAATTATGCCATTAATGCTTACAAGAGAGAAAAAAGGGATAAAATAAATTTGGCCCTTCTGCATCGAGTGGGATTATATATCCCCTGTTGGAAAGGGGTGTTGAAGAGTGCTTGGGAAGAGGACGGATCAGGGCTGCACTTGGGCCCAGGCTAAACCCCTGCACCTGTTTACAAGGGTGGGGCTCAGCCCCCGTACGTGTGGAAAAGTTTGTGTGAGCCAGTTGCAATGCAGTGGTTCGTGTGCTGAGCTAGGACTGGGGAGACCTGAGTTCAAATCACCTTTCGGCCATGCAATTCACTGGGCGACTCCAGGAAAGCCACTTCTCTCTCAGTCTAACCTACCTCACTGGGTTGTTGTGAGGATAAACATAACCGTGATCTCGGAATCTCCTGCTCAAACAATGTTACGGAGTGGTCCCAAATCCTAGTATTGTGAGAGATGGAGACCGTTTTCTCCATCACAATATTCGATTAATATTATATTTGCCTTACAACTTAGGAACATAGAAAACTGCCTTCTACTGAGTCAGACCCTTGGCCCATCGAGTTCAGTATTGTCTACACTGACTGGCAGCGGCTCTCCAAGGCTTCAGGCAGGAATCTCTCCCAGCTCTACCTGCAGATGCTGCCAGGGATTGAACTGGGGACCTTCTGCATGCAAAGCAGATAGGAAGCACATCTAGTCCAGCATCCTGCTTCACGCAGTGGCCCACCAGACGCCCCTGAGAAGCCCACAGGCAGGAGTTGAGGGCATGCCATCCCTCCTGCTGTTGCTCCCCTGCAACTGGTACTCAAGAGGCATCCTGCCTTTGATGCTGTAAGTGGCCCATAGCCCTCCGACTAGTAGCTGTTGAGAGACCGCTCCTCCATGAAGTTATCCAAACCCCTCTTAAAGCCATCCAGGTGGTTGGCTATCATCACATCTTGTGGCAGAGAGTTCCACAAGTTGATCATGTGTTCTGTGAAAATGTACTTTTGTCGGCCCTAAATTTCCGGGCAATCAATTTCATTGGATGACCCCTGGTTCTAGTGTTATGTGAGAGCGAGAAGAATTTCTCTCTGTCCACTTTCTCCACACCATGCATGATTTTATCTATCATGCATCTATCATGTCTCCCCACATTCGTCCTTTTTCTGAACTAAATAGCCCCAGGTGTTGTAGCCTTGCCTCATAAGGAAGGTGCTCTAGGCGCTCGAGTCAGACCATTGGTCCATCTAGCTCAGCATCGTCTACCCAGACTGGCAGCAGCTTCTCCAAGGTTGCAGGCAGAGTCTCTCTCAGCCCTATCTGGAGCTGCTAGGAAAGAAACTTGGAATCTTCTACATGCAAGCAAGCAAGCAAGCAAGCAAGCAAGCAAGCAAGGAAGCAGGTGCTCTTTCCAAAGCAGGCCCATGCCCTAAGGGGAATATCTCACAGTGCTCACGCATGTAGTCTCCCATCTAAATGCAAACCAGGGCAAACCCTGCTTATCAAACGGGGGCATTCATGTTCGCTGCCACAAGACCAGTTCTCCCAAGCCATCTCTTTGGGTGGACTCAAAAGCCCCAAATGCCTCTTTAGCCTTTCTCCATTCAGAAAGCACTCCGGCTTCCTGGAGCGCCTTTGTACATTTCAGATGAACGAAATGGCTGAATATGCCCGAACTCTGGTGGAGAAAGCGCCTTACTTTTAACAGGAGGTGATACTTCAAAACCCTCTGCATTGGGACCACCAGCAGGTCCTGCAGCTTGAACTTCCCATCTTGAACTTTCAACGTACATTCCTAAAGAAAAAGGAAAGAGAGAAAATACATCCGTGCCCATTCTTGCGGAGAAGTTCCCCAAAGGAGCTTTCTGTCTGTGTGCACTGCTCTGGACAACTTGGATGAAGAGCGGAATATAAATGTAACAACAACAACAACAACAACAACAAAAGTAAGCCTAACCCCCTGCTAAGTGTCCAGAAGCATCTTTTCAAAGTGTTGATTCTCTTTTCATTTAGCAGGGGGAGAGCAACTGGCCCTTATCCATCCCCAGCACAGCATCCTTCCAGTGGCTGTTGCTGGGGTCTATCTTCTGTCTCTTTTTTAGACTGTGAGCCATTTGGGGGACAGAGAGCCATCTTATTTATTTATCTCACGGCTGCTCAACTTCAGCCCTCCTGCAGATGTTGGCCTACAACTCCCATAATCCTTGGCTATTGGCCTCTGTGGCTGGGATCATGGGAGTTGTAGTCGAAAAACAGCTGGGGGGAGTGGCCCAAAGTTCTCTCTATTTCTCTATGTAAAACACTTTGGGGACTTTTGTTGAAAAGCATATATAAATATTCGTAGCAGTAGTAGTAGTAAAAATTAGGAGCCCGTCTTAAATTCAGAATCCTCTTCCATTGGGGTCAATGCAGTGATAACATTATTTAACTTGTTTTTCTTTTTTAAGGGGGTCGTCTTAAATTCAGGAGTCACATTCTATTTGAGTAAATACGGTGGTCACCTCGACTTTCTGCCGGACGTCCTCTCGGTTGGCCATGAGATGGTTGAGCGTGGTCTGTGCGTATTCCATGCGGCTACAGTATTCGCCGTATATCAACAGCCTGCAGAGAGGTGGGGAAGTGGAGAAATTATTGGCCTCACATTCACGGACATTTACATCCATTCGTTAGGGATGTGCACAAAACTGGATTTCCCAGTTCGGTTATAGGAGCTGTAGTCAACAACATCTGGGAATCCCTGTTAGAGGGAACACTGGATGGGGCCGCTCTGGGAAGAGCATATGCATACTTGCATGCAGAAGGTTCTGAGTTCCCTCCCTGGCAGCATCTCCAGATAGGGCTGAGAGAGACTCCTGCCTGCAAGCTTGGAGAAGCTGCTGCCAGTCTGTGAAGACAATACTGAGCTAGATAGACCAAGGGTCTGACAGCAGATGGCAGCTCCCTTTGTTCCTATGACATTTACTAATGTTTTCCTTTCGCTTGCATCGTCTTTGCCTCCTTCCTGCCAACTTGGCTGCATACTTATGTCGAAACCACCATCCCCAGAAAATCCTCTGAGGGTAAATCAGAATTTCTGTGAGCCACAACACACACACTCTCTCTCTTTGCTGTCAAGTTAACAGGAATGCCTTTCTGGAGCGTCTCAGTGGTTGGAGCTCCAAATGAAACCCTTGATTTGCGGGCTCAGCGATTTGGAACAGGATGACTGAAATTGGGCACGCACAAAACCCCCCTGAGAAATTTGCTTTAGGAGATATCTGGTGATTACGCTAGTTGAAATGTAACCTGGGTATGTGGAGATTTGCCAAACAGAGACATATCACTGCAATCTGCCATGTGCCTGACCTTCCTTGACAGCAAAGCCCACAAGGAATAACTTCAGCCTTCTAATAGGACAAGCAGGTCAAGGTTTACTTCTGCTTTGCTTTCGGGCAGGATTTAGCATCCCGTGTGACCTGCAAAAGGCTCAGGTTTCTGAGAATGGCATAAGTATGGCATGTGAGTATGGACTCCTGACACCTTGGCACAGCATTTGGCAACCTGGACATCTCCACTGTTGATTATATTTAAGTTTCTAGCCCTCATGGATGTGGCAGGCGTTTTTGAGCAGGCTTGTACAACATCTCACTCTGCGTGCTCTGATGGGAGGCCAGAACACAAAGCAGCGGGTGGCACACAGGACCCTAATAAGTGTATTCTCCCTCCTCAGCTGCCATTTTACCTTTCCTTGAATTCCAGAAAGACTTTGGCTAAGCTGCTCCCTCCAGACATCATGGCGACATCAATGGATCGCAGAAAATTGAAGTGCACCTTAATGAGGTCCTAAAAATGAAGCATACGAATTCGGAAATTTGGAACAACTCAAAATAACAGGAGAACGTTTTTCTTATGCCCCTATGAAGGAAATAAAACAGAATTTGCTGCCTCCTTCAAACAAAGAAATTGAGCCATCATTAACACTCAGGGCCTCCGGTGGGAGGGGGAAAGTGTCTTTAAACTGAATTGGGACTAGTATGCATTTCGGGCTGAAGGTTGGACAGTGAGAGGAGTTGTGTGCATGAATCACACAGTAATAATTAGGTCTTAAGGGGCAGCCCAGCAGTAGTGAGGTAAAATGGAAGTCCCACCCAAATGAAGAGTACAGGAAGGAACATGAACTCTGGCAAAATCAATGCAAGGATAAAATAAGGAAAGCAAAAGAGAGAGTTTGGGGAGCAGATGGCTAGAAGGGTCAAGGGAGATAACAAAAACTTCTTTCAATATATCAGAAGCAGGAAACCTGCCAGGGAGGCGGTTGGCCCCTGAGATGATGAGGGCGTGAAAGGGGTTACTAAGGAAGAGAAGGAGTTTGCAGAGAAGTTGAATGAGTTCTTTGCATCTGTCTTCATGATGGAGGATACGGACCCGCTCCGGAACTGAGTTTCTCAGCCTCAGAGGCTGAACTGGGCCAATTCGAGGTGACAAGGAAAGATGTTCTAAACTGTCTTGAAAAAACTAAAAATTAAGATATCGCCAGAGCCAGATGGCATCTATCCAAGAGTTCTGAAGGAACTCAGTTGTGAAATTTCTGATCTCCTAGCGAAAATATGTAACTTGTCCCTCTAATCAGGATCTGTACCAGAGGACTGGAAAGTAGCCAATGTGACTCCAATTTTCAAAAAATGGATCCAGGGGCATCCCCGAAATTACAGGCCAGTCAGTTTAACTTGGGTGCTGGGTAGATTGATGGAAAGCATACTTAAGGACAAAATCGTTAAGCATACAGAAGAACAGGCCTTGCTGAAGGAGAACCAGCCTGGCTTCTGCAAGGGCAAGTCTTGCCTCACTAACCGTTTGGAGTTCTTTGAGAGTGTCAACAGGCATGTAGATAAAGGTCGTCCAGTTGACATAGTATACTTAGACATCCAAAAAGCTTTTGACAACATTCCTCACCAAAGGTTCTTGAGTAAACCTAGCAGATATGGGATAAGGGGACGGGTTCATGTGTGGATCGGTAACTGGTTGAAGGATAGGAAACAGAGGGTAGGGATCAATGGAGAGTTTTCACAATGGAGGGAAGTAAGAAGTGGGGTCCCCCAGGGATCTGTACTGGGACCGGTGCTTTTTAATCTATTCATAAATGATCTAGACACAGGGGTAAGCAGCAATGTGGCCAAATTTGCAGATGACACTACACTATTTAGGGTAGTGAAATCCACAACAGATTGTAAGGAGTGCCAAAAATATCTCTCCAAACTGGGGGAGCTGGTGACAAAATGGCAAATGCGGTTCAATGTTAGCAAGTGTATAGTGATGCATATTGGGGCAAAAAAACCCAATTTCACATATCCACTGATGGGATCTGAGCTGTCAGTGACTGACCAGGAGAGAGATCTTGGGGTCGTGCTGGACAGCTCATTGAAAGTGTCCACTCAATGCACAGCAGCTGTGAAAAAGGCTAATTCCTTGCTAGGAATCATTAGGAAGGGGACTGAAAATAAAACTGCTAATATTATAATGGCCTTATACAAATCTATGGTGCAGCCACATTAGGAGTATTGCATAAAGTTCTGGTCACCATATCTTAAGAAGGACATTGTAGAACTTGAAAAGGTGTGGAAGAGGGCAACCAAGATGATCAGGGGCCTGGAGCACCTTCCTTATCAGAAGAATCAAACCCACCAAGGGCCAGAGAAAGCCCGAGACAGGATTCACTTCCAAGAGATGGTGACACCATCCCAACCTATCCAGTCAGCTGGTCTGTCTGTGTAAATGCTTCAGCCAAGCAGAGGAGATGACTAGATCTTTCTTGCCAGGGAGTGGAGCCTTCTCCTTAAAGTGAATGATAATGTGCCGTGGAACTTAACTTGAAACCCAGGCTTCTTAAATCAGGGGAAAGCACCAGCAGTTTACAGAAAGAGTAAGAGATTTAAGGGTTCATACTGAGACGGCAGTACCTCCAAATTGATAAATATCGCTTCCATGTCCTGTGGAGTCAGGACCGGCCGTAGTGGATTCATGTAATTCTGCAAAAGGCAAAATTGAAACAGATGAAAAGTGGAAATGGAAACAAATGCCGCATATTTCATCCCCTACATGCTGGACTTGTGCAGCAGCTAGAGAGGGGGAAATTATTCAAAGCAGAGCTGCACCAGAAAGGAACCTAGAAAGCAGCCTTATACAGGGTCAGACTATTGGTCCATCTAGCTCAGTACTGTCTACACTGGCAGCATCTCCCAAGGTTTTTAGATAGGGATCCTTTCCCAGCCCTCCCTAGAGATGCTGCCATGGAGTGAACCTGGATCTTCTACGTGCAAAGCAGATGCTCTATCAATGAGCTACGGCCCCCTTCCCAAATGGCAAAGATTTTGAGAATATGCAGAGTGCGTTTGACATGGGCATTTGCATACAGAAGAGCAATTGAGATGGGGGATACACCATAGCTTTGCATGCAAAAGTTCCCAAATTCACACCCCGACAACTCCAGGTAGGACAGGGAAAGACTCCTGCCTCAAACTTAAGGACAGAAGAAGAGCCCTGCTGGATCGGGCCCAAGGAGGCCCATCTAGTCCAGCATCCTGTTTTGCACAGTGGCCCACCAGGTGCTGCTGGAAGCCACAGGCAGGAGCTGAGGGCATGCCTTCTCTCTTGCTGTTGCTCCCCTGAAACTGGCATTTGTATTTGTATTGTTAGATTTCTATACCGCCTTTATTAAAACAATCCCAAGGCTGTTTATAAAACATTTTAAGCAACATATACATAAATAAATATAAGATCGGTCATGATGCCTGGAACAACCAGTCTTGGTTTATTCTAAACAAATCCCCCAAACGATACAGTATCAAGACATAAACTCCAGGTGTGAAGTTGGGATGAGGGGCCTCTGAGGCTGGAGGTGGCTTATAGCCCTCCGACTAGTAGCCGTTGATAGAACTCTCCTCCATGAAGGTATCCAAGCCCCTCTTAAAGCCATCCAGGTTGTTGGCCGTCACCACATCTTGTGGCAGAGAGTTCCACTTTGGGGGAAGTTCCACTTTGGGGAGCTGCTGCCAGTCAGTGAAAGCAATATCGAGACAGACTGACCAGTGATCAGACTCCGTATGGGGCAGCTTCCTACGTTCCTAGGGTCGGCTTTGGAACTAACTTTCAAAGGCGATCTCGCAGCGGACGGTGCTCACCTGTGGCCACTCATCCAAATGCAAACCAAGGCAGTCTCTGTCTAGCAAAGGGCACAATCCGTGCTCACTACCAGACCAGCTCTCCTCCCAAATCCAAGCTCTCCAAATTCAAGGGGGTGGGATGCAGCCCCCTTCTGGCCTGCACTCACAGTGGGGCTTTGCCACACACCATCTGCAGCTCTGCTCTGCCCATGAAAAGCAGCGCGTGGCCCCGGAGACCTTCTCCTTGGAACTGGAGATCTTCCGCTCTCTGGATCTGGCACAAGAGCGCGAGGTGTGCAGAGGAGAGGCTGCTGGAGTGGGCAGGACCAGCACTCGAAAAGCCTGTCACTTGTTTTCAAGTGTTTGGCTTCATCACTCAAGTGGCCCAAAGGAGGTTTGAGTCAACCAAGAATGTTAAAGCGTCGAATCCACCTGGCCTAATCTACCTGTAGAAACACAGGACGCTGCCTTTTACTGCGTCCACCTAGCGACACTAACTGGCAGCGGCTCTCCAGGGTTTGAGGTGCGATCCTCCCTCAGCCCTGCCTGAAAATGCTGCCAGCCTGGGACTGAGCCGGAGAGGTACATGGTTCAGCCTTTTTCTGGAGTGTTGCCATGCCAGACGGCAGGGAAGGGGATGGAAATTAGTTTCAAAGCCGACCCTAGGAATGTAGGAAGCTGCCTCATACGGAGTCTGATCATTGGTCAATGCGGCTCAGTATTCCTTGCACTGACTGGCAGCAGGGTCTTTCCCTGTCCTACCTGGAGGGGTCAGGGTGTGAACCTGGGACCTTTTGCATGCAAAGCTATGGTTCCTACCCCCTCAATTGCTCTCCTGTATGCAAATGCTCATGTCAAAGGCTCTCTGGATATTCTCCAAATGTTTGGCCAAACTAATATTTGATTTCAGCACTGGGCTATTTTGAGATGGACAGCATACAAAAGGATTTCATATTTAACTACCACTTTGTTTGTTTGTTTGTATGTCAGGTTATGGTGCTTCACAGAGCAATACAAACAAACCAGGAGCTATCCCAGGAAGCAAACAATCTACATTTTGACAGTGGAGAAGGCAACTGAATCACAGAATGTTGGCGCTGCAAGGGACCTTGGAGGTCTTCTAGTCTGACCCCTTGCTCAGTGGAGAAATCTGCTACAGCCTCCCTGATAGGTGGAGGTCCAGGCTCTTGATAGGCGAGGGAGAGGGAACAAGGGATGGGTTTTGAGTACATTCAGTTATGCATTCACAGCCTTTGTTCCAGCCCGGGAGAGGATTAAGATGTCAATCAAGGGATCTTGAAGGTCATCTAGTCCAACCCCCTTCTCAGTGCAGGACTCTGCCGCTGCATCTCTGAGAAACGCCAAAAAGCTCCAGTGAGGAAGAGGAGAGCTGGTCTGGTGGCAGCCAGCAGGAATCGTCCGCTTTGCTAAGCAGGGTCCACCCTGGTTTGCATTTGAATGGGAGACTACATGTGAATACTGGAAAATATTTCCTTTAGGGGATGGGGCCGCTCTAGGAAAAAGCACCTGCCTGCTTGCAGGCAGAAGGTTCCAAGTTCCCTCCCTGGCAGCATCTCCAGGATAGGGCTCAGAGAGATGCCTGCCTGCAACCTTGGAGAGGCCGCTGCCAGTCAGTGTAGACAATATCAAGCTAGATGGACCTAGGGTCTGACTCAGTATATGGCAGTTTCCTATGTTCCTATGAGAGTCTGCCATTGCATGAGGCAGGCTGTTCCAATGTCAAACAGCTTCTGCCAAGGGCTTGCTTGCTTAAACATCAATATACTGCCCCAGCTAAAGTCTTATTAAAAGGTTGGGTAAGGAGGAGGGATTTGGAGGAGGGATGAGAGGTGGCACCCGTTAGGAATTTGGGGAAGAGTAACAGGCATAAGAAACAGCTAGGGTGAACTGACAAAACTGTGTTGGGGGCAGAGGAATATCATTCTCAAATTTCAACGGCCCCGTGGACAACATTCAATAGGTGAAGTCTCTCTGTCCTTCCATCTTATTCACTTGCACATTTTTTCCATCAAGGAAATGAAAAGCCAATCATAGCCAGAGTCATTTTCCCCCTAAATAAATAAATAAATTTTATTTTATTTGCTTCTACTGCTTCTACTCAACTGCTAATCACCAAAGGGAAAAGTAATCACTATTCCCCGGCACTTGGCAGGGCCCCATAATACAGCTGGAGCCTTCACCTTCTTCTTTTTGAAGCAAGAACCAACCCATAGTTCATCAAAACCAATTAACAGCCATGAATGCGCGGAGCAGAATGTTTCTTTGAATCCAATTAGTCTCCACAACAAGACGGCGCCGGCGAGAAGCCGAGATAAATGGATTTCCTTCCCTATCGCTTGAAAGCCATCAAGCCACGATAAGGGAGCCGGCAGGAATTGGCGTTATCGGGGAGACATCATGCGGGCCACGTGGCAAGAATGGTGAGGCCTTGGGGAAGTCCTGGAGGACCAGGGTGGGAAGGGCAAGGAGGCGGCAAAAGTGTCCTTTGACGTCGCAGAGAGGGTCCAAAAATGCCGCAGCAGACAAAACAGCAAGGTGAAAATCTCTTTCTCCTTTCAGAAGGCACCCAGCTCTGGAGAGGGTCTCCAAGGGTGGACAGAGACAGCTGCTGAGGAGCAAAGCCCCCTGTTTAAAAACACCTCCGTGAACAGCTTCAGTCATTATATGACTGGTGGACCTCAATATTTGTGGGGGTTCTGTTCCAGGCTGCAGCCACGGAGGTGGAAACCAGGAATATTGAGTTAAGGGAACCCCTAGGATTGCAGGGGCTAGGTTCCTGGCCGGCTGGATATCAGTCAAATTTCGCTTCTTACCTTGCTCTGCTGCTCTCCCTGAGTTGTGCTGTGGCCCCAAATTGCCCCAAAATCAGCTGGAAATCATCATTGCCCCCCCTATTTTTTAAACGAAGATGGGAGACATTTTGTGGCTCTGTTGAGGAAAATGGCATCTGGAAATGACCTCTGCGGTCATTTCCAGCCACCTCTGACTCGTGGATACGCGAGGCTGCCATGTCCCCGTCCCCCCACGTATACTGAGGTCGGGTGAATTTTTCCCAACCGCAGATACGCGAATCTGCAGATAACGAGGTCCACCTGTATATTTATTAGGTTTGCAGCCCACCCGTTATGAATATCTTCAAGAGCTTTCCCAGGCGGGCAGCTTTACTGCGGCAGAAGGAAGTGCCTAAAGTTCCGCCGTTTTGAGCATTGTGCCCAAGTGGTACTTTTTAAGGACACACGTAATGTGCAGTAACTGTGAATCATTGGGGGGAGGGGAGCTGGATAATGCCACTGGTCGTCTGGACGGTGCCTCCTGACACGGCTGTAAATGGGTCCCTCGTATGAACTTGCCCCCCAGCCTAAGTGTAGCGAAACTATGTTAAATCTCAGTTTGGAAAAGCAGTTGAGTCGGTGTCAACTCCTGGCACCCAGAGAGCCCTGTGGTTTTCTTTGGTAGAATACAGGAGGGGTTGACCATTACTTCCTCCCGCGATGATGAGATTATGAGATGATGCCTTTCAGCATCTTCCTCTATCGCTGCTGTCCGATAGAGGTGTTTCCCGTAGTCTGGGAAACACACCAGAGGGGATTCGAACCGGCAACCTCTGGCTTGCTAGTCAAGTCATTTCCCCGCTGAGGCATCAGGGAGCTATCCAAGTGTCTATACCAGGCTTCCCCAAACTGCAGCCCTCCAGATGTTGCTGAACTACAACTTCCAGCATACCCAGCCACAAAAAAATTGTGTCTAGGGATGCTGGGAGTTGTAGTTCAGCAACATCTGGAGGGCCGCAGTTTGGGGAAGCCTGGTCTATACATTCATGGGCTGTCCTATGTAAGAGAAATGACAGCCATGCAGCAGCAAACACCAAGGACCCTCCCGGGCACTCACCTTTTCTATGTCTTCCAGCGTCTTATAGTATTTGGCCTCCGTTTCATGGATTTCTAGCAAGCAGCAGTTTCTCTTGTCGTCTTCTGTCATGCCCATTTTCTAGGGGAAACACAACAAACGTCTTGAGTACCCCGGAGCAGCTTGTCTGGAACGGACAAGCACTCTAGCGAGTGGGAATTCTCTCCCGGGTGCTGGTTCCACGGCCCGGCTGTGACCTACTTTGACTTAGGGGCTCTTGGGTGTGCTCTGAATGTTGGTATTCAAGGCAGCAATTTCTCTTTCTGTTGGGGGTAAAATCTGAACCTGAACCTTGTGCATGCATAGGTCAAACTCGGGAGCCAAACGACATGATCTCTGGCTGATCCTTAGGGTTCCTCCTCTTCTTCTTCTAACTAAATGTAGCTGGGGGGGAGCTTTTAATTTGAGTAGTGAACCAGAGTGGGAGATGGATGCCTGCAGATGATGTATTTACCTGCAAAGAAGACGACTCCAAATTTAAGAAGACCAGCTTAGAAAACAGAGGCAAAATACAAGCTATACCTGTAGTTATCTAAAAGGAAGAAGACTCTGAATTTAAGATTCCCCCGACCCCCAATTTATAACATCACAGATTTTTTTTGGGGGGGGGGAATCTAGTCTTAGATTCAGGTAAATATGAAACTGGCCTCAAAGGAAAGGGTTACAAACATCCCCATGAATTACCAACCTTGGGTCCACACAGGTGATGCTCGGCTAAAACTACCACATCTCCAGTTAGAACAGTCTTTGTGGCAGGGTTTGATGGGTGTTGTAGACCAACAACATCTAAGGACTCAAGATTGGGAAGCCCTAGCACTGAGTATAGAATGCACTGACCATAAAGCACACTTCGTCTATAAAATGTGGAACTTTGGGTTGAAAAGGCATAGTCCATCTCCAAAAGTTGAGTTGAAAAGGCATAGTCCATAGTCCGAGTTCAAACAAAGCAACGAAATGAAGGAGTTGGGAAATCAGTCACGGATATCCCGACATAATGCACTGCTTGGCACACCAACTGATGTTTGTTTTCAGCCCAATACAGAAATTATGCTGAACGAGTGTACACTCCTCTGTACACATGTGCATGTATCTGTGTGAATGGCTATACCTGGGTTCTTTTTAAAAGTGAACCTGAGATCCAGCATTGTGTAGTGGTTAGAATGCTGGACTAGGACTGCAGAGACCCGAGTTCAAATCCCCCTTCAGCCATAAAACTAGCTGGGTGACTCTGGGCCAGTCACTTCTCTCTCAGCCTAACCTACTTCACAGGGTTGTTGTGAAAGAGAAACTCAAGTATATAGTACACCGCTCTGGGCTCCATGGAGGAAGAGCGGGATATAAAATGTAAAATAATAATAAATACAGACAGGAAGTGTACTTCTGTACCTGCATTCAGCTTAATATGTGAATGGCTGTACCTGTGTACAGAACTGTACCTGTGTACACTGTATACTTGTCATACAGGTGTTGAACATAACATGTGAATGGGCCTGAAATAGTGGGTCAGTGTCAGCGACAATATCAGCAATGGCAATGTCAGACACAGCGACAAAACAAAAAGCAGTTACAGAACAGAAGGTGTATTCCAACGCATTTCGAGTGATATCGTTCTCAAGGAATATTTCCACTGAACTGCCTGGAAGAGGACTTTCCCGCAAGCACGTCTGGCCAGGATTCTTGCCAGGAAGTCCCTCTTCCTGGCAGTTCAGTGAAAACATTCCTTGAAAACGATACCAGTCGAAACGCATTGGAATACACCTTCTGTTCTCCAGAAGACTGCCCGCTAATTGGTTGCGGGAAATGCCAGGATCCCTTGTAGGTAAAGGTAAAGTGAAGTATGCCGTTGAGTCAGAGTCAACTCCTGGTGACACCAGAGCCCCGTGGCTGTCTCTGGTAGAATACAGGAGGGGTTGACCATTGCCTCCTCCCGCGCAGTATGAGATGATGATGCCTTTCAGCACCTTCCTAGATCGCTACTGCCCGATAGAGGTGTCTCCCATAGTCTGGGAAACATACCAGCGAGGATTCAAACCGGCAACCTCTGGCTTGCTATTCAAGTCATTTCCCTGCTGCGCCATTAGGCCAGCTGGTTATTGGAAGCTACTGCTTGACTGATGGAAGCAGACTGAAGGATTTCAAACTTTCCAGTGGCCATTGACCAAAGTTGGACTTTACCTACGAAGCCACACTCTTCGCCAAAACTACCTCTCTCTTAAGTTGCCACAGCTCATGCCTGTCTTTTTGCAGTCTTCACTACATTTTTTTAAAAATCCATTTATTTGTGTCAGGGGCATCTGTGCATGAGGCTGAAAAGAGCCATCGACGTCACAGAAGGCAGCAGACAGGTGGGGATGTTGCATCGTTGAAACTGTTTGTGACAGGCATCTGGAAGGCAACCAAGCAGATTGGATTCACGTATTCTGGGTGAGCCCAAGGATTCTCAACCTTGGGTTCCCCAGATGTTGTTGGACTACAATGCCCATCCTCCCCTGCTGCAACGGCCCGGTCTTTGTGGCAGGAGATGATGGGAGTTGTAGCCCAACAACATCTGGGGCACTCGAGATTGAGAACCCTCGGGGGCGGGGTGCCTCTGGGTACCAGTTGCGAGGGAGTAACAGCAGGAGAGAGGGCATGTCCTCAACTCCTGCCTGTGGCTTCCAGCAGCATCTGGTGGGCCACTGTGCGAAATGGGATGCTGGACTAGATGGGCTTCCTTGGGCCTGATCCAGCAGGGCTGTTCTTATGTTTTTATGTTCTTAACCCCTGGGCTAACCAGTTCACAGACTGAGGCTCTTGCTCTCACCTGACATCCCCAGGTCCGATTCACACATGCACCTGTCACTTGACACATGCACCTGTCACTTGACACATGCACCTGTCACTTGACAACCCATCGCTCATCCCAGCTCTTCAGGCTCATTCACACATTATGTTGAGTTCAGGGGGATTCAAAGCTGTGCGTTTTCAAGTGTACAGAATCTGGTGTGCTAATGGAGTGTGCAAAAAGCCCCAGGAAGAAAATCTATTTCACTGGCAGTTGGGTACTTACCTGCATATATCTGATCTGAAGCATGCAGGGATGACAAGCAAAATGAAGCATGATTATATACGTTGCATCAGAAGCCACCTGCTTTTAAAAGAACCGCACCCATCCTGTGTTCAAGGAGGGAGGGTTGTCTCTTCCCAAAAGCCCACCCTCCAATTCTAGGGGCAGGAGAGGTACAACTCTTTCCCCACAAATGGATCAATTGCTGGTGTGCACCAGATTTATACCTTCCGGTCTCAAAGGGCACCTATAACAGGCTGCATAGCCAGCAAGTTCTACAGCAGAATTGCATGGCAGAGTTCCAAAGTGGTACATAGGAAGCTGCCATATACTGAGTCAGACCCTTGGTCCACCTAGCTCAGGATTGTCTACCCAGACTGGCAGCAGCTCCTCCAAGGTTGCAGGCAGGAGTATCTCTCAGCCCTATCGTGGAGATGCTGCCGGGGAGGGAACGTGCAACCTTCTGCATACAAAGCACGTGTTCTAGTGAATATATTGAAATGAATGACAAGGGATGCCCACTAAAAAGCCTTGGTTCTTTCCAAAGGGCCATAGGAAGGCATGGAATCCCCAGAAATTCCATGCATTCCTATCGCCCTTTGGAAGTAGCAACATAGGAACATCGGAAGCTGCCATATTCGGAGTCAGGAGCCTGGTCCATCTAGCTCAGCGTTGTCTACCCAGACTGGCAGCGGCTTCTCCAAGCTTGCAGGCAGGAATCTCTTTCAGCCCTGTCTTGGAGATGCTGCCAGGGAGGGGACTTCCCAGAGCGGCTCCATCCCCTCTGGGGACTATCTGACAGTGCTCACACTTCTAATCTCCCATCCAAATGCAAACCAGGTCAGCACCTGCTTAGCAGAGGGGACAATTCATGCTTGCTCCCACAAGACCAGCGCTTTCCCCTAATTCAGGCTACGTGTCAGTTCTAGCTTCTACGCAGCAGAGGGGAGGGGAAAGGAAAGGAAAGGTAGCTCACAGCCAGCAAGAACAGATCTTCGCATCAGTTTCCTAGAGCAAGGCTCTCCCTTGCTGGAGGTCTCGAAAGAGCGTTTGACAGTCACCTGTTGGGGAGGCGCTTAGCTCTGGATTTCCTGTACTGTGAGGGGGACTGGACGAGATCGCCTCCGGGCCACGCTGCAATGCTACCTTTCCTGGATTCTGTCCTAGTTGAGCAGGCCAGATCCAGAACCCTGGACTGGAGATCAGGAGAGTAGCAGATCACCCAATCTGGCGGGGTCTGCCTGCAGCGTCCGCCTTGGGCCAGATCTGGGGGGAGGCCCACAGACTCCACAGACTCCATCCCCACTGAACAACTTTCAGGTCGCCAGTTCAAGATGCCCTGTGGGTATTCCGCGTCCTTTCAGAGAAAGGCTTTAGGAGTGCTCATCTCTCCAGCCAGCAGTCTGCTGCCGAAATGCTCTCCTGAAATCTGAAAAGGTGCTCCTGGCGCTGCCTAATCTTTGACCCCTCCCCGGAGTGGCACGCCTTCCACGTGGCACCCCACGGAACGTGTTGCTTTCTTTTGCCTGCCATGTAACCTTCCAGTTCTCAAGGCCCCTGCTCAGAGTCACAAGGACTAGAAACACTGTTTATTTTCCAAAGGGACAGGTGTTGAGAGCCACATTGGGCTGAATTTGGGGGGAACTGAGCTGCCCTGGAGCTTTCCCAAGCGGGCAGCTTTACTATGGCAGGGAGTGCCTAAAGTTAAGCCGTTCTGAGCACTGAACCAAAGTGCTACTTTTTTTTTAGGACACACGAATCCGTAACTGTGAACCATTAAATAAATTTCAAAAGTGGGTCTTAGAGAGAGTGCCTTCTTCTTCATGAGACCTGTCTCCTATTAAGATCACCGGGTGAGGTCCGGTTGCAGTTGCCACCGGCCAAAACTGGGCCTTCTCTAGGGTTGCCTTGTGGCTCGGGAATGCACTCCCAAAGAAATCAGAACTCCCCCATTTCTGGTCCTTTTTAAACGACTTTTGAAAGTCTTTCTTCAGATTTGTTATCTGGTTTTTGTCTGTTTAATCCAAGTTTTTCGTTTACAGTGTTTTAAAACTTTTAATTAAGGTAGTTTTAATTTGTTCTTACATGATTTGGGTTTTTTAGATATTTGGTTTGATTTTATAGGGGGAATACGATGAATGAATAAATAAATGTCATCAGGAGCAAAGCTGAAGAATGCCGTTGGCTGTAAGCAGGGCACCTTCTCTCGCTGTCTTGATGTTGCTGTAAAGGGTTCCCTCGTATGAAAACACACACACACACACCCGCCCCCAGCCAAAGTCTAGAGAAGCTGCATTAGAGCAGCGTTTAGAAAAGGTCCTGGTCTCGTTTCTCCTGCATAGGGATGTGCAAGCCGGTTTGAATTCGAATCGACTCAACATCAAATGGGCCCGGTTCGAGGGCTCGATGTCAAGCTGGCCTCAAACCGAACCCGCCCCGGGGTTTGGCTTGAGATCAAGCCTAACACCCCCAGCCAGTTCAGGGGTACTTACTCTTAAAAAAAACAACAGGTGTCCATTGTGCATGTGCGGTGGCCTCCAAAACGGCCACTGTAACGAAACAAGCCGCAACTACTATGCCGAAAACCACCTAAACTGGGCTGTTATGATACTGGGGGAGTGGGGGGAACCTCCAGAGACCACCCCCCATGGCTGCAGCAATGCCCCCAGAGGTGGTGAGTTATATAAAAAAAAAATTAACCCCGAAACGGCTTGAACTCAATCTGAACCGAGGGTGCACAAAACCAAACATGCCCAGTCCGGTTCGAGCCTGGTTCAGACTCGAACCGAACCAAGCAAACTGGTTCCGTGCACCCCCCTACTCCTGCACAGGCAGAAGAGCCTCATCAACATGAAGGAGAAGGAAGAAGCCATGTGCAAGGCCACCCTTCGCTTTCCATTCCTCTTCGACTCTACAAACACAGTGTGGTCCTCTCGAGCCGAGACGCTGCCTCCTCGGCGCCTTCCTTGTCTCCTGGCCAGAAGTCACTGAGGCATCCAAGTCGCCCCAGTCATCTTTGCAAACTCTGGGTGACTCTAACAGCCAGCTTCAGCTGCAGCTCGAAAAGAGGAAGGAGAGACCCCCTGGGAGAGGAATCTCAGGCCTTGCATTGCAAAGGTCTGTCAACACTCTCCGGAATCTAAAAATACTTTCAAGAATAACAGGCCCAGCTGGCGAATTGATCAGGCCCATCAGCCCCGACTTCCCAGGCCCAGAGAAAGGCGACCTGACAGCCCGTCGGAGCAGGTTGTCATCTGCCTGCTATTCTTGTGCTTGCTTCAGAGATTTATCTCCGCCTGCCTCTTTTTCTTCCCTTGCCTTCCACCCCAGAAAACACTCCCCAGGGTTTCAGCTTCTCCACCCAAAAGGTACAGCTGTCAGGATGGTCAGTGTGCGTACGGTTTCCCGGAGGGAGGGGCCCTTTTCCATATTAGCAGCTCCAGATTTGAATATTTCATTCAGTATGAGAGGAAGCCGATACGCTGGAGGCCGGTATGCTGGATATGTCACATGTGGCCATAAGCTCATTGGCTCAGCATCTGCTGTGCATGCGGAAGATCCCAGGTTCAATCCCAGGAACGCAGGAAGCTGCCATCTACTGAGTCAGACCATCGGTCCATCTAGCTCAGCATCGTCTTCACAGACTGGCAGCGGCTTCTCCAAGGTTGCAGACAGGAGTGTCTCTCTCAGCCCTATCTTGGAGATGCGGCCAGGGAGGGGACTTGGAACCTTCTGCAGGCAAGATATGCTCATGCTCACTGAAATATCTTTGAATCTCCCATTCAAATGCAAAGGGGACAATTCATGCTTGCTATCACAAGACCACTCCCCAGAAGCATCATCAGGTGGAGATGGGAAAGACCCTTCTCTGCCTGAAATTCTGCTGTTGCCCGTCAGTGCAGGCAATTCTAAGCCACGTAGACCAAGCAGTCCATCCCAGGCCCACCTGCAGATACTACCAGGGACTGAAGCCAGGACCTCCTGCAAGCAGAGCAAGAGGAACACCACTTAGCTATGGACTTCACCCCAAACATACGAAGCTGCTTTACACTGAGTCACACCCTCTGTTGACCTAGCTTGTCAGCCTGGCAGTGGGTCCCCACGATTTCTGATGGGGGTCAGTCTCTGCCCTTCCTGGAGATGCTGGGGTTTGAACCTGGGGCCAGAGCAGGTGTTTTGCCACAGTGCTAGATCCACATTACCTCTCTTTGGGTGTGGAAGGGAGTAAAGTAAAGTGTGCCATCGAGTCGGTGTTGACTCGTGGCGTGCACAGAGCCCTGTGGTTGTCTTTGGTAGAATACAGGAGGGGTTGACCATTGCCACCTCCCACACAGTCTGAGATGATGCCTTTCAGCATCTTCTTATATCGCTGCTGCCCGATACGGGAAACATACCAGCGGGGATTTGAACCGGCAACCTCTGGCTTGCTAGTCAAGTCATTTCCCCACTGCGCCATTAGGTGGCTCCAGGAAGACCCTCAATTCATCTCAGAACCCTCCCAGAATCCTCCACTGATGCCCTTCTCCTGTTGCTTTCTAAAAAGAGTAGCTAATGGGGTACTGAAAAAGAATAAAGATCCCATCCCGAGACCCAGGGGTTTGCAAACTTGGGCTTCCAGATGTTGGTCAACATCGATCATTGTGCCTAGGGGATGATGGGAGTTGTAGACCATCATCACCTGGCAACCCAAGTTTGGGAATTTCTGCCATAAACTGATTTCCTTCGCAGGCTTCTCCATTCGCAAGTTTCTCACCATGGGCTGCTGGACTTCCACTTTGATGATGTCTTCGTAAATATCGTCCCCTTCATCTTCACACGGGACACAGTCGTAGATGTCCTCCCCCAGATCATGCTCGCTGGGGAAAAACAAAACAAAACAGAGGCCACTGAAGAGGTGGAAACATGATGGCTAAAGAAATAGGTGAAGGGGTGACAGAGAGCCACAGAATTTGAGTGGGAAGGGACCCTGGAGGTTCTGTCCAGTACAGGAATCTGCTTCAACATGAATTAAAAGTGCTAATTAAAAGGAAGGCCTGTTGCACATGGCCAGAGAATGCAGAAGGTCGCAGGTTCAGTGGCTGAAATCTCCAGGAAAAAGCAGATTTCAGGCAGAAGGACTGGGAGAAGGTCTGAGATCTAGGAAGCTGCTGCTACCTGGAGTTAAATAAACTAACAGCCTGACATTACAGGAGAACAGAGCTCCAAATTTCAGGACACCATGCAGCATCACAAGAGAAAAAACTACATCTCCTTTTAGGAGCTTTCTGCATCCAACCTCCAATCTCAGGGAGCTGTTTCAGGGCAATTGCCAGCTATGAGCCTGGACGGCTGATTTCAGAAGACCTCACATTTAAGTTGAACATGTCCGCGTAACAAGAACATAGGAAGCTGCCAAATACTGAGTCATTCCATAGGTCCTTATAGCTCAGTATTGTCTACCCAGACTGGCAGCGGCTTCTCCAAGGTTACAGGCAGGAGTCTCTCTCTCTCAGCCCGATCTTGGAGATGCTGCCAGGGAGGGAACTTGGAACCTTCAGCATTTCCCAGAGCAGCTCCATCCCCTGAGCGGAATCTCTTCCAGCGCTCACACAGCAAGTCTCCCATTCAAGTGCAAACCAGGGTGGACCCTGCTTAGCTAAGGGGACAAGTCCTGCTTGCTACCACAAGACCAGCTCTGCTCTCAATGAGATAATGAGCGAGAGCTAGAAATGGTGTGTTTTTGTAACTGGGATATCTGCCAGAAGTTAATTGCACCTTTTTTAAAAAAATGTATCTACTCCAGGCAGGTTAAGTGAATATTACACTTTGCTTCCCCGTTCTGGTCAGCATACAAGCATCTCATAACGATATGGCTAGAATGATTCTGCACAACGGTTTGTAGCATATGTAAACAGCTAGCCAGTACCAATAATGAAAAGAAATCTACATGGATCATGTAGAATCTACGTGGCCACTCAAATGTGTAATGTTATTGCAGACCGAAGTTTACTTTCATGTTGTAGGATACTGTGCTGTACTGTTTTTTATTTTCTGCTTTGTGATGGCTGGTAATGGACCATAATAATCTAATCTAATCTAATCTAATCTAATCTAATCTAATCTAATCTAATCTAGCTAACTAGCTATGAGCCTCTCAGTTCAGGGTGGTGGAAGCACATCAAGTCTGACCTGGAGCTCAATCACAGAATGTTAGAATTGGAAGGGCCCCGGGAGGCCTTCTAGTTCAACCCACAGCTCAGTGCAGGAATCTGCTAGATCAGCCTCTGCTCAAAACCCTCCAGTGAAGGAGAGGCCACCACTGCATGAGGCAGACAGTTCCACTGTCCACCAGCTCTTACAGTTATGAAATTTCTCCTGGTGTCTAGCCTGAACCTGCTTCCTTGTCATTTCAAACTGGAGAAGGTGCAGAAGAGGGCAACCAAAATGATCAGGGGCCTAGAGCTCCTTTCTTATGAGGCAAGGCTACAACACCTGGGGCTATTTAGTTTAGAAAAGAGGCGACTGCAGGGAGACATGATTGAGGACTATAAAATCATGCATGGAGTGGAGAGGGTGGACAGAGAGAAATTTTTCACCCTCTCTCACAACACTAGAACCAGGGGCTATCCCATGAAACTGAAGGTTGGGAAATTTAGGACCGACAAAAGGAAGTACTTTTTCCCACAGCACATAATTAATCTATGGAATTCTCTGCCACGGGATGTGGCGATGGCCACCAGCCTGGGTGGCTTTAAAAGAGGCGTAGACCACCTCCAGCCTCAGAGGCAAGATGCCCCTAAATACCAGTTGCAGGGGAGCAACAGCTGGAGAGAAGACAAGCTCCTCTCAGGTCTCCAGAGGCATCTGGTGGGCCACGGTGGGAAACAGGGTGCTGGACTAGATGGGCCTGATCCAGCACCCCGGCTTTAGTCTTCTTTCCCCCAGGCTAAACAGACACACCTCCTTGAAGCCTTCCTGGCAGGACTCGATTTCCAGAACTAGTCTGGTTTCTGACCTCCACAAGGTGGAATCACCGCCTTCTCCCCACCAAGCTCTTCAAAGAAACCTTTGCCCTTCCAGTGACTCTGAGCGCTCTCTGCTCTGGACTGATCACATTCTGGATCTTGCCTTTCCCCCCAGGAAGGCAAGGTAGGGCAGGCCACGGCATGCTAAGCTCAGGACAACCCTATGAGGACGGCTGGAAGATAACTGGCTGATCAAGGCCACCCCGGCTGGGATCTGGGGGATTCCGTGGCCATCGCTGCATGGGCACAGCCCTCCTTCCAGCCCCTTTCCTAGTGATCCCTGGCATGGGATCATCCCAGAGCATCTTCTGTGAGCTGGTGACAGCGCCGTCACCCTCGCTTTGTCTGAACCCGAGCCTCCAGGGTCCTCCGGCTAGCTCTCGGGCTGGCTCGGGGCAATTCCGAGGCCATCGTTTCCCTAACCTGCCCAGATCTGAGGAGGGCAGCTGCGGATGAGAAATCTCCTCGCTCCTCCGGAGGGGCCTCCTTCCTGTTGTTCTAACACCAGAACTGCTTGCTAAGCTTTCGCTGCAGAAAGACGGAAGTGTCACTCCTCTCTGAGCCGGGACCGTCTGGGGTCAACGCTGGCTTTCAACTCAGCAGGGGAGAGCAGCCGGCAGCCTGAGTTCGAAGCCAGCCTCTGTTACCAGAAGCCACCCACCCTCCACAGAAGAGCAGTGCACTTTCAACGGGGAAGTGGGAACAGGGAATGCACCATGGATCCCCAAGGCAGGTTGCAGAAACAGCAGGATCACCCGGGCTTAAACTGGAGCTTTCGTAGGAACAGAGGAAGCTGCCTCCTACCGAATCAGACCCTTGGTCCATCTAGCTCAGGACTCTCTACACTGACTGGCAGCAGCTTCTCCAAGGTTGCAGGCAGGAGTCCCTCCCAGGCCTACCTGGAGATGCTGCCAGGGACTGAACCTGAGACTTTCTGCCTGCAAGCATGCATAAGGACATAAGGACAGCCCTGCTGGATCAGGCCCAAGGAGGCCCATCTAGTCCAGCACCCTGTTTCACACAGTGGCCTCCGAGGAGACCACAAGCAGGAGATGAAGGCCTGCCCTCTCTCTTGCCGTTGCTCACCCTGAGTCGAGCAGCACTCGAGGGTGGGGGTGTCAACATTTTAGATCAGAGGTTCCCAACCTGTGGCATGCCAGATGTTGCTGAACTACAGCTCCCATCATCCCCAGCCCCAATAAACGGTAGCTGGGGATGATGGGAATTGTAGTTCGAGCCTAACCTACTTCACAAGGTTGTTGTGAGGAGAAACTTAAGTATGTAGTACACTGCTCTGGGCTCCTTGGAGGAAGAGCGGGATAGAAAATTTTTTTTTTACAAACAAAACATCGAGAGGACCACTGATTGGGGATCCCTGTTTTAAACCAACCAACGACTAGCGATGGAGCCAGTCACTAACAGCCAGCCTCCAACCTTAAATGGCTCATCCAGGGTAAAGAAGAGAAATCTCAAGTGTCTGAATCAAAGCTCAGGTTCCTTGAGATGTCAGGCGAGGCAAAGCTCAAACCGGGCCACAGCTCTCCGGCCGCCTGCACAACCCGGCTTCAGCTGGGGAATGACAGATAGGATCTCAACTTGTGAGTTTTGCCAATGACCTCTGAGGCACGAAGAAGCGTGCTGTGCCGTGGACTTGCAGGCAGGAGCCTGAAGGACGCCTGTTGCAACGGAAGATTGATCGGCAGGCGAACAGGGAGGAGAACTGGGAATGCAAATATTGGTGTAGATAAAAGCAGCCGCCAGACTGGGGAGCCGAGGTGACAAATGGTGCGCTATTAGAGAGTGCGATCGTAGCTGCTACCATGCGTGGCTTCGTAACAATCGGGGATGATCCATTAAATCGGGGGGGGGGGAGACAGCTTACCCCAAATTAATACTTAATGTGTGTGAAGAATGGTGACTGTGAGCTTTGAAAATGAAATAAAATCCCTTTCCTCAAATATGCGCACGCTCGTGTATGTCTAACGGCAGCGGCTTTTAGATCTTAATCCCCCGGCACTGTCTCCAAGTCTGGGCACACGGAAATGCAACAAAAGTGATGAGAGGTGAACACAGAAAGCAACTTGCCAACGGGTGGAGGAGGAGTGAGGTATGCTGTCCAGGGCGGGCCCCTTCTCTGCTGGCTCTGCTCTGCCCCTTTGAACAGCAGCCTGACACACTGATTGCAGTGGAGGAGGCTTTCCGGGCATGGCGCTAAAGGAGCCGTCGGAAAAGCTTTCATTTCTGCACATAAAGGCTGTTGCAGGGGCAGCTCGTTATGCTGTCGGATACTTACTCGGCCAGTTCCTCCAAACTCCTGTAGACTTCATCCTCATTCTCTGTGGTCTCCTCCGAAGGGAATGGCCTGGAAGGGGGTGGGGGGGAGAGAGAAATGGCAGATTTACTAAAAGAGATGGAGAGAAAGGTGCCTGTCTAGAAGAGAATTGTCCTCTGCTAACGGGACCATGAGGCGCCTTTCAAAGCGGGAGGAGGCCATGGTCAACCCCTCCTGTATTCTGTCAAAAGACGACGACAGGGCTCCGTGCTCTCCAGGAGTCGACACCAACTCGACAGCACACTTTACCTTTATAGGTTAGGCTGAGAGAGAAGCGACTGGCCCAGAGTCGCCCAGCCAAGTCTCATGGCTGAATGGGGATTTGAACTCGGGTCCCCCCGGCCCTAGTCCAGCACTCTTAACCACTACACCACACTTCAGCCTTTGGGACAGGGACCCCACTTGAGGACTTCTTGTAGGACACAGCTTAGGAACCACCCTTGCTAAGCGGGCAAGGGGGCACTGCTCAAAATGGAGGCTCTCTTCTCTCTAGCAGGGGGAGAGCAACTGGCCCTGTCCAGCCCCCACACAGCGCCCCTCCAGTGGCTGCTCCTGGTGCCTCCCGGGTGTCTTTTTAAGACTGTGAGTCCTTTTGGGCACAGGGAACCATGGTCAGGCTCTCTTGGGCAAAGAAGCCCCTTGTAAAGTGAGGGTGTTCTCATACTGAGCACAGGGAGAGCAGCTGTTTAAACCAGCACAGTGTAGACCTGCCGCTGCTGGTGTTTCCCCTGACGTTTCTTTTTTGATAACAACAATAACAAGACCGGGGAGACCCGAGTTCAAATCCCCCTTCAGCCAGGAGACTTGCTGGGTGACTCTGGGCCAGTCACTTCTCTCTCAGCCTCGCCTACTTCACAGGGTTGTTGTGAGGAGTACACCGCTCTGGGCTCCTTGGTGGAAGAGTGGGATATAAATGTAATAATAATAATAATTAAATAACAACAACAACAACAATAATACCACTTTTCAACAAAAGATTCCAAAGTGGTTTACTCAGAGAAATAATAAATAAGTAAATAAGATGGCTCCCTGTCCCCAAAGGGCTCACGATTTAAAAAGAAACATAGGACAGGCACCAGCCACAGGAGGGATGCTGTGCTGGGGTCGGATAGGGCCAGTGACTCTCCCCCTGCTCAATCAAGAGAATCACCAAGTTTAAAAGGTGCCTCTTTCCCCAGTTTAGCAGGGGTATAATGAGCCCTTTGGGGATGAGATCTTTTAGGAATGAGTTTTATTAACATCAACCGTTCTACACATCACGCACAGCAATCATTTACAATTTACACGCAGAGCCGGAAAGACATCAAAAGGGCACAAAAATGGCAAAGGCTATACATGACATCTCAAGAAAAATGCTCGGCCTCTGGGGCCAAGGAACCACCTTCGGGCTTTCTTGTGACGACCAGTTTAGGAACCGTCAGTCTCTCCTAACTGAGCCAAGGACCCCTTTTTAATGGGGGGCTCAAGGGACAGAGCTACAATTGGGCGGATGGGGTCCTAGGACCCGAGCCACCCAGCTCCTGAGAGTTACTTGTCTCCCGATTTTCTTCATTCTGATGCCACACACAGGGGGCGTGGCTGGTCCATGCCAGGGAGAGGGGTGTACATGAGCCCCCTCTCCCCTAGCTACATGCGGGGGGTTCTCTGCTATTTAGAAGGGGAGAGCCACTATCCCCATCCAGTCCAGCATCGCATCCTTCCCAGTGGCTGTGGCTGTTGTGCAAGGTTATTGTGCAAGGTTATTTTCAGATTGTGAGCCCATGGGGGGCAGAGAACCACCTTCAGGCCCCGGTGTGTCTGGGAATCACCTCTGCTAACTGGGCAAAGGGACAGTTTGCAGAGCGCTGGTGATTCTCTTATACTTGGCAGGGAGAGAGCAACTGTTCCTAGGTATCCCAGCATAGCATCTCTCAGCTTCACATATACGCTGATGGGGTCTGAGCTGTCGGTGACTGACCAGGAGAGGGATCTTGGGGTCGTGAGCTCACTGAAAGTGTCGACTCTGTGTGGGGCAGCTGTGAAAAAGGCCAATTCCATGCTAGGGGTCAATAGGAAGGGGTTTGGAAATAAAACTGCGAATATTATAATGCCTTTATACAAATCTATGGTGCAGCCACATTTGGAGTACAGCGTACGCTTTTGGTCACAAGATCTCAAAAAGGATGTTAAAGAACTGGAGACGGTGCAGGAGAGGGCAACCAAGGTGGTCAGGGCTCATCTAGGGCACAGAAGCATCTGGGGCTCTTGAGTTTGGGAAAGAGGTGACTACGGAGAGACATGTTCAAAGTGTACAGAATTAGGCAGGGAGTAGAGAGAGTGGACAGAGAGACATTTTTCTCCCTCTCTCACCACACTAGACCCCATGAAACGGAAGGTGGGGAAACTTAGGACCGACAAGAGGAAGTCCTTTTTCGCACAGCGCAAAATTAATCGATGGAATTCTCTGCCACGGGATGTGGTGACGGCCACCAGCCTGGATGGCTATAAGAGGGCCTTAGAAAGAGTCAGAGTCTATCAATAGCTTCTAGTCCGGTGGCTAGAGGCCACCTCCAGCCTCAGAGGCAGGATGCTCCGAATCCCACTTGCAAGGGAGCAACAGCAGGAGAGACGGCATGCCCTCAGCTCTTGACTGTGGGCTTCTCGGAGGCATCTGGACTGGCCATGGTGGGAAACAGGGTGCGGGACTAGATGGGCTTCCTTGGGCCTGATCCAGCAGGGCCGTTCTTATGCTTTTATGGACGTGTCCAGGGTAAGAGCCAGCACCCACGCCCCTGCCCTGTCTCCTCAGCCGGCTTTTCAGGCGATGTGGGCAGGCAGCTTCTCTGCCTTGCGTAGCAGGGGGCGTTCCTCCAAATGCAGCGCTGTGCTGGGAACGGTGTGGAATTGTGTCCCGCAAAATGAAATGCAACTCTCAAGGCCCATCAGCGACTCTCCGCCTGAACAACTTGACAGCTTTCTTTTAATTATGAAAGAGCTGGTGCCTGATGCCACTTCCCAAGTGGCCCAGATGGAACACATCTCCGGGGCAAAGCTGGATTTAAATCTTGCCTCTGAGAAAGATTCGGGAGTGTCAAAACAAGCAGGCCGTGCCGGTTGCCAAACGCTACCTCCAAAATCCAAGACAGGACCTCCAGATCTCTTGTCTGGTCCACGAATCCTTCCCAATCAGTGCATCCTAAATTCTTTGTATCCTGCCTCTCCAAAGATCAAAAGCAAACTGGATGCTTCCCCAGGAGCCAGGGGCCCCCTCCAGATAATCAGGCTACTTGCTTAATGAATTCCAGCAGCTGGCAAAGGATGCCTGTTTGGCAAATTAATCATTTGATTCTCAGGCTGGCTCTCCAGAGCTCAAGAGCTGACATCCACACAAGGTGTCGACGCAAGCTTCCCCCAAGCAAGAAAATGACGGCTCCAGGTGTCGGTCACCCAATGTGAAGGAAGATGAGCAAGCCGCCGGGCAGCACAGGGCTCTTGCCCCCAGGCCAACAGCAAGAAGATCAGAAGGGAGCCAAGAGACGGGGTTGATTGAGGCTACAGCAGGATTTGCAAACCAAAAAGGAAACAGGGCCACAGAATGAGACCAGGGGGAGATATCAGACCTGTTGGGGCCTACGGCACCCCTCCCACTTTTAGGCTTGCCAACAATGCTCATTCCTGGATGAAGGTAAAGATAAAGTGTGCCAGTGAGTCAGTGTCGACTCCTGGCGCCCACAGAGCCCTGTGGTTTTTCTTTCGTAGAATACAGGAGGGGTTGACCATGGCCTCCTCCCACGCAGTCTGAGATGATGATGCCTTTCAGCACCTTCCTATATCTCTGCTGCCCAATAGAGGTGTTTCCCATAGTCTGGGGAAAAATCCAGCAGGGATTCAAACTCTTGCTCCCTAGGCAAGATACTTCCCCGCTGCGCCATAGTTCCCCCAAATATTGTTCACCCTGTCACCTGAGTGCCTTTCCACCACCGCTCCCCTGTAAGGCCTGGCTGACCTTACAGGGTTGTTGTGAGAAGTTAAAAGGGAGAGCCTCACAAATGGCACCCTGAGCACCTTAAGGGGACCTAAATGTAAGATATACACCAAAATATACATATATTATAATGCACACACGTGTGTGCGTTTGCACATGTGTGCACATGTGCGCGCACACCACCGTGAATCCTGGATAAGATGGGCCTTGGGCCTGATCTAGCAGGGCTGTTCTTAGGTTCAGCTGATCCACTAGAGAAATAAATCAGGAATAAAGCTTTTCTCCTTCCTCCGTTGGCAACGATTCCCCTCTGTGCGGCCTCCAGTGAGCTGATTCAAGGATATGCCACCAAGCAGAGGAGGCCTGAAGGGGGAGGGAATGGGCAAAATCAGCACAGGGCAGGTGGGGGCCGGGAATCTCTGCTGCCCTGGGGTCAGGAGAGGCTGGTGCTCGCTAGGGCAGAGGCTCACTTCTGGGACGTGGGTGCCCTTGCTGCAGAAAGCAGCTGGCCTGCCTCGCCCAGAGCGGGGAGGGTGGCATCGCTGTTCCAGGGAAAGCTCCGGAAACCCAGCTGCCACGACCCACAGCTCGCCCTCCCCGCCAGGCAACACCTTTCTTTGAATAGCCCACACAGCTCTGTTCCTACCAACAGAAGTGGGAAAGGGGCTTCTGAAAGGTCTGCTGGGGGGAGAAGCTGGACACCCCCTAGCTTCTGTTGTGAAGGATCCTGCACCTCTTCCAGCTGAATCTATTAACCTGACCCAGGCTTTCTCTCCCCCACCCCTCTCTCCATCTCTCTGTCCATCTCTCTCCCTCTCCATCTCTGTCCCTCTATCTACCCATCTAGCCATTGATCCACCTCTCTCTCTCTCTCTCCTCCTCTCTCTAGCTCACTCTCTCCCTCTGCACATCTCTCTCTCCCCCCATCTGTGAAGCCCTCTGTCTATCTCTCTATCTATCCCTCTCCCGCTCCTTCCCTCTCTCTCTAAAATACAGGAGAACCTTGCTATTAGTCGGGGTTCCATTCTCACTTGCAACCGTAAATACGGAAGCCACAAATAATGAAAATGAACTCTATGGGAATCTGGGGGGTTAGGTTCCAGCACCCCAAAAAATCACCAAAAACAATGAAAAGCATGGGGAGGACGCAGAAATAAAAGGAGGACAGCGCAATACGTTACTCTTTAGCTCTCCACCTCTCCAGCAATGCCCCCCCAATTGGCCAGATTTCTGCCAATTTTTGCGGGCTTAAAAACAGAGGGGTGTGTGTCACAAAATAGCTCTGCACTGCTCCCTGACTTGAAATACAACTGGAAATTCAATCAGAATTCACTTCTGGTGGCACAAGAACCACAGATAGGTGAAAACTGCTTATTTTTAGTACAGCGGATAATGAAACTGAGTCTCCAAGACCCTCTGGAGATGCTGCCAGGGAGGGAACTTGGAACCTTCTGCATGGAAGCAAGCAGGTGCTCTTCCCAGAGCAGCCCTATCCCCTAAGGGGAATCTCTTCCAGTGCTCACACATGTAGCCTCCCCTTCAAATGCAAACCAGGGTGGATCCTGCTGAGCAAAGGGGACAGTTCATGCTTGCAGCCACAAGACCAGCTCTCCTCCCAAAGCATCTACTTTCCATACAAAAGGACCCGGATACCATATCTAATTAAAAGGATCTCAAGCCTCTGAGTCCCAAGCCTTGTAGCAGGCAGCTTGATATGTCAAATGGCCATCACAGACTCCTGTGGCAACACTCATGCATTTTGTACAGAAGTATTTTGCTGTGCTTGTTGCAATAGATTAACACATCAAAGTCCTTTTTTAACTGTACGTTCAAAAGCAAAACAAAATACAAGAGACTTCAGGCACCTTAATGATTAATACATTGACTGGGCATTCATTTTTGTGCAGCAGGCTCTGGCCTGTGAATGAGGCTACAATAAATGTATTCGCCTTTACGGAGTCACTAGGCTAACTGTATACTCCTTGGGGCAGAGATTTCTCTTCCAGCTCATGAAACCTGGGTAGAGTGCCATTTACACCGATAGGGCTGTGCAAATAATAATAATAATAAAAATATTGCAGAAGAGACCGATGGACAGGCAAAAGAGGAAGCCACATTGAAGAAAAAAGAATAAAAAGAAACATCAACAAGGGTTGATTCTGCGGGCGCATCAAAAGCGAGGGAATTCTTTTGACAAGCACTACGGAAAGCCACCCTCAGAAGCGGCACTGGGAGACCGTCTGACGCACCCGGAGTCTCCCCCTTGCAAAGAGCATTTAAGCAAAAGCAAAACATTGCTGGTCATTTGGCGGGTGGAATCGATGTTCATCGAGCGTGCTCTCCGACGGCAGCCGTTGGGTGCTGGTTCTGTTCCCTGTCACAATCCATTGCGGTTCACTTGGAGAGATGTTGTGATACTGTTTCAAAAGAGAGAGAGCGAGCGAGCGAAAGCACTCGAGGGGAGCGACTGATGGAGCACCAGGTCACGTGACCTGCGACGCGGCTGGCGTGTTGTGTAGGCTGCGTCCAAGAAAGGACAGTCCTTTCTCCTCTCTGCACCCTTCCAGTTCCTTTATCGGGAACTGAAATCGTCCTTGGAAGAAATTGCCGCTAACTGGAGCAGAACAGCAAAGTCAAGAGAAGTTTCCTGTCTCTTACAGGCCTGCGGAAAGGATTTCGGGTCCTGACAAGCATCTGCGGATGGAGAGAAATGCAGGCTTTCCCCCGAGAATGGAAAGTAACTCGGATAAAGGGAAGGCAGCTTGTGGGGTGGGTACTTCACCTGTTCTTGCCTCTTGGATGCAGGGCTTGCGGCTCAGAAGGGCCTGGGCATAGCTGCCATTTCCAGGGAAGTTTGTGCAGGAGTAAGTGGCTGGACGGCCTCTTTCCTCTCCTGTTGGTTCAAGAGAGAAAAGCGCTCTTTTAGCCTCTTGCTGTGGCATAGGCCAGCTGGGAAATGGCGTCAGCTGAGGGAGGAAGAGGGGTGGCCGGCAGGGGGACCTTGGTGGCCCCGTGGTGGCCCGTGTTATCTGAACACATCCACCCAATTACAGTTATGCCCCCATTCTGTGACGTGCAACCACTAGCCAGAGCGCCTTCTTCTCCACGAACCCCACTATTACTGTATTTACCTGAATCAAAGACTACGTTTCCCCCAAGTTCAAGTGATGCATTCCTTGCTGTCATCATGGAGTCCATCCACCTTGCTGCTGATCGTCCTTTTCTTCCCTTCCCTTCCACTTTCTCCAGCATGATGGACTTCTCCAGGGAGCTGGGTCTTTGCATAATGTGTCCGAAGTCTGATAGTTTGAGCCTGGTCATTTGTGCCTCGAGTGATAATTCAGGACTGATTGGTTCTAGGATCCATTGGTTTGTTTTCCTGGCTGTCCATGGTCTCCTCCAAAGTCTTCTCCAGCACCCAAGTTCACAAGCGTCAATGCTTTTCCTATCTTGCTTCTTCAAAGTCCAGCTTTCACATCCATAGAATGTCATGGGGAAAACCATGGCATGAACGATTCCAATCTTTGTAGGTATAGACATGTCATGGCATCTCAATCTCCTTTCCAAAGCCTTCATTGCAACCCTACCAAGTGCTAGTCTGCGGCGTATTTCTTGATTGCTGGATCCTTTACTGAGACACTATATAGGGCGGTATATAAATGTGAATGATGTGGCACAGTGAGGAAATGCTTGACTAACAAGCAGAAGGTTGCCAGTTCAAATCCCTGCTGGTACTATATCGGGCAGCAGCGATCTAGGAAGATGCTGGAAGGCATCATCATCTCATATTGCACAGGAGGAGGCAATGGTCAACCCCTCCTGTATTCTGCCAAAGACAACCACAGGAAGGCTCTGTGGGTGCCAGGAGTCGAAATCGACTTGACTGCACACTTTACCACTTTAAACAAACAAACAAACAGTGCAAGAGCTTCTCTGGGACAAATCAAATGAATGAATGAATGAATGAATGAATGTACAGCAACAGGGCTCTTTCACGGAGAAGGAAGGCGTGAAGGGACGAGGTCTCTGTTGCTCCAGAGGGCAGGACCAGAACCAAAGGGTTGAAATGGCACAGAAGCAGATTCTGCTGAGACATCAGGAGGAATTTCCTGACTGTAAGGGCTGTTGGACTGTGGAACAGCCTGCCACAAGCAGTGGTGGGCTCCGCTTTGCTGGAGGTTTCCCAAGACAAGCTGGACCATCGCGTGTCAGGGATGCTGGAGCAGATTGTTAATCAATAGAATTCTCTGCCACAGGATGTGGCGGTGGCCACCAGCCTGGGTGGGTGGCTTTCAGAAGGGCTTAGACAAATTATTTGCTCTATCCATGGCTACTGGTCTTGATGGCTAGAAGCCACCTTCAAGCTCAGGAAAGGATGCCTCTGAATGCCATTTGCAGGGGATCAATGGCAGGAGAGAAGTAATGCCCTCCTTTCTTGCCTGTGGGCTTCTGGTGGGCCACTGTGTCAAACATGCAGCACATCAGTGTACCTGATGGCGCTTCTAGGCTATCACACGGCAAGTGGCCTTTCAGCACCATGGCTAAATGGAACCTCCATGTACAGGCAGTCTATCTCTGCAGTGAGGACAAGCGAGACGGGAAGGCCGGCCTCTTCACGCCCTGGCTGCAGCTTCCCAAGCCGTCTGCCCAGCCACCCAGGAAGAGAACGCTGCATTAGGGGGGACTGGGGTCTTGGTCCTACTGGGCGGTTTCCGGCTGCCGTTTGACTGGGGGCTTCCTTTGGGCAACAGGCAACCCTTTTCTTCCTTGGCTTCCCAGGGCTGGGGAGCAAAGCGACATTTCTGGCCTTCCCGCTGCTATTGTCCCTCTGTGTGTTTCCCGCCCCTTCAGGAGACACCCTCTGCCAACACATGTGCAGGGCAGAGGGGAAGAATTTCGTGGTGAGCCGAGGGGATCCCAGAGGCATCTGGAGGGCCACTGTGGGAGACGGGATGCTGGGCTAGATGGGCCTCCTTGGGCCTGATCCAGCAGGGCTGCTCTGATGTTCTTATGATGATCAAGCTGTCGTTTCTGGGATGCCGAATGAGACGGTGAGCCCTGCCTGCTCTCATCTTCCTCCTCCCTCGGCACAGAGCAGGAACAGCTAGTCACGGCAGCACCTACTAAGCCCCAGTGGCCGCTAGGCTGCTGACCCTCGCAGGGAGGGTATTGCAGGGGCCCCCTGGAGAAGCTTAATACAGCAAACATGACGGCAGCAACGGCAACACCTATGGTTGGTTTTCCTGCTGCTTCATGGTTGTGTTAATTGTGCACGATATAATGGCCTCAGTGTTGGCCCATTCAGGTTGTAAATCACCCTGGGCATTCTCTGAATGGAAAAACGGGAGAAGCACCCCAATCATATAAATATTTGTATGTGGTTTCAGTATTTTTATCAAGGTTTCATGCAGAAGTCTCTCCCAGTTCTACTTGGAGATGCTGTCAGGGATTGAACTTTGGGCCTTCTCTATGCAAAGCAGATGCTCTTCCACTGAGACAGGCGCCCCATTCCCTAAGGGAACGGTTCCCTAAGGCTCACAGAATGCACACGTAGTCCCCATCCAAATGCAAACCAAGGCAGATCCTGCTCAGCAAAGGGGACCATTCGTGCTTGCTACTGCAAGACCGGCTCTTCTCCATCAGCAACACTCATTGGGCGGGGAGGTTTAGCAACAAGCACCCGCCACCAAGCCCAATTTCAAAAGTGCCAGCGACGTTGGAGCACCCCTATCTATTGGAGGCACCAAACCAATATGACAAGAGCAATTTTCTTCAAAAGGGATGTGTGTCAGAGAATGACTCGCACATTCGCTGACAACAGAAGGGGCGGGAGGAAAGCAAATCGCTCGGAGAGGAAGGAACCTCAAAGTCCTTTCTCACCACAGTTCCCGCCAGAAGACATCCCCGAACTGGCCTGCCGCGGAGACTTTAATTGCTTGTCAGTTCTCAAGAATGGATGGAGCAGCACCTTGAGCAGATAATACATCCCTTTGAGGGATGCAACCTGAAAAGGGGACGGCAGCAGGGTGGGGAGAGGAAGCGAGTGGGCAAAGAGCTGGGAGGACGGGCTCTCAGGGAGAAGAGAGCCCTTGTCGGTATGTTTCTCTCTTGCTCCCTTTCGGAGGTGCTTTTGCTGGAAAATTGTGCTTTGCACATCCTCTTGCAATGGGGGCATTTACCCTGATTCCAAGACTAGGTTTTCCCCCAAGTTCTTTGCTGTTAGAATGCCCAGGGTGAGGGGTGGAGGCATAGCCTTAAATTCAGAGTCCTGGTAAAATCTGCACTTATCCTCTGTTTTTGAGGGGGTCGTCTTAATTTCAGAGTCGTCTTCTGTTTGGGTAAATATGGTACTAGTACCCCAAGAGTGCCTGAAAAGCTCTCAGGAGGTAGTCAGGGCTTTTCTGCCCACCCCCTGCCCCACGCTACAGCCACGTGATTTGTTCCCCGTTTGAGGATCACCAGCTTGAGGCCAACACATCCTCTCCAATGTATCCACTGCAGAAGGGGAGGGATGAGAGTGAAGACCCTCCTCCTCTGCTTCTGATTGGCTGGCTACGTGCTGAAGCTCAGTGTACCTCCTTGACAAGCTCCAGGAAATTAGCACTGAGTACTCCCATTGAATTTATTTAGTTATTTATAGCCAACAATTTTATTAGAATTTTAACTTGTTCTGTGCTGTAATTTGGTCATGAACCGTAAATAAACTAAATAACTATGTTTGTTTAGCAAATGTATTGACCGCCTAACTTCCATATACTCGAGGCGGCTTACATAAATCAAAACAACGATGAAAACAAGAGAAAAAGGGGGAAACAGACAGACAGACAGACACACACACACACACACAAACTAAACACCTGGCAGAATAGAGAAGTTTTCAGGAGCTCCTTAAAGGACAGAAAGGAGGGGGCATTATGAATCTCAGCAGGCAGGGTATTCCATAAGGAAGGGGCTGCCACAGAGAAGACCCTCCCATGAGCCAGGGCCCCATGTCCCTCCACGGGGCCCGGAACTCTGAGAAGCCCACCTGAGACAACCCCACAGAGCACTCATGAGACTAAGTCTGAACTAAGTCTGTGACATTGGAATTTGTGTGTACACATGTGCACACCCACACACAGTCTAGATGGTGTACCTGAGTTGAAGATTTTCAACAGAAAGGGTACACACATCCATCCATTTATGGAACTTCTGATCTATGGGATACGGTCCTAAGTTTAGGACTCATAAAAGGAAGGCTGGATGGCTTTAAAAGAGGCTTGGACAAATGCACAAAGGACAGGTCTATCAACGGCTACTAGTCAGAGGGCTATAGGCCACTCCCAGCCTCAGGTACGATGCCTCCCAGTGCCAGCTGCAGGAGAGGGGGCAGGCCTTCAGCTCTTGCCTGGGGGCTCCCCAGAGGCATCTGGTGGGCCACTGTGGGGAACAGGATGCTGGACTCGATGGGCCTCCTTGGGCCTGACCCTGCAGCAGGGCTGTTCTTATGAAGAACCTTCGCCCTAAACACATTCAGCATTCGGCTGAGCAGCTTTGCAGTGGCTGGCTTCAGAGAGCCGAGTTAATTTCCTGCGATGAATGCGCTGGAGGGAAGACTGCTGCACACGTCCGTGGGAGAGTTTTCCGAAAGTGTTTGCCGTGCCGATGCATTAACAATGGATGAGGAGCTAGAAGGCACAATTTTTGCACCTTATGCTCTGTTGCAAAAAGAGCCGGCCGCCAAATAAAATTAAACAAAGGCCAAAGATGACTGTCTATGGAGTGTGTGTGTCTGTGTCTGTCTGTCTGTCTGTGTATGAATGCACCTTGTGCTCTGCCCTCCAGACCCCAGTGGAAGGTGGCGATACAGTCCCCAGGAAAATAGTTTCAGCTCTTGGCCAGAGGCACTTGGTCTCCACTTCTCCATTACTGCTTTCCCTCAGTCGAGACTGAGCTTGGCACTGCAAAAAGGCTTCAGCAAATGCCTTGATGTACTCAGGTTCAATCTCTTCCCTGCCTGGCTCAGGAGAGGAAAGTTTACATCTGGATTTCTTGAACTGGGGCAGGGAATTGGGTCATGGCAGCCCTAAGTGCAACGTGAGGCTGGATTAGGAACACATAGGCAGCGGCCTTCTACTGAGTCCGACCCTTGGTCCACCTAGCTCAGCATTGTCTGCACAGACTGGCAGCGGCTTCTCCCAGGTTACAGGCAGGAGTCTCTCTTTCTCAGCCCTGTCTTGGAGATGCTGCCAGGGAGGGAACTTGGAACCTTCTGCATGTAAGCGGGTAGGCGCTCTTCCCAAAGAAGCCCCATCCCCTGAGGGGACTATCTTCCAGTGCTCACACATGTAGTCTCCCATTCAAATGCAACCAGGGTGGACCCTGCTTAACAAAGGCGACAATTCATGCTTGCTCCCACATGACCAGCAATCTTCTGGTAAAAACATGGCTCCCCACCCAGACCTTTATATGAGAGCAGAGTTTTTACTGCTGCTGCTTTGTGATTTTGTGTGTGACTGTTTTATACAGGCTGTTACACTTTTAAATAGAGATCTATTATTTTTATGTTTATATTTAATACCTGTACTTTTTGTATTTTAATTCTGCATGGTTTTAAGTATATTGTAAGCCACTTTGGGGTTATTTGAATGAAAGGGGGATATCCCTTAAGGGGAATATCTTACTAGATGCTCGCACTTCTAGTCTCCAATTCAAATCCAACCAGGGCAGACCCTGCTTAGCAAAGGGGACAAGTCACGCTTGCTACCACAAGACCAGCTCTCCTCGAGGGCAAACCTGGAGGAAGAGAGCTGGTTTTGTGGTAGTGAGCATGAAATGCCCCCTTTGCTAAGCAAGGTGTGCATTGGTTCACATTTGGATGGGTGACTACACGTGATTACTGCTAGATGGACCAAGTGTCTGACATGGCAGCTCCAGATAGGGCTGAGTGAGAGACTCCTGCCTGCAATCCTGGAGAAGATGCTGCCAGTCAGTGTAGACAAGACTGAGCTAGATGGACCAAGAG
Organism: Hemicordylus capensis; assembly: GCF_027244095.1. Taxonomy (NCBI): domain Eukaryota; kingdom Metazoa; phylum Chordata; class Lepidosauria; order Squamata; family Cordylidae; genus Hemicordylus; species Hemicordylus capensis. The sequence goes on along the minus strand of NC_069673.1, from coordinate 2,124,144 downwards.
TCTGACTCTGTATAAGGCAACTCCCTATGTTCCCAGTCCACTAGGTTGATACCATGCATCTGATTTAAGTAGACTCTAGTGAATGTCAAAAAATGGATGGCGGGGCATGCCCACTGAAATGCACGCGTTCCTTCCAAATGGCCAATGGGATGCATGGGATTTGGCCCTTGCCCATTCGAAGACCCATCGCATTCCATGGCCATTTGGAAGGGAGCAAAATGCATTTCCGTGGGCATGGCCTGTCATCCGTTGTAGGAGGTCCTGACACAAGTCCACCATAGGACTTCTGTGGTTCAATCCCTGGCAGTCCCTCCAGGTAGGGCTGGGAGATACTCCTTGCTGAAACACTTGGAGAGCTGCTGCCAGTCAGTGTAGACAATACTGAGCTACATGGATGAACGCCCAGACTGAGTACAAGGCAGCTTTCTATGTCCCTATATTCTCTAGAGTTGCACGTCTGACCAGAAGCTCTTCTTGACTGTCAAATGAGGCCACTTCTGTTGGGTCGGAACAGCGGAAGACTCCCGTCACGGCCAGGGGAGGCATCCGGAACTGGCGGAGCGAAATGGCATCATCAGGTTCACCCTGCCTCTTGCCATGACTGCAGTGACCCAGGGGAGGCTTGCGGGCAGCAGGAGGCTGGGATTTCCAGCCTGCTAGAAAGCTGAGTGGAGCATTGACAATTCTGCTCGCCCCCCAGAATGAAAGCCAACTGAGGGGTGAGAGGACGTGGGCAGTTCATTGCCTGGTGAAGCTGAAGAGAACGGATGGGGAAAACAGCATGCGTAAGGCTCGGTCAAGGCAGGACTCCAGGAGCGCACCAGATCCCGGAAAGCTCCAAGAGGCAGACTCGGGATCTCGGTCCGTGCTGACCTGGTGATACCAAGCTGGAGAGAATGTTGCTCCAGCAAATGCTTCTTGCAGCCGACGGCCAGCTTTTATAACCACTGCCCAGGCAGCTGGTCTTGTGGTCGCAAGCATGACTTGTCCCCCTAGCTAAGCAGGGTCCACCCTGGTTGCATATGAATGGGAGACCAGAAGTGTGAGCACTGGAAGATCTTCCCCTCAGGGGATTAAGCCGCTCTGGGAAGAGCATCTAGATTCCAAGTTCCCTCCCTGGCAGCATCTCCAAGACAGGGCTGAGCGAGATTCCTGCCTGCAACCTTGGAGAAGTCGTTGCTGCCAGTCTGTGAAGACAATCCTGAGCTAGATGGACCAATGGTCTGATTCAGTATATGGCAGTTTCCTATGTTTCCCTTCTCGCCCAATTCCTCAAGCACTTGTTCCAGTGATGCTAGGCGGCTTCTCCTGAGATTGGCAGGTCTTCAGGGCACAAAGGCAGGGCTGTATCTTCAGGCCATCGTGGCAGTGCTGGCTTACTACTACTACTAAAGTTGTGCCGTCGAGTTGGTGTCGACTCGTGGCGACCCCAGAGCCCTGTGGTTGTCTTTGGTAGAATACAGGAGAGGTTGGACATTGCCTCCTCCCTCACAGTGTGAGATGATGCCTTTCAGCATCTTCCTCTATCGCTGCTGCCTGATATAGATGTTTCCCATTGTCTGGGAAACACACCAGCAGGGATTCGAACCAGCAACCTCTTGCTCCCTAGGCAAGTTGCTTCCCCGCTATGCCATTAGGTGGCTGTACTGCTGCTACTACTGCTTCTATTTATATACCACTTTTCACCAGAAATTCTCAAAGCAGTTTGCACAGAAAAAGTAAATGAGATGGTTCTCTGTCCCCAAAGAGCTCACAATCTAAGAATACTGACACCAGCAACAGTCAATGCAGGGATGCTTAGATTGGGCCAGATGCTATCCATCTAATTCATTACTTTTGAAGGCATCTCTTTGCTCAGTTAGCAGCAGATTCAGTTAGCTTGAGTTCTCCTGGTTCTTTTGGTGTGGGATCACGCAGAGTCTGGATCTTAGGTTGTTCAGATCCTGTCTCATCCCGTGGAACTTTCTGCCTCATCCCTCAATTGGGAGCAAGCTACACTAACACGGGGCAGGACCCAGGACCCTGAACTTCAAAGATGCCTGCCTCATCCTGCATTCTGTTGCAACAGATGCCTTCAAGAAACCAATAAACAGCACATAAGAACATAAGAACAGCCCTGCTAGATGAGGCCCAAGGAAGCCCATCTAGCCCAGCATCCTGTTTCGCACAGTGGCCCACCAGATGTGGAGTCCTTCAAGGCACACTGCCTCTGAACATGGAGGTTCTCTTTAGCTATCGTGACAAATATATGTAGAGAGACCTTGCCTCCATTAATCTGTCTAAGCCTCTCAGAAAGCCATCTCAGAACCATGTGGAAGTAAATTCCATATCTATCTATCTATCTATCTATCTATCTATCTGTCTGTCTGTCTGTCTGTCTGTCTGTCTGTCTGTCTGTCTATGGACTTCCTTTTGTTTCACCAGTATCCCCTTCGTGGTGTGGCTTTGTTTCAGAGAATGGTGCTTAGATTCCCAAGGCCAGTGTAGTGTAGTGGTTATAGTGCTGAACTAGGACTGAGGAGACCCGAGTTCAAATCCCTATTCAGCCATGGAACTCACTGGGTGACTCTGAGCCAGTCACTTAACTCTCAGCCCAACCTACCTCACAGGGTTGTTGTGAGGATAAAAATAACCATACACCGCTCTGGACACCTGGGAGGAAGAGCGGACTATAAATGTAAAAATAAAGAAAAGAATTAAATTAAATTAAAATAGAAACATAGGAAGCTGCCCTAGACTGAGTCAGGCCCTTGGTCCAGCTAACTCAGTATTGCCTACACTGACTGGCAGCAGCAATTCTCCAATGTTTTAGGCAGGAGTCTTTCCCAGCCCTACCTGGAGATGCTGCCAGGGAGGGAACCTGGGACCTTCTGCTAGCAAATCAGATGCTCTACAACTGAGCTATGGCCTCATCCTCTAACGCCGCTGTGCAAGCAATGGTACCTCTCTTCCGACTACACCTTTCTCCTCCCCCCACCTTTTGCCTTCAAATTTGGGGGGGGGGGAAGAGAAGAGCGTCGTTGCTCTGACATAAAGCTCATAAACCATTATACGCCAGCACTTGTTCCTAATTAACCACACAAGCATCTCCGTGTAATTACAAGCGCTGGGTCACTGTATATAATGCCATGACATTTTGCTTGCCTTCAATGAACATTAATCATGCCACATTCTTAGAGCGTCGAACACACAGGGGGTTGGCAAGTGTGAAGGCACTGGTGACTCCACCTCACTCAGGGTTCCCTCCAATTAACTGCATCCATGTACAGCACAGATCCTTTTCAATTAATGAAATCTGCGAAATGTCCTCCTGGATTCAGGAGCAGAGGAAAACATTGCGCGATTCTCGCACGTCAGGGTTTCTCAAACTTGGGTCTCCAGATGTTATTGGAATATAGTGCCCACCATCTGATCACAAAAGCTTATTAATGATAAATTTAATCCAATATCAATATTATAAAGATCACAGAACAGATATAGCCCCACAGATCTGCAAAATACAGTGTTTCAAAAGCTGATATTAAAAAGTCCAAATTAGCCCCATTAATCCTGGGGGGGGGGGGGAAACAAAGCCCTCAGTTCCTTCTTTAAAAGGCGGTTTCCAGATTGTCGCAAGGGTAACGTTGCAAAACAGAATCTTGACATCTCCCGCGGGTCGTCAGCAAAGGACAAGGATGTAGGACCCTTTCCTGAGAGAGAAATGTAAGCGGCAAAAGAAGTGGAAGTGAGGACCCAATCCAAGATGGTGATGCCCAACTGCCAAGTGCGTTTCAACCCCAAGGTGGATGGGTCTTCCTCAGTGGCACTATTTCAAAATTATGTTTCCCTTTATAAACCAAATCAAATCAAATCCCAATAAAAGCCTTCCAAAGTCCAGAGATTCCGAGCAAGCGTCCAATAATCTGTGCAGTATCTGTGATTGTGGGTTATGGGAGCTGTAGTCTGGCGACATTGGACTGTTGAGAATCCCTGTACTACGACTTCTATTTTTTGGTCCTTCTTATGAGTCAGACCCTTGGTCCATCTAGCTCAGTATTGTCTACACTGGCTGGCAGCAGCTCTCCAAGGTTTGAGAGAGGAGTCTCTCTCCTAGCCCTACCTGGAGATGCTGCCAGGGACTGAACCTGGGACCTTCTGCATGCAAGGCAGATGCTCTGCCACTGAGCTATGGCCCCATCCCCTAAAGGGGGAATATCTTACAGCACTCAGATGATCCACCCGATAATGGAGCGCTGAGCCGAAGAGCAGCTCCGTATTCCAAACCACATCCGCACATTGTGTAGAGGAAGACAACGGAAAGGCACGCACGGCATTGTCCGCATCTACAGCTGCAAGGCATTAAGTCTAATCTTAGCCACGTGGGGCCATCGGTTCATCCCAAATGGGCTGGTATCACATTGTATCGTTCGCAGCTTGAGCGTCGGAGAATAAGCCCCGTGTCGTCCTCACAAAGCGACGCCAGGAGCCCTCTGAATGACGGTGGGGCGGAGCAGCATTTGTTTGGAATCGGGGGGCTGGAACTGGAAAAGAAAAGGGACCGTGGCGCGTGTGGGTGCACAAAAGGCACACACCAACGACAAAAGAGGGGCGAGGGAAGGACAGGCATTCATCCAAGACCGGCACGGTTCTGGGGGCAGGAAGGACAGCTGGTGTGTGTGTGTGTGTGTGTGGAGTTACCAGCATGCGACACCATGGACCTTTTTAGCACAAACAAGCTAAGACTCTTTCCTATTCTAACAGGGAAGAGAATTCCTCACCCCACAATCCATCCATCTAGCCATCCCTCGCTAACTGGGCAAGAAGCGCCATTTTGAATTTAGCCCCTATTCAGCCCAGTGGGAAACAAGAACAGAATGAGGGGAGATAGACACAGGGATATTTGAAGCGAGGTTTCACGCAGAGGCCTGCTTCTTAGAAAGATGCTTGTAAGTCACTGAGCTGAGTTGGAAGGCGTAGAATATGTTCTAGCTGGGTGGTTGGAATTCAGTTGTGGTTTATGAACGGTTGAAATGTTGTTTCTGTAGATCCATTGGTTGAATTCTTTTGTGAAAAGGCTTGACAAGGTTTTCTATTACAATTACCTTGTCCAGAAAACCTCTGTTGTGGATTCATGAGGATCGGGCTATCAGTGAGCTGGAACTGAAAAAGACGTGGGACGTGCTATTTAGCGCTCTACGTTTTCTTTATTCAGTTGTTTCTTTGTATAGTCTCTGATCTCAGTGTATAAGGGCTCTTTGTCCACGTGCATAGTTTCTGAGTTCGTTATTGCATGGTGAAGTTTTCATATTATAAATCTTACTCTAGTACATTTACTTGTGCAAATTCAGACCAGAAAAGCATCCCTTCAGTGTCTGCTTCTGGTGTCTCCCACGTGTTTCTTTCTGGTTTGCAAGACCCTTGGGGCAGGGAACCACCTTTAGGCTTTCCCGTGTTTAGGAATCACCCCGATTACTGGTCAGAGTGGTGGCTCTCTGGTATTTAGCAGGAGGACAGCAACTGTCCCTACCCAACCGAGCCCTTGTGATTCTTTTTGGACTGCAAATCCCTTTCGGACAGAGAGCTATCTTCAGTACTCCTGAGGCATCCAGTTTCGGAATCACTCCCACTAACTAGGCCAAGGGTAGGGATGTGCATGAAACGGGTTTTGTTTTGAGCGCGAAACAAGATGCAGGTGGCCAAAGCGTTTCGTCAAAACAGTAGTCAAACCAGTTGTTTCAACGAAACAAGACTGGAAACGTTTTGAGTGTTTCAGCCACCGGGATCAAGGGGGGAACTCAAAACACCCCATTGTTCCCCATGAATAGCTCCTAGGGACACTAATGTGGGTTGGGTGGTAGGGCATGACGGGTGCTACCTACCACCCAAACCATAAAAGAAATGGGCAAGCAGGCAATTTTAAACCATTTTTTTAACTTTTCCCCCAAAGCCCCAGAGGATCCTGCCTGTCTTTGCCTCCCAGTCCCTTTGAATACATGTTGAAACTCCCTCCTTTAAGGCTTCCCCTCCATCCCCCCAGCCAATGGGGGCACAGTTGCCCATGACAACCCTTGATTTGTACGATAACAAGCCAACCAAGAAACAAGGGAATCGCAAGCCAACTGGAAGCCAGGGCCGAGCAATCAGCAAGGGAAGCAATCAGCAAGGGAACAACAGGCCTCCAAAATGGCTCTCAAAACTTTCTGAATCGAAACGTCAAAACATTTTGAATCAAAATGTCAAAACATTCTGAATCGATACATCAAAATATTTTTGCAATCTAAATTGCTTGGAGAACCTTGTTGTTGCAAAGTGGTATATAAATATTTATTATAAGATGGTAATATTTAATTGATTATTTCATTTCTATACTGCACTTCATCCTGAGACCCCCGGGCAACATACTACCGTCTAAATACAGCATGTTCAACATAGACAAGCTTTCAAATAAAATAAACAAGCCCACAGCAGCAAACATTAATGCAATCCAAGCTGACCACCAGGTTTAATGCTCTTCCATCAGAAGGCAGAAGACCCATAACATGAAGTGATTATGCCTGTGTGGAGACGGTGTAGTCGAATCAATAGCACATGTTTTACTACATGGTACTTTTCAGTTGAGATTCTTGCATTTATTTTATTGTTCCTTTATTAAGAAATGTTCTAAGCTGTCCAGAAGAGTGTTATGCTAGTTTTCTCCTCTCGGACCAGGATCCTGACATTTTATATAATGTGGGCTAGGGATATGCGAGCCGGCTCAAGGTCAAGCCAACTCGCATTGGAACTGACCCAGCTCACCGACTCACCCTTGAGGCAGCCCAGAACAGAAGAACAGCCCTGCTGGATCAGACCCAAGGAGGCCCATCTAGTCCAGCATCCTGTTTCGCACAGTGGCCCACCAGATGCTGCTGGAAGGCACAGGAAGGAGTTGAGGGCATGCCCCATCTCCTGCTGTTACTCCCCTGCAACTGGTACTCAGAGACATCTTGCCTCTGAGACTGGAGGTGGCCTGTAGCCCTCCGACTAGTAGCCGTTGATAGACCTCTCCTCCATGAAGTTATCCAAACCCGTCTTAAAGCCATCCAGATTGTTGGCTGTCACCACATCTTGGGGCAGAGAATTCCACCAGTTGATTAGACATTGTGTGAAAAAGTACTTCCGTTAGATTTCCCGGTTCCGCTCGAGGTCGAATCAAACCTTCTCCCGGGCTGGGCTGGTTCGGGACTTTTTTTTCCTCAACGGGAAAAATGGCAGGCTTATTGCCATTGTGGGGCCTTGGGGGGTGCTGCTGCAGCTGCAAGGAGTATCTCCTGATGTCCCCTCCCCCCGCCGGCCTCCCCCCAGTCTCACACATCCCGGTTTGGGCCTCTCTACACTGGTGTGGCCATTTTGGAGGCTGCCGCGCATGCGCATGGGCCATCTGTGTGGCTGGATCACAGCCCGGCCATGCAAATGGCCAGCATGCATGCACAGCCACCGCCAAAATGGCCACCACCAGTGCAGAGAGGTTCAGAATGGGCCCAAAGTGAGCAGCGGGCCACTGTGGGCCATTTGAGACGGGGGAGGCCAGTGGGGGGACATCAGGAGTCTCCCCCGTGACCATCGTAGCACGCCCCCCCCGAGGCCCCACACTGGCGATAAGTCTGCTATTTGTTTTGGTTTTTTAATAAAGAAATGCCATCCCCCGTCCCCGAGCTGGGCCTGAACTGGTTCAGACTCAAGACAGACCGAGCCCAGATATAGTGTGCACAAAACCGGACCGGACCCAGCTTGGTTCGGGCCCAGTTCTACTCGAACCCAACCAGGTTTTCCCATTTTCTGCACACCGCGAATACGGCCGAATTCTGTGCAGTGGCAAGTAGAATCAGACAGGCATTGGCACCTAACTTAAATGGTATCATTTCGGAGGGGTTGTGAATGTAGTTTATTAGGGCCTGCTTTTCGTTAGATGATCTTATCTGTATGCTTTTGTTTTGCTGGTTGGAGACCAAAATAAAGTTTGGAGTGGACTGGATAGAAGGCCGAATACTCGGGTGGGGAGGGAGGATAGCCTTCCCTTGCCCCCAGAAAACCTATGGAGACGGAATGGCATGGATCTCTCCCGGAGGGCCGCATATGCAACCTCGGCCCTGAAGACAAACCTGTATTTGTCTTAAGGTTGGGCACGTCAAAAGCCTGGGAGAACCGTCCGGGCTTTCTGAAGCCAGGGCAAGAGGACCCACCTCTCCCGCTCCTCATTAGCCCCAGCACCCAAGTCCCGGCTGAGTCCATCTGTCTCCCGCCCTTTCCTTTGTTCCCAGCGGCTCGAGCTGACTTTCTGAGCTTCATTCATTTATATATTTTCAGAGGCTGGGAGACGCTCCAGTGACTTTTGGCGAAGGTGTCGGGGCTTTGAAGATTGCCATGAGAAGGAAAGAGGGTCAGCCTTGGGCCAGGGAAGGGGTGCGCGGTGGGGGGGGGGCAGGTTTGCTTTTCTTTCCAGCCTCCTGGCTGCAGATCCAAGAAGTCAACCGGAGTGTTTATTCCTGGGATGAAAGGCTGGGTTGACAAAGCTCCAACCGTAGCCGTGCAGAGAGCTACGCCACCTTCTCTGCTGCAGCCGCCTTGCAAAACAAAGTTTCTGAAAACAGCCAGCCAGGAAAGAAGCACAGGGGAGTTTAAAATATCTAAAGCTTCAGGCCGGTTTGGACAATGACACCTGATCGAATCCAAGACAAGGTTTCCCCCAGGTATTTCCTGTTAAATGCCCGGGGGGGGGGCTTCAATTCAGAGTCCTCTTTCTTTAAGGTATAACTTGTATTTAACCTCTATATTTTAAGGCACTTTCTTAAAATCCAGAGTCACTTCTATTCAAGTAAATACAGTAATCTCGGAATGAGGGCCCTGTGCACTCACTCTCTAGAGCAGTGGTTCTCAACGTGTGGGTCCCCAGATGTTGCTGAACTACAACTCCCAGCATCCCTAACCAAAGGCCAATGGGGCTAGGGATGCTGGGAGTTGTAGTTCAGCAACATCTGGGGTCCCACACGTTGAGAACCACTGCTCTAGAGGACAGGGGGGACACGCCTCTATCCCCTTTTATGTAACGGAAGGGGGCGGAGTTTCAGAAATCCAGCAGCAGCATCCCAGGCGCAGGTTCCCGGGAAAGATAGTTCTCCACACGACCAGGCACTACATCTCCCAGGCACGATATTTCCCAGGGGTTCTTCCAGAGGGAATACGGCCGTTGCAGAATCCAAGGTGGTGGAAAGGAGGAGCAAAGGAGGGGAAGAGAGGGAGGGACCTTGCTGCTGACCACACTGCCCTCGCCAGGTAAATGTGGAAGAGGAGGCTGTAAGCTGGCCTAAGCTAGCTGCAGATAGACCGATAGGTAGGTAGGCAGGTAGGTAGGTAGGTAGAGTGAGTGAGTAATGGTTGAAAACACTCAAGGTGTTTTTTGTATGCCCAAGAAAGATCCCCAAAGCAAGAGGAAACTGAGGAAAGGGCAGAGAAGCTTGTACATGATGACCGTGTGTGGCATGTTTGGATGTTACATTTTCCTCATCTTACACTTTTGTTTTTAAGTGGACCATATTGGCAAGATTTCACATATTGAAATGCTACGCATAACACTCCTCATCCGAGATGGGATTGGGGTTGGGGTGGGGGGAGTCAGATCCAGGGCTAGGAACGTAGGAAGCTGCCATATACAGAGTCAGACCCTTGGTCCATCCAGCTCAGGATTGTCTACCCAGACTGGCAGCGGCTTCTCCAGGGTTGCAGGCAGGAGTCTCTCTCAGCCCTACCTGGAGATGCTGCCAAGGATGGAACCTGCCACCTGGGACCTTCTGTATGCAAGCATACAGATGCTCTTCCGCTGAGTGATGGCCCCATCCTCTACCTAACACTGCTGGCCCACCCAAATACAAACTGAGGCGGAACCTGCGTTGCAAAGGGGAGAATTCATGCTCGCCACCACAAGACCAGCTCTCCTCCCTTCAAGGAAGTGAACCAGAAGAGAATATGGAGAACTTCAATCACATGACCAGGGATAAAACGCCTCCTTTTGGTGCCCCTTCCTCCCAAACTGTCCATCTGTTGGTATCATGAAAGTTCTCAGAGACGCCAGCAATCAAATATGGAGAGACATTTGTTTTTTAAAGGCTGCCGTTGGATCTGAAAAGAAAGTCTTACCTAATTCCTTTGTTCTGAGAGATGCTGTGATGAGAAAGCCTGGAGACTGCAGATATCACCTGGTTAGAGAGAGAGAAGACAAGATAAAGTTTCAGTAGACAGCAGGGCAAATGCTCCTAGAACTAAAAAAAGAAAAGGCAAGGCTCTCAGTTCGTTTGCTTCAAAGCCAAAGGCCACGGGCGTCAAAAGCATGAGACAACCATAAAGGTTTTCTGAACTCCTGGCAAATGTACGGATCAGAGCTGATCCTTCCATTAGCAGCCCGATATCATGTAGGGTGTCATTCCATGGAAGTCCTATTGAAGTACATGGTGGTGTTGAGGAGTTACTCATAGCTGGCTCTAAGGTGGGTACGCCTGCATGCGCAGACAAGTTTTTGGATGTCCGCTCAGTTAATTTTAGATCCCGTTCAGACAGAATCAGGACGGTCCCACTCTGAATATACGTGCACACACACTGTCCTGATACTGACGCCCAGAACAAAATTCATTCTGCAAACAGATGGAAAACATTAGAGAGAAGTCTGCTCATCACCCATTGGAACACAGGAGGCTGTCATATACTGAGTCAGACCCTTGGTCCATCTAGCTGAATATTGTCTACACTGGCTGGCAGCGGCTCCTCCAAGGTTTCCAGCAGGGCGGTTTACGAAAGTCTAAATACAACAGAACTCCATAAAAATCAAATTTAAAACCTTAGAATCAGGTAAACAGTAAAAACCACAAAACACCAAAAAACAAAACACCCAACCAACCCAAAAAAGACAGACAAAAGACTAACTGGGAGACCTAGAAGGCCCTGAGGGGTAAAAGCCTGAACAAATAAAAAGGCAACTCCCATTGGACTACAACTCCCATCATCCCCAGCCGCAATGGAAACAGGACATTTTGATGGGGGGTGATGGGATTTGTAGTCCAACAAGATCTGGGGATGCTAGTTGGAGGATTTTAAAGAGCAAGAAGTCAGACGAGGCCTGTTCACAAGGCCGATAAGGAATAATAATTAGACCTGCCGCCCGAATAAAGAAATATTAGCCAATTAATCACAATTCTTTAACTAAAAGAACTTTAAAAAAAATCTGCTTCTCAATAATTTGGGGAAGGGATCTTTCACAGTCAAAGAGGTCTGAATTACTGTAAGTCACCGAGAGACATGCTTTTTGGGGCAGTACTGTATACAAATATGCTAAATAAATAAATAAATAAAATAATTACTCAATCTAAGCACTTAAACGCTGACAGTCCTGATTTGGGGCTTCTTGCGGCTGCATCCAGTGAAAGCATCCCTCTGTCCTCAGGAAAGGCAGACGGTAGGGAAGAATGGATTGCCGGGCCCCCGCTGATGGAAGGGTCACTCCGGCCCTCTCCCTCCACCCTCGCCTGACTGTGATCGCGGCTGACACATGGCTTAGCTGTTGCAAATGATGCCAGACAGTCACACGCACAAACTGACCTACTGCTGAGGACGGCGGTGGGAGAGGCCACGGGGCTTGCCCTCCTGCAATCGCACAGGGGTCACCAGCGAGGACCTCACTGCGGAGGCTCCTACAGGCAGGGCGCTGTGTGTGGGGGGTGGAGTGGGGTGGGGGGAATCAACACACAAAACCCTGCACTCTGCTCACTCAAATTCCGGGCTCAATACATTCTGAAAATTGCATGCTGCTGTAACTTTTTTTTGCTTCCGTTAGGGGTGGGTAGGAGAAAGGTGCAATGCCTTTCTCGCAAGGAAGGGCCCCTTCAAAATAATATGATCATAAGGACAGCCCTGCTGGATCAGGCCCAAAGAGGCCCATCTAGTCCAGCATCCTGTTTCACACAGTGGCCCACCAGATGCTGCTGGAAACTGCAGGCAAGAGTTGAGGGTGTGCCCTCTCTCCTGCTATTACTCCCCTGCAACTGGTACTTAGAGGCATCCTGCCTTGGAGGCTGGAGGTGGCCTCTAGCCCTCCGACTAGTAGCCGTTGATAGACCTCTCCTCTCCATGAAGTCATCCAAACCCCTCTTAAAGCCAGTCAGGTGGTTGGCTGTCACCACATCCTGTGGCAGAGAATTCCACAAGTTGATTATGCATTGTGTGAAAAAGTACTTCTGTTTGTTGTTCCTAGATTTCCTGTCAATCAATTTCATGGGATGATCCCTGGTTCTAGTGTTATGGGAGAGGGAGAAGAAGTTCTCTCTATCCACTTTCTCCATACCATGCATGATTTTATAGACCTCTATCTTGTCTCCCCACGGCCGTCTTTTTTTCTAAACTAAAAAGCCCCAATATATGAATCACATATATTGCCAAACGGGTTTTAACATTTAGGCCCCCAATACCTTGGCCGTAAAGAATTTTAGTGCCCTTATTTGCTTTTTGTTGTTTGACCCTTTTGCCCTTTTAGTGGTGTGCGTGTTTGTGTGTGTGGGTGGTGGTGGTGGTGGTTAGGGTCATCTCAAAGCAGCTTACAAACTCTGTGAAAAATCCCTAAAAATAAAATAACCATTGAAACAAAACTCATCACAGCCAATGATAACGGAACACACACACCAACCACCCTCCCCCTCAACCCCCCCCCCCAAGAAATTCTAGTAAGAACTAATTGGCCTACTTTCCTTTCACTATAATCTTAATTGATAATTACCACCATCTTCACACTGTAGCCCACTTCTGCCTCAAATGTTTATGCGCCCGCCATCTTGAACTGGGGTGGATGACATCATGACAAACTACGCCATTGAGGCGTCACTCCAACTGTCCCAAATTTAGTCCTAATCGGTCCAGGCACTGTGAAGTGGATACACACGGGCAGAGAGCGGGATGATCTCATGAGCTTACTTTCCTTAAGGGAAGAAGGCTAAAAAAAAAAAAGCTGACCAAACAATTCATAATCTGGATCCAGGACCCTGGCCGTGTTGCCCAGCACCAAAACTCAGGAGAGTCAATGCCAGGCTCAGACCTGGGCAGGGGATTCAGATCCAGGGAGACACCAGTGCGCAGGTTCCGTCTCTGGGCATCACCTGCCGAGCCTAATTGTTGGGTCCCTGAAGCAGGGCTGATTCCAGGTCCATATGGGAGCAGCTGGTCCTAGCCTGGCTCACTGGCGACGCACAAAGGGTGAAATCGACCCGTGGATGAAATCCCTGGGAGTTTTGCCCCTGGCTCCAAGAGAGCCAAAGGAAAGGCGGGGTGGGGAAGCTCACCCCATTAATATTTTAGACAACCAGCAGGGGTCAGAGCAGAGAGTGAGGAAGCTCGGGTCCCTGGCAGCCTTTCAGTCCAGCTGGAGGCACCAGACATATGGTCAGAGAAGACGCTGGCAGAGTCCGGCCCACACCCCCCCCGAAAAAAAGAGTTGAGAGGTAAAAGAAGCCATTATGAATGTGCCGTGATAGCATTCGGGGAGCGGGTGGGGGGACAAAAAACCAACGCAAAACAGAAATCTCTTTTATCCGGGCACGAAAAATCCGAGCTGCGCACTGCCGCAGAGGAATGGGACGCAGCAGATGTTCTAAGCGAAGGGCAAGTTTGCAACCTCAGGAGAGAGACATTTCTCAGCTGTCGCTTTAATTCGACCTGTCTAAGCAGAAATGCATAAAGCCAAACAAAGCACACACCTCAAAAAAGTGGGTATAAAAATGCAGGACTGACATGCCAAACAGAAGCCTCAGCTGCAGCAACCATGAAGCTCAGGCCCAGACTAGATGCAAGAAAATGTGTGTGTGTGTGTATAATTAGACCGATTAGGACTAAATTAGGACCGATTAGGAGTCTCTCTCTCTCTCTCTCTCTCTCTCTCTCTCTCTCTCCCAAATGGCACTTGCTCCGTTTCCTTTCCACCATGACCATGAAAATAGGATGCTGCCTTCTACTGAGTCAGACCCTTGGTCTATCTACTTCAGTATTGTTTGCACTGACCAGCAGCAACTCTCCAAGGATTCAGGCAGAAAAGGGTCTTCCCCAGCCATCTCTGGAAATACTACCAGAAACTGAATCCAGCACCTTCTGCATGCAAAGCAGAAGCTCTTCCACTAAGTTATGGATGTTCCCAATGCACATATAACACTAACTGATAGCATGTACTGAAGAGTCTTGGCAAATCCCAGGTGCCAGGGAGCCATGGCACCTAGGATTTGAAATGCCCTAGACGAGGATATTCAGAGGCAGAGACTCCTGCCTGCAACCTTGGAGAAGGTGCTGCCAGTCTATGTAGACAGTGCTGAGCTGGGGGACCTAGAGTCTGACTCCGTAGAAGGCAGCTTCCTATGTTCCTAGAGTTCCTATGTTCTACCTCATAGAGTTCCTAGAGTTCCTAGGAGTTCATAGGATTCCAGAGTTCCTAGAGTTCCTATGTTCTTCCTATGTTCCTGTTCCAAATAGTTACTTGTAAAGGGAATAAAGAGAAGCCCATTTACCCCCACCATGTCTATCACCAAAACATAGGAAGCTTCCATATACCGAGTTAGACCATTGGAATATCTTGCTCAGCATTGTCTTCACAGACTGGCAGCACCTTCTCCAAGGTTGCAAGCCGGGGTCTCTCTCAGCCCTGTCTTGGAGAGGCTGCCAGGGAGGGAACTGGGAACCTTCTGCTCTTCCCAGAGCGGCAAGAACTTCCAGTGCTCACACTTCTAGTCTCCCTTTCATATGCAACCAGGCCAGACCCTGCTTAGCTAAGGGAACAAGTCATGCTTGCTACCAGAAGACCAGCTCTCCTCCCTTATCCAAAGTAAAGGCGCCAGTGCTTCATATACTGAATTGAATCATTAGACCATCAACGAAAAATGAGAGCTGCGGTTTCGGAAGGCTCTTTACCAGCCCGGAGGTACGTGTTGCATTTCGGCACCACCGTCAGCACGGTGAGACATCACAACCCATTTAAGTAGCACTATGGTCCATGAGACCAGACCCACACATTTTGGCCTATCAGTGCCATCTCGGGGGCCGAATGCTCACCATGAATTTTTGGCAACCTCGACCACACTAGAGATGGAAGACAGGCGATCTAACATGGTTGCGCGAACCCCTCTCTCTGTGTCTTAGCACCCCTTTTGCCCCCCAGTGGCGGTTAGGGGCTTCTTGGACGGGGCAGGCGCTGGGCAGGGCCAGTGAGAGGCGGAGCCAGGTGTGAGTGGTGTGCTGGAGGCGGAGCATTACAAATAACGAGGGAAACTATCGACATTATTTATTTATTAACTACATTTATATCCCGCTCTCCCTCCAAGGAGTCCAGAGTGGTGTACGTGGTTATGCTTATCCTCACAACAACCCTGTGAAGTAGGTTGGGCTGAGAGATATGCGACTGGCCCAGAGTCACCCAGTGAGTTTCATGGCTGAACGAGGATTTGAACTCGGGTGCTCCTGGTCCTAGTCTGACACTCTAACCACTACACCACACTGGCTCTCACAAATCTTTCTTCTTTCCCATCCACCCAATTTAATTCCCAACTAATTTCTTTCATTTTGGAAATTAAGCAAGGAGGGAGAAAAATCAAAGCATCTGGCAACGCAGCCTCAATCCAAATATATATTTAAAATAAATGTGCTTTAAATATTAAACTTTGAAAAATGCATAATGCAGATATCAGATCCTTTTTTAAAAAAAAAAAACCCCACACATTTCTGATGTTATAAATGCACAATTTTGATCGCCACACACAACATTGTATGGCCAAAATAGTAACATTGTCAGAATGCCAAAAACGTTTACAGTTTTTGATACATGGTACCAAAACTGTTCAATTCAGACTGTTTCCAAATAAAGACAGCCCTCATATTATTTCAACCCAAAGGTAAGTAAGGGAAGTAAATTCCCAGATCGACCAATTCATTGGATGACAGCCATCTGCACTCACAATGATGAAGTGGTTACTGTACATCAGGGCACTTAAATACAAAATATACAATTAAAAATGCATTTACAATTAGGATTCATTTTATTTTGCTGCTGGTACCAAGAAGAAAAATAACTGAATTTAAATCTCTTTCATGGAATTTCATCAATCTTTGTTATTGACTCCGGCCTGCAACCCTGGAGAAGCCGCTGCCAGTCTGTGAAGACAATACTGAGCCAGATGGACCAAGGGTCTGACTCAGTAAAAGGCAGCTTCCTGTGTTTTCTGTGTTCCTATTTTTATTTAGTGGCCACTAGAACCTGATCCAATACATCTAGGGAGTTTAGGCAGCTGCTTGGCGTCTTGCATGTCATGAACTGTGAAACTACCAGATTTCTAGCACAGGGGGGAAGTAACTAGCCTAGGGAGCAAGAGGTTGCTGGTTCGAATCCCCGCTGGTCTGTTTCCCAGATTATGTGAAACACCTATATATTATCGGGCAGCAGCAATATCGGAAGGTGCTGAAAGGCATCATCTCATACTGCGCGGGAGAAAGCAATGGTCAACCCCTCCTGTATTCTACCAAAGACAACCACAGGGCTCTGTGCGCGCCAGGAGTTAATGGCACAACTTGACTTTTACTTTACTGTGAGACAATCCTTTCAAGGGATTACAGGTAACTGTTACTTGAGGCGTCTACGTGAACATATCTATGTAACGGCTCCAAAATACATTACTACATATAGACTTTTCCTAACAAGTCCCAGGTAGGAGAGTTTCGGCTTTATGGGAAGGGTTCTCTCGCAAAGGAAAGAACCATTTATATGCTCATAAACTGCTGGAGTGGACATATCTAAAGATCCCAAAATGTCAGAGCGCATACATTCCTAGGGAGAGATTAGAGGAAGCAACTGCTTAATCTCTGCCTGAATAAGATTAGATGATTGAATTAGATGGGCAGTAAACTGGCCCGCAGAATGAATGAAATATTGTCAAAATTAATAGAATTACTGCACATCAGCCACAGGGGCTCAGGAACTCCCTCCCCCCGCCATGATGGGTTAACCCTTCCCTTTTCTGCATGCTACTGATTCTGTCCTGCAAAATGTCCTGCAAAACGGCTCGTTGCCTGGTCGGACAAACCCACAGGGCGCCATGTTTTGGTCCCAGAGTGGGGCAGTGTCCTCTCTCATTTTTTTCATCTGTGTGCAGAATGAGTTCTGTTCTGGGCGGCAGCAGTATCAAGGCAGTGTGCACGCACCATGTGCATTCAGAATGGGGCTGTCCTGATTCAACCTGAGCGGGAGCGAAAATTCACTGAGTGGACATCAGAAAAAGTGTGAGCGCATACAAATGCACATGCCTTAGAGGGAACAGTGCAGAGGGGAGAAGAAACTCAGAAGAGGGGCACGGTACCTTCCCTACTTCCTCGCCCCATTGGTCGAGCCCAGCTTGCAGCTGACCGCCAGCTTTTATAGCTGCTGCCCAGGTAGTGACTTGGCCCTCCTCTTCCCTGGGGAGGGGGGGGACTTTGTCTTAAAGGAGCCTTGTCCAATTTCTTAAGTGCTTGTTCTGGTGACAATAGGGGTGGGCAGGCTCTGCTAGGATTCGTGGGTCCTTGGGGGCATCTCCAAGTCAGAAGACGAAGGCAGGGCTGCTCAGGCCAAGGCTAGAGGGTCGCGAGCCAATTCGAAACAAGTACTGGCTTCACATGGTGAAACTTACAGCATTTCAGCCCATTTATCAAATTTGTTTATCAAATTTGTACACCACCCCAAACTTCCGTCCCTGGGCAGCTAACAATAGCATAAAACACCTTAAAAACACATACAAAAACTTTAAACAATTTAACAATTTAAAAATAAACCAGAGATTGAAACCTAGCAAATTTAAAAAGCTGAGAAAGCTTGGGTGAAGAGGTGGGTTTTCAAGTGCTTTTTAACAATCCCCTACACTCTTGAGGGAAAACAGAAAGCCCCGTGAGGTGAAGCCAGGTCCCTCGCAGGACTCCGGTGACAGCAAGCTGAACCAAAGGTTTCCTTGATGGCCGTTGGTCACGTTGCGTCACATTGTATATCTCCTTCCCTCCAAAGAGCTCCGTCTGGGCTATTTAATTCATGCTCCCAACCACCCTGCAATACAGGTTTGGCTGACAGAGAGTGATTGGCTCCAGTGGGTTTCATGGCTCACTGGGGATTCGAGAACATATTTCTTCTTCAGGTCCATAAATTATTATGGGCAAAGCTAATGAGGCAGAACTTTCGCGGTCCTTTTCTCAGGGAGCTTCCTGGAGAAATGAGAGCCGAGGGTGTCTTGTGTGTGACATGCATGTACAACCCCGACGAGCCCAGCCAAGAGGCGCCTCTTAGCAGCAGGTCCATCCCAGCTCCCCAGCCTGTCGGGTGACTCCCTTCTGCTTCTTGGGAACTGTCTTCAGACTATCTTTAGCTGGGAATCACCCCTGCTAAGTGGGCAAAGAGACACCTTTAACCAGAAATCCTGCTAAGAACTAATCTGCCTTCTTTCCTTTTAAAGTAAAAGTAAAGCTGTGCTGTCGAGTCGGTGTCAACTCGTGGCGTCCACAGAGCCCTGTGGTTGTCTTTGGTAGGATACAGGAGGGGTTGACCATTGCCTCCTCCCATGCAGTATGAGGTGATGCCTTTCAGCACCTTCCTATATCACTGCTGCCCAATATAGGTGTTTCCCATATTCTCGGAAACAGTCTAGCAGGGATTTGAACCAGCAACCTCTGGCCTGCTTAGCCCACTTGTGCCTCAATTGTTCATAGACCCGCCATCTTGAATTGGGATGGATGACATCGTCTCAAGCTACGCCGCTGAGGTGTCCCTACAACAGTTCCCAGTTTGGTTCAAATTGTGCAGGCATTGCAAAGTTGATTGAGGGACACACACACACAGAGAGCTGGGTGATCTCTTAAGTGTACTTTCCTTAAGGAAAGGAGGCTAAATATACCAAAAACACATTGTCAGGGAACATTCAATAATGGCATGGTGACAGGAGGTGGTGTTACCAGCACATCCTAACATTCACGTCCCTCTGAAATATCATGCATGTGGAGACCTGACTCAGTCTGCCTGAGACAAACCAGACCTCTGCGTCTGCTCCAACCTGAAGCCAAGCTGTGCCAAGACCAGGATTTCTAGCGGCATCAGACAGTGAGAGGCAGAAATCCTCCTTTAAAGCATTTCCCTGCCTCGCCAACCCACTGTGCACGATGCACAAGGCAGCCTTGGCGGGACAATCCAATCCAGACCATCCGTCTCTGTCCTTTCAAGGATAGAACGGCGACATCTTCAAGCAAGGCGTAAAGGAGTCAAGTTAAAATATGCTTCAGAGAAGGAGGAGAAGGAAGGCAGGAGTTGGAAAATGCACGGGCGGGCCAGGAAGCCTCTGCTCCTTCTTTCCCCACCAGATGTCTAGCCACTGCTTGGGGAAAGGCTGCTGACAGAGACAAACCCTGGTTCCAGGCCACCAAGCAGCCCTCGCCACCTGTCCTGTGCTCAGAGCAACAGCGATGCAATTCCCACACAGCAAAGTCCACGTGGTAGCCTTAGATTACATTGGGAAATCATCATCAATAATATGTGCAAAAATACTGCCTGGAAAGAGAGAGAGAGAGAGAGAGAGAGAGAGAGAGAGAGAGAGAGAGAGAGAGAGAGAGAGAGAGAGAGAGAGAACAGCTCACGTTGCATCCCAGTTCTGGGGCATTTGGGCAAACACAGCCACAAATCGGTGCATAGCTAGGGCAGAGGAGCCCCGCGTTCAATCCTCTCATGCTCGGGGGCCCGGGTTCTTTGAACCCATCCGCTCAATTACAGCTACACCCCTGCCACAAATGGTGGCCTGAAGTCAGATCTATAAAACAGAGCTGGCTGTCATGGTGATTTTAAGAGGGTTTTTAAAAAAATTAATCTTTTTTTTATATCTCACTCTTCCTCCAAGGAGCCCAGAGTGGTGTACTACATACTTGGGTTTCTCCTCACAACAACCCTGTGAGGTAGGTTAGGAGGAGAGAGAAGTGACTGGCCCAGAGTCACCCAGCTAATCTCATGGCTGGATGGGGATTTGAACTCAGGTCTCCCCGGTCCAAGTCCAGCACTCTAACCACTACACCACGCTGGCTACTTCAGGATCTGACATAATCTACTACTGCTACTAATAATAACAAAAATATTTATATACCACTTTTCAACACAAGTTCCCAAAGCGGTTTACATAGAGAAATAAAAATAAATATCCCTGTCCCCAAAAGGTTCACAGTCTAAAAAGCATCATAAGGTAGTGGCAACAGCCGCTGGAGGGGAGCTGTGCGGGGACTGTAGAGGGCCAGTTGCTCTCCCCCTGCTCAATAAAGAGAACCACCATTTTAAGAAGAGGCCCACCTTGATGACTGCAATTTATCTCTAAACCTAAACAGCTTGGGACCAGGTTACTGGAGAGAGCACCTGGCCCCACATGTCCCTAATCGGATCTTGAGATCTTCTTCGGAAGCCCTACTTCGAGTGCCCCTTCCAAATGAGGTGAGGCGGGTGGCTATTAGGGAGAGGGCCTTTTTGGCGGTGGCACCCTGTCTATGGAATAGCCTCCTCAGTGAGGCTTGCCTGGCACCATCACTTTGTTCCTTTAGGCTCCAGAGAAGACCTTTCTGTTCACTCAGGCTTTTTAAAACTGTTTTTTTAAAAAAAGAGTTTTAATGTTTTGTATTGTATTTTCAATCGTAACGTGTTTGCTTTAACTTATGTTTTAACTGAATGTTTTTACTGTTGTGTTGTTGTCCCCTGCTAACTGAGCAAAGAGGCGCCTGTTGAAGTGGTGAGTCTCTTATATTTAGCACAGGGAGAGCAACTGGCCTTATCCAGCCCCAGCCTAGCATCCCTCCCGTGTCTGTTGCTGGTGTATATCTTACATTTCTTTTTAGACTGTGTGCCCTTTGGGGACAGGGAGCCATCTTATTTATGTGTTTGTTTTTCTATGTAAACCGATTGGAGAACTTTGGTTGAAGAGCGGTATATGAATATCTGTCATTGTCGTAGTAGTACTACTACAGCAAGTCTATTACTCCAAATGTGGGAACATTGCTTCTTTCAGCACTCAAAGCAGGGCCAATAAAAATCAATGGGTTTCAGCATCTGCCTTTCAGCATCTTCCTCTATCGCTGCTGCCCGATATAGTACCAGCGGGGATTCGAACTGGCAGCCTTCTGCTTGTTAGTCAAGCATTTCCCCGCAGCGCCATTAGGTGGCTACCTACTTTCTAAAACCAAACCTGCATCTGTCTCTAAATATGCATTAAGGTGCTATTAGACAATGAATGTACTTTTACTAGAAAATGGTGATTGCATAGAATCTTCCTGATGAGTGATTCAAATTGTGATTTAAATCGTTAAAACTGAGTCCTTCTGTGAAGCACTAAGTCGTGATTTAAATCGATTTGATAGCAATCAACTCAACCGTGACCGAAAGTCAAGGGCCACGTGTCCAGCAGCATCCACAAGCTGGCTGGCCACGCATTATTCACGAGGTAGCAGGTCCAATTAGAGTCAGGAGCTGCTCCGGCGAAGAGCGAAATCGTCTCTTCTGTGAACATCGTAAAGGTTAACGCCGGCAGAGTGCAGGCGCAAGTTCTCCTGCTCCCTCGGATCCCGTCAGCTCCCAGGAATTGGGGGTGGCGGCATCTCCGCGGAGAAGAGACGAGCACGCACTTCTGTACTCGCCCCCGTGCCCAGTCGGGCCAGATCCGATGTGACACCACCAGGCGCGTCTGCTTCCCAGCAGGAGGCTCCAGAACGGCCTGAGCTGCCACCCACTGCGTTTCCACCCAACAATCAGGTTCTCTTAGCATCGAGCTCAGCGGATACATCAGGCGGAGGATACCCGCCGCAGATTATGGAAGAGGCGTAGGGGAGAACCGCCAATCCTTTACCAACCCCGTCCTGCCCCTCTTCCTTGTGTCAACAAAATGTTGCTTCCCTTTCAGGTATTTTTTAATCTCCCAAGCCACTATCTATTATATGTTTTCAAGAATCTGTTTGTGCGGCATAAAGTCGTACTTCCCAATGATCTGCAGGCACCAAAGTTTGCATAAACACAATCCTGCCACTTAAATTCGCTGACTGCCCTACTTTTTACATCGGAACATGCTTGGGGACATGTTCAATTTTTGGTTGTATTTCTAGCAGAAATACTGAATTTATCAGCATATTTTAGCTGTTATTGTTCTCAGCAGATCTCTAACACTCAATAATCAAATCAGTAAGTCCAAAATGACGCCACGCCCAAGGAAAGCGGAAGATCTTTCTCAGATTTGAATTGCGATGATTCAAATTTACCCTATATGGTCATTCTACAATAAAATGGAAAATGTTTGAAGTCGAAATCCTACAAACTGTTCTTTTTCCTCCCTTTTGCAAATGCATTAATTTAAAAATCGGTTACATTATATGTAATTGCTTGAACTTGCCTAGAAGTGTAATCTACACAAAATGACTTTGCCCAGGCAACTATGGGCCTCACTTACTAGTCTCAATATAAAAGAGACTACTCTCAATGGATTTAAGAGAATTTCTTCTTTCTCATGAGCTCCATCGCCCACTGAGATCATCCAAAGAGGGCCGTCTGCAGCTGCCACCTGCCCATCTGATGGCCACGCCGGGACAGGACTTCTCCGTTGCTGCCCCGAGACTCTGGAATGCAATCCCTGTTGAGATCAGAGCCTCCCCATCTCTGACAACTTTTAAAAAGTCCCTCAAGACTGATCTTTTCATCCAAGCTTTGCAATTTAACGGTGTTTTAAACTGTTTTTAAGGTTTTTACTTTTGTGTTTTAACTTGTTGTGATAGATAGATAGATAGATAGATAGATAGATAGATAGATAGATAGATAGGAGTTTCCACCCTCATATTTCTCACACTATATATCATTAAATTGTGGACTCTGCTGCCAAAAGAAGTGGTGATGGCCACTAGTTAAAAAGGGAGGTTGACAAAATTCACCAGCATACATAATGATGTCGGTATCAGCCCGCTAGGAAACCTAATGCTGCAGCAGGGAAATGACTTGACTTAGCAAGCCAGAGGTTGCCAGTTCGAATTCCCGCTGGTATGTTTCGCAGACTATGGGAAACTCCTATTTCGGGCAGCATCGATATCGGAAGGTGCCGAAAGGCACCATCTCATACTGTGCAGGAGGAGGCAATGGTCAACCCCTCCTGTATTCTACCAAAGACAACCACAGGGCTCTGTGGGTGCCAGGAGTCAACACCGACTCTACGGCACACTTTAATGGCAGCTAATAACCCACCTAATGGTACAGCATGGAAATGACTTGACTAGCAAGCCAGAGGTTGCCGGTTCAAATCCCTGCTGGTATGTTTCCTGTATCGGGCAGCAGCGATCTAGGAAGATGCTGAAAGGCATCATCTCAGACTGCGCAGGAGGAGACGGCAACGGTCAACCCCTTCTGAATTCTGCCAAAGACAACCCCAGGGCTCTGTGGGCGCCAGGAGTCGACACCAACATGACGGCACACTGTATCAGCCCGCGGCTAAATCTTTTTGGGCATCCCTGTCTCCCTGGGTGCTCCTTGGCCACAGACGCATGGCTTTCCTGCCAGCTGCAGTCTAACTGCGTCACGACGGAGCACGCAACGCCTGGCAGTGATGTCATTAATGTAAGTGCTATTGCTATTAGTCTATGTTGCCAATGGTCAAAGAGGCAAGCTGGTGGCAGTATAGTCTAATGATGACAACGTCAGTAAAGAGAGGCAAGCTGGCAGTGCTGACGGGTCCGTGGCCATGCAGGGCCGTGGAGGGAGTCCCCCTGCCCTGGCCCCACTGGGTGGCCCATCACCCAATGGTAGATTTGGGTGCAGTCACCCAATGGTAGATTTGGCCCCACAAGAAATTAATGGAGCACCCATTGATGAATGGCTATGAACCTCCATGGTCAGGGCAGTATATCTTGGAATGCTGGGAGTGCCCAACGGGGGAGGGCTGTTTTCTTTGTGCTTTGTTTTTAAGCTTCCTGCAAGCATCTGGCGGGGTCACTCTTGGAAACAGGATGCTGAAACTGATCTAGGGAAGCTGCCTTGTGTCGATACAAGAGTAGAGGCTGGAAATGTATCTCAATACATTATCCGACACACACACAGCCCACAGATGGCTGGCTCTATAATAAACATTGGTATCATAATAAAGCAGCAGGCGTAACTCTGCATCTTCAAATTCCCAGCTTATGTTTGAAAGCAACATGAGAATTACAACCTGGCTCAGAATATTGGAAGGGAAAATAAAAATTAGAACAGGCCCCGGTCCTGGCAACAACATTCCTTCCCAACATGTGCATATGCAGCTCTGTGAAACACAGTCATTGGAAGCAAACATTGTCAAGATGCGCAGCTGTCTGGCACCAGGCTTCGCAGAGAACAGTTCATGGGCCACAGCAGGGCAGAGGAACCGAGCAGCTTTGAGGCCTGTGGTTCTGCTGCCCAACAGCCAGAAACAAAAATGGCCCATTTGCTTCCGAGCAACCCTGCAAAAAGCTTCTTGCCTAGTCGCCTTGGGTGAGCTAAGAATTACCTGCAGGTGACCAGATGGAAAGGCATTTTTAATACACTGGAAGAGAGCAAGCTCCTCCTTTTGCTCCAAGCCACCCATGTGCCACAAATGTTCAAGATGATGAACATCTACAGGCAGGAACAGGGCCATAGGCCATTGGCAGAGCATCAGCCTTACATGCAGAAGGTCCCGGGTTCAACTCCTGGCAGCATCTCCAGGTGGGGCTGGGAGAGACTCCCACCTGAAATCTTAGAGAGCTGTTGCTACTCTGTGTAGACAGTACTGAGCTAGATATGGGCCGAGGGTCTGTCTCGGTAGACGGCAGGCTGAAGCCATACATTTGATTACGTAGACATAGGGACATAGGAAGCTGCCATATACTGAGTCAGACCATTGGTCTATCTAGCTCAGTATTGTCTTCACAGACTGGCAGCGGCTTCTCCAAGGTTGCAGGCAGGAGTCTCTCTCAGCCCTACTTTGGAGATGCTGCCAGGGAGGGAACTTGGGACCTTCCGCTCTTCCCAAAGTGGCTCCATCCTCTGAGGGAAATATCTTCCAGTGCTCAAATATTTAGTCTCCCATTCATATGCAACCAGGGTGGACCCTGCTTAGCTAAGAGGACAAGTCATGCTTGCTACCACCAGACCTGGTCTCTTCTCTGAAACTCCGGGGAATGCAGTAGAATGACAGTGACAAGGAATGCCCACTGAAATGAACTGGTTCCTTCCCAATGGCCCTAGGGAATGCATGGAATTTCCAAAGGGCCATGGCCATTCAGAAATCCAATGCATTCCATGGCCATTGGGAAGGAACCAGTGCCTTTCAGTGGGCATTCCCTGCCATTCACTTCAGGATGGCCTGACACTTGACAGTCCCTGGTTCAATCTCTGGTTGCACCTCCTGGTAGGGCTGGTAGAAACCCTTGCCCAGAACCTTCGAAGGACACTGCCGGTCAGTGCAGGCAGTATGAAGCCTATGTCCCTAAGTCTGGCTCCTACAGTTTTCACGGACTGCAAATCTTGGTGCTGCTTCACAACAAACAAGCCCCTCATAGCCCCAGTCTTGTGGCAAGGCCAGCAAATGACCCAATGTCAGGGTCACCCTTGGAAGTGTCCACTTCTTGGTTACGCCCACCTCCTTCTTCCTAGCCTGCCCACACGGAGCCAGCCCACATATGGCACTTATAACACGACCACCCACTTCAGCCGGCTCAATGATTCATGGCCTCTCCATGTGATCGCCACAACCCCAATCACTCCTGTCACTCTGGAACACTGTTCCAGGGTGACACTGGAAACAGTGGGGGGAAATGTTAGAGTTAACTGCTGCATTTTTAAAAAAATGCACTGCTTCAAACAGCCTGAAGAAAAGGAGCTGCACATCAGCCGTCTAATAAGAAGTGCCCAAACCATGTACTGCAAAGACTCATCACATAATTAAAGGTCCCCCAAATCCCCCAAACACCCATCCTTAGAAGAGTGGACTCAGAAGGGCTTAGACAAATTCACGGAGGACAGGTCTATCAATGGCTCCTAGTCTGGTCTATCAATGCATAGATACAGGTCTATAGTGGTGGCTATAGGCCACCTCCAGGCTCAGAGTCAAGAGGCCTCTGAATACCAGCTGCAGGGGAGCAACAGCAGGAGAGAGGACATGCCTTCGCCTCTTTGCTGTGGGCTTCTCAGAGGCATCTGGTGGGCCACTGTGGGAAACAGGATGCTGGACTGGATGGGCTTCCTTGGGCCTGATTCAGCAGGGCTGTTCTTATGTAGAGATCATGAGTAGTCCTGAAGAAGGAAGACAAGAATGGCTACTATGTTCTTGGTTGGTTGGTTGGTTGGTTGGTTGGTTGGTTGGTTGGTTGATTGATTGATTAAGTGCCACCAAGTCAGTGTCGACTCTTAGTGACCACATAGAGAGATTCTCTCCAGGATGATCTGTCTTCAACTTGGCCTTGAAGCTCTCTCAGTGGTGCTTTCATTGCTGTCGTCATCGAGTCCGTCCACCTTGCTGCTGGTCGTCCTCTTCTTCTCTTTCCTTCCACTTTCCCCAGCATTAGGGACTTCTCAAGGGAGCTAGGTCTTCGTAGCATGTGTCCGAAGTAGCATAGTTTGAGCCTGGTCATTTGTGCCTCGAGTGAAAATTCTGGATTGATTTGTTCTGTGATCCGTTTGTTTGTTTTCCTGGCTGTCCATGTTCTTAGACACCACATAACCCATGGGGTTCCCTGCTATGGGATGGCCACCAGCTTGGATGGCTCTAAAAGGCTCTAAAAGACAAATTCATGGAGAACAGGGCTTTCAACGGTGACTAGTTTTCATGGCTAGAGGCCACCTCCAGGCTCAGAGGCAAGATGCCTCTCAATCCCAGTTGCAGGGGAGCAACAGCTCTCATCACCTCTTGCCTGTGGGCTCCCCAGAGGCATCTGGTGGGCCACTGTGTGAAACAGGGTGCTGGACTAGAGAGGCCTTCTTGGGCCTGATCCAGCAGGGCTGCTCTTATGTTCAAAGTATGCCCGCTGCATGACCCTCTACGTGATGACATGACACACTGCTGCATAACACACTGCTCAGAGCCTCTCCCTTCTTGCAATTCGGGAGCACTTCCAGACGAAGAACCCGCATGAAAACATGAGGCCGGTTCCTCTGAGGGTGGGTCAGTCTTACACCCAAGAAGGTTTACTAATTAAGATTAAGTACAAAAGCACCTCTCCAAGCTTAATACAGACAATAGGTTTGCGATCACCTATAGAGAGATCTGGCCTACAGCAGACTGAATTTTGATGGATTTCAGTGTTTCCAATGCATGATAAGGTAGCCCTGTCAACTTTTCAGACGTCATCCCAGTTTAAATGCTTATCTTTGACCCTGTGCTTTTAGACTGTATAACTTCACAATGCCTTCTGATTAATTGCACAGGTACAACGGCATTAGCAATTAAGCTACGTTTTCCAGATTCAGAAAACGGAACCAGGTTCGCCAGAGAGCTCCTGCACTCTACAAGTCTTACATGACCTCAACTGGCATAGAAGTTCGCCACTTTGCTAAAGCTCAGCTGCCCGACTGCTCAGATTCCAGGTTGCTGAAGCAGACCGTCTGGGCCTTTAGGGAGGAGCTGTCTTAACATGTAGCAGCTTCCGGTTTGGCAGCATTTCTTTACTCCCAATTAGCTCCTTTTGACAGTAAGCTAAGCAGAAGCTGCACAGATAAAACAATTACGGGGCCAACAAAAGGAAGTATTTCCTCATACAGCACATGCTCTATGGAACTCTCTGCCACTGGATGTGGTGGCGGACACTAGCTAGGATGGCTTTAAAGGGGGCTTAGACAAATTCATGGAGGACCATGGCTGCTGGTCTGGATGTCTCGAGGCTACCAGGAGTGCTGGCCTTGTGGTAGCCAGCATGAATTGCCCCCTTTGCTAAGCAAGGTCCACTCTGGTCTGCATTTGAATGGGATAAGTCATGTGTGAGCACTGGAAGAGATTCCCCTTGGGGGAGTTCTCTGGGAAGAGCACCTGCAGGCAGAAGGTTCCAGGTTCCCTCCCTGGCAGCATCTCTGGGCTGAGAGAAACTCCTGCCTGCAACCTTGGAGAAGCTGCTGCCAGTCTGGGTAGACAATACTGAGCGAGGTGGAGCAAGGGTCTGACTCAGTCTACGGCAGCTTCCAACGTTCCTATGAGCCATGGAGACTAAAAATTTAACTGTGGTACCTAGACTAGAATATTCAGAGGTAGAGTTATTTCATACAATCTTCATTGGAGATCCACATGGATCCAGATATTTTTTGTGACTGTTACACCAAACACAGAGGTATAAGGGGAGCTGGTCTTGTGGTAGCAAGCAAGAATTCTCCCTTTTGCTAGGGGAGGCCTAAGCAAGGTCTGCTCTGGTTGGCATTTGAATGGGAGACTAGAAGTGTGAGCACTGGAAGAGATCCCCCTTGTAGCGGGGGGCGCTATAGGAAGAGCATCTGAGATTCCCAGTTCCCTCCCTGGCAGCATCTCCAAGACAGGGCTGAGAGAGACTCCTGCCTGCAACCTTGGAGAAGCCGCTGCCAGTCTGTGTAGACCATACAGAGCTACATAGACCAACGGTCTGACTCAGTAATATGGCAGCTTCCTATCTCCAGCCTTGGAGGCAAGAAGCCTCCGAATCCCAGTTGCAGGGGAGCAACAGCAGGAGAGAGGGCCTGCCCTCAACTCCTGCCTGTGGACTTCTCAGGGGCAGCTGGTGGACCACTGTGGGAAATGGGATGCTGGACTAGATGGACTTGGGTCTGATCCAGCCGGGCTGTTCTTATGTTAGGAACAGCAGAAACACTCCCAACATCCCAGAGCTGTGAGATCCTGAGTTCCTCCCTGCAGAAGGACGAGTGGGGAGCCAATATCATGACCAGCTCCATTACCAGGAAAGGTCTGGAGAAGACTCCTGAAAGTGGCAGTGTCCAGTGTGGTGTGGCTCTGTCATTCCTCTTGCAGAACCAGGTGGGAGAGGAGAGCTGGCCTTGTGGTAGCAAACATGCCTTGTCCCCTTAGCTAAGCAGGGTCTGCCCTGGTTGCATTTGAATGGGAGACTTGATGTGTGAGCAGCAGAAGATATTCCCCCCTCAGGGATGGGGCCCTTCTGGGAAAAGCATCAAGGTTCCACGTTCTCTCCCTGGCAGCATCTCCAAGAGAGGGCTGAGAGAGATTCCTGCCTGCAACCTTGGAGAAGCCACTGCCAGTCTGTGCAGACAATACTGAGCGAAATGGACCAAGGGTCGGACTCAGTATATGGCAGCTTCCTATGTTCCTATGCCCCCATTTAAGGCCTTTGGCCTCTAATCAGACCTGCATAATGTCCTGCTCCACAGGCAAGGCAAGGTGAGGTTCAGCACCTTGGAGAGCTCAAGGATCACAAATGGACTGAGGCCTTAAAGTTAAGGACAGCCCACTGGTCTGGAGTCTAACAACAGAGGAGAGCTGGTCTGGTGGTAGCAAGCAGGGCTTGTCCCCTTAGCTAAGCAGGGTCTGCCCTGGTTGCATCTGAATGGGAGACTAGAAGTGTGAGCACTGGAAGATCTTCCCCTCAGGGGGATGGAGCCGCTCTGGGAAGAGCAGAAGGTCCCAAGTTCCCTCCCTGGCAGCATCTCCAAGATAGGGCTCAGAAAGATTCCTGCCTGCAACCTTGGAGAAGCCGCTGCCAGTCTGTGAAGACAATACTGAGCTAGATAGACCAAGAGTCTGACTCAGTATATGGCAGTTTCCTATGTTCCTAACATCTGGAGACCCAAAGTTGGGAACCTTTGTACTACTATTGGAAAGTGTGTCAGCAGCAGACTGCGGGGCATGGATGACTATTCCGCGGAGAGAGGACACTCTCCACTCCTTGGGGTCCGAGCTCTAAGCAAGAAGTCTGCATGGAGGGCAAACACATTGCATGGTTGACTAGGTACAGGGGGATGGCTCAACTCCTCTTATTATGTGGGGCCTGGCCAATCCACGGGATCTTATGCTGCCCCCGCCCCATTTTAGATCCCACTCAGGTTGAGCCACGAAGGCCCACTCAGCACGCACACACTGCCTGGATCCTGCCGCCCAGAACAACACTCATTTTGAACAGAGATGGGGGGGGGAGAAGAGGGACCCCTGACCCCCATGTCCCTAGTTCTGACACTTAGTTCTGCCACCAGTTCTAACACTTTAGCCATCTTGCTCAGTATTGTTTACACCCGGCCTGCTCAACTTAGGCCCCCTCCCCAGCTGTTTTTGGACTACAACACCCATAATCCCCAGCCAAAGCAGCCAATAGCCAGAGATTATGGGAGTTGTAGGCCAACATCTGCAGGAGGGCCCAAGTTGAGCAGCCCTGGTCTACATTGACAGACAGGGGCTCTCCACGGCTGCTGATTCAGGGGGTCTTTCCCAGCCCTACCTCGACGGAACCTGGGACCTGCTTCGTGCCCTGCAGATGCTCCACCAGGGAGAGACAGCCCCATCGAGGCTCACACCGGTTCTGTGCGCCAGCCTCTGATCCTCCACCCCGTCCGTATTCCTGCGTCCACTTCCCGGCAAAGGCCTCTTGCTGTTCGGCAAAGAGAAACTGGACGCGGACACGTCCCCTGGCTTGAACTGCTCCAGAGGGGCGATCTGCAGACGAGGGCGAAGCAGCAGGGACCCCGCCTGCCTCCCCCTCTCGACTGGACACCAGCTGCCTCCTGATTCCACTTGACCAGCTGCAGCTAGAGAAGGCTATGAAATAATAATATCCTGCGCTGGCTAGGTGGACCTCTCCTGCCCGGCTCTTCCGCTCCCAGGATTTCACCGGCATCTGCTTCTCAGCTGGCATCCAGGAATATTTGTTTAAGAGACTGGCAAGAGTTGTGTGTGTGTTTGTGTGTGCTTTAATAATTTATTTTAGATTGTTTAGAATCCACAGCAGCCTTCCAAAAAACAAACTGCAGTGATGGCTGCAGTGAAGGTAAAGGCAAGAGAGACCCCCCACCTCGGGCATTCTTTGCCCGCAGACGGCTTTTAAAAGGAACTAAAACAATGGAAGGCATCTTTTATGGGTTAACGGAGCCTCCATAGCCAGAGGCAGTACACAGGGACCATTATTGATCTTCATGCGTCTCAGAAGGCTGGCTGCTAGTGGCGACAGAACATCAACATGTCCTTTCTTCTAGTATCCCAAATACCCCCAAGCACTCCAAGGTGCTTTTTCTTTCCTCTTTCCTCTCTGTACGTCAGGGATTATAAAACCTGGGTCTGCGGATGTTCCTGGACTACAACTCCCATCATCCCCAGCAACAATAGTCAGTCTGGGCACGATGGGAGTTGTAGTCTAACAACATCAGGCACCCACAGTTTGGAGCCCCCCGATATAGGAGACTGGGCTTTTTGGAAGATGGGTATTCTCTTGAAGGCAAGACTGAACTCCAGGCCCGCTTAAAGGGAAAGTTGTGCCCTCGAGTCGGTGTCGACTCCTGGCGCCCACAGAGCCCTGTGGTTGTCTTTGGTAGAATACAGGAGGGGTTGACCATGGCCTCCTCCCGCGCAGTATGAGATGATGATGCCTTTCCGCACCTCCCTGGATCGCTTCTGCCTGATAGCGGTGTTTCCCATAGTCTGGGGAACAGACCAGCGGGGATTCGAACCGGCAACCTCGGGCTTGCTAGTCAAGTCATTTCCACGCTGCGCCATTAGGTGGCTTGAGATTAAGGCCAGCCAACGCCTGCTCATGTGTGCCAGAGCGAGGGGCTTGAACTGAGCAGGGGGGTGGACTGGATATCTGCCCAGGTCCCCTCCAGCGCTGACATTAATCAACGCACAAGACACAGCTCCACATGCAAAGGTCCTGGTCTCGGGATCCTGGGCAGTCGCTAGGAGAAATCCGGCGACAATCCCCAGCCACGCAACACGGCACTGGAAACCATTAAGATTTCCAGATACTAAAGAGCCCTCACCATCCATTCCTCGTGCGTACCAAGGACGCAGAGAGGCCCGTAAGAGTGATAAGCCAACTAAGCGGAAAACTCATTAACCCAGCTCACCCCATTGGTTCTCTGGAGGAATAAGGGCAGAATTTCCTGAGTGGCCATCTCTGAAGCAGACTCCCCAAGGCTTCCCTTGCATGTGCCTCTTGGTGGCTTGTGGCTATGCTGAACATAGGGAGCTGCCTTCTACTGAGTCAGGCCACTGGTCCACCTAGCTCAGTATCGTCTACACAGACCGGCAGCATCTCCTCCTAGGTGG
Source organism: Hemicordylus capensis (assembly GCF_027244095.1). Lineage (NCBI taxonomy): Eukaryota > Metazoa > Chordata > Lepidosauria > Squamata > Cordylidae > Hemicordylus > Hemicordylus capensis. The sequence continues at coordinate 2,091,874 of NC_069673.1, read as the reverse complement.
CGCGGGCGGGGCGGGGGAGCAATTCTAGAGCACCTCCCTGTAAAGCATACGGTGTCTCTCTCAAAACAGGGCAACCAGAAGCCAGGTCCAGGAGTAGAGTTTCTTGTCACAGGGATTCCCAGATGTCGCTGACTACAACCCCCACTACCCCCAGCCAAAGTCCTTTGCAGCCAGGAATTGTGGGTGTCATAGTCGACAACATCTGGGGGATCCCTGTTACAAGGAACAATGTCCAGGAGCCAGATTCCCAGCACCACTGAAGCAGCTCAGGCAGAGGGTGGCAGTGGCTTTGTCCTTGCTGCTCTACAGTGCCACCCAGGTGGTGGCCAGAAAGGGAACTGCAGCGCAGTAACCCAGTCAAGCCCGATGATCTGGGCAATCAATGAGGCTTTCCTAGCCTAACACAAGCAATGCTTCATTCCTCAGTGTGAGCCACAGTAGGAGTAGCCATAGCGACAATGAAGTATTCCCTGTAACAGGGATTCCCAGAAGCTGTTGACTACAACTCCCATAATCCCCAGCCAAAGGCCATTGCAGCTGGGGATTATGGGGGTTGTAGTCAACAGCCTCTGGACAGCCCTGTTACAGGGAACACTGTTTCCTGCTCCCTGTGTACTGCCTCTGGATATGGAGGCTCCATTTAGCCACTGAAAGATGCTGTCTGTCATTTTAGATTGTGAGCCCTTTGGGGACAGGGATCCATCTTATGTATTTATTATTTCTGTATGTAAACCGCTTTGGAAAATTTTGGTGAAAGGCGCTATATAAATATTTGTTGTTGTTGTTTAGCTGTCTTCCTTAGAAATTGGCCTAACCGCAGCTATATTCCCAAATCCTGACCGACTTCCTCCAACTTTGACTGCCTGTTCAGACCATGGCCTGGTTTCAGCCACCACCAATCAAGAACAGACCCATTAAGGCCTGACTCTGTCCACATTAAGAAACCACTTCCTAAGCCTCATCAAGAATAAGCAACCACAGAAAGATGCCTTTACTCTGAACACTGACTGACTTTTATTTGATTTTCAGGAACCAAGATCAAACATGCAATTGGGACATTTGATATGCAGAGGCCTTCATAGAAGGCACGCTTTCAATGATTGCAGAGATCTAACCTGCACTTCCATTTATGAACTGATTGTGTTTTCATGAGCTGTCTTAGAAGTTAACTTTATAGTGGCACGGTGGGGTATAAATATTTATAAAGGATTTTTAAAAATGAATGTAAGCACGAGAGGAACAAAACGAAGATCCCAAACCGCTAACAAATTATAATCCTTTCCCTCCTTGGATGCTGAAATTAATCATATACAATCTATATTGCCCTATATGCCCTATACTGCCCTATACTGCACCTCATGGTGAACCTTCCCTGTAAAAATCAATTATGAACACACCGTTATTTAGGCACACAATGCATTGTGGGAAACAAAGCCTGGCCGCATCCTCTTTTTCCATCCCCATTTACCAACGAGCCGGTTAAAAAACTTTTGAAAGACTATGTTCTTTCCAGGGAGAGGAGAGCTGGTCTGGTGGTAGCAAGCATGACTTGTCCCCTTAGCTAAGCAGGCTCAACCCTGGTTGCATATGAATGGGAGACTAGAAGTGTGAGCACTGGAAGAGATTCCCCTCAGGGGATGGAGCCGCTCTGGGAAGAGCTGAAGGTTCCCAGTTCCCTCCCTGGCAGCATCTCCAACGAGATAGGGCTGGCAGAGATTCCTGCCTGCAAGCTTGGAGAACCTGCTGCCAGTCTGGGTAGACAATACTGAGCTAGATGGACCCATGGTCTGACTCAGTATATGGCAGCTTGCTATGTTCCTATGCTGGGGAGGTCAACAGCATGGAAACCCTCACTGAAACCTTCTCACTTTATACAGGAAGCTGCCTTGTACTGAGTCCAACCCTTCTAGCTTAGTATTGTCCACTCTGACTGGCAGTGGCTATTCAGGATTTCAGAACGGCATTTCCCCAGGCTTTCTTGGAGATGCTGTCAGGGATCGAACCTGAGATCCTCTGCATGCAAAGCAGATGCTCTACCACTAAGCTCCAGCCCCATCCCTCTTTCTCGGTTAATGTGACCTTATTTTTCAATTAAAGTTGTGCCGTCAAGTCGGTGTTGACTCCTGGTGCCCACAGAGCTCTGTGGTTATCTTTGGTAGAATACAGGAGGAGCTGACCATTGCCATCTCCCGCACAGTATGAGATTATGCCTTTCATCACCTTCCTATATTGCTGCTGCCCTATACAGGAGTTTCCCTTATTCTAGGACACATAGCAGTGGGGATTCGAACCAGCAACCTCTTGCTCCCTAGGCAAGTTACTTCCTCGCTGTGCCAAAGCTGCCCTGGTTTCCACTAATTCATTCATTCATTCATTCAACTTATATACCGCCCGAACTTTCGTCTCTGGGAGGTTCACATAAAACAATTAAAACGCATATAAAAGTCAAAACAAATCAAGAGTTTAAAATCAACCATAAAATTAAAACAGACAATGTTAAAAAGCTGAGAAAGCTTGGGCGAAAAGATGGGTTTTCAGGAGTTTTTTTTAAAAATTGCCAGAGATGGGGAGGATCGTATCTCAGCAGGAAGCACATGCCACCATCTTGGGGCAGCGACTGAGAAGGCCCATCTCTGTGCAGCCACAGAGGCAACTGGAGACGGACCTCCAATGCCAAGACACAAGTCAGCAAAGGGTTAAAAGCCCTTGGGCCGAACGCTTCAGACAGACGGTCCAGTGGCCGTTTAACCGCAGCTCAGAGAGCCCACGTCAGGCCATGTTAGGAGAAATGGGGACAAGCGATTACACCTCTCAAGATAATAAGGTTAGAGCCCTTAACAGGCTCTGATTGCCTGGAATGCATTTTCCAGATGAAAGCACCTCTTCACATGAGAAAAATTTCTCCTCTGTGAAAGCAAAACCAATGGAAGTGGGGGCGGGGGGGGGGCAGGCGAGCGGTGCTGATGGGAGGAAGAGGCAGGCCTCTCCCCTATTCAAATCTTTATTGTTACGGTCATTCGACCAGCAAACCCTATTGCTTCCCTTAGCCATGCCCAAATGGATATTGCTTGTTCGGCACACTTATCTGTGAAAGCCAATGTGCCGTTTTTGCAAGGATGGAGCTTCCCAGCATTATTTTGGATCTTGGCATGACTGATCACGACGACAACTGTTCTCCTTCAGAAGTCACAGAGACCTCTCTTCATTGGTCCTGCTTCCTAGCGGAAAGGCACGGAGGTTGGCAAGCTACTAGGCGCCCCTCTGGCCTAGACTCTACTCATCCCCATTCCCGATTCACAACAGTTTTCCTGTAATTATTTGCAGCGTTAAATATATCGCTGCTCCTCTCCCACGGAGCCCAGAGTGGTGTGCACTGTTATGCTTATCCTCCCAACAAGCCTGAGAAGCAGGTGAGGCTGAGAGAGAAGCAACTGTCCCAGAGTCGCCCAGTGAGTTCCATGGCTGAACGGGGATTTGAACTCGGGTCTCTGCATTCCTAGTCCAACACGCCAGCCACTACGCCACATTGGCTTGCTCCTGCATCTCCTCCCTCCTCTATGAAGCAGCTTCACGGGACAATGTCTTGTGCAACCACCCAGCACTCCACGGATCCAGCATCACTTTTTGGAAACCACCTGCTGTATTTTGGATACTGATCCAGAGCCACAAAGAGGTTCCGCAGAAAGAGAAATGTGCACATATTTACTGCATGCCTCCGGACTAACTGAGTTTCTCGGTTGTGGTCATCAAAGTGAGAATGGAATACGTACATACAAGAAAATTGGACAAATGGGGGGAGAGAGAGAGAGAGAGAGAGAAGCTGGCTGCAGCCAATTTAAACATTTGGGAGGGAAACGATTAGAGGCGGCCTCTGAATCTTATCATCTGCCTATAATTTGTGTTATTTATACAGAGACTGATCCAGCCACTGGACAGGTGCTGCTGCATCCCACATGAACTAGGAGGCATGCAAAAGATAAAAGAAGCCAGAGTTTGTTCCAAGTAGCTCACAATCTGCAAAGCTCTTATGTCACGGCGCGCTGACAGAGCAATGACCCTGTGCCTATCTGGATGCATGCCGAGGCTGCAATTTCTATGGCTCACAGAACCACGTGGCAATCCCCCCACGCCACAGATCCATCGCAGTAGGCACTTTCCTGTTCTATAAGGCCTGCTCATAAAACGACGGACACAATGAGGATGGGAAACAGAGCTCTCTCTCTCTCTCTCTCTCTCTCAATCCCGCTCTCTCTCTCTCACACACATGAACACTCAAACACACACACTTCAAAATACAATTCAGGGTCACGATGCTGTCCCAGATGCAGGATCCTATCTCACCATGGGAACAGAGGCAGCTGCCTTCTACTGAGTCAGACTCTTGGTCCATTTAGCTCAGGATTGTCCACACAGACTGGCAGTGGCTTATCTGGAGATGCCAGGAAGGGAACCTGGGACCTTCTGCATGAAGCATTCAGATGCTCTTCCCAGAGCGGACCGATCCCTTGGAAGAAATATCTTGCAGTACTCACTCATAGTCTCCCATTCAAATGCAAACCAAGGGGGGCCTGCTTAGCAAAAGGGACAATCCAGGCTTGCTGCACAGCCACCTAATGGCACAGTGGGAAATTACTTGACTAGCAAGCCAGAGGTTGCCGCTTCAAAGCCCCACTAGTATGTTTCCCAGACTATGGGAAACACCTCTATTGGGCAGCAGCAATATAGGAAGATGCTGAAAGGCATCATCATCTCATACTGTGCGGGAGGAGGCCATGGTCAACCCCTCCTGTATTCTACCAAAGACAACCACGGGGCTCTGTGGGCGCCAGGAGTCAACACCGACTCGATGGCACTTTCCTTTCCTTTAGCACCAGACCAGCTCTCTCCTCCAGCAGAGGGCAGGCTGGAGCCTGAAGTCAGGACCAGGAGGATCCAGCAGAACCAGGAGTGAGGGTCAGTGTCGGAGCCAAGGGTCAAAGACAAGCAGACAAAGCAAGAGCCAGGATCAGGAGCCAAGACACGAGTCAGACCCAAGGCCAAGGAGATGAACCAGGAAGGGGCAGGATGCCTGCAAACCAGGTCAAGTCTCGACCAGGAAGCCCAGACCCCCCTCCCCAAATCCTTTTTTTTTTTTTTAAACATGATTTGAAAACACTTGCCCAAGTTCACCAAGTTTCTCTGAGACAACGCAGGAAACTAATGTGTCCATATCTGAGAATTAGGGAGTAAAGTGCGACGAGACATGGTGAGACCCTACGGCCCAAGAACACGGGGACCTAAGAAGAGCCCTGCTGGATCGGGCCCAAGGAGGCCCATCCCTTCCAGCATCCTCTTTCCCACCGTGGCCCACCAGATGCGTCTGGGAAGCCCACCGGAAAGAGGTGAAGCGATGTCCCTTCTCCTGTCTTTATGCCCCTGCAATAGGTATTCAGAGACATCCTGCTTCTAAACATGGAGGGGGCCTAGAGCCACCAGGGCTAGTAGCCATGGATAGAACTGTCCTCAATTAATATCAGACCCTAGAAAACCTCCCACTACCAGGAGATCCCACACCAGGGGGACCAAGAGCCAGCACCCCCACCCTGGCCCAGGGATGCAGCCTAAGATAGGAACATAACATAGGAAGCTGCCATCCACTGAGTCAGACCTTCGGTCCATCTAGCTCAGCATTGTCTGCACAGACTGGCAGCGGCTTCTCCAAGGTTGCAGGCAGGAGTCTCTCTCAGCCCTATCTTGGAGATGCTTCCAGGGAGGGAACCTGGAACCTTCTGCTCTTCCCAGAGTGGCTCCATCCCCTGAAGGGGAAGATCTTACGGTGCTCACACTTCTAGTCTCCCTTTCATATGCAACCAGGGCGGACCCTGCTTAGCTAAGCGGAAAAGGCAAGCTGGCTACCACAAGACCAGCTCTCCTATCGATGTGTAGACAATACTGAGCTAGGTGGACCAAGGGTCTGACTCAGTAGACGGCAGCTTCCTATGTCCCTATATTTATTTATTTTTACATGTCTATCCCGCTCTTCCTCCAAGTAGCCCAGGAGGAGTGTTTATCCTCACAACAACCCTGTGAGGTAGGTTAGGCTCAGTGTTCCCTCTAAGGCATGTGCACGTCCCTGCGCTCACAAGTTTTTTTTCTTAGGTCCGCTCAGTTAATTTTAGATCCCGCTCAGTTTAAGTCAGAAGGGTCCCATTCTGAATGCAGGTGCGCACACACTGCCTGGATATTTCCGCCCCAAACAAAACTCATTCCGCACACAGATGAAAAAAAACTAGAGGGAACACTGCTTAGTCTGAGAGAGACATGACTGACCCAGTGTCAGCCAGCGAGCTTCGTGGCGGAATGGGGATTTGAACCCGGGTCTTCCCGGTCCTAGTCTAACCACTATGCCACACAGCTCTCTCTGTGTTCCTGCAAGCTATCAATGGCGCTGACCCTCTGCAGGTGTGCGGTGAAAAATTTCATCAGTAACTTAAGGGATCGATTTTGCTCTCTGAGGGCACCGAGGGGAGAAAAGATCATGCAGCAAAATCAAAGGCTCCCAAAACCCCTTTGTAGTGAACAATTTCTGCCGGCCGCATCCTCCCGGGACTCTCTGAAAATCCATTTTTGCTCGGCGACAGGTTGTGCTTGCAATGACAGTACTACTGAGCTCAAAGTCTTTAACCCATGGCATGCTGTCCCCGGAGTTCCAGCAAGCCACAGGCGTCTGGGCAATGTAGGTCAGGGAAGAAAGGGAAACGCAGGAGGAGAGCAGATACAAGCCAGAGGGAGCTCTTACAGGGGCACGCTCACCTGTGTGGGCAAGCGCGCGGCCTTATTGTATGGCATGAATGGAAGGGGCTTGGGCACAGCCCACTGGGGGTGGGGGGTCTCACGTGCCAGACCCACTGAAATTAACAGGACTTGCATGGGAGAAGATCCAGGAGAATTGGGCCCTCCTGCACGGAGGCCGGTGGGATTCCACAAACCTAGTGCTTCCATGGGACCAGGGGTCAAACGAAGTGGGTTAGCCTGGCTCCTTGCCTTTACAGCGCCCACGTTTTGGGGGGCCAAGAAGCACCGTCCAAGAGCCCCGTTCCAACTAATTCAGTGTCGCCTTCACATTTCCTGGCAGCGGTCCTCCAGGCTTTCAGAGGGGTCTTTTCTGGGCCCCTTTGGGATCTATCCCACATCCGAGTCCCTCCCAGAACCCCTAAACACCCAGATTCCTGCCTTGACCACTGACCGCCTCCCCCCAACTGGAACAGGATACGAAGGCATTTGGAGAACATAAGAACAGAATGCTTTAAGGAAGATTGGAAACCATTCTTGTTGTATCTAAAGAACTATTTTCCTACTATGGCTTTTACAGCAGGGTTTGAAATTTAGTAATCATAGCAGGTTGGGTAGATTAAAATGGTGTTTGTAAGGTTTAAATCTATGTTTTGAATTATTATTATTATAGCAAAGGTAAATTTTATAGTTGATGATTCACGAAGAGGAGTGAGCGGGAAGTCCATATTTGTTTATTTGTTGTGCATGTTAATAAGAATATTGTCAAAATCAATAAAAATTTAATTTCCAAAAAAAGGGAACATAAGAACAGCTTTGCTGGATCAGGCCCAAGGCCCACCCAGTCCAGCATCCTATTTCACCCAGAGGCCTCTCAGTTCCTCTAGGGCAGGCGTGGGCAAACCTGGGCCTCCAGCTGTGGCCGAACTACACGCCCCATCATCCCCAGCCACTCGGTGGGGGATGGGAGTTGTAGTTCAACAACAGCTGGAGGGTCAGGTCTGCTCACCCCTGCGGTGGAGCCCGAGAGATGCTGCGTCTGTGCGCCAGCTCCTCCAGAGCCATTATGCCAGGGGTTCTCCAAACGCTAACGCACTGCAGAGGCCATTGTGGCTGGGGATGATGGGAGTTGTAGTACCCAAGATGAAGAGCCCCTGCATGGTAGGGGAGCCGTTCTCTGCCCTGGGCATCACCAGCCAAGAGTAGCCGCACCGTCCCGGTCTCTGAGCCTGGCAGGGACCTGCCACCTGTAGACGGGTCAGGAAATCTTCTCTCGGCTGTTGGTTTGCTCGTTTCAAGAACGCCACAAAGGGATGGCATTTCAAAGCAATCACAAGCGGAAGCCAATGGCACTTCAGGCTCGTAATGAGGCCACCGAATGTGGCTCCATCAGCTATTTCCACACAGACACGCCCAGCCTGGTGTCCTAAGAGGAGTATGGAAATCCCGGTTTCGAGGTGACAGGGCTTCTTCGTCTTCTGCCAGGGAGTCCTTTGACAAGAAGAGCAGTAAGTACTAATTCCAGCCCTTAAGGGCTTCCCTTCCCTGGCAGCTACTGACTGCCTGTCTCTCGGATATTCATGTCATCCGCTGTTTAGCCCAGGGATCCTCACTGCTTCCCAAACGGGGACCACAATGGCAAAAAGAGAGAGAGAGGAGAGGAGAGGAGAGGAGAGGAGAGGAGAGGAGAGGAGAGAAAGAAAGGAAAGCCCTAGGGAGGGCGACACTTCCCAAAATGGCACAGGGGCACAAGAGGCCTCCTTTGCCCTTAAAAAGAGAGTGTCCTCTCTGTTCCGCCTCAAAGTTGACCCCTTGGTATACAGTAGAACTACGTGAGCTGAGCAAGTGGAGAAAAATTGGAGAAAATTGGAGAAAAGGGGGAGAAAAGTGAGGAGAGCAAGTGGAGAAAAATTTGACTCATTTTGTGGGGAAAATAACCCCCCTGACAGAATTTCTGAAATAAATCTCAGAAATTTGGAGAATTTGTGGGGATGGGGGGGGGGGCCTGTTATGGAAGGCTGGAGGCCTAGAGAGCAAGGTACTGTGCTTTATTCCTGCCATTTCAGCGTTTTTGGACCTTTTTTAGGCTCAAGGATCCTAATCCCGCCTTAGACTCAAGGTCTCATTATTCACTGTTTTGTTATCTGCAGGTGTCGGCTGGAACGGAATCCCCATGAATAACAAGGGCCGCCTGTACACAAAAGTGAGAATTTGCACAACCCAAGAAAGACCGTTTTAACACCCATGATATTTGCAAGCTTAGGAACGTAGGAAGCTGCCTTGTACCGAGTCAGACCCTTGGTCCATCTAACTCAGTATTGTCTACACAGACTGGCAGTGCTTTCTCCTATCTGGATATGGTTTTCTTTTGGTAGGATACAGCAGGGGTTGACCATTGCCATCTCCCATGCAGTGTGAGATGATGCCTTTCAGCATCTTCCTATAACGCTGCTGCCTGACCAGGGGGGATTCGAACCGGCAACCTCTGGCTTGCTAGTCAAGTCATTCCCCCACATACATATACTGAGGGCCAAATCAAACACAGCCATAAAGGCAGAGTTGCCACCCCAACTGGCAACTGAAGAGGTTGCTCTGGGCAAGCTAGGGTTCTCTCCGCATCAGCTTCTCCAAATATTTAATTGGGGGGTGGGTGGGTGGGTGAGGAGAGGGGGGGTGGGGTGGGGACAGGAGCTCGCTTTGCTGTGCCCACCCTTACATGATTGGAGAACATGAAAACCAGAAGCTGCCTTATACCGAGTCAGACCTCTAGCTCAGGATTGCCTACACTGGCTGTCAGAGGCTCCCTAAGGTCTTTCTGGAGATGCCAGAGGTTGGACTTAGGACCGCCTGCATGCCAAATGTGTGCCCTCCTCACTGTGCTGGGACTCATTCCCAAACATAGACATCTGGCACCACCACTGATGTATTTTTAGATCTATGTGGTGAGCATGCCACGCCAGCAAACACTTCATGCTCAGCCATGGCTAGACCAACCCCTTTAGCAAATCAGCATGACAGAAGAGACAGCAATCATTTACATAAACGGAAAGGACCCGCTGCTAAAGCGGTCTCCTACTGAGTCAGAACTTTGGTCCTTCTACTTAGCATCCTCTAAACTGACTGGCAGCCTCTCTCTAGGGCTTCATTTTTTTCCGGCCCTGTCGGGAAATGAACCTGGGGCCTTCGGCATGCAAAGCAGCTGCTCTGCTACTCAGTTACAGCCTTTCCCCAAAGTTCCCATCGAAGAACATCAGAACAGCCCTGCTGGATCAGGCCCAAGGAGGCCCATCCAGCCCAGCATCCCCTTTCCCACAGTGGCCCACTGGATGCCTCCGAGAAGCCCACAGGCAAGAGCTGAAAGGAGCATGCCCTCTCTCTGCTCTTGCTTCTTTGCAACTGGGATTTGGAGGCATCCCACCTCTGAGGCTGGAGGTGGCCTATAGTCCTCAGACTAGTAACCACGGAGAGACCTGTCCTCTACTAAGCCCTGCTTAAAGCTATCCAGGCTGGGGGCCATCATCACATCCCGTGGCAGAGAATTCCAGAGGTTACGGATGTGCTGTGTGAAAAAGATGTGGTTTAACGTCTTTAAAGGTAAAGTTGTGCCATCGAGTCGGTGTCGACTCGTGGTGACCACAGAGCCCTGTGGTTTTCCGTACAGGAGGGGTTGACCATTGCCTCCTCCCGCAGAGTATGAGATGATGCCTTTCAGCACCTTCCTATATCGCTGCTGCCCGATAGAGGTGTTTCCCATAGTCTGGGGAACATCCCAGCGGGGATTCGGACCAGCAACATCTTGCTCACTAGGCAAGTCATTTCCCTGCTGTGCCAATAAGCGGCTTTCAAAAGAACCCTTTAGATGCATTTTCTAAAAGCCTGGCTTTAAGTAGTCTTTGGATGTTTTAAATTGTTGTTTTAACCATTTGTTTCATTTTGGTTTTATTGTATTTAAAACAATACCACCAAGCAGCCCAGATGGGAGTGCTAGTTAATAGCTACTCTCATTCTAACTCACTCAACTGTGATTCGGGCACTGCTATGATGCGATACGAGTGTACGATACGAGCATAATTATCTGCAGATCTGGAGCGGGGGAAAGGGTCCTAGCCGTCCAGCACTCCGTGGTGCCAGGAGAAGTTCCGTCCCTTGCCAAGCAACCCCTCTAGGAAAAAACAGGGATTGGGGAGGGAGGATTTGATGTGTGCCATGGAGGGAGACCGAGACTCTGAGCTGAACCCTGGCCAGAAAATCCGCTACCCAATTTGCTGAATATCTGTGCTGGGACCCAGCTTTATGGAGAGCAAAGCTCTCTGTAACCTTCACGGTAATTGTTGCGGCGGGAAGCTGAGCTGGCGAGAAGGGATTAGTGCCGGATTGGGAAGCGTGTGGGCAGCAAAAAGAAGAGACGGGGCTGGAGTTGTGAGTTAGGAGAGGCATGGAGGAGAGGAGGAGGAGTGGAGGGCCAAATGCTGGGGGTCTGGGGGCTTGCCAAGGAACATCGTGGGATGGAGGCAAAGTCAGGTCAGCTACCTGAGAGAGCCCACTTCATAGAACCTTAGAGTTGGATGGGGCCCTCTGCCCAGTGCAGGCAGCAGCATCCCTGACAGGTAGTCATTCATAGGAGAGCTCACCACGGCATGAGGCAGGCTGTTCCACCGTCTAACAGTTTGTACGGTCAGGAAATCCTCCTAATGTCTAACCTTAAACGGCTTCCTTGTAACTCACAGAGGTAAAGGGGATCTTAGAAGTCTCCCAACCCAGCTGCCTGCTGCTGCTCAGTGCACGAATCTGCTCCAGGATCCCTGACGGGTGGCCGCCCTGCACAGCACTGCATGAGGCAGGCTGTTCCACTGTCCAACAGCCCTTACAGTCAGGAAATCCTTCCTAATGTTTAGCCTAAACCGGCTTCCTTTGCAATTCCATCGCATGGTTTCTAATAGTGCCTAGAGGAGCAAAAGAGAACAATTCCTCTTCCGTTTATGTAACAGCCCTTCTGATATTTGAAGATGGCTATTATACACCGCCCTCTCAGTCTTCTCTTCTCCAGGCTTGACATCCCCAGTTTCTTAAACTGTTCCTCACAGGACGAATACGACAAATATTTATGTACCACTTTTCAACCAAAGTGTCCAAAGTGGTTTACATAAATGCAAATAGTTAAATAAAATGACTTCCTGTCCCCAAAGGGCTGACCATCTGAAAAAGAAACATAAGACAGCCACCAGCAACAACCACTGGAGGGATGCTGTGCTGGGGACGGATAGGGCCAGTGGCTCTCCCCCTGCTCACTAAAGAGAATAGAAGGGTTACTTCTCATGACAAATGATCAACATTTCCCTTCCAGCCAACACATGCTTTCAAAGTAAGATTTCTCGTGCGGAATTGGCGATGGTTCTCGTCTCTCTCCCTCCGAGAGGTAAAGTGTGCCATCAAGTCAATTTCCACTCCTGGCGACCACAGTGTCCTGTGGTTGTCTTGGGGAGAATTCCTTTCAGCACCTCTCTATATCGCTGCTGCCCGATATAGGAGCTTCCCATAGTCTGGGAAACAGACCGGCGGGGATTTGAACCGGCAACCTTCTGCTTGTTAGTCAAGCATTTCCCCGCTTCGCCACTTAAGGTCCCTCCTAAACACCACCAAAATGAGTCCCTCTAACCTTAAGATTTGGGTGATTTCCCCCACTGAACGTTGCCCTCTGCTGATCTCTCGGCTTCACCACCAGGAGCACAAACCCCCCACCCCACCCCACACACCCCACCCTGAGTTTCCCCTTGATTGACTGGATTTATTGAAACAGATGGAACACCCAGCACTAGGCAGGGTGAACAGAAACACAGCTATTCAAGACCTGCTTCCCAGAAAGCAGCTTAAATCTACATTACACTTAATCCCTTTTGAACAAGGCCTCTGATCTAAGCAGGAAATATCGCGTATTTTTCTTTCTTTCCAGAGGCTCCTGACAGTTGCGTGGTCCTGAGGGCAATCAGGAAGTTAGCACAGGGAATAAGGAGGGAAACCGAGGTGGGGGAGGGCAGAGAAAAGGCCCCTAGGAGAAAAAAATGCAACCCTGCTAATGAGAAGAGAAAGAGGAGAATAAACTGACAGGGACCTTGTGCAAATTGGAAAAATAACAGGCTGGAGTTAACCTTGGCCTCTTCCCTTTTATCATCTGGATTTCAGCAGCTTGGAAAACAGCAGGTAAGAAAAACATTACCACTTCCACCAAGAACTCAGCTCAGCAGGAGAACCGTCTGCATCCTACAAGGACGTGTGCGTGCATTATTACGGGGGTTCAAAAGATCGCAGCCCATTCCTCCGCCCACACTGTAGCTCTTCCGCTGCTTCCAGACCATAAGTTAGAGCACGCTTAACGGGATTACTAAGCCAATAACTGGATCAGAACTTGGATCGGGGGAAATAAAATAAACTAACTAGTTCCCCCGAACAGCAACATCAATTCAAAGAGAGGAAGCTGCCGAGCTCACTCCACAGCTGTCAGGGTTCGTCCAGATGGACTTGGGGGAGACCCTGTTGTGGGGTGGGGGGTGGGGACAGGGAGCCTACCATGTCCTTGACCCCTGACCCCAAGGACAGCTCTCCAGATCCCTTAGACCCAGAACAGCCAGAGTTGGGAGTCTCCTCAAAGGAGACGTACATATCCAAGGAGATGTGCATATCAGGCAGGATAAAAATATGAAAAGCAAACCAAGAAATAAAGGAGCCCTGGGGAAGCCAGGCCCACCCAGCAAAGCTCCTGGCCTGTGCTTAAAGCCCCTTCCATCGTCCCCAAGGCCCCAGGTGTGGAGACAGTGCTATACAAGGGCTCAGCTCCAAAGGCAGAGCGTTCACCTGGCTCAGGGCTTCCCGCCCAATGGGTCTACTCAGGAGGAGTGGGGAAGCCAGCTGGTTTAACAGCTCTCTTTGAGGTTTTTGACGCCCGGCTTTTAGTTTGCGCCTCCTCCGGAATGGAGGGTGTTCATTCACATATCGGCCAAATTTACCTCGAAGACCCAGAGAGCTATCAAGGAGCTCTTCACACACAATTCGGTTTTTTCCATTGAGCATTAGAGTGTCGTCTGATTTATGTCCAGGGTTAAAACAATTCACTTTTTGCCTCGGTTTTTTTTGGGGGGGCGCAACTCCAAACTTGCAGTAAAGCCTAGCAGAAAATCTGCAGTAAAGCCATCTCTCTGGGAAAGCTCCTGACCGCTTTCCGGATTAACCTTTACCATCGTGTCCCTACGGATCTGCTGCTTCCGTACTTCCTGCGCTGTGACACCGCAGACCCTGCGCTGACCGCAAGGGGCCGTTCACACTTCCGATGCCTTACTTCGGATTTTATCTTTGCATTTCAGTGCTACAACGTGGCAAGTCCCTTGCAGAAAAATAGCTCTTATTTTCCCGTTGCAAGAGTCTGAGATTCTGGGGATCGTTTTCAATACGATCCTGCCAAGCCGAAGCATTTGACCCCTGTTGCAGCGTGTAATCTGGAAAGCGCCCTGGTGAGGAGTTCGCTGCCTCCCCTGCCCTGGGTATGAACAGCAGCGGAGTCTGGGCTCCGGATCTCTCTCCAGAAAGCATGGAGGAAGCTACCTCCACATTCTGAAAGGTATCCCCCAACCCGCATGGCTCTCAATCCTGGATCCCCAGAGGCCGAAGTATTTATTGTGGCTGTGGGTGGTGGGAACAGCAGTTCAGCAACAGCTGACACAGTATCTGAATTTTCCTCTTATTGTAAGAGCAGTTATTTACAGATCAATTATGCACAAATCAAAGATCTTGGTCTTTGAGGAGGAGTTCACTCCGCTCCTGGGTGATCAAAGCACGCGACAGATTAAACATTTGCTGTACTTGTGGGGTTGGTTTCACCACTCCCTGTCATGGGCCGTGCATAAAAGCCATGCTTCCCAGAAAGCTTCTCAAACTGCTATTCTGGAGTGGGGGGTTAATACTAAAGGGGGTCAGCCTAAGAAAAACTACTCACTCTTTTATGGAGCTGCCATTTTGATCAAGGGCAGGGGTGAAGAAATGTTGGCTCAGTTTATCAGCCCGACAAAATACTGTACTCGTCAAGTTATGTTGGTGCTCATCAGGAGTTATGTTGGTGCTCATCAGGAGTGTTTTCACTTGTCAGGCATCATGCAATACATGTAATTAACTATTGAACTGCCTTTGCTTGGGCAAGAATGAATGTACATAGGAACATAGGAAGCTGCTTTCTACTGAGTCAGACCCTTGGTCCCTCTAGCTCAGTATTGTCTTCACAGACTGGCAGTGGCTTCTCCAAGGTTGCAGGCAGGAGTCTCTCTCAGCCCTGTCTTGGAGATGCTGCCAGGGAGGGAACTTGGAACCTTCTGCTCTTCCCAGAGCGGCCCCATTATCCCCTGAGGGGAAGATCTCACAGCGCTCACACTTCTAGTCTTCCATGCAAATGCAACCAGGGCAGACCCTGCTTAGGTACTCCCCTCACAAGTTCTGCAGGAGAGATATGCCAGGATTCCCCTGTCTCCACCATGCAATGAACAATCTCTTTGATTACGCTTCTTTCATTATATAGAAAAGCACACCTCTCTACAGACTGCAGAATATCGACAGTCTGCTTTGTGTAGGTTCTGCCCTGGGTTCTAAACAGAAACAGCACAAGGAGCGAAAAGGCTAAGACAGCAAGCGATGGCAGTAGCAATGCAGAATGTCTTGAAGACAGCTCCCTGAGCTGCCCAAATGGCCCTTCTCGCCAGTAGCGGCTTATCCCAACAAGCCAGGAGTTACCAAAGGAGGTGATGTAGGCTGCTCCTCAACCATTCCACTCCGCTTGAGAGTTGTGCTGCCTGCAGGCCGGCCTTTCTTCAGGGAGAGCTGCGCGGTTAACTGCAGAGCTCTACCTGATGAATGGCCAGCCTGCAGGCAGTGCGGCTCTTGGGCAGGGCAGGATGGGAGAAGAGCAACTCAAGCTGCTGTAGGGAAGCAGAGGCAGCTGATACACACACACACACACACACACACACACACACACACCTCATTAGAACAAGCTGCTGCTGCTGCTTTGTCTCTGATGCACCTGGTATCCCTAACAAGTTCTGTACTTATGAGAGCGACTTTAAGTCAGTGTAAGCTGCATTGGGAACCAGTTCGGGCTGGAAAGTGCTATTGATGTGATAAAGAAGCCAACGATCCCGTAGACCGCTGATTTCAGAAGCCAGAACGCTTCCATTTTCTCACGGCAGGACTTGAAAGCACACAGCATGGGCTATGGAGAGGAGAGCGCAAGCCCAGAAACGCCCCTAGCAAATCGTGAGACTCTTTTAAGCCGCGGCTCGGATTGAGCAGGGAGTTCACGCTTCGCATTATTCAAAGCTACAAGCCCGTCACCTGTGGCGACTCTGGACCTTTCCGGCTCGCCCCACAGCAAGCCGCGTCTTTTCAGAGCCGCGACCAAAGTTCCTCCACTACCGTCGACAGAACTTTGGGTGGCTCAGCTTTGCGGGAAAGACGACATTCGCCTGGGGCACAAATAAAGACTCCCTTCTGAACTGTCTAGCCACCAAATTGTGGAAAGAACTTGGAGAGAAAGGGAGGGATGGAGGAGACGGAGAGAGGGAGGGAAAGAAGGAGGAGAGAGAGAAGGAACGGGAAGCAAGATGAAGTAAAGTCAGCCAAGAAATCATCTGACACCAGAAGAAGGGAATCCAGATTTGCTGCAGATGAGAAGATCGCTTCGCATCCTCCTCCTCCTCAGAGTAACTCTTGGCCTCCCGTTCGGGCAGGTGAGACCACATTTGGAGCACAGCGCACAATTCTGGCCACCAAATCTCAAAAGAGAAAACATAGAACTGGAAAAAGTGCAGAAGAGGGCAACCAAGATGATCGGAGCCTGCAGTACCTTCCTTACGAGGCAAGGCTACAGCATCTGGGGCTTTTTAGTTGAAGGCTGGGGAAGACGACGACAGGGAGAGATGAAAGAGGTCTATAAAATTATGCATGGTGTGGAGAGAGATGGGGAGAGAGAGAGAGAGAAAACTTTCTCCCACAACACTAGAATCAGGGGCCATCCCACAACTGATTGATTGCCAGGAAGTATAGGACTGTGAAAAGGAAGCACTTTTTCACACCACGCAGAATTAACCAATGGGATTCTCTGCCACCGGATGTGGTGAAGGCCACCAGCTTGGATGGCGTAAAAAGGGGCTTAGACAGATGCATACAGGACATGTCTATCAATGGCTCCTAGTTGGAGGGCTGTAGGCCACCTCCAGCCTCTGAGGCACGATGCCTCTGAATCCCAGTTGCAGGGGAGCAACAGCAGGAGAGAGGGCCTGCCTTCACCTCTGGCCTGTGGGCTTCCCAGAGGCACCTGGTGGGCCACTGTGTGAAACAGGATGCTGGACTAGATGGGCCTAATCCAGGAGGGCTGATCTTATGTTCAGGTATGAGACACACATGTGCAGCCTGCAATCCTGCTTCAGCCCTTCCTTGCTTTAGCCACTGTTTATCCTGTACCAGGCTGATCAGGGGGCTCCCCTGAGGCAAGAACCAAGAGGATGAGGACTTTGGACAGTGCCAAGGGGGAGTCAGGACCTTGGCTAGTTCCGGTCAGCAACCTACAAGAGCTGGTTCCAGTAACACAGGAGAGATGTTGTTCCAGCATCTCCTTGGAGCAGCCGGCTAATTTTTATGAGTTAACTGACCCCACACCTTTCCTAGGGAAGGCTCTCTCTCTCTCTCTCTCTCTCTCTCTCTCTCTCTCTCTCTCTCTCTCTCTCTCTCTCTCTCTCTCTCTCTCTTTTAAGGGTACAACTTTCTAAGCACAAGATGGGCTTAGCACAGCACTGGAGGGCCTTTATGGGGGCTAAAAGGTTCTCAGGAGATTTCTCTGCATCAGAGGATGAAGGTTGCACCATGTCTTTGGACCATGATAGAGGTGCTGCCTCAGGACCCCCACCCCCCTGTTTATCATAGCATGGGGGACCTGGTAGTGCAGGGTCACAGGAATATAGGAACAGCCGTGCTGGATAAGGCTCAAGGCCCGTCTGGTCCAGCATCCTGATTCCCACAGTGACCCCCCATATGCTTCTGGGAAGCCCACAGGCAAGAGGTGAGGGCATGCCCTCTCTCCTGCTGTTGCTCCCCGGCAACTGGCATTTGGAGGCATCTTGCCTCCGAGGCTGGAGGTGGCCTATAGCCACCAACTAGTAGCCATTGATAGACCTCTCCTCCATGACTTTGTCTAAGCCTCTCTTGATGGCCAAGCGGATGGCCATCACCATATTCTATGGCAGAGAATTCCCTAGATTAACTAAGCGCTGCATGAAAAAAGTACTTCCTTTTGTAGGAACGGAATTTCCCGACCTTCCGTTTCATGGGGTGACCCCTGGTTCTAGTGCTGTGAGAGAGGGAGAAAAACTTCTCTCTGTCCACACTCTCTACTCCATGCATAATTCTATACACCTCAATCACATCTCCCCTTAGTCGCCTCTTTCCCCAACTAAAAAGCCCCAGATGCTGTAGACGTGCCTCACAAGGAAGGTTCTCCAAGCCCCTGATCATCTTGGTTGCCCTCTTCTGAACCTTTTCCAGTTCTGCAATGTCCTTCTTACCTTGTCTGATTTTGTGGAGTCCTGGGTGTGCAGGAGAGCATGTTTCCACCCTGTCCTGGCTAATGTTGCCAGAGATGTCCAACAAAATGTTGTGCATGGCAGAGAGAATTGATAAGCAGAAGAAGGGCAGAGAAGGGGGGAAAAAAACCAAGGCTAACTCATCTTCCCGAAATGTTGACAGAACCGAAGCGGTTGCTATTTCGCAATGGAAGATGTCCGTTAGACAAGGAAAACGCACAGTACATTCCAACATACTACACTGTCTGCCTTGATCCGGAGCCAAAGATAATCCATCAAAATCTCGGTTCCTCCCAAAGCCAGGAACCCCACTGGAGATAAAACGCTTGCAAATTAACCTGAAGAGAAGCAGGTCTGATAAATCACTTGGAAACCAGCTCTTGGAGTATATCAGTGCCACCTGATAGGCTGATGAGGTCTTTGGAAAAGGTCGGCCCTTGGAAGATCATGGTACTTCATAAAACAAAGAGCTTGAAAGACAGAAGGGAAGACTGCGGGCCAAGTTAATTCCTGGGCATGGGCAGCTGGTTAAAATGTGCATGCAGAACACAGCCAAGCAAGCCCCGAAGCTGCCAAGATGTTTTTAATGTCCCAAGGAGAGAGACGGCGAGCGAGAAGGATGCGAAAAATCGCCAAAAATTAAACTTCTTTTTTAGTTAAAAATCCAATTAGATGTGTTGATCTCATTTATCAGCAGGAAAACTGATAAAGTCTTTGGAAAAGGTGATTAAAGCCCTATTCCCGTGTTTGTTTGTTTATTTGTTTGTTTATTTGATTTTTATACCGCCCTTCCAAAATGGCTCAGGGTGGTTCAATGCATATACTGTATACACACATAGGAGCCTAGGAAGTATAGGAAGCTGCCTTTTACTGAGTCGGACCTTTGGTCCATCTAGCTCAGGATTGTCTACCCAGACTGGCAGCAGCTTCTCCGAGGTTGCAGGCAGGAGTCTCTCTCAGCCCTACCTGGAGATGCTGCCAGGGATTGAACCGGGGACCTTCTGCAGGCAAAGCAGATGTTCTTCCACTGAGCCACAGCCCCACCCCTAATATCAGCTTGGAGGAGAAGCATTAGTTTATTTAGAGACCGTGTTGCAGAAAAATATCAAGCAAACAAACACACAAACAAACCCCAGTTCCCCAAGGCGCTTACAATTTAGAGCTTGACGATGTGGGAGAAAACAAGCCGAAATGGACCAGGAGCAGTCAGCAAGGGGTTGAAGCAGCAACTTTTCCGCCGGCCGGGTTCAGAACTCAGGCCCATCATTCATTCCAGCAGAGCCCAAAATATAAATCACGGAAAATGGACGCTCCTGCCTGCAACGGAGGGAGCACACACTTTGATGATCTCATTAACTCGAATGCCGTGGTGGGCTCCGGGGAGAAGTCAGCATCTTGTAAAACCTTGATGATTACAAGTGGGCTTGCCGGGGGGGGGAGCAGGGGGAGCCCCACCTGTTCTCCTGAAGGGCTTCCTCTCCCCTCCTCTCTCCTCAAATGAGCCTGAGTTCCCAAGGGCAGACAACACCCCAGCAACCCTGCAACTGTAAGTGCCTTGGGGCAGGTGTCTTATGCTACTCCAGGGGTTCCCAGCCTCAGGCCCTCGGATATTATTGGATGACAGCTCCTATCATCCTGGCCACCGTGGCCAAGGATTTGGTTTGGGGGAAAGGGGGAAAGGCCAGGGGGCAGAGGAAGAGAAAGAACCTAGTTTAGTCTCCTTCTAAATGTGGAGAAGATCCTTTGTCTCCAGTGCTCGGCAGGGGGGGGGGACACTCTCCTCCACTTTGAAAGGGCAGTTGTGCTCAAACCTGGGCCCCCAGGCAATGGTCAGAGGCCACTGTGGCTGTGCATGATGGGAGTTGTAGTCCAACGCCATCCTGGGTTGGGAGCCCTGGTGCAACACCAGTGATGAGGACACTTTTGGGATTTGCTATCTTGACCTCTTCTGGGTGGGGACATTTCGAGAGCCTCCCTGGGGATAACGGGAGCTGTAGTCCAAGCGGGTTGGGACGGAGTCCCTGAGCTATTCACAGCACGCAGCTGGATAGCACTACATCAGTGAGGACCCTTCTGGAAGTTGCGACCCTGACCTCTGTTGGGTGGGGACATTCGAAGAGGCTTACAGCATCAGGATTCTTCGGCTCCCCCCAGAGTCCTGTGCCTGGGTGGAGAGCATCATTTCCATGCATACATGTTTTCATACATTCAGCTCCATCCCAGACAAGACCACACGCTGCAGAGCCTCTCTTCACGGGAAGGCAATCTGGTGGAAGATCTCTCCAGACCGGGATTGCACGAGTTTGTTAACCAGACTCTCCGCTATGATCCATGGCAGAAAACATCGCGGCTGCCTACTCCACGCACGATTTAGAACTGCCACTTATCACAACAAAGAGAAGCAACGTATACAAGCTCTAGCTCTGCCTGCAGACATTTGGTCTCGAAAAGAAAAGAAAAGAAATCGTATACCAGGGGGAAGATGCAATAAGATGTAGAAAGATAAAAGGAAAGCTATATTTCAGTTTTGGAATCCCTGGCCCCCATGACTTGAAGTTTTCGCCTGCAGGTCTTCCAGAATATGACAGATATTATATACCGCTTTTCAACAATGGTTCCCAAAGCACTTTACATAGAAATACATACATACATACATAAAAGGGCTCACTCTTCCCAAAGGGCTCGCAATCTAAAAAGGAAACAGAGGATAGGCACCAGCAAGAGCCACTGGAGGGATGCTGTGTTGGGGACGGAGAGGGCCGGTTGCTCTCCCCCTGCTCAATAAAGAGAATCGCCACTTTTAAAAGGTGCCTTTATGCTCATTTAGCAGGAGAATTTTTGTTCAATCTGGCACCAGGGGCCAGAGATAAGGAGGGACATGGCAGCTTTACCAGCAGATTTTTTTCATTCAACCTGAGCCCCCCCCCCGGGGGGGGGACTCAGGTGATCTGGGGACTTGCAGCTGCTTCCAGTGGCCAACAGAACTGGGTGTGTCAATCTGTGCGGTGGGTTCCGAGTTTCTCTCTTGCACGGCCGTCTTCCACAGTGCATGAACCACTTTGTGTTGCACGTGTGCGGTCTTGTTTTGGAAGTCAGTGATGCCCAGGGTCTTCGCCGTATAGCAACCGGGGGCTGGACAGATGATCAGGCTCCCCACCTCCGACATTGTTTTTACTGAACACACAATCCCCCAAATCGGAACAGGCCTCCTACGCACTTCATGGTCGTCTGAACCGCCCTCTTATTTTAAAGGTGCCTCTTGGTCCAGCTATCTGGAGTGATTCCCCAAAACAAAAGGGTCTGATGTTTGGACAGCTCATCATAGTCTCAAAGGAAATACCACGGAGACATCAGCAACAGCCCACTGGGATCGGCTGGATAGGGCCGGTTGCTCTCCCCCTGCAGAGAACAACTACTCCGCAAGGTGCCTCTTTGCCCAGTTTGCAGGGGCACTGTTCAATCGTCCCGTTCCTCTCTAGCAGCTCTTTTCTAGGGTGATTTCCACGCCACTCCAACCTCACCCCAAACACAACCCCCCCCCAAGAACCTTAAGAAACATTCTGAAGGGGCCATTTCTGTCTTGCAGGAGGAGAGCTGGTCTGGCAGTTGGGTCAGTGTGAATGATCCCATTTGCTAAGCAGGAGCTTCCTTGGTTTGCATTTGGGTGGGTGACTACATGTGAGTGCTGTCTGCTATCACCTCTTCTCCTTAGGGGATGGGGCCCTATCTCAGTGGTAAAGCATCTGCTTTGCATGGAGAAGGACCCTGGTTCCCTCCCTGGCAGCATCTCCGGGTAGGGCTGGAAAAGACTCTTGCCTGAAACCTTGGAGAAGTCGCTGCCAGTCTGTGTAGGCAATACTGAGCTAGATGGAACAATGGTCTGACTCAGTATATGGCAGCTTCCTATGTCCTTATGTCTTTACACACACACACACACACACACACACACACACACACACACACACACACACAGAGCATGCCTGGCCTCCTTCACCCAGCTCTGGAGAAGGCCTAGAGACTTGTTCAGCTGTGTGGAAACTAGAAACAACTCAAGAGCATTTCTGGGGCTTTTATCACCCCCTCCTGGGCCACACATTACACTACTGCTTTGGCTGACCAGAACTTGGATCACACTTGCATGGGATGATGGGAGTTGTAGTCCAACAACATCGGGGTACCCAAGGTTAAAAACCCTGAGTGTGCCTGGTGAGCATCATCTTTTATACATGCTGAACGTCCATGGCTCGGTGCCCCCACAGCTGTTCAAAGCCACCCGTGCAAATTGCAAATGGTTAAACAAGTCAGAGCTAATGTTTCAAGTACCCAGAAATATGCATGTCAGGAGGAGGAAGCGGGGGGGGAGACACCACACAAACTGGCAGAATACAACGTAAGGATTGCAGAAGAAACGATTTCTGCAGAGAGTGCGTTCCCGAGGGGAATGTCATTTTGTCAAGAACGGACTTTTTCCTCCTCCTGAATGTTCTCCTCGCAACTTCCCTTGTACTGCCTGCGTGGAAAAAAGGCTGCTCGGGTTTGATAGAGAATTATCCATGCCTTTCAGACCCATCCCCATGGACCAGTTTCTTCAGCAGATGCGGGACACGGACACACACACACACCCAAAACAACCCATGCTGACTGAGCAGTGAATTCTTGAATTCAAAATACAGCAAACGTTTTGCAGCTGACTGTCACAAAGCTTTGGGTGGGGGGTTTCCTGCCTGCCTCTTTCTGCATTTGGTGCCCAGGTCTGGCACTGGGATACGGGCAGGAGAGCTGCAAAACCACTCAAGGCCACGTCTAAGCAAGGGCACAAGGCTGTCAAAGTGCAGCCCTTTCCCAAAGCGCAGCCCGCCAGGAACAGAACAAGCTGCCTTACACCAAGCCAGGCCGTTGGTCCATCAAGCTCGGTAGGGCCTACACAGACTGCAAGAGGCTCCCCAAGGCTTCAAGATTTCCCAAACGCCAAGTGGAGATGCTGCCAGGGATTGAGCCCGAGACCTTCTGGATGCGAAGCAGACGCTCCACAGCTCTCACAGCAGCCACCCATCTGAATCCAAACCAGGGTGGGCCCTGCTTAGCAACGGGGACCATTCACACTCGCTACAGCCGCCTAATGGCACAGCGGGGAAGTAACTTGCCTATGGAGCAGGAGTTTGCCGGTTCGAATCCCCGCTGGGATGTTTCCCAGACTATGGGGAGCGCCTCTATCGGGCAGCAGCGATCTAGGAAGATGCTGAAAGGCATCATCATCTCATACTGTGTGGGAGGAGGCCATGGTCATCCCTCCTGTATTCCACCAAAGACAGCCACAGGGCTCTGTGGGCGCCAGGAGTCGACACGGACTCAATGGCACAACTTTACCTTTTACAGCGAGACCAGCTCTCCTCCCCCTGCAGGAAATAATTTCTATGGGAGAGATTTAAGCCCTGGGGGCTCCCCTTCCCCTCCTGAGACAATCTCACCCAACACACCCGTTCATGTTCATTTGGGGGGACCAGGGGCTCTGAGCAGCCCTGGACTCTGTGTGTGCGGAAGTCCCCGAATCCTCTTTGTGTCAGAGTGAATCAGCCCCTGAGGCTGGCCAGCAATTTGAAGCCTGTAGATTGGACACAAGCAAAGAGCCTGGCTTTCTCCCACCTCTTGCCTTACACCAAAGAGCAGGACTTCCTGCGGCCCGACTCAACTGGCCAAACTTTTAAATTCCCACCTGCAAACGTATGCTTCTAATGTGTAACCTTGCGTCAACATGAAAACCGAGTGTTTTGAATAATTTATTAAACATATTAATTAATTAACCGTATCTGTATCCCGCCCCTCCCTTACAATACTGCTTAGGGCGGCTCACAATGGGAATAAAACAGATAAAGCAATATAAACTTAATAAAATGCAGTTGAAAACTAAAGAAAAGGTAAAGCGTGCCGTCGAGTTGGGGTCGATTCCTGGTGACCACAGAGCCCCGTGGTTGTCTTTGACAGAATCCAGGAGGGGTTGGCCATTGCCATCTCTCATGCAGTATGAAGTGATGCCTTTCTGCATCTTCCTGTATCACTGCTGCCCAATATAGGTACCAGCAGGGATTCGAACTGGCAACCTCATCCTTGCTAGGCAAGTCATTTCCCGCTGTGCCCAGTCAAAACCAGATCTAAGATTAAAAACCTACTAGAGACAGAATAAAAACTAAAAACTCTCTCTAAAAAGAGAGTTTGTCACTCGATAGACTGTTCCACCTTTTCTGCTTCTGTTTGTAACGTCTAGGATTTTTGTATGCTAATATTTATATAATAATATTCTCTCTAACAGCTTCTTGGCATCATCTCTTGCTTGTTTTGATTTCAGCAGGTATCAAATATCCCGGGCTGTCAACTGACAGCAGAACATCAGCTGTCAAATATTAAACACTGAAAGCAAAATGTCAATCACAGCTATCAGATATTAAGAACGTAAGAAAAGCTCTTCTGGTTTGGACTGAAGACCTGTGTAGCCGTTACACAGTCAGAGAGGTCCTTGTCGGAAGCTCCTGCACGGAAAGTGAAGGCAACAGATTTCCGCCTTCTCACATGAACCGAAGACTTGTGCACAAGCATTCAAGAGATTATCTGGAGAATGTCCTACATCAAAATTCACAGGAGAGGAGGATTGCGGGTGGGGCTGTTGATTCATTTCACCTCTAACAGGGCTGAGCCACACCTAGGAAGCTTCTCAGAGGCATCTGGTGGGCTACTGTGTGAAACAGGATGCTGGACTAGATGGGCCTTCTTGGGCCTGATCCATGTGTGTTCTTATGTTCTTATGTCCTTGTTGCCAAATGGCTCACCATCTAGGGACATAGGAAGCTGCCATATACTGAGTCAGACCCTTGGTCCATCTAGCTCAGTATTGTCTTCACAGACTGGCAGCAGCTTCTCCAAGGTTGCAGGCAGGAGTCTCTCTCAGCCCTATCTTGGAGATGCTGCCAGGGAGGGAACTGGGAACCTTCTAACCATGCAGATGCATGCAGATGACCTTCCCAAAGCGGCCCCCTTCCCCAAAGGGGAATATCTTACAGCACACACATGTAATTTCCCATTCAAATGCAAACCAGGGTGGACCGTGCTTAGCAAAGGGGACCATTCATGCTTGCTCCCACAAGACCAGCTCTCCTCCCCACATCCATGCTATCACCTGAGGACTGCACCAGGCCATCAAGGCTACAGTAGAGCGTGGAGAGTGTCTCACATCTACTAAGTACAGCAGCCCCATTTAGACATTACGCTGAACCTGCGGTCAGCTGTCTGCACACATGTCCATGTTTTGGTGTGAATGACTGTACCTGCATTCATGTTAAAAGTGAACCAGGGTACAGGCCCCCTGAAATGCAGGACAGAGATAGGAAGGAGATGGCTGTTCAACATAACATGGGGCCCTATCCACCCACCGGAACAGTACCTCCAGTGACTGTTGCTGGTGTCTATTTTACATTTGTTTTTAGACTGGGAGCCCTTTGGGGACAGGGAGCCATCTTATTTATTTATTTGATTGTTTATATCTATGTAAACCACTTTGGGAACTTTTGTTGAAAAGCAATATATAAATATTTGTTGTTGTTGTTGTTGAGCACCGTCAGATCTTCTCCTTTGTGGATGGGGCCCCTCTGGGAAGAACACCTGCTTGCTTGCATGCCGAAGGTCCCAAGTTCCCTCCCTGGCAGCATCTCCAAGAGATGGCTGGGAGAGACTCCTGCCTGCAATCTTGGAGAAGCCACTGCCAGTCTGTGTAGACAACGCTGAGCTCGCTGGACCAAGGGTCTGACTCGGTATATGGCAGCTTCCCATGTTCCTCCTGCTCAGTGCAGTGATGGCTGACCCGTCCTGGCCTGAAAACCTCCTGCAAAGGAGAGCCCACCATGGCATGTGGCAGAATGTTCCACTGCCCAACTGCTCCTGCCGTCAGGAGAGCTGTCTTTGCTTCCATGGGGTCCCCCAGGGTCCCAGCATCCTCACAGAGATCTGCAAGGGCAAAAGAAGGAGCCGTGAGCACTCCCCTTGCTTCAGCGCTCCTGATAACCAGAAGCCCTGTTTCCGTCTCTGCACACAGGCCCTGAGAAGGTAAAAGGAGGTCATCAGTCAAAAAAGCTCTGTGTTTCCCCACCTAATGAGAAATGGCTCTCCCAGGAAAGGGAGGGAAGCCGGCACCTCCGCAGAGGCTAAAAATAAGATGCTAGGTTAAAAAGCGGCACATGGTGGGCATGAAAGCGGGTACTTACAGGTGCATGCGTGCACACACACAGAGAGACTCTTTTTCAGGACAGAAAACCCTTTTCCTGAAAAGCAGACACGGCGAGAGGCTGCTTGCTTGCTTCCTCTAACTTAGCGTAGCCCCAACATACAGCAGCCTAATTCATTCTGAATTAAAACAGAAGGCGCCTTCACGCTTGCTCCCCAAAAGGTAGAGTGTATAAAAGAGCCGGCGTGGTGTAGTGGTTAGAGTGCTGGACTAGGACCGGGGAGACCCGAGTTCAAATCCCCATCCACCCATGAAACTAGCTGAGTGACTCTGGGCCAGTCACTTCCCTCTCAGCCTAACCTACTTCACAGGGTTGTTGTGAGGAGAAACTCAAGTATGTAGTACACCGCTCTGGGCTCCTTGGAGGAAGAGCGGGATATAAATGTAATAATAATAATACAGTAGAGGAGGAGAAAAGAGGCCTTGAAGAATATATGAAGGACAGTGAAGAAGATGCATTTCAAATGGTCAAGAACGCGAAACTATTCAACACCAATGAAAGAAAGCAGGCCTACAAGAAAGAACAAGTCAAGAACCGAGCAGAAAAATGGAGAAATAAGCCCCTGCATGGTCAATATTTGCACAATATAAGTGGAAAATCAGACATCACCAAGACCTGGCAATGGCTTAAGAAGGGCAACTTGAAGAAAGAAACAGAGGGTTTAATACTGGCTGCGCAAGAACAGGCACTAAGAACAAATGCAATAAGAGCAAAAGTTGAAAAATCCACCACAAACAGCAAGTGCCACCTTTGTAAAGAAGCAGATGAAACCGTGGACCACCTAATCAGCTGTTGTAAGAAGATCGCACAGACTGACTACAAACAAAGGCATGACAAGGTAGCAGGGATGATACCACTGGAACATCTGCAAAAAAATACAAGCTACCTGTAGCCAAAAATTGAAAAAGCGGTAGAAAATGAAGATGTAAAAATATTATGGGACTTCCGACTACAAACAGACAAACATCTGCCACACAATACACCAGATATCACTGTAGTCAAGAAGAAAGAAAAACAAGTCAAAATAATCGACATAGCAATACCAGGGGATAGCATAATAGAAGAAAAAGAAATAGAAAAAATCACCAAATACAAAGATCTACAAATTGAAATTGAAAGGCTGTGGCAGAAGAAGACCCAAATCATCCCAGTGGTCATTGGCGCCCTGGGTGCAGTTCCAAAAGACCTTGAAGAGCACCTCAACACCAGAGGGGCCACAGAAATCACCACCAGCCAATTACAAAAAGCAGCTTTTCTGGGAACAGCCTATCTTCTGTGACGATATCTGTAACCATTGACAATAAAATTCTGGCAACCCAGGTCCTTGGGAAGGACTCGATGTCTGGATAAAACAAACCAGTCAATAACACCTGTCTGACTGTGCAAATAAATGAATGAATGAATGAATGAATGAAATTAATAATAATAGGAAGCATCGCTCGCCCTTCAAGGAGCTCTCCCTGCTGGGTTTCAGTTTCCTCTGATTCCTGGAGGGATCATGTGCATTCACTCTTCTAATATGGGAAGCACTGGCTGTATTGGGGCGTGTGTGTGTGTGTGTGTGTGATTCTTGGCCTGGCAACAATGGAACCAGTTCCTTAGGGCAGAGGTTCTCAAACTTAAGTCCCGAGATGTTGGACTATGGTCCCTATCATCCCCAGCCACAATGGAACATGGGAAGCTGCCTCCTACCAAGACAGACCCTTGTTCCATCTAGCTCAGTATTGTCTTCACAGACTGGCAGCAGCTTCTCCAAGGTTTCAGGCAGCAAGAGTCTCTCTCAGCCCTGTCTTGGAGATGCTGCCAGGGAGGGAACTTGGAACCTTCTTCTGCTCTTCCCAGACCGGCGGCTCCATCCCCCTAAGAGGAATCTCTTCCAGTGCTCACACTTCTAGTCTCCCATTCAAATGCAAACCAGGGTGGACCCTGTTTAGCAAAGGGGACAAGTCATGCTTGCTACCGCCAGACCAGCTCTCCTCCATCGGCAGGGACTTGCAAATCGCATCGTGTGTTGCTTTACACCCAGGCAATTGCAAAACCCCAAGAAAGGGCCTTGCATTTCTCCTGCTAAGAGCCAATCAGCAACATCCCTCGGCAACCTTTGCGTTTGCTGGCATGGAGCAGTTGGGCCCCCACCGGCCTCTCTCATTAGCCACCGCTCTCTGCAGCGAGCTTTGGGCCACAGAAGGGATGTCTAATTGCCTGTGAGCCCATTCCTCTTTCCTTCGGCCCTTCCATCACTTCCGTGCACTCCATTACGCCTCATTTGGCCGCTCCATAAAAGAGTTAAGGGGCTCTCATGAATCAAAGCCCGCGTTGCTGCAACTCAGCAGCTGGGGCTGGAAATTGGCCACCTGAGAAGTGCCTGGACGTGCCGGCCCAATTGGCACAGCTGCAGCTAAAGCAGCCGAGATCCCTGCAGGTGAAATCCCAACAGCAGCACGTCGGTGGCCACCCCGGCTCTGACCCAGAGGAGGCCCTCTTGGAAGGGGAGCGCATCCTTGCCAGCGGAGACCCCTAGCCCTGACCAACGCCCCCTGCGTCCAACAGACCCTGAACATCCACAGCTCGTTGCCCACTTGAAGGAGGTCCGGGGAGCCAGTGAGATTCCTTGCCCCTAGAATCCCTTCCATTGCCCCCAGGAACCCACAAGCAAAGGAGTTGCTCACAGGAACACAGGAAGCTGCCTTAGACTGAGTCAGTCCCTTGGTCCATCTAGCGAGAGGAGAGCTGATCTGGTTGTCGCAAGCATGACTGGTCCCCTTAGCTAAGCAGGGTCCGCCCTGGTTGCATATGAGAGGGAGACTTGATGCGTGTGCACTGGAAGAGATTCCTCCTCTGAGGGGATGGAGCCGCTCTGGGAAGAGCAGAAGGTTCCCAGTTCCCTCCCTGGCAGCATCTCCAAGACAGGGCTGAGAGAGATTCCTGCCTGCACCCTTGGAGAAGCCGCTGCCAGTCTGGGTAGATAATACTGAGCTAGATGGACCAAGGGTCTGACTCAGTATACGGCAGCTTCCTATGCTCCTAGCTCAGCATTGTCTACCCAGACTGGCAGTGTCTTTCCAGGCAGTTTCAGGTAGTGGGATCTCTCCCAGCCCTACCTGGAGATGCTAGCAGGGGACCTTCTCCATGCTCTGGGAGTCAGTGGCTTAAAGCCATATGCATCTGCCTTTTACTGAGTCAGTCCCTTGGTCCATCTAGCTCAGTTTTGTCTGCACAGACTGGCAGCGGCTTCTCCAAGGTTGCAGGCAGGAGTCTCTCTCAACCTTATCTGAAGATGCTGCCAGGGAAGGAATTTGAGACCTTCGGCATGCAAAGCAGATGTTCTCCCACTGAGTTATCGCCCCGCACCCTAAGGCAGGGGTTCTCAAACTTGGGTCCCAAGCACTGTTTCCTCTAAGGCATGCACACTCACAAGTTTTTGGATGTCCGCTCTGTTCAATTTACAGCCCGGTGAGGTTGAATCAGGAAGGCCCCACTCTGACTGCAGGTAGGCGAACACTGCCTGGATACTGCCGCCCAGAACAAAACTCATTCCACACAGAGATGAAAAATATTAGAGGGACCACTGGTCCCCAGATGTCGCTGGACTACAACTCCCATCATCCCCATCCCGGGGGATTCCGAAGGGGAATCACTTTCAGCGCTCACATGCAGTCACCCTTGTAAATGCAAACCAAGCCTGAGCCAGCTTAGCAAAGGGGGCCATTCCTACTCACTACTACCACCATTCCAGCTCGCCTCTTTCTTACAGGGTTGCACATGGGCCGTGCGAGCAGAGCAGTTCATAAAGAACTCACCCAGTGCCCTTGGCAGCTCTGAGCATTTCACTGCTCTTTCATTAACAGGCAACACACTCCGTGTGTGTAGAAGACACACTTCTTTTTTTCGAAGTTAAGTATATTGATTACAGCCTCATTACTCTTCACTGTACAAGGAGTTCCTGCAGGAGCTGATGCAGCATTTCCCTGGCAGACACATCCTTGGGCGCGTCGCAAGGAGCATAAAGGAGTTGAAAATCAATCCGTCAGAGGAGTGCATTCACACCTCTTTCCATGCAGTGAATGGCCTTGGTTCAACTCCCGTGACAGCGATTCCATCGGGTTCCGCCGACCCTCTCCACTGTCGTGGGAGTGGGGAGGGGCCAGAAGCAGGAAGTGAGCTTCAAGACAGGGGGTCCGACACAGAGCAAGTTGGAAGAAGGATGGAGGAGCGTTGCCTGCTCGAATCCTCTTGCCAAGGGGCTTTCCAGACTAGCTGCTCAACAGCAGCAAAATGCTTCTGTTCAGGGAAATCACATTTGAAATGTAAACAGCAGGGGGAGCCGTCTCGTGGAAACTAACAACCTGAAAAAACAGCAACCTTTTTACGCCGGATACACGACGTCATAACAGTATATCGCAGCAATTAAATCCGAGACAAGGCATTGGAAATGTGAACGGCCCCCTGCTGTCCGCATAGGGACTGTGGTGTCACAACACAGGAAGTGCAGAAGCACACTTCAGAGATCTGCTGCGACCCTGTTGTAGGGTATAATCTGGGGAGCACCCAGGAAAACACAGAATCTTAGAGTTCAAAGGGACCTTGGGGGTCATCTAGTCCCACCCCCCTGCTCAGTGCAGGAAACTGATACAGCATCACGAACACACCCGAAGCAGACACAGAACAAAAGGCTGGTTGGAAAGGGGCAGAACCAGAGCTATGAACTCCTTCCTCCGGCAGGCAGCCTCCTCCATGAAGGGGTTCTTTGGGCTCACAAGGACACAGTAGTGGTGTCACCACACTGCTTAGAGACTGCTGTTAGAGGCCCCATACAGGGATAACAGGAGTGCCAGCCAGGAAGGCTTTGTCCATCTGGGACATTCACAGAATCCTCCTCCTCTTCCTCCTCCTCCCATCTCAAGGCTCGGCTGCATCCCACTAATTAAAGCAGGGCGTAAACTCAACTGGCCCTGCAGATTTCAAGAAACACCCGCTGAATTTTTGCAAGGCCTCTGCTGCACAGCTGTGCATGGGACATCATCTGCTAGCTGGGGGGAAAAACCCAGATATCCGAGACTAATGAACACAATTCCGTCATCAGGGCTGACCAGGAACTTGTAGATATACTCCTCAACACTGACTGCAAGATTGTGCAGCAATACAAGCTATATCCAGACGTGAAGAAAAAGAAATGCTGTGTCTATGTACAGGGTCCTAGGAACAGAGGATGCTGCCATATACTGAGTCAGACCCTTGGTCCATCTAGCTCAGTATTGTCTTCACAGACTGGCAGCGGCTTCTCCAAGGTTACATGCAGGAGTTTCTCCCAGCCCTACTTGGAGATGCTGCCAGGGAGGGAACCTGAAACCTTCTGCATGCAAGCCTGCAGATGCTCTTCCAAGAGCGGCCCCATCCTCTAAGGGGAATATCTTACAGTGCTCACACTTGTAGTCCCCCATCCAAAAGCAAAACAGGGTGGACCCTGCTTAGCAAAGAGGACAAGTCATGCTTGCTACCACCAGACCAGCTGTCCTCCCAGATCTTCAGTACATAAAGTGAAAAGCCTGACATTTCTGCCGTTCACACGCACGGACCAGAATGTTGTTGCACTCAGAGAAATTCATCTTCCAAGCTGTCGACTTGGTATTAAAACCCAGTTTCCATAGAAACAGCTAGGTAGAGTGCAGAACAGCTAAATCTTACTTACCCGTTTTAAAGAGAGAGAAAGAAAAAGAAACAGCCCGTTTCTCTCCTCCTGGTATTTTAGGAGTTTGGGTTTGTTGCAAGGAACACACCAGCAGGAACGTCATGTCAAAGAATATTAAATTTAAACCAACCAGTAATGTTTTTCCCCCTCCTCAACTGGGGGTTTGGGGGAAGGGAAGCATGCTCATTAGAATGAGAAAGCTCTCTAAAATTCACTGGCAAATTTCTAATATTTCTAAGAAGCTTGACTCTCACAGGCTGCCTGGCAAATTACTTGACATTTAATTGCAAGATCAAAGGTGACCGCCAAGGAGGCCCTACGCACAGAAAAGCAAATTTCTCCTGCCAATTAAAAGTATTCAGAGGCACGGCGAGGTTGTTAATTATTAATAGGCAGTGCTGGAATAAACAGCATTGATAATCAGGGGGTCAGGCCAGCTGTCCAAAGAGGAAGTCAAACCACAATGCTCTCTTCTCTTTAAGGGCCCCTCGCTCCAATTCCTGAGACCCTTTTGTTGATTTTTATTTTTTAAAGCACTTTCTCTTCCAGTGCTCCAGCAAGCCTTCCAACATATCCAAATCTGTGTCAGTAAGTCTGCAGTAACATCAGTGCAAAAGCCACCAATATCCCCCAATTATTTTACTGAGCCATCAGAAACCTTGCACCGAGTCAGACCATTGGTCCATCTAGCTCAGCATTGTCTACCCAGACTGGCAGCGGCTTTTCCAAGGTTGCAAGCAGGAGTCTCTCCCAGCCCTCTCTTGGAGACGCTGCCAGGGAGGGAAATTGGAACCTAGAGGCTCTTCCCAGAGCGGCTCCATCCCCTGAGGGGAATCTCTTCCAGTGCTCACACTTCTAGTCTCCCATTCAAATGCAAATCAGGATGGATCTTGCTTAGCAAACGGGACAAGTCATGCTTGCTGCCCAGAGGTGCACCTTGGTAATTTTGGACTCTGAACCTAAAGGCCTTTTGCCTCACCCGCAACCCCACCGCCGCCACTGCCAGATAATCTGTAGTGCATTTTTCTTTACACCAGAACATGCTCAAGGAAAGCAGGAAACTCTTTTTATGTCTATTTTTAGAAGTGATTCTGAATAAGATACAGTACTTCCCACTGATTTACAGAGAGATACCACATTTTGGACACCTAATATTTGGAGCCCCCCACCTCGACCAGCATTTGGAGGCCCCCCAGGCCTGCGTGGGACTGGACCTCCGCCCAGAAGTCTGGCCCAAAGAGCACCACTGTTGCTGCCACAAGACCAGCTCTCCTCTCCGAGAGAGGAGGCATTCCTCCTCTCTCAGGGCCTACACTCCTAGACTCCAACATCCCCTCAGACGTGCAGTTTTGTAATCCGTGAGACAGGGTCTGTTGACATTCGCTCAATCCCCCCATTCCAACTTCACAAAAATACACAGGCAAAGTCCATGCATCCAACGGGGCCCTCGAAATATAAGCAGCTCATACAAATCACGAGCGAGCTGCAACCTTAAAACCCTCATTTGCACAAACAGGTGAGGAAATTGCAAGGAGAATCCACTTGTGCCTAGAAGGAGAACTCAGGAGGACTTGGAACTAGGCTGGGTGTCGCTCTCCCCCCCCCCTTGCCCTGTACCACTGGAGCGGTGGAATATGCATTATTTCAGATGAATAATACATCACCAAGCCAATCCCCACTGAGCAGGGGGTCTATAGTAAGGTTTCTGGGCCTTGCTGCGCTGTCTGGAGAGAGGGAGAGAGAGAGAGAGAGAGATTTCCCTCCTTGTTAAACAAATGAGAAGAACCGGTCTGGGATGGGGACGGGGAGGAAATGAAAGTCCAGTTAATTAGCAGCATTCAGAACACACAGGCAATGTTGGCTGTCGATCACAGATGCTCCAAGCCCGCCAGGGACTCTGCAGGTAAGCTGCGTCCTTGGATAGCAGGCGGGTGAGTTCAGTTCTGAGTAAATGCAGGAGCGGAAATGCTTCCCAGCTCATCTGATTAGCTGCCCATGAACCTGAGGGCCACGCTGCAGGCACAAAAAATGAACGGTGGAGCTCACAGCACTGGGAAGGGGCCATGGCATGGTGGGAGAATATGTGCATGGCAGGCAGAAGGTCCCAGTTTCAATCCCTGGCAGCATCTCCAGGTCAGGCTGGGAGAGATTCCTGCCTGAAATCTTGGAGAGCTGCTGCCAGTCAGTGCAGACAATACTGAGCTTGACGGACCAAGGGTCTGACTCAGTAGAAGGCAGCTTCTATCTATCTATCTATCTATCTATCTATCTATCTATCTATCTATCTATCTATCTATCTATCTAGCCTGTGATCATTTTGATAGCAAAGCAATATTTAGTAGGCCTGTGCTTGAACACAGAAGTCGGAATCGCGTCCAACACAATCTGATCCAACCCCACAAATCTTGGTCCAGGGTCCTTTCGGGCTCGGGATTGGGGTCGGAGTTGGAGAAACTTTAAAACATATTCTTAAAGTCTCTGTGGACCCAGAAGAAGAGTTATCTCACACCAGAGAGTTGCAGGGAAAGTCAGATAATCTAAGGGGAAGTGATGACCTTCGCTGGAGCTCCGAAGCTCTATTCCGGAACGGGGTTGGAGCAGTCCAATCCGAACTGGGCTGGCCAAGTTCGGCTTCAGACTCTCTCCAAACCCCTCCGATTCCAGTAAAATCAGACCATGTCCAATTTTGCCAATCCAATTTTGCCCAGGCCTAGTATTTGGCAGAGAACATTGTTGTGTGAAGCCATGAGCAAAAAGGAAACCCCGAAAGGGTTAATGGGGGACGGGGCTGTGTGTTCAGCCCCTCCCCACCTCCCAAGATCTCTGGAGCAAAGCTTTTAAAACAGTAATACTGTAATTGTATTTACACTTGCTTAGACAAGAGAAGCCGCTCAGCACTTTATACTGTTTACCCAGCAGTTTTGATGCATTTGCCATGTAGATGCGTTTTGGAGGGGGAAAATATATATATATATACACACACACACACACACACACACACACACACACACACACACACTCCCATTCAGGAGGAAGGAAGCATGGGGAAGGGGAGAGGCAAAATCATCATGCATTATGTAGATATTTTCGGGACGTGGAGGGTAAGAGCAGATGATGCTAAATTAAATTGGTGGAGAATCCTGAAGAGAAAAGGAACTTGGAGGATGAGCTTCATGGAAGGAAGCTCTTGTCGGTGTTAAAAGATTCAATTCGTCCACGTGAGGGACAGCAGGGCCTTGTTCCCGCATCACGAACCTCTACCTTGCTGGACACCCAGGAGGTTTCTAGGAAGGTTTCTAGGAGGTCCGGGCAGCAGGCCTTAAGAACATGCAGTCCTTTCCCTGCATATTCATCCAGCCTCTGCCCTCCCTCGCTTGCCTTTCACTGCGGTTTAGTGCTCCATGCTTGACCATGATTAACCTTAGGAACACAGGAACACATGAAGCTGCCATCTACTGAGTCAGACCCTTGGTCTATCTAGCTCAGTATTGTCTTCACAGACTGGCAGCGGCTTCTCCAAGGTTGCAGGCAGGAGACTCTCTCAGCCCTCTCTTGGAGATGCTGCCAGGGAGGGGACTTGGGACCTTCTGCTCTTCCCAGAGTGGCTCCATCCCTTAAGGGGAATATCTTGCAGTGCTCACACTTCTAGTCTCCCATTCAGATGCAAACCAGGGCAGAGCCTGCTTAGCAGAGTGGACAATTCATGTTTGCTACCACAAGACCAGCTCTCCTCACCTTAACCCACTGGTGCCATTGCAAAATCAAGATGTGCAGGCATTTTCCAGGACAGATCTCATAGCCACACCCACCGTCACACCCACCCCAATGGCCACGCCCCCTTTAGATGCAATAATTTGGTGGGTTCTGTTGCATGAAGTCACGGACAGTTTCCTAACCCTGCAAGGCTTGAACCTCATGGAGTTCTTCACCCAGAATAGAGTTGCCATGCCTCCCCGGAATTCTGGGTTTCACACGGATTTCTAGCATCTCACCCAGATTGCTTGGCCCATTTTTTTTTAAAATGCTAAGCTCTAGCCCTTGTAGAAGCGGAGTGCTCACACATGCAGCCTCCCATTCAGATGCAAACCAGGGCAGACCCTGCTTAGCAAAGGGGACAATCTTCTGGAGATGGGAAAATGCACAGGCCGATCAGTGGCAGAAGAAGGTAATGCAGCGTGACGTGAGCCGCCAGCAGGGTCACAAAGTCAAGTTCCCTTAGTCTTATGGCTTTCCTAATCATCCTGATTAAGACAGAGAGGCTGTCACGCCCAGCAGGCTGTGAGGATACCGAGGCCACCCTTGCACAGAGAATCACAGCATCGCCTCATTACTTGCATTCAGGGTATCGGCAGAGCTCTCTGCCTGTCCTTGCAAATGATTTTTTTTTTTAAACTGAGTTCTACACCAAGGCAATATTATTTCTGCACAAATGTAAAAGATTTCCAAGTGCAACACCTAGGAAATTGCATTTATGCAAATGTAAAAATGATCCATGCAAACCTGGATTCATTCACATGCAGAATGTAAGCATTTAGCAACCTAATGGTGCAGCAGGGAAATGACTTGATAAGCAAGCCAGAGATTGCCAGTTCGACTCCCCGCTGGTGTGCTTCCCCGACTATGGGAGGCTCCTATACTGGGCAGCAGTGATATAGGAAGATGCTTGAAAGGCATCATCTCATGCTGCGCGGGAGGAGGCAATGGTCAACCCCTCCTGTATTCTACCAAAGACAACCACAGGGTTCGGTGGGTGCCAGGAGTCGACACCGACTCAGCGGCACACTTGACCTCTTAAACTCGGGTCTCCTTCTCAAGCTGGGGTCCCATCAAGCTACAACTCCCATCATTCTTCGGCCATTGTGGCTGGGGATCATGGGATCTGTAGTCCAACATCAATCTGCAGATCTAAGCTTGAGAACTCCCCTGCCTGATGGCCAGTCAAAGGCTGCAATCCTGAAAGTTAAAATAGATTTTAAAAACATCTCCCTTTCTCACTGACTCACATCCCTGGCAAAGGCGAGATCCGTCTCTTAAGGTGAACTAAAAATGTTCCAAGCTCCCGTTTTTACAGGGGGGAAAGCAGGCTGCAGTGCAGCCCTTGGGACTCAAATAGTAATCATCATCATCACCATCATCGGAAAGCATGGCTAAAAATATGCTCCGTGGTGCCACTCTGAAAGAAAACCTCGCGGTTCCAAACACCTGGTGTGTGTTGTTACGGCCGTCTGCAGCCATGTGTAAATCGCTGAGGGGAAGCCGCCCTTGTGGGGGCTGCCCACACAAAACCCCAGCGGAGGAAAAGCCAGTGGCGGCAGCCAAGGGCAACAAGAGTCACCCTGAGCAGGCACCGCAGAAACCGGCAAAGCAGAAACCTCCGGGGATGTGCCCTGTGATGGCTGTTGGCAATCAAAGATGGTTTCCTGCAAGGACATGGATCTGGGGCTTCTCTGACTTGCATTCCCAGCAATCACTCGGGAGCGGGGTGTTGTCGGGAGGGGGTTTCAATGGATCAAGCATCAATTCAGCCCTTTGCTAAGCTGGGCCCACCTTGGTTTGCATTTGAATGGGTGACCACATGTGAGCTCTGTAGGATATTCCCTATAGGGGATGGGGCCATAGCCCAGGCATGCAGAAGGCGCCAACTTCCCTCCCCGGCAGCATCTCCAAGACAGGGCTGAGAGAGAGAGACTCCTGCCTGCAAGCTTGGAGAAGCCGCTGCCAGTCTGTGCAGACAATGCTGAGCTAGGTGGACCGAGGGTCTGACTCAGTCGAAGGCAGCTTCCTGTGTGGCTGGGTCGGTCACAGGCCACTGAGCGCATTCAGGGCTTTGGAGAAGTTCGAACTGAGCTCACATCTCAGCTTCTCAGCGCTCTTGTCTCCCTCACCCACCACCCACAGGCACAATCTGGATGGT
The DNA here is from genome assembly GCF_027244095.1 of Hemicordylus capensis. Taxonomy (NCBI): domain Eukaryota; kingdom Metazoa; phylum Chordata; class Lepidosauria; order Squamata; family Cordylidae; genus Hemicordylus; species Hemicordylus capensis. The sequence goes on along the minus strand of NC_069673.1, from coordinate 2,053,618 downwards.
TTGTGATCTGGGGCAGAGCTGGGGGTGGGGGTCAGAAAGGGAAGAGGGTGCTCTTACCCCTGGACTCCAAGGCCAAAGTCCCGGGCCTCCACTCCCCCCGGGGGCCCCCCAATAGTCAGTCCTGGGCGGCATGGCTGCCACTCCCTACCGTTGGCCCGCGCTGAGCCAGACGGCCGAGTGTGATTGTGACCTGTGCCGGGTGCTTTAGAGACAGAGGAGCGAGTGGGGAGAGAAATGTGCGGGACGGGAATTGGTTAAGTTGCGTGTTGAACTGTTTCTGCTAATGCATATTTGCATCCATATACCTGTTTTCTGTTCTTACATGCTTGTGACTTCAGTTGCTGTTTATCCCTTCAAGGACACCTATGCTAAAAATAGTGTGTGTGTGTGTGTGAGAGAGAGAGAGAGAGAGAGGGAGGGAGGGAGGGAGTGTGTAGAGGGCAGATGCTTAACTTGTGGGTGGGGGGGGGGGACCCCCAAAGGCCTTTAGGTCCAGGCTGCAAAATTACCAAGGTGCGCCACTGAAGAGGAAGGCTGAGCAGAGCCTCTTCTGCAGATCTGGAGCCTTCGACATGATGATCTGTCGGAAGACTATTGTTTTTGGAGGCCGAGCACAGAAAGGGCCAAGGAGAGGAATCGAAATGCAGCGCAGGGCCCAGCCTGCTTTGATTCGACAAAATAAACGTGGGCAGCCGCGGGATACCCCCCACCCTGAGCCTCTCCTTCCTCCTCAGCTCCGCGTGCACAAACACAGCCTGCAGCCAGCCCTTTTCAAGTATTGCCAGGGAGATGAAGGCCGGGGTGAGCCCCCTCACTCCACCCCGCCCCCAGCAACACACACACACACACACACAGACACGCACGCACGCCTTGTGCCCCAAGGAAACCGGAGCCTGCTGCGAAGGATGACCGTGCCCAGAAAAGCATGAAGAACAGAACGCAACGCAAGGCGAGTGGGACAGAGCGGTCCGAAAACAAGGAACAAAGGGAAGGGACGGAAAATCACACACACACACACACACACACACACACACACACACACACACACACACACACGGCTGGCCGTGCTGCTGCTCCAGGCAAGCGTCAGATGAAAAGATCGCCCAGCTGGGAGGCCCGTGGGATGCAGAGCAGCACAGGGTGAAGCATGCATGCACACACCCCACTCAGGGCTAGTCTCAGGAGTTTGAGGGCTTTTGAGAAGGAGGTTGAGAGAGCTGGTCCTGTGGCAGCCAGCAGCCATGGCCCCCTTTGCTAAGCATGCTCCGCCCTGGTTTGCATTTGAATGGGAGACGTGTGAGCACTTTGAGAGATTCCCTTCAGGGATGGGGCTGCTCTGGGAATTGCATCGAGGTCCCAAGTTCCCTCTTATCCCTGGCAGCATCTCCAAGATAGGACAAGATTTATTTTTTTATAGGGCGAGATTTTTTATTGAACCAACTCCTGCCTGCAACCTGGGAGAAGCCACTGCCAGTTTGGGCAGACCAAGGGGTCAGACCCAGTGTAAGGCAGTTCCCTATGTCCCTAAGAGGGTTAAGAGCAGGGATTCTCGGCCTTCGGTCCCCAGATGTTGTTGGACTCCAGAGGCTGGGAACTCTTTGGTCATTCCGGCTAGGGATCATGGGTGCTGTAGTCCAACGATATCTGGGAGCCAAGCTTGGGAAACTCTCCTCTAGAACAGCAGTGCAAGGGTTGGGAGAGGAGAGAAGGGAAGGGGGAAGAAGCCAGCAGAAAGGGAGGAGGGGGAGAAGGCCGACCGGGGTGGACGTGAGCTTAGGAGGTTCACAGGGATTAGAGGCGGAGGGGAGGGAGAGCAGCGGGGGGAGCCAGTGAGTGCAGTGAGATGCAGGGGTCCCCGAGGGAGTCAGAGGAAGGAACAAAAGGCTTCCAGCAAGGAAAGGAAATCTGCAGGCACAGTAATTAGAGCAAACGTGAAGGAAATCAATGAGGCTGGGACAGATGCCATTCCAGGGAAGGGTGTTTTTCCAAAGCCCCACTGAACGGGGGAAACACAGGCACTTCGCAAAGGGGACCATCCATGCTTGCTGCCACGAGACCAGCTCTCCAGTTCTGAGCTTTGGGTCCCCAGAGGTGGCTGGACTACAACGTCCATCATTGCTTCAGACTCCAGCCATTGTGGTCTGGCATGATGGGAGTTGTAGTCCAACCACCTCTGGGGACCCAACGCTGAGAACCCCCATCCTGGGAGGGCTTAGGGAGGCAGAGGGACATTTAACCCATTTTGCACCAGCGGATAAGGCCAACTGGGCTTCCAATTCGAGTGCTGCTTTTAACCTTGACATCTTTGCACGGCTGAGACGCTCAGGCCTGAAGGAGCATTTATCCCTGCAACAGCCCACTTTCTAGCCGAGGTCCAGCCAGCAGACCTTGCCTTCCGCACCATCTCTGCATCAAGTGGGACCACAGTGGCCAGAAATTGAGGGTCTGCCACAATGGCTCCCCTCCAGATGTGTGCAACCTCTTACCTGAAGAGGTGAGGAGAGCTACCTTGAGGGTGGCTCTTCAGTATTAATTAGTTTTTAGTTATTATTATTATTATACTGCCCTTCGTCCAAAGACCCCAGGGTGGTTAACAAGAAAAAACAAAAAGAAAGTGCTAAAACAAAAAGACAGCTACATTAGAAAGAGCCAACTCCTTGGGCAAATCCTGTTTTAAAAGGGTCATCTTCAGATTGATTGATTAAGTGCCATCAAGTCAGTGTCAACTCTTAGCGACCACAGAGATAGATTCTCTCCAGGATGACCCGTCTTCATCTTGGCCTTGAAGGTCTTTCTGTGGTGCCTTCATGGCTGTCAGAATCAAGTCCATCCACCTTGCGGCTGGTCGTCCTCGTCTTCTCTTTCCTTCCACTTTCCCCAGCATGATGGACTTCTCAAGAGAGCTGGGTTTTCATATACTGTAATGTGCCCGCAGTATGAGAGTTTAAGCCTCATCATTTGTGCCTCAAGAGAAAATTCTGGATTGATTTGTTCCATGATCCATTTGATTCTTTTTCTCCTGGCTGTCCATGGTCTCCTCAAAAGTCTTCTCCAGCACCCAAGTTCAAAAGCATCAATGCTTTTTCTGTCTTGCTTCTTCAAAGTCCATCTTTCGCATCCATAGATTGTTCTCCAGAAAGCAAGGAGAGAGGGAGCTGTGTGGACCTCAACCAGAAGCGGGTTCCACAGCCTGGGAGCCACCACTGAGAAGGGCCTGGCCATGTGCTAGACAGACAACCAAGTAAGGCTTTTGGTCAATTTCTTCGGCTGTTTCCACCTTCTTCCTTGGTGTTATGCTAATATTTTGCTGCTGCTTTCTAACTGTTTTTTTGTTATTGTAAACCACGTGGCATTTTTCAGAAAAATATTTGCACACCACCATCCTAAAACATTTAAGAAGATTTAATCAGCTGCCTTCAAAACTAGGTGTTACTTTTGAGTGGCTGACATTCAGACTAAGTTACTGAATAGTGGGGAAATGAGTTGCCTAGCAAGCCAGAGGTTGCCGGTTCGAATCCCCGCTGGTCTGTTTCCCAGACTATAGGAAACACCTATATCGGGCAGCAGCGATATAGGAAGATGCTGAAAGGCATTATCTCATACTGTGCGGGAGGAGGCAATGGTCAACCCCTCCTGTATTCTACCAAAGACAACCACAGGGCTCTGTGGTTGCCAGGAGTCCATACTGACTCGACGGCACGACTTTACCTTTTACCACAAGACCAGCTCTCACATTAATTGATTGATTGATTAAGCAACATCAAGTCAGTGCTGATTCTTAGCAACTACATAGATAGAGTCTCTCCAGGATGATCTGCCTTCCACTTGGCCTTTCAGGTCTCTCAGTGGTGCCTTCATGGCTGTCGTCATCAAGTCCGTCCACCTTGCGGCTGGTCGTCCTCTTCTTCTCTTTCCTTCCACTTTCCCCAGCATTATGGACTTCTCAAGGGAGCTGGGTCTCCACATAATGTGTCCAAAGTCTGATAGTTTGAGCCTGGTCATTTGTGCCTTGAGTGAATATTCTGGATTGATTTGTTCTAAGATCCATTGGTTTGTTTTCCTGGCTGTCCATGGTCTCCTCAAAAGTCTTCTCCGGCACCAAAGTTGAAATGTTCTCACATACAATTCACATTTTGACAACGATCATCAATTTAGATGACTATAGTCCACCCCCACATCTTTAGGCTATAATATGGGGGAAAGGCAGGGGGATATTTCAAATGTCAAATTTCCCAGAAGCCAAAGGAAAATTCCCAGTGGCAATGCATCCAAACCAAACCACTAGTGACCAGGAGGTTGGGCCACAAAGGTAATTCTGCATCCAGGCATGCCAAGTTCTGTGCCAAGAAAACTCAGTTCTGCAATCTGTATATAAATTCTGCAAGTGTGCATGCTCTGGCCAATTCTGCCAATTCTGCCACCATTTTGGACCTTTACCTTTACTCAGGAGTTAGGAGTAGGCCTACTCAGCTTTAGTCTGGATGTCATCCATAATAAGTAGTTGCATTTTATAGCTCTTGTGGAGAGTTCAAAGCACCTTGCATATAATCTCAGTAGCCCTTACAACAGCTTTGTGAGGTAGGCCACTACATTTTCCCTGGGTTGCAGACAGAGGCGGTTGGAAGAGAGGAACTTGCTTCAGAAAACCTCATGAACTTAGGCCAGAAGATAGATTCACAGTCCTCTAGACTAGTCCACAATTCCATCTCCCTCTCCTAATATGCCAGCCTACCGCAAACACAGACTGGCTGAATCTCCATGGTGGCAAACCTCTCCATACTTACTTGAGAAGAAGACCCATTTAAATCAGTGCAGCTTACTTGTGAGCAAACATGCACAGGATCCAGGGGCAACAAGGCCCACATGACTGCTTTCCAGGCAGGGAATCAATCCTTAAAGCAGACAGATGGGTAGATTCACATTTGCAATCCAAAATACCCCAAGCCAGAGTTTAGAACAACAAGTCGCCAATTGATGCTAATTGGAATAAAGTAAAGGGTCATGCCACCCTCCCCATCTGGCCACACATTTGTCTGGAGTAGGGTTTCTGCTAATTAAAAAATTAATCAGCCGGATTTGTTAAGCCAGCCAAATGCACAATTCCAGAGACACACACATGCATCTCTCCCGCACACAAAAGCCTGTTTCCTTGGCTAAAAATAATTCCATCATTAATCTCAATCTCTCTCTCTCTCTCTCTCTCTCTCTCTCTCTCACACACACACACACACACACACACACACACACACACACACATCCTACTGTCTAAAAATACAACTCCGCAGATGACAACATTTCCGGGTTGGTAACAGACACGAGCCAGCAGGAAGTGGGAACTGTTGCCGGAAAACTGCAGGGCATTGCAAGGGGAAGATCACAAATCGGGGGGAAAGTTGGCAATACCAACGGGCGAGCTTCAGAGGTCCAAGCTCCCAGGTCAGCTCCCCTGCCACAGAATCCCACCAGGCACATTGCAAAGGGTTCTGGGAAGTCTTTGCAGAGGACACTGGTCAAGCGGACACTGGTCAAGGGCTCAACTCTGCATGAACTGAGAACACATCTGATGTTCTCCCAACTTCACATTACAGGGGACATACTAAGCTGTCTTATTGAGTACCCAGAATGTTGGGGGCAATATGCTAAATCATTGTAAACCGCTTAGAGAGCTCCGGCTATAGAGCGGTATATAAATGTAAGTGCTATTGCTATTGCTATTGTCAGGGGGAGAGCTGGTCTTGTGGCAGTGAGCATGAATTGTCCCCTTTGCAAAGCAGGTTTGCGTTTGGATTGGCAACTTCATGTGAGAACTGTAAGATATTCCCCTTAAGGGATGGAGCCGATCTGGGAAGAACATCTGCCTGCTTGCATGCAGGAAGTTCCAAGTTCCCTCCCTGGCAGCATCTCCAAGAGAGGGCCGAGAGAGAGACTATTTTGCCAAACCAAAATATTTCCAGAGAAGCTTGTACAAGCAGCATACAAGCAGGTGTGCCTTCAAGTCGATTTCGACTCCCAGCGCCCGCAGAGCCCTGTGGTTGTCTTGGGTAGGATACAGGAGGGGTTGACCATTGCCTCCTCCCACGCAGTATGAGATGATGCCTTTCAGCATCTTCCTATATCGCTGCTGCTCGATATAGGAGTTTCCCATAGTCTGAGAAACAGACCAGCGGGGATTCGAACCAGTAACCTCTGGCTTGCTAGGCAAGTCATTTCCCCTCTGCGCCATTAGGTGGCACAAGCAGCATTAGTTCCGCCGATATCCACTTTAGGCCATGAAAGATGTCTGGTAGGATCAGAAGAAATGATGGTAGTGATCTCCCATGTTCTGTGGATGAAGCTCTTCCTCTTAGTTTCTTAGTAGCTTGTTTCTTTTTAGTAGCTTGTCTCTTTTAAAATTGTAATTATTTAAATTTTAGCCTTTTCACAATAGCTATCACCATATTTGCAATCACCTCTCTCAACCTGTAACTTTTCTCCAGTATCACTTTCATTTAAAGTGTAATTTTATGCTGGTCTCTGACTGTAATAAAGCTTGATTCTGATTCTGATTCTGCTCTTCCTCTGGTCCATCCTGAAAATTTCTAATCAAACGAAGATTCCTAATCATCTTCATCTGGCTATCTGGGTTCAGCTGTTGTGAGGGAGGGTGAAACAGTTCTCTCTCTCCTCATCTTTGCCATGCCAATTAGACTTTTATACACCTGAACCATGGCTTCCGCTTAAGTTTTGATTAGACGGACTGCACAAATACTCTCTCTCTCTCCCCCACACCCCACTCTGGAGTCAGGAAGCCTCAATCCTGAATATGTTTGGTTGGATTTTAAAGCCTGGATATGTCTGGGCTGGAAAAGAATAGAAAAGCCGGCATGCTTAAGGCTCCAAGCTGAGAAAGAATGTCTGCTGTCGATGTTAATCATGCCTTTAGATCCGTGCTTTGTTGGAAAACATTCAAGGCAGCCTGCTTGTCTACAGGTGACAAAGGAAAGGGATGCAAAAGCAGCCATGATAAGATCTCCAGTTCACATTATCTAACACCCCATGAATATCCCTTCAGAAGTCAAGGAGGGGAAAATGCTGTTGAAATCAATATTGTGTTGGCCACCAGCTGCCTCTGGGCGCCCACTAGCAGGGGATGAGGGCCACAGATTTCCTTTGTTACTCAAGACACTGCCTTATGAGTCAGACCCTTGGTCCATCTCGCTCAGGATGGTCTGCACAGACTGGCAGCGGCTTTCTCCAAGGTTGCAGGCAGGAGTCTCTCTCCGCCCTCTCTTGGAGATGCTGCCAGGGAAGGATCTGAGAACCTCCTGCATGCAAGCAGGCAGATGCTCTCCCAGTGAGCGAGGGCCCCACCCCTTCCCTCAGGGGAATATCTTAAAGTGCTCACATACATAGGCTGATGCTCCATCAGGTAGAGCTGCACCTGAAGAAGGCAGCATGGGAGAGAGGACCCGGCTTGGGCCTTTCCTTGTAGGGAAAGTGTCCCACCCCCTTGGCCGTTTGGGATTTCCGCCCTTCCAGGGAGGGAGCAACACTACGGGCTTCCGGGTGTTTCCCTGTTCAGCAAGGCTGGCTTCTCCAGGCATGAGAGGCCCAGAAGCCCGCCCTCCACAAATATTGGCATAAGCTGCATTTCCACCGTGCAGTAATAATTAGAGACACTTTCCCATTAACTCAATAATTGAATCCAAGGCTAATGACTGCCTCGGCACGGAAGGGCGAAGAGAGACGTCACGCTGGATGCCCAGGGCCCACCCAGACACAGCCGTGGGCACCTCATCTCGTAAGAACATCTCGTAAGACGCCGGCCTCTCTTGCAGTCAGGACGCTGCACTGATAACGGCCGTGCCCATGTGTGGAATGCTTATCACAGCCAGGCAGTGCACAAAAAGGATTAAGGAGGCCAGGTCCCACCTGAGAAGCTTACAATCTAAATTAAGAAATGGAGAGGAAATGCAAAACAAAGCAAGAAAAACCTTCTCAGGTGCACTCTCGCTCTCTCTCTCTCTGCTTCTCCAGGCAGCCAAAGGTCATAGGAAGCTGCCTTATACTGAGTCAGACAATTGGTCGGTCTAGCTCAGGATTGTCTGCACAGACTGGCAGCGGCTTCTCCAAGGTTGCAGGCAGGAGTCTCTCTCAGCCCTGCCTTGGAGACACCAGGGAGGGAATACTGGTTGTGTAAAGAAATACTTCCTTTTGTCTTCCTGATTCTTCCAGCATTTAGCTTGAGCAGATAGGAAGATAGGAAGCTGCCATATACTGAGTCAGACCCGTGGTCTATCTAACTCAGTATTGTCTTCACAGACTGGCAGCAGCTTCTCCAAGGTTGCGGGCAGGAGTCTCTCTCAGCCCTGCCTTGGAGATGCTGCCAGGGAGGGAACTGGGAACCTTCTGCTCTTCCCAGAGCGGCTCCATCCCCTGAGGGGAATCTCTCACAGTGCTCACATATGTAGTCTCCCATTCATATGCAACCAAGGCAGATCCTGCTTAGCAAAGAGGACAAGTCATGCCTGCTACCACAGTTATTGCTTTGCAGATACTCCCACTCTGAATCCTCCATTGCTCCTCTGGGCCGTGTTCAAAATCTGGGTCAGAACAACCAAGCAGCCTGCGGGCTCTACTGTATTGACAAAAAGTTAAAAATAGGCATGTCCCAGACCCATCCAGAAAAATCCATATCCTTTGATTCTCGTTTCCTTAGGGCAGGGACCTTGTCAGATCATCCACTGTGCAGCTCAAAGAGAACAAGATTACATATATATTTGATCCGGGAATGTAGTTGGCAAAACAAGGAGATGGCTAGTTCACACCTTTCCTTTTCTTCTATTTACGACTTTTGGATCCTGCCCGTTCTCTCCAAGGAGCTCAGGGTGGTTAACCCGGTTCCCCCTTCCCTACTTTTATCCTCACAACCACCCTGCGAGGTATCCACATTAGGCTGAGAGCGAGCAGCTGGCCCAAGTGAGCTTTATGGCTTTGCTGGGATCTGAACCTGGATCTCCCAAACCCTAGCCCAATGCTCTAGCCCAAGAGTGCTCAAGGGCGGGTCCCCAGGTGAGGATGCACTACCATCCTCTGCTGCCACAATGGCCAGAGCCCAGATCAACAGCATCTGGGGGCCAAAGGTCAAGAACACTGCTGGGAGCAATCGCCGGAGAGGAGGGATGCCTTCATCTCCTGTTTATGGGTTGCATAGGAAGCCAGACTCTCCGTCCATCTAGCACAAGATTGTCTACCCAGACTGGCAGCGGCTTCTCCCAGGTTGCAGGCAGGAATCTCTCTCAGCCCGATCTTGGAGATGCTGCCAGGGAGGGAACCTGGGACCTTCTGCATCCAAAGCAGATGCTCTGCCACTGAGTTATGGCCTCTCCCCAGAGGTTCTCCAGTTGCATCTGGATGGCCATTGTGAGACATCAAATGCTAGGCTAGATCTGATTTAACAGGTCTGTTTTATGTACAGGATTTGTCCCCCCTCACTATAAGTCTTGCTGCATTTTTTTATTAGTATTCTAATGCTTTTTAATCTGTTGTTGTTGTTGTTGTTGGCTGCTTGCTTGATTCTGATTTTTACACACACTCACACACAGTTGCCTCTAATTTTTTCCATCCGTGTGTGGAATGGGTTTTGTTTTGGGCGGCAGTATCAAGGCAGGGTGTGCACACCATGTGCATTCAGAGCGGGGCCTTCCTGATTCAACCTGAGCGGGATCTAACTGAGCCAATATCAAAAAACGTTTCAAAATTTAATTTCAAAATTAAATCCACCGAGCGGACCTAAAAAAACTTGTGTGCACACACACACATGCGCACGCCGAGATCTATAGCTCGACAGCACAAGACCTACTGGGGTATACTTATTTTTAAATCCATAAATGAAATGTTAGTCAAGTGCGGCTTAAAACCAAAAAGGAAACCCACTTCTGCAGAAGCTTCCCTGTCTGCCCAGCTGGAGGGAAATTCTTATTTGTCAGGGGGAAGTGGCTGGTCGCAGGCCAAATCCAGCCCCTCGGTGCTCAGCCACCATCTTTATTTCACATAAACAAAGCGCAACATTCTCTGTCAAACCAGAATAAGACATACAAACCAACACAATGTTGCCGAAATGCATTCCACGCTTTCTACACAACCTTGAAAACAAAACCCCATGAAGTCAGCAAAAAAAGTCAGCAAAAGTGAAAAGCGACAGTCAGTACATCATAGGCATACAAAAGGCATTAGCTAGATGGAAATGCTTAAAAAAAAAAGGCAGAAATGTTTTTAGTTGCCAGTAAAGAGAAAGTAAAGAGGAAGCTCAGAACCTGTTTCACGAAAGGAACTTCCACAATGTGAGTGACACCCCCACAACGGAAGCCCTGCCTGACCTCGTGCCCAGCTCACGGCAAGCAAGGAAGCGAGATGTTGCCTCTCCCGCTGAGCTAGGTAGGACGGAGGGAAAATTAAACTCAACACCCCTCCTGTAGTCTACCCAAGACAACCACAGGGCTCTGTAGTCGCCAGGAGTCAACACCGACTCAACGGCACACTTTACCTTTACACACAAGGATTATTATTATTATTCAGAGGTTATAATAGGGTGGCTTGTTGTTTCCCCGTTCTCAGTCACAGGACTGTCCTGTGAAGAGGTCCAGAAGCCACTGAGGAAGCCTGTATAGACGAAACAAGCCTGGTCTTTCCATGTGAGCAAGTGTAAAGTCATGCTTTGGGGTGGAGCAGGGACCCACCATCAGCTATACACGGATGGGCACTTCCCAGGTTAAACCCTACCACAGTGTCATTACAGATATGCTAAGCTAGGGTTGCCAGATTCTGGCTTTCCAAATCCGGGTCCCTAATTTGCCTATTATGTCAATGGGCTGGAAAATAATTTCTGAGCAGAAGAATGACTGCACTTTTTGCTCCATAACTCTGCTTCTACATGGGCTGGAGCTTAGCTTTTTTTTTTTCTTTTTCTTTTTTTTTTAAGAAAGCTGAAATCCAGGCGAATCTGGGTGGGCTAAGCAATTTGGGTGAGATGCTTAAAATCCGGGTGAAACCTGGAATTTTGGGGGACATGGCAACTCTATGCTAAGTGTGCTTCTGTACCTCCTGTGTTGTGACACCGCAGTCTGTGCGCTGACAGCAAGGTGCCATTCACATTTCCAGTGCCTTCTTTCGGATTTCATCTGTGCGTTATAGTGCTAAAATGTTGCATGCGCTTCGCAAAAAAGTAGCTGTATTTTCCCGTCGTAAGAGTTTGAGACCCTGTGATCGTTTTTAATACAATCCTGACAAGCTGAAGCATTTTACTCCGGATGTAGCATGTAATCCCAAGGATGTATACACACAGCAGGTTTTACGGGTTTACGGGGAGGATTTACTGGGAACTCGAACTCCTTCCAAAAAACCCACTGCTAAATCCCCCAGTGGATTTTTTTAACCCCAGATATAAATCGGGCTACATAATGCACCGTGAAAAACCTGAACTGTACTGTACTGGGGACAGCTCTCACACTGAAGGTATTTTGCCAAAGTGTGCCCCCTCCCCAAAATTTTTTAGTGAAGATCACTGCTTCTCAACCTGTGGCTCTCCAGATGTTGTTGGACTACAACTCCCATCATCCCCAGCCACAATAAATTGAGAGCTGATCTAGGAGAGGAAAGCTGGTCTGGTGGTAGCAAGCGTGACTTGTCCCCTTTGCTAAGCAGGGTCTGCCCTGGATGCATATGAATGGGAGACTAGAAGTCTGAGCACTGTAAGATATTCCCCTCAGGGGATGGAGCCGCTTTGGGAAGAGCAGAAGGTCCCAGGTCCCCTCCCTGGCAGCATCTCCAAGATAGGGCTGAGAGAGACTCCAGCCTACCACCTTGGAGAAGCTGCTGCCAGTCTGGGTAGACAAGAATGAGTTACCTAGACCAATGGTCTGACATATGTGGCAACTTCCTAGGTTCCTAACATCTGGCGTGCCACAAGTTGGCAACCCCTGAGCTCGACTCTATGCTATTGCATTTCATTTGTGAGGTTGGGGCAAATTTCATGGTGATTTCTTTTAAAACTACACACGTGGCAATAAACATACACATGACTGCTCCCCCCCCCAATGCCGGGCACTTTTGCAACACCTTAATAACACTCTGTCCCCTTATGAGCATTCGTAAGCAGCAAGTATGGACACAGAGAGATCGGATCTGGCCACCTTTGCTTCCTTGCACCCACGAACGGGAAGCACTGGCTGCCGCCAAGCACTCTGCGCGATAGCAGAAGATCAAACTGGTAGCCAGAGCCAAGCCCCAGGGCGAAATTCCCCGTGTGTTCCTCTGCACTCACTCTGAACTGTCTAGAGCTGTGGAGATACAAGATGGAGCTTGACGGATGCTGTCAGGGAAATGACGTCAGCCCCAATCCCCGCTTTAAATAAGAGGCCGTCTGCACAGACACAGTTTCCTGCTGCCAGGGCGAACATCTAGAAATGGAGAGCTGATTTGTGTCCACAATCCCTGCAGTTCAAAAGCAAAGTTGATGGTTATTCTCCTCCTCCTCCAAGGAGATACAGAGAACCAGAGCAAATGCATCAAAAAGGGAAATCCAGAAACAAAACACAGTCCAGAAATTGTGTTATAGGTTAGAGCTGGAGGTCAGCACAGAATCAGCCTCAGAGAAGACCCAATGATCTTACCTTCTGCCCTACGACCCTAACCCTAACCCTATGACATAGGAAGCTGCCATATACTGAGTCAGACCCTTAGTCCATCTAGCTCAGTATTGTCTACCCAGACTGGCAGCAGCTTCTCCAAGGTTGCAGGCAGGAGTCTCTCTCCCAGCCTTATCTTGGAGATGCTGCCAGGGAGGGAACTGGGAACCTAGATGCTCTTCCCAGAGCGGCTTCATCCCCTAAGGGGGGAATATCTTGCAGTGCTCACACTTCTAGTCTCCCATTCATATGCAAACCAGGGCAGACTCTGCTTAGCTAAGGGGACAAGTCATGCTTGCTACCAGAAGACCAGCTCTCCTCTGGGTGGTCCCTAAACTGAGGAATGCCTCTGAGTGAAGCTAGCGTTTAGAGGCATCTTGCCTGTCACCTTCCACGGATTTGCACAGACCCATTTGGGCTTGATTTATAAATACCAGCATACAAAACCTGGCTGCAATCAAAACTAGTTAATAGACTGGAAGGGGGAATTGACATTTTCTGGCTTCCCCCTCCCCCCCCCCATAGCCCATCCCTATAGATCAATTTTCATTTCTCTGCCTGCAGTTCAAGCAGCTTCCAGCCCTTGTAAATAAATGCCAAGTGTAATGAGTTTTGAAACAACTCGCCTGAAAGTAACAAAAGAAAATGACAGTCGCTGAAAAAATCACTGTACTTGCCAGCAATTCCATTTCATTTAAAATGATTACCACGAACCATATGACGGCAGTAGTGCTGGGAAAGGCTGTGGGGATGGACACTCCACTCCACACCTCTTGGGGTCTCGCTTTCACTCTTCTGCATTCAGAAAACAGGTTGACTCAGATCCAGCTCTCATCACAATCCATAAGGCTGTGCATCCTAGCCCAGAGAGCGAGGCATGGATTCTCTGTGCCATATGCCCTGGGGGCCTTGAAGCAGGGATTTTCAAAGTTAGGTCCTCAGATGTTATTGGACTTCAACTCCCATAATCCCCAAGCAAAGGCCGCTGGGGCTGGGGATTGTGGGAGTGGAAGCCCAATAACATCTGGGGACCCAATGTCAAGAAGCCCTGGGTCCTTGGAAGCTTCTCCAGGGGCAGTGAGGGCAGGAAAGCTTCCTTGGAGGACTGCTTGTCCACCACTTCCAAACCTCCTCAAGAATGTGTACTTGCAGGGATGCAAAGAATGCTTTGGGGCAGGGGTTTCCAGGTTCCTGTCTCCAGATGTCACAGGGTAACCCTATTAAGTATCCCATGGAATGTGGAGAGACCAGATTCAAAGCCTGCTGCAGTCATGGAACTGAGTGGGTGATCTGAGGCCAATCTCTCAGCCAGATCTACCTCACATAGTTGATGTGGGGATCAGAGTTGCACTTAGGTAATTTTGGAGCCTGGACCTAAATTTGGAGCCTGGAGCCTGGCCTTTGGAGCCCAGCCACCCCCGTGCAAGTTAAGCATCCTTCCTCTGCACACGCACACTGTGACACACACAGTATTTTTAGCATGTGGGTTCTTGAGGGCTCAAACAGCAACTCACGAGAACGTAAGAAGATCAAACAGGTCTATTTAGGCAAATATGCATTAGCAGAAACATTTCAACACACAACTTCACATATTCCCACCCCACATGTTTCTTTCTCCCCTCCTCCCTCTGTCTCGAAAGCAGAGATCACACTTGGCCACCCAGCAAAGCTCAGCCGACGGTGACCACACCACCTGGGACAGACTAAAGGGGATTTGGGGGCCACAGGAGGTGTGGAGACCCTGGACTTCTGCCTGGTCTCTGGCTTCAGCCCTACTTGCAGATCCTACCAGGAGTTTAACCTGGGACTTTCTGCACACATGCAGATGCTCTTCTGGAGAGCTGATCTGGTGGTAGCCAGTATGACTTGTCCCCCTAGCTAAGCAGGGTCCTGGTTACATATGAATGGGAGACTTTATGTGTAAGCATGGTAAGATATTCCCCTCAGGGGATAATGGGGCCACCCTGGGAAGAGCATCTAGGTTCCAAGTTCCCTCCCTGGCAGCATCTCCAGATAGGGCTGAGAGAGACTCCTGCCTGCTTGGAGAAGCCGCTGCCGGTCTGTGTAGACAATACTGAGCTAGATGGACCAAGGGTCTGACTCAGTATATGGTAGTTTCCTATGTTCCACCAAGCTGTGGCCTCACTCCTTAGAGGGATTATCTTCCCCACTGGTAGTCTCCCATCCAAATGAAAACCATGATGGACTCTGCTTATCAAAGGTCCATTCCTGTTTGCTACCACAAGACCAGTTGGGGACTGTGAGATAATTCCATAGCTTAATTATGTGCTGTGTGGAAAAGTGCTTCCTTTTGTCGGTCCGAAATTTCCTGGCCTTCAGCATCATGGGATGCGCCCTGATTCTAGTGTTGTGAGAGAGGGAGAAACATTTCTCTGCCTACTCTCTCTGCTCTGTGTATAATTTTATAAACCTCTAACATGTCTCCCCATGGTCATCTCTTTTTCAGTCTAAAAAGCAGGTTAGACAGACAGGACAGAGACAAATGAATATGAGGACCCATATTGAGTATCCTTGGTCTAAACCATTTCAAAATCAGTTCATCCAACTACCCCATAAAAATGAGTTATGAGAAGCAGGAGGTGAATAAAAGGAAGTCAGATTTTGCTGCGCCCACTCAGTGGAAAGAAGGAAGCATATGATATGAGGTTTGTTTTATTTATTAACTGCTCAATTTCTATACCGCTTTTCATTAAAATAATCCCAAAGTGGTTTACAATATAATTAAAACCATGCACAATTAAAATACAAAAAGAACAGATATTAAATATAAACATAAAATAATATATCTCTATTTAAAAGTGTAAAAACCTATGTAATACAGTCACACACAAAACACAAAGCAGCAGCAGTAAAAACTGTACTACTCTCTTATAAAAGCTCTCATATAACAGCCATGTGTTACCACAAGAGAGCTGGTCTGGTGGGAGCAAGCAGGACTTGTCCCCTTAGCTAAGAAGGGTCTGCCCTGGTTGCATATGAAAGGGAAACTAGAAGTGTGAGCACTGGAAGATATTCCGCTTAGGGGATGGAGCCGCTCTGGGAAGAGCAGAAGGTTCCCAGTCCCCTCCCTGGCAGCATCTCCAAGAGAGAGAGACTCCTGCCTCTAACCTTGGAGAAGTCACTGCCAGTCTGTGTAGACAATACTGAGCTAGATGGACCAAGAGTCTGATTCGGTATAAGGCAGCTTCCTATGTTCCTATATTTCTAAAAACTGTGATGGAGGCTGAGGAGCGGATTCCATCTCCCAGTTGTAAAGGTAAAGTGTGTTGTCGAGTCAGTGTTAACTCCTGGAGACCACAGAGCCCTGTGGTTGTCTTTGGTAGAATACGGGAGGAGTTTCCCATTGCCTCCTCCCGCGCAGTAGGAGACGATGCCTTTCATCATCTTCCTATATTGCTGCTGCCCGATAGAGGTGTTTCTCATAGTCTGGGAAACATACACAAGACAACCCTCACCGCTCTCTCTAGGCAAACGGCAATGGCACAGGTCTGTCTCTCTTCTGCAGAACTTGATGCCCTTTCTTTGACTTTTCCCTCTCTGGGGCTTCTGCCCCACGCCTAAGATGTATTAACACTGACACCAAACACAACACTGAAAGGAAGACGGAGACATTTCCAATACCATTCGAGCATGCAGCTGTATTGGTGGCGGGTTTCCCACTCTCTCAGGCAGAAGTGATGAGCTCTGACAGGCCACTCTGAAGAAAATGGAGAGACGTGCTTTGGGAACCCGGAAAGCCCTGACACCACCCAGCAAGAACTGAGAACTGTGATGGGACATTCTGGCCAGAAGACACGACACTAAGGTTGTCCCAAAGCCAAAAGAGAAATTGCTTTTCTGCATTGTAGAAATATTTGGAAGTGGGGGAAATCACACCCCACTTTCCACGGAACAGTAGCTAAATTCCTCACCACAGCTGTCCCATTGTACAACCCACTTGGCTTTAAGCAAGTCCCCAAAGGTCACAGGGAGATGGGATTTGGGTGGCTTTCCTGTGCTTCAAAGGCGCTGGGGAAAGGCCTGCACAGTCTTTTCCATGGGGCTAGACCTATCGCACCAAGAAGGCACGGCTGCAATCATGTCTGCTTAATCAACTTGCAGACTGCTTGTCAGCTCCAAGGTATCCATGCCACTCAAAGCCCTGGCTGAGCCGTGGGGTGCCACAGAATGTTCGCAAACATTCTAAGTGCTGATGGGGAAGGATCCATCCTGCCCCTTCCTCCCAACAGTGGGAGGCTGCCAGTTCAGCAGAGCAACAGCAGGGGAAAGGGAGGCTCCTTGAGCAGTTTTGTGCTCAAACTGTTCATGATCAGAGTACAAACAGCAGAAGAAGTAGTTGCCCACATTCCCCGCTTCCTCAGAGGCATGTTTACTTATTTGTACATTTATATCCTGCTCTTCCTCTGGAGCACCCACAGCGGTGTACGTGGTTTTATATTTAACCTCACAACAACCCTGAGAGGTAGGTTAGACTGAGAGATCAGTCGCTGGCCCAGAGCCACCCAGGGATTTTCGTGGCTGAACAGGGATTCGGACACAGGTCCATCTCCCTGGTCCTAGTACAACACTCTAACCCACTACACCACACTGGCTCTCATTTTTGCCAGCCACTGTTGGAGACTGAATGCTGGGGTCAATGAACCTTTGGTCTGACCCCTGAGGGGTGCTGGTCTCTGTTCAAGCTGTCTGGCAGCCTACTTCCACCCCTTCAACTCAGCCGTCTTTGTGTTCAAACCCAAGAGATTTGCTTATCAGGTAAGGGGACGAAAATGCCAGCAGGGGATATCGGGAGCCCTGCTTTTGTAAAGTAAAGGTAAAGTGTGCCGTCAAATTGATTTTGACTCCTGGTGCCCACAGAGCCCCGTGGTTGTCTTTGGTAGAATACAAGAGGGGTTGACCATTGCCTCCTCCCGCGCAGTCTGAGATGATCCCTTTCAGCATCTTCCTATATCACTGCTGCCCGAGTACCAGCAGTATTATATTACTATATTTATTTATTTATTTATTTATTTATTTTATTATTTCTCTATGTAAACCGCTTTGGAAACTTTTGTTGAAAAGCGGTATATAAATATTTGTTTGTTTGTAGGGCGTTTTGTTTCGAGCTCGAAGTACTCGATACAGCCTGTTTTGAGTCGAAACATTTCGACATCGAAATGTTTTGCACATCCCTACTGGAAGTTAGTCTTCATTCTCCACTGGCAACTAGCAGAGTGTCAACTTCCTAGGCTGTGCTACGCTTCTCCTGCATGAAGACCTTCCCACTTTTCCATTTCATTTAACCCCAGTCCTGCCCGTCTCATCGTTTCTTAACCTAACGACCTCTCCATACACACAAATGGCCGGAAATCTGTGCGGCTTCCTGGTTTATACCTTTCGTCTCTCTTTGTGCAGAAGGCAGGAACAGCGCATGCCTTTTCAGCCGGACAATTAGGCCTGCCTGGGAAAGGAAAACGGAGCGACTTTCACTTTAAAGTGCCCCTCCATTTCATGTCTCCTTATCGCTAAGCGTGCAGACGGCCGGGCACCAGCCCCCCTGCAAACTGGCAGGGCTGTGATTGATAGCAGCTCTCCTGTCTGGTGATGGAGATCGGGATGGAGGCAGGAAGAAGGCCGGCTACTCTTAGAGCCCCTGTGGAGACACGAGATACGATTCTAATTGGGGGGGTGCCACAGCGGGCCACACGGAAGCTGTTTGTTCACCCCGCCCCAAAGCACAAGGATTGCAGAAACTTGGGGGCCTGTGCTGGGGACAAAACTGCTGGCCAAGGGCCTTCACAGCCTCAAGGAAACCTCACAGAGGCGCTTTCCAGATTAGACCCTGCAACCGGGTCACGCTGGATCTCGGAAGTGTGCTTCCACACTCCCTGCATTGTGACACTGCAGTCCCGACGCGGACAGCAGGGTGCCGTTCACATTCCCAATGCCTTGTTTCAAATTTAACCGCTGCGATATAGTGCGATGATGTTGTGTATCCGGCGTTAAAAGTCTGCTGTTTTTTCGGGTTATTCGTTTCCCCAAGTTGGCTCCCCCTGCTGTTTATGTTTCAAATGCAACTTGCCTAAATTGAGGCATTTTGCTGCTGTTGAGCAGCTAATCTGGAAAGTGGCAGAGTGGCCTTTATCATTGCCAGTTTCTCTTTCCCCACACACCAGGATCCTCTCTCTGTTCCGGACAAGGCCATCTCATGCAGCTGTCAAGCGACAAGCATCACTCATGGCATGGCTTATATAAATCTGGGAGGGAGAACGCACAGCCGGGCAAACACCTCCCAGGAAGAGTAGCCTTGCCTCCTGAAATTTGGGGTTTCACCTGGATTTTAAGCATCTCGCCCAGATTGCTTAAACCCCCATGCCTAGATTTGCCCAGATTTCAGCTTCCATTATTTTTATACATGCAGTCACTCTTCTGGCTCAAAAACTATTTTCAAGCCAATTTACATAATATGCACATTAGGTGGCTAGATTTGGAAAGCCAGAATCCGGCAACCCTACTCCCAGGAAAAGCCTTTGGCTGTCTGCCACAGACTGCTGCTGGAAGGGAGGACTCTGCCAGCAAATGTGCTGAATGGCCGGGTTGTGCCAAGACACCCATGTCTCATTGTTCCCTTGAATATGAACCACCAGGGTTCTCAGACTTGGGTTCTCCAGATGCTGCTGATGGCAGCTCCCGTCACTCTCAGCCTCGACAGCCAAAGGTCATTGTGGCTGGGGATGATGGGACATGTAGTCCAGAAACATCTGGGGACCCAATGCTGGGAGGCCCTGCTGGGCAGGATGAGATGGAATCCTGGACTCAGAATCCCAAGACCTCCAGGTGAGGCACCAGAAACAAATACTGCAAATAATGGATCCACCTGAATAGAAGACGGCCCTGAATTTAAGATGGGCCCCTTTAGAAACAGAGCTGAAATACAGGTTATACCTGCATTTGCCCAAAAGGAAATTCAGCACTCTGAATTTAAAACACTGCATTTAATTTCTAACAAAGAGCTCGGGGGGAAACTGGTCTTGGGTTCAGGTAAATACAGTAAAAGTAAAGGCAAAAGTAAAGGTGAAAGTGAAAGTAAAGGTGAAGGTAAAGAAAAAGTAAAGTTGTGCCATCGAGTCAGTGTTGACTGCTGGAGACATAAGAACATAAGAACAGCCTGCTGGATCAGGCCCAAGAAAGCCCATCTAGTCCAGCATCCAGTTTTGCACAGTGGCCCACCAGATGCCGCTGGAAGCCACAGAGAGAAGTTGAGGGCGTGCCCTCTCACCTGCCATTACTCCCCTGCAACTGGTACTCAGAGGCATCCTGCCTTTGAGGCTGGAGGTGGCCCACAGCCCTCCGACTAGTAGCCATTGATGGACCTCTCCTCCATGAAGTTATCCAAGCCCCTCTTAAAGCCATCCAGGTTGTTGGCTGTCACCACATCCTGTGGCAGAGAGTTCCACAAGTGGATCATGCGTTGTGTGAAAAAGTACTTCCGTTTGTTGGTCCTAGACCTCCTGGCAATCAATTTCATGGAGTGACTCCTGGTTCTAGTGTTGTGTGAGAGGGAAAAGAATTTCTCTCTCTCCACTTTCTCCACACCATGCATGCTTTTATAGACCTCTATCATGTCTCCCCGCAGTCGTCTTTTTTCTAAACTAAAAAGCCCCAGGTGTTGTAGTCTTGCCTCATAAGAAAGGTGCTCTAGGCCCCTGATCATCTTGGTTGCCCTCTTCTGTACCTTCTCCAGTTCAACAATGTCCTTTTTAAGATGTGGTGACCAGAATTGTACGCAGTACTCCA
The DNA here is from genome assembly GCF_027244095.1 of Hemicordylus capensis. Lineage (NCBI taxonomy): Eukaryota > Metazoa > Chordata > Lepidosauria > Squamata > Cordylidae > Hemicordylus > Hemicordylus capensis. The sequence continues at coordinate 2,033,156 of NC_069673.1, read as the reverse complement.
AGTGTGGTCGCACTATAGTTTTGTATAAGGGCATTAAATGTTAGCCATTTTATTTTCAATCCCCTTCCTAATGATCCCCAGCATGGAATTTGCCTTTTTCACAGCTGCCACACATTGAGCTGACACTTTCAACGAGCTGTCCACCACGACCACAAGATCCCTCTCCTGGTCCGTCACCGACAGCTCGGATCCCATCAGCATATACTTGAAGTTGGGGTTTTTCGTCCCAATGTGCATCACTTTACACTTGCTGACATTGAAGCGCATTTGCCACTTTGTCGCCCACTCCCCCAGTTTGGAGAGATCCTTTTGGAGCTGCTCACAATCCGTTTTGGATTTCACTACCCGGAAGAGTTTGGTATCATCTGCGAATTTGGCCACCTCGCTGCTTACCCCTGCTTCTAGATCATTGATGAATAAACTAAAAAGCACCGGTCCCAGTACAGATCCCTGGGGGACCCCACTTCTTACTTCCCTCCATTGTGAAAACTCTCCATTCATATCTACCCTCTGTTTCTTGTCTTTCAACCAGTTAGCAATCCACAAATGTACTTGTCCCTTTATCCCATGACCGCTAAGTTTCCTCAGGAGTCTTTGATGAGGAACTTTGTCAAGAGCTTTTTGGAAGTCCAGGTAGACTATGTCAACTGGATCACCTTGATCCACACACTTGTTGACACCCTCAAAGAAGTCCAAAAGGTTGGTGAGGCAAGATTGACCTTTGAGACCTGGGCACCAATTTAGTGCCTTATCTGGATGGCAGCGCCCTGCCTACGCTTTTTCGCTCCAGAGCTCCTCACTGCTTCCCTGCCTGTCAGCTTCACAGGTACTTTATCACAGCAGACCTTAGGTTGAAAGAAGGTGACAGCAGAGTAAAGCAAAGTGTGCTGTCGGGTCTGTGTCGTGGCACCCACAGAGCCCAGTGGTAGTCTTTGGCAGACTACAGGAAGGGTTGACCATTGCCTCCTCCCACGCAGTGTGAGATTATGATGCCTTTCGCCATCTTCCTATATTGCTGCTGTCCGATACGGGAAACATACCAGCGGGAATTCGAACCGGCAACCTCTGGCTTGCTAGTCAAGTCATTTCCCCGCTGTGCCATTAGGTGACAGGCTGAAAGCTTAACTGGACAGGATGTGGGCAATCCCTCCTGGCTTTCCCACTTTGGTTAAAAGGTCTATGGGGTGAGGTGGATTTGGAGCCCCTCTATTCCAAAAGAGACACTGCAAGACCGGCCACACAACTAACTGTGCATCAGTCAGCGGGCACCCCTCCCCTCAGAAGAACCAGTCCAGCTCCACCAGCCTCAGAACCTGCCCCAAGATCAGCTCCTCTGCTAAATTGTTCTCTGTTGCTCCTCCAGACAGGATTAGAATCAAGGGGCTGAAATAAAAGAACAGATTCCGGCTAGACATCAGGTCAGGAGGAGTCTCCTAAGGGCAAGAGAGGAGGGACAGTGGAACAGTCTGCCTCATGCAGTGGCAGGCTCTCCATCGCTGGAGACAAGCCGGCTGGGCAGCCATCCTTCAAGGAGCCTATAGCAGATTCCTGCACTGGGCAGGGGCGGGGTGGACTAGATGACGTCAAAGGTCTCTTCCAACTCTTAAGAGACTATGTTTTCCAGCTGAGAAGACTCTACTGGGCAGCAGCGTTCCTCCATCCTTCTCCCAACTTGCTCTGTAGAAACCACCACCCCCCATCTTGAAGCTCACTTCCTGCTTCTGCATACCTCTGCCCCATTAGGCCAGTGCCCTCAGGCTCTGAAACCTGACCACCCCAACACCAGACACATTCATGGGAGGGAGGCTGGCTTCATGGCTGTGCCCAGACCCCCAGCGGGGTTCCAGGGAGTCCCTGCTGAAAGCCAAGCTTCTCCGGAACAGAAGAGGCTCCACAAAAGGGCTGAGCAACCTCCCAGCTGTGGCATCCGCGCATGAGTCAGAGGCGAGGAATCTTTGCTGGGGTCCTGCCTTGACATGCCAGAGACCCAGCGCAGACACAGCTGAGCGCAGAGGGGAAATCCAGGAGGGCTGGGACAGCCGGGGACAAAGCTTCCGGGAGCTTTGCTGGGGGGCAGGGGGCGGGCGGAGGCAACAGGGGTCAGCCAAAGAGTCCTAAAGAGGGTGTGAGGCAGAGTCGCCCCCCCACCCCTTCCCATCTCCCAGCCTCTGAGCAACAAGGGACTCTGAGCAGGCCCACATGGGGGGGGCGTTATTACTAGCTAGCAAAAGGGCAGCGAGTTTAACAGGCAGGTTGGCGGAAAGACGTGGAAAGACAGAGATAGCAAAAGCTGCTCCATGCTGCTAGGAGGACAGGCCTGAACAACATGAGGTCCAGGGGTCAGATCCGGCCTGCGGGTAGGAATATCCAGGGCTGCAGAAATCCACTAGTCTACTAGCCTGTGACGAGTGAAAAATGATGCCTGATGAGTGCGGGGGGGGGCTATCCACCCCCAGCACAGCATCCCTTTATTTTATTATTTATTTATTTATTTATTTATTATTTACATTTATCTCCTGCTCTTCCTCTGAGGAGCTCAGAGCGGTGTACATGGTTATTTTTATCTTCACAACAACCCTGTGAGGTAGGTTAGGCTGAGAGATACATGACCGGCCCAGAGTCGCCCAGTGAGTTTCATGGCTGAATGGGGATTTGAACTCAGGTCTTCCCAGTCCTAGTCCAGCACTCTAACCACTATGCTATGCTGGCTTTAGTAGCTGTTGCTGGTGTCTGTCTGGTGTTTTGTTTCTTTTCAAGTTGTGAGTCCTTTGGGGACAGGGATCCATTTTATTTATTTATTATTTCTCTATGTAAACTGCTTTGGGAATCTTTGCTGAAACGCGGTATATAAATGTTGTTGTTGTTGTTGTTGTTGTTGTTGTTGTTGTTGATCATCGGCAATGTACCAACAGAGCTTGATGAGTAAAATATTTTCTCTGCCTGATCAACTGAGCCAACATTTCTTCACCCCGGGAATATCCAACGGCAGGAGCCATCAAGTGCTCCTGACGGGCGGATGGCGCGGCTGCAACGCCATGCAGTTGGCTGCCTGAGACCAAACACCCCCTGCCTTGGGGCTGGAACACCGAGACTACCCTTCATCCTCCGTGCCTTATCCCCCCGACTCCAAACTGAGGCTGGCATGCATTCCAGCCATTTTGGAAGAAGAATTCCTTGGAGGCTCATGGGTGCAAAGGAGCTTGGAGAGAATGCTCCATGAGAATTGGGGACCCAGCACCAAACTAAATTTAACCGTGTTTCTGCAAGACCCCTGAACCAGCCCAGAATGCTGCAAACTGGTTTTTAGAGCTGGGGAGATGTTTCGGTTCTCATATTTTCAAAGCACTTCACAAACTCTCTCAGTCATCTGTACAACAAGCCTGCAAAGAAGGCCCATATTAACTTCATTTTGCAGAACACAGGAATATAGCAAGCTGCCATATACTGAGTCAGACCATTGGTCTATCTAGCTCAGTATTGTCTTCACAGACTGGCAGCAGCTTCTCCAAGGTTGCAGGCAGGAATCTCTCTCAGCCCTATCTGGAGATGATGCCAGGGAGGGAACTGGGAACCTTCAGCTCTTCCCAGAGTGGCTCCATACCCTAAGAAGGGGAATCTCTTCCAGGGCTCACACTTCTAGTCTCTCATTCATATGCAACCAAAGCGGACCCTGCTTAGCTAAGGGGACCAGTCATGCTTGCTACCACAAGACCAGCTGTCTTCTAAGGGGAGATGGGGATGGAGGCTGAAAGAAAGAGACGGACACTCTGCTCTGAGGCAACCCTGAACTGGGTTGTTCCTGATGGACGACACCGGGCCATGAAAGGGGCATTTCTAAAGTTGGGGGGGGGGGCAACTCAGGAAATATGAGGAAATCTGGGCTTGGCTTGAGGTATATCTTTGCCCATGTTGCCACCATAAATGGTGGGAGTTTAAAATAGGATATTAAATTGTTCGTTTGTCATTGATTTCTGCCCCTGCACCGTAATTCATTTATGACTTTTCTACTGTTACTATGGATATTTATATACCGCTCTTCAACAAAAATTCTCAAAGCGGTTTACATAGAAAAATAATCATACACAAATAAGATGGTCCCTTGTCCCCAAAGGGCTCGCAATCTAAAAAGAAACATAAGGTAGACACCAGCAATGGTCACTGGAGGGGTGCGGTGCTGGGGTTGGAGAGGGCCAGTTGCTGCCCCCCTACTAGACAGAAGATAATCACCACTTTTAAAGGTGTCTCTTTGCTCTGTTAGCAGGGGTTTTCTGGATTCTGAAAGGATCAATAACATACCATTGTTTGGGAGAGAAGGTTGCTTCTTATTTAAAAGGTTGTGTTTTCAAAACCCAACAGATGACCGGCAAGCTTCAGAAACCTGAGGGGGGAGAGCGCTGGTAGCAAGCATGAATTGTCCTCTTTGCTGAGCAGGGTCTGCCCTGGTTTGTATTTGGATGGGAGGTTACACCACACGAGCACTACCTGCTTTAAAATATGCCCCTCGGGATGGGGCTGCAGCTCAGTGCTAAAGCATCTGCTTTGCAGGCAGAAGGACCCAGGTTTGATCCCTGGCAGGGAGGGCTGGGAGAGAGTTGATTCCTGCCTGAAGCCTGGGAGCGCCACTGCCAGTCAGGGTAGACAATTCTGAGCTAGATGGACCAAGGGTCTGACTCAGTAGAAGGCAGCTTCCGATGTTCGCATGTAACCCCACCAAGGAAAACATGACAACATAGCCAGCCACGAAAGAGAGTGGGAAGGTAAAATGCATCGGGAGAGAGGCCACGAGGCAGAGCAGAATTGCACAGGACCACACACTCGCCAGAAATCTCCTTGGAACCCACCAACAGTCCTCGCAGCACTGATGAGGCAGGCATGGACAAAAGACTGGCTGGGACCCTGCAGGGTGGGCGGCCATGCCTGGCCGTCCAAAGCACCCCGTCGCGTATGCTTGGGTTCTTGTATTATGTCAACAGAGTAGGAGAGGGGGAGTGTTCTCTCCGGAACAATGGGCAGGTTGATTCACCGAGAGAGGAGAATTGCCAAGCTGGGTGCTCTGTGTGTTTTGGCAACAGTGGCCTTTCATGCCAAATTCCATCAGAGGCATTTCTGCAACACCCTTTGGCTTTCTCTGCACACCGCCTCCCCCCATTTGGCAGGGCACCTGCACGGAGAAACACAGGCAGGCAAGGTGCCCCAGGCAGGACAGGGAAAGACTCCTGCCTCACACTTAAGAACACAAGAACAGCCCTGCTGGATCGGGCCCAAGGAGGCCCCTCTAGTCCAGCATCCCGTTTCGCACAGTGGCCCACCAGATGCCTCTGAGAAGCCCACCGGCCAGAGGGGAGGGCAGGCCCTCTCTCCTGCTGTGTGACCGTTCTTCCTGTTGTCGGTCCTGGATTTCCCAACCTAGTGCGTCGAGAGAGGGAGCAAAATGTCTCTCTGTCCACTCTCTCCACTCCACGCGTTGTTTTATACACCTCCATCATGTCTCCCCTTCGTCGGTGTGCGCTGGACACCGTCCGTCTCCAGCGCATTGATTTACATTAAAAATAATCATTACAAATATCAATACAAACAATGCTTCGTTACTTGTGGATCTCTTTTTTTGCATCAAGGGCCCCACAATTAAAAAACAACAACAACAAACCAAGAATAGTGGTCAGAAAATAGACCCTGTCCCTGTTCTGTAAGTGGGCTGCCTGGAATTATTATTAATATTATTATTATTATTACATTTATATCCCGCTCTTCCTCTAAGAAGCCCAGAGCGGTGTACAACATACTTCAGTTTCTCCTCACAACAACCCTGTGAAGTAGATTAGGCTGAGAGAAAAGTGACTGGCCCAGAGTCACCCAGTAAGTATTTGGCTGAATGGGGATTTGAACTCGGGTCTCCCCGCTCCTAGTCCAGCACTCAAACCACTACACCACGCTGGCATTTTTGCATGCAAAATGAAAAAAAGAAACCAAGATAGCCCATAATGTCCAAACAAGCTGATCTTGGTGCATTCTAACCAACTTCCTTGAATTGAAAAGCAAACCAAGATATCCCATGACGGCCAAACCAGCTTTCTTGAATTGACAAGCAAACCAAGATAATCCATGATGGCCAAACTAGCTGATCTTGGTTCATTCTAACTGCCCTGAGCCATTTTTGGAAGGGTGGTATAGAAATCGAATAAATAACAACAACAACAACAACAACAATCAACTTCCTTGAATTGAAAAGCAGACCAAGATAGCCCGTGACGGCCGAACCAGCTGATCTTGGTTCATTCTAACCAACTTCCTTGAAATTCAGCTGAGATCCACAACCTGTTTCATGCCTTGGGTTCACATCTCCGTTTATTTCAAGGAAGTTGGCAGGAATTTAAAAAAACCAGTTGGTCCAGACAAAAGATTGTGGTTTGTGTCTAACCTTAGAAGTAGATTCCCCTGAGGCTTGTAGGGAAGGGGAGAGTGGGTACACCTGAGGCTTGGAGTCATTGCATGGAATGGAGTATTAACGGCGGTTCTGTGTGACATCTGGGCCAGCCCTGCTATCCCACTTGGGGGTGGCCCTTTCATGAGGTGAGGTGAGGTGATAGCCTCAGGCAACCAATTATCAGAGCACCAGCAGGGCAGTAAGATCCCCCCCACCCACACACACACTGCTATCAACCCTCGCCATGCCCCAGCACGACCCAGACACAGAACCCGGGATGGGGCCACGTCAAGAAAGAAACAAGGCACTGCAGGTAGCAATGGGCTTGATTCTTCGTGGGCGGGTTCAGCCTGGTGCAGGGATGCACAGCAAAAGTGCCCTGATGGGCCGGATCGTGACTTAAGACCACAAGAACAGCCCTGCTGGATCAGGCCCAAGGCCCATCCAGTCCAGCTTCCTGTTTCACACTGTGGCTCTACCTCTGAGAAGCTTACGCCCTCTCTCCTGCTGTTGCTCCCTTGCGCCTGGGATTCAGAGCACCCCACCTCTGAGGCTGCAGGTGGCCTGCAGCCCTCCAACTAGTAGCCGTTGATCAACCATGACTTTTTCTAAGCCCCTCTTAAAGCCATCCATGCTGGTGGCCGTCACCACATCCCGTGGCAGAGAAGTCCATCAATTAATTAAGCACTGTGTGGAAAAGGACTTCCTCTGGTCGGTCCTAAATTTCCCTGACTTTCAGTTTCATGGGATGGCCCTTGTTTCTAGTGTTGTGAGAGAGGGAGAGCAATTTCTCTCTGCCCACTCGCTCTACTCCATGCATAATTGTATACACCTCGGTCTCCCGTAGTTGGCTCTTTTCCAAATTAAAGAGCCCCAGATGCTGTAGATGTGCCTCATCAAGAAGGTGCTCCAGGCCCCTGACCATCTCGGCTGCCCTCTTCTGCACCTTTCCCAGTTCTACCATGTCCTCCTTAAGGGCCCCTTCCCAAGACCCGCTCCAGCAGTTGGGAAGGGCATGAGACCAACTGCAGGCTCCCTCAAGCATCAAAGAGCTGTGATGGTGATGGGCAAAACTAGACCCTCCACAAACCTTTCTGCCTGGCTTGCAGAAGGCTCCCGGAAGAGTCTGGCACACTGTGGCTGCTTTAAAAAAGTTTTTTAAAGAAAGGGGGTGAGGAATTTAATCCATAACCCCAATGCAAGTTAGGCACCGTTTTCTAGGGGCATCTCAAAGACAGCAAAACAACATGGTGGAAAGCCCCTGACAGAAATCCCAATGATTGGCAGGAAAACGCTTCTTGGTGATTGACAGGAGAAAGGTCTTTTAGCTTCGGATTAATAAACAATGCTTTACCGAAATGGTAGCTTTTCTCCCAGAAACATTGTTTCCACACACAAAAAAATCCATTCAAGGCATGAGCAATAAAAAACCCCGTGCCTTTATCTGATGGATTGGTCCTCTTGTCTGAAAGGATGATCATCAGTACTTCTGCCATAATATGGACTATGAAGGCTAATCTATTTTGACAAAGCCTTCCTAGCTTCTGATAGCCGGGTGAAGCACCATCATATACAGACAATGTACATACTCATCACACTCTTCCGTTCACCTTCCACTTCTCAGAGATGCTGAAAGCACTCTGCATGGAGCCCCAGCAGTTTTCTAACCTGGATGAGACCTGCTTAGCTTTAATCACAATGATATTATATGCCATTACATGTCAAAGGAACCTAGGGAGCTGCCATATACTGAGTCAGACTCTTGGTCCATCTAGCTCAGTATTGTCTACCCAGACTGGCAGCGGCTTCTCCAAGGCTGCAGGCAGGAGTCGCTCTCAGCCCTATCTTGGAGATGCTGCCCGGGAGGGAACTTGGAACCTTCTGCTCTTCCCAGAGGGGCTCCGTCCCCTCAGGGGAATCTCCTCCAGTGCTCACACACTTCTAGTCTCCCATTCATATGCAGACAGGGCAGACCCTGCTTAGCAAAGGGGACAAGTCATGCTTGCTACCACAGGACCAGCTCAGACCCTTGGTCCATCTAGCTCGGGATTGTCTACACAGACTGGCAGCAGCTTATCCAAGGCTGCGAGCAGGAGTCTCTCTCAGCCTATCCTGGAGACACTGCCAGGGAGGGAACTTGGAACCTTCTGCGAGCAAAAAAGATGCCCTGCAACTGAGCTATGACCCCATCCCCATTGGAAGATAGGAATCACAACGGACCATTGGTCCATCTAGCTCAGTACGGTCTACACTCAGTACAGCTCTCCACGGTTCCAGGCAGAAGTCTATCCCAGCTGCCAGGGAGTGAATCTGAGGGTTGTTTTTTAACTGGATGCATGATGCCAGCTTGGTGGGCTTGGAACACAGGATGCTGCCTTCTACTGAGTCAGACCCATGGTCCATCTAGCTCTGCGTTGTATACACTGACTGGCAGCGGCTTCTCCAAGGTGGCAGGCAGGAGCCTCTGGAGAGGCCTGCCAGCGAGTGAACCTGAGGCATTCTGCATGCCAGCAGATCCTCCACCACTGAACTATAGACCCATCCCCTAAGGGGAATATCCTACAGCAGACAGCGCTCACGTGTGGTCTCCCATCCAAATGCAAACCAAGGCCAACCCTGCTTAGCAAAGGGGGCAATTCATGCTTGCTGCCGCAAGACCAGATTCATGCTTCCACCCCTCACGTCCATGTCCGAATGGGCATGAGCAGAAGCAGTGCCAACCAGTGCCTCTGTTGCTATATCTCACAACACACTACAATCAGTTCCCCACGGCACCCTCCGGCATAAATGTGTCAACCACGGTCACGGAATCCTTTGGAATCTCAGGCACTCGGTCTGCAGAAGACTATAACCTGCTTATTCAGGTGGCCTGGAGAACTGTAGGCTCAAGGAATGCATCAAACCTTGGACCCCCTCAGAAATGGAATGCAATACTGTATAGGGTTTTTACTGAAGAGAAGAACAATGTGGAAAGGTTTCAAGTTTCACAGAACAAGGCAGTTAAACTGGGTACCGAGCCATATAGAGACCCGCAGTCTCCTTACCCCATCTTTGCAAAACTTTACTTGAGCTCATCAGACCTGGAGGGCATTATTAAATTCAAGAACTGTAGGTTTTGAATTAATGCCCAGATCTTGCTTCATCCAGTCCTGAACTGGCAGTCTCCATAGCTGTCAGAACTCTTTTACTTTTTCTGATCCCCCCACCACACTTTTGTTCACACACAGAGAACTTTTCCCACCAGGATTTCCTGGGGTAGTTCCCCCCAACCCTTCCCCCACAGTCAATTTTCTATGCTCCATTGGCCACAGATCTTGAATTTCCAATCAGGTTCTGAACCACAGAAAAGATAAGGGAAACCAGACCCAATCCCATAAAATGCCTTGCCCCATACGATCCGACTTGGACCGTGAGGTCTTCCTCGGAGGCCCTCCTCTGAATGCCGCTCCCAAACGAGGTGAGGTGGGTGGCTACCAGGGAGCGGGCCTTTTCGGTGGTGGCACCCCATTTGTGGAACAGCCTCCCAAAAGAAGGCTCTCCTGGCACCATCACTTTGCTCTTTTAGACATTTCTGTCCATTCAGCCTTTTAAAAACTCATCTTAAAGAAAAGTCTTTAAAATGTGTTGTATTGTATTTGTTTAAAAACAATTGTGTTGTAATTTGTCTTGTTTTGTGTGTTTTTATTGGATGCTTTTTACTGTTGTGAGCTGCCCAGAGAACAATATGTTCTCTGGGCAGCTCACAACAATAAAAAAGCATCCAATAAAAACACAACAACAATAGTGCGGCTAACAAATAAACTTATTTATTTGTTGTTGTTGCAAATAAACTTGTTTATTTGTTGTTGTTGCTGCTGTTGTTAAAGTTCTATCAATCTCTCTTTTTCGGTCAGCGACCAGCATGAAGTTCTATTTTATCCCAGCAAGATTAACCTATTTTCTCCTCGTTCAGTTTTTATTGCATTTCTAAGTATCATCTCACCTTAACTCAGCAGGTTCTGAACTTGGGTGGCCAGATGTTGGACTACAACTCCCATCATCCGCCGACCTACTGGTTGCCACTGCTGTTGCGTATGATGGAAGTTGTAGTCCAACATCTGGTGACCCAGGTTCGAGAACCCCTGGACTAACCTAATCAACACATTGCTGGACGTCTATATCTTTATATCCCATGCCTTCCTTACGTAGGGAAGGAAGGAGTCAGACCCTTGGTCCATCTAGCTCAGTGTTGTCTACACTGACTGGCAGCAGCTCTCCAATCTCTCTTTCCCAGCCCTACCTGGAGATATTGCCAGGGACTGAACCTGGGACCCTCTGCATGCAAAGCAGATACTCTGCCACTGAACTATGGCCCCATCTCCCAGTAGAGGAATCTCTTACAGCGCTCATACATTGTCTCCCATCCAAATGAAAATCAAGTTGGGCCCTGCTTAGCAAAGGGGATAATTCATGCTTGCTACCACAAGATATAGGAAGACGCTGAAAGGCATTATCTCACACTGTGTGGGAGGAGGCAATGGCCAACCCCTCCTGTATTCTACCAAAGTCAACTACAGGGCTCTGTGGGCGCCAGGAGTTGACACCAATTCGACAGCACGCTTTAGCTTTACCACAAGGCCAGCTCTCCTCCCCATTATATCTTTGCCACAGCCCCCGAGTCCCAAACCGGGAGCCACCTTGGTGTCCTGTTTCCAAATCTCTCAGGGACAACGGGGCACCCAACCCAATACAGGCAGCTCTCCCTGGAACCGCAGGCGGCAGGCCCAAAGACGCACGGAGCCTTCGGAAAGAGGTCAGCTTCAACCAAGACGCTGCACAGACATTCTCCAATTTGTCGCTAACCATTTCCAATTTGTCCCAATTTGCCGCCATAAAGGCTGCACAGCTGCCGCGAGGCCCCCGCTTTCCCACTGCAGCCCTCGCGGCCGTACGCCAAGGGGTCTCCTCCCTCCACCCTTGAAAAGCAAAAGACTGCCTCTGAAGGAACAGAAGCCCGGCCTAATTTTCCCCCATGCAAATGCTAATGATCTGCAGCACCAGAAGGAACCGCCTGGCTGAGAAAACCAGCCTGCATCTGTTCTCTTTCTCTCCGTGGCTCCTCATCCTGCTCCCTTCCACCCCCCCCCAGACCCTCATGCATATTTTACAGCTGCCTCCAGCTCTATCATCATCAGATCTTCTAACCACCATAAAAGAGCCGATCGGAACTGAAAGGGGAAAGTAGCAGCGGTGAAGAAGGGTGCTTCACGGCAGCCCATTTCTTCTGCCGGGCTGGCACAGCAAATGGGTCAAGTGGGCATTGGCCCTGCAGAGGTCTCTCCCGGGGGATTTTGATGGGGCTGGAAGCAGTGTGGGTCACACAAGCCAGATCGCTGCTGCAACTCAGAGACAGGATGTGGGGCTTTGAGGAACATAACGCTCACCTTGACGTGACGTGGCATCCATTTTAGGAAGACAGGAAGCTGCTTTACACCAAGTCAGACCATTGGCCTATCGAGCTCAGTATTGTCTTCACAGACTGGCAGCGGCTTCTCCAAGGTTGCAGGCAGGAATCTCTCTCTCAGCCCTGTCTTGGAGATGCTGCCAGGGAGGGAACTGGGAACCTCAGATGCTCTTCCCAGAACAGCCCCATCCCTTAAGGGGAATATCTTCCAGTGCTCACACTTCTAGTCTCCCATTCATTTGCAACCAGGGTAGACCCTGCTTAGCTAAGGGGACAAGTCAGGCTTGCTCCCACCAGACCAACTCTCCTCTCTTCTATCGACACTGACTGGGAGCAGCTCTTTGAGGTTCCGGGCAAGAGTCTCTCTCAACCCTACCTGGAGATGGAACCTTCTGCATTGAAAGCAAATGGTTTAGCACTGAGCTATGGATGCCCAAAAGAAACATCTGAAGCTTCCAAACTGAGTTGGACCGTTGGTCCATCGAGTTCCGTATTACCTACACAGACTGGCAGTGGCTCATCCAAGATTTCCAGCAGGAGTCTCTCCCAGCCCTACCTGGAGATGCAGCCAGGGACTGAACAGGGGACCTTCTCCATGCAAAGCAGATGCTCTACCCCTGAGCTATAGCCCCATCCCCAAAGGGGAGTCTCTTACAGCAGACAGTACTCACATATAGTCATGCATCCAAATGCAAACCAGGATAGACCCTGCTTAGCAAAGGGGACAACTCATGCTCGCTACCACAAGCAGCACGTGGTAGGGCTGCAATGAAGGCCTTGGAAAGGATATTTAAATGCCGTGATGGGTCTACACCTACAAAGATCAGAATCGTTCAGACCATGGTTTTTCCCATGACACTCTATGGATGCGAAGGCTGGACTTTGAAGAAGCAAGATAGAAAAAGCATGGACACTTTTGAACTTGTGTGTTGGAGAAGACTTTTGAGGAGACCGTGGACAGCCGGGGGGGGGGGGAGGATCACAGAACAAACCAATCCAGAAGTTTCACTCCAGGCACAAATGACCAGGCTCAAACTATCATACTTTGGACAGATTATGTGAAGACCTAGCTCAATTAAGAAGTCCAAAATGCTGGGGAAAGTGGAAGGCAAGCGATGAAGAGGACAACCAGCAGCAAGGTGGATGGACTCGATGACGACAGCCATGCATGCACCCCTGAGAGACCTTCAAGGCCAAGCTGAAGACAGACCATCCTGGAAAGAATCTCTCTACGCGGTCGCTAAGAGTCGACACCAACTTGACGGCACTTGATCAATCACCACAAGCAGCAGCGATATAGGAAGTTTCTGAAAGGCATCATCTCACACTGCGCGGGAGGAGGCAATGGTATACCCCTCCTGTATTCTACCAAAAGAAAACCACAGGGCTCTGTGGTCACCAGGAGTCAACACAGACTCGAGGGCACAACTTTACCTTTACCACAAAACCAGCTCTCCTCCCCAAAGTTATCCATATTTCATCTGCCAGTCACCCGTCACCCACCCAATCCTAGTAGGATGTGGATTGTCATCCCATCCTCCCACCTGGAAAGCCACATAAATCTTTGTTACCCAGAAAAGGACACCTACTAGAAATCCTCCCAGTTTTTGTCCGATGGCTCCATTTTTGCATGTGCTGTGTTCAGATCAGACCCCTGGAAATCTGATCTGCTTAAGCGGATCTGATGGGCTGTTTAGGTGAGCCTGGTCATCTTTTGCCATCTCGTAAAATATTTATGATTACAGTTTCCTTATCCCACCCTGGGAGATTTGAACCCAGGTCTCCATGACTGTAGACTGACACCACCACCCTGGGTCTTCCATATTGAATCAGTATCAACTGTTCCATGCCCAGAAGGGGGTAAACAGGATTGTTCCAGTCCTGATGGGTTAGGTTATAAAAAGGGGATGGAGTTAAGAGCCTTCTTCTGTAACACCTCCTCCTTTTTTCCCTGAGGACTACTTAGAAGGATCGTGGCTTTGCTGGGATTCCCAAACCATGTGTGCGTCTGTGTGTGCAGCACATGACTAGTCATTCTGAAATCCCCAATTTGCAGAAATGCAGATCTAACGAAAGCATGTGAGCGCTTTGCCCCTTACACCATCACAGAAGAAAGGGAACATGTTTGTTGGCCAGATTTGAGGATGCCTTTAGGTTTTTTCCAATTCCAGGTGACTCAATGGCCTAGTAATAAACCTGTCTTTATCCACTGCATCAAGGTGCCTATGAACTGAACCTCTGTACCTACCCATGTTCTGGAATGCTCTGTTGTGCTACAAACAACTGATAAACAGATGTGGATTTAGGTGCAAAACTGAGGAATCCCCAAATGCAAAGAGGGTGGAAAGTACAAATTTTTTAAAAAACACACCAAAAAACCCAACTTACTACTATTTTAAAAAAGAAGAAGAAAGAACATGTTCTCGGCACAAGGTTTGAGGAAAACACTTTGGTTCTGAGGCACATTAGGGGACCTACAGAACTAGAACATCTACATAAAAGCAACCAGATTTCTAGCTTGCCACAAGCACATTTGGGGGGGTGGGGTGGGTCTGAAACATCTGGCAAAGCGGTACTGCTATTCCTGTTTTACTAATACAGGAAAAGCAAATGAAACCAAATAGCAAATTTGAATAGAAGGTGATTTTTCCAGGGGAAGAAGAGCAATGTTCTATAAGTATCCATCGCAACATACACACATACCAGGGACCATTCATCTAGGTAAGCCAGGGGTATGCAAACTTGGGTCTCCAGCTATCGTTGACTACAACTCCCATCATCCAGAGCCACAATTATAGTGAGCATGAATTGTCCCTTTGTTAAGCAGAGTCCACCCTGGTTTGCATTTGAATGGGAGACTACATATGTGAGCACTGTAAGATATCCCCCAGCCCCTTAAGGTATGGGGCCACTCTTAGAAGAGCATCTGCATGCTTGCATGCAGAAGGTCGCAACTTCCCTCCATGGCAGCATCTCCAAGATGGGTCTGAGAGAGACTCCTGCCTGTAGCCTTGGAGAAGCCACTGCCAGTCTGGGTAGACAATACCGAGCTAGATGGACCAAGGGTCTGACTCAGTATATGGCAGCTTCCTAGGTTCCTACGTAATTCTGCTTTCATCTCTGACTCAAGAGAAAACCCTTGAGGATCTGCCAGCACAAGAAGAGCTGATGTTTAGGAAACTGGGCAATATCCCTTTAAAGAATGGAGCCTTCCCTGGGGAAGGGTCATCATAACCTGTCTGAGCATAAGCCATAAAATCCAGTGAGAGCCAGTGTGGTGTAGTGGTTAGAGTGCTGGACTAGGACCGGGGAGACCTGAGTTCAAATCCCCATTCAGCCATGAAACTAGCTGGGTGACTCTGGGCCAGTCACTTCTCTCTCAGCCTAACCTACTTCACAGGGTTGTTGTGAGGAGAAACTCAAATATGTAGTACACCACTCTGAGCTCCTTGGAGGAAGAGTGGGATATAAATGTAAAAATAAATAAAATAAAATAAAACCCAGCAGTGTGTTCCAAGCAGCTGCTGGAGCCACATCCCTCTTGTGTCGCTAGACCCAGCTCTCCTGCATTCCTGCTTGGAGCTCTCCAAGGTCCTCACCCCTTTCCCTGGGGAGCTGTCCAAGGTCTGCCCTCCCTACCAGATCTCTTCCTCCACAGTGGCCCCAGCTCAGCCTGGGAGAGGATGCTAAGTCAGAATTTGCCAGAGCCGATCTGAGAGTGCTGGCCCACCCCTACAACACAGCTGGGGCGACCCTTCTCTCTTTTCTCTCCGTTTCCACAGCAAAAGATTAGAGCAGGGGAAATAACCCTTCTCTACACACTCGATAACCAGCTTCCCTGCCAGGCCTCCCAATCAAACAGCTGAGCAATTCCGTGGCGGCTGATACATGGAGAGGGAAGTTTTGCATAAACATTGCGACTACGCACATTGATTTCTTTCCCTCGCTCTCATCCTTTGCTTTTTTACAAAGACAGTCCTAATAGGATTAGATCTTCTACACGCCAGGAAGCAGGGCTGCTTTCCTCCGCCCGCCCGCCCCCATTTCTCCATGTAAGGACTATTGATAGAACTCTTCGCCACTGCAATAAAATCCATCACCACCAATCCATTGTTGAAAGTCTTAAACGAAAAAAGGAAACCAAGGGCCTTTCCTTCCAAGCTGGGAAAGTCAGTGGGGCCAGCAGGGGCGGGTTAATGCATAGGCAATATAGGCACTTGCCTACGGTGGCAAATTCTATGGGGCAGCAAATCCTGTGGGGTGGGGGGAATTGGTTTTTAAATACCTTTTAAAACTGCTTTGTTGCTGCTGACCCAGTGTGGCAGGGTCAGCGGCGAGAGTTCCTAGTGGGCTTGCCTGCCTGCCTCCCAAATCATGACAGCTTGGGCCACCTTCGCACGTGCACGCGGCAGGATTGCGGCAGAGATGGCGGTGACAGCTCCTAGTCCCACGGGCTTGCCTGCCTCCCAAATGACAGGGCGGGCTGTTCTTGGTCAATTTGGGGCCTCTGCGTATGCACACGTGCAGTGGCCCAAAATGGGCCGAAAGTGGCCTGGCCTGTCATTTGGGAGGCAGGTAGGCAGGCCCATGGGACTAGGAGCTCTCGCCGCCGTCTACGCCACCATCCCGCCACATGTGAAGACAGCCCGATCTTTCATGATTTGGGAGGCAGGCGGGCCCACTAGGAACTCTCGCCACTGTCCCCGCCATGTTCCCTTTGCGCAGTGGCGGTTTTTAAAAGGTATTAAAAACAGATTGAAACTTTCCCTCACCCAAGCCCTTTACTTGTAAAGGGGAACCCTTGCCAGAGCGGCAAAAAGCTTCATCCACCCCGGCGTCTAGCTTGACTTTCCTTGTGGGGGGGGGGGCGTGATTTGCCATCCGCAAAAGCAGAGATCCACCGGCATGTGAAAGGAATCTTTTCAACACTTCCGGGATCTATTTTTAAGTTGCACATGTCTAGGCCTTGTGGCAGTGATGTTCACAATTTTTCAAGCAGGGGCCATTGGGTGGGGGGACCGTTCGACACGAGAGCCAGTCCCCGCTCTGCTGACCTCCACACAGTGCTGCACTTTTCTCAGGGTTGGGATGGGCCTTTTCAGAGAGATGGATACCTCTCTTAGGAGCTCTAGGAGGAAAGCCCTGGGAAGGGCTACGCTTCCCAGGAGTCCGTGCACACCTTCCAAGATGGTGTAGGGGCTTAAATGAGCCCTGCTCCCCGGCAAACTGCAGCACCGCATGGTGAGCATGGTTGTTTCCACATGGTGCAGAGTATTCCGCTTCAGCCAAAGCTTTGCACAGGTCTAATCAATGATGAGTCAGGGGGCCACTCTCAGGGTTGACGGGAGGGCCACCACTGGGCCTTACAGCGAAATACACTGTTGTATCATTTCAAGGATACCCCAAGGGTACAAAAACTTGCCGATGGCCTGATTGGTCCATTCAGAACGACAACAGCAGGACAGGGGTTCTCAGCCATGGACTACCACTGCTACCATCTCCAGCCACAATGGCCAAAGGCAGATTCTGGCATCCCAGGGCAACGAAGGGGGTTCTGGGGACCAGACAGGAGCCTCACTCAACTGTCTGATCTAGGGAGTTTTCCTTGGGACTGGGGGGGTCTTAACAGGGCCGTCCTCCTCCTCCTCCGACTGGGCTGGAGTCCATGTGGGTCCTGCAGGCGCCCACCAAATGACGCAAGCGCCCCAGACAAGACCTCTCGGTGCCCACAAGAGCGGTGCCATCACGGGTCATTCTTGGTGCCCAACACCCCACCACCGCCCAGACGGGATGTCGCTTGAACCACCACTTCGGCTCTGGCGCCCAGGAGATCGCCACTCTTCCCGAAATGGCCCATTCAATGCCGCTGCCTCCCGAGCTCCATGGCGACCAGGATCCTAAAACCATTACGCATTACTGAATGTGTGTCTCTCTGAGGTTTCCACCCCCCGCGCGGCATGAGGTCATCTTTGTCTTCTCCGCTCGAAAGGCTTCTTTCAACCCGTCGATAGCAACCAAATTAAACACAGCAATTGTTAGGAACTTCAGGGCTGAATCTGCCCAGATCCAATGTGGCAGAAGACGATACGTTAAGCGATAAAATTAATTGAGCCGTCGGCCCTTGTAGCAAAAATGCAGAAGGGAAGCAACATTTAAAAGGGAGTGGGAACCCAAGACAGGCTATGGATTGTGAGTCTCCATATATTAGCGGTCGATGCAATGAAATAATTAAAAATGCTAAATACGTAACTCGATTATTGTTTGGCCAGCAACACAGATCAATAGGAAGCCGGGGAGAGGGACAACAGAGCCCAGAAAGCGGCCTTGTACGGAGTCAGACTCTGGGCCCTTTTAGCTCAGTCTTGTCTACACTGACTGGCAGTGGAACCAGATTTCAGTCTCTCCCAGGCCTGCCTGGAGATGCTGCCGGGAATCGAACCTGAAACCTGGAGCCTCCTGCATGCCAACAGATGCATGGCAGCACCAGGGTTTCGAACTGTGCTTAGTTTGTACACCTGAACCTGCACCAGCCAATAAACCATGGCTGACTTTAGGCAGTCCAACCCAGATCTGAACCAAAAGTTGGAAGTTTGTAGGTTTGTCCTGGCTGTGATCTCACGCGATCCCTGAACCTGCAACTGTGGGTTAACAGTAGCTCCATCACAGAGCTGCCGCGTAGGGAGAGGGAAGCCTAGATGGTGGGAGCTCGGGAGAAGGGACAGGGCCCTAACAAATCACACTGCAGTGAAAACAAACCCAGATTTGCGGAATCATCTGTGGCACCAATCCAAGTTCGTTCAATAAAACCTATTCAGAACAAAGCATGGTTCCACCATGTGTTCAGGAGAGGAGAGCTGGTCTTGGGGTAGCAAGCAGAAAGTGTCCCCTTTACTAACAAGATCTCCCTGGGTTTGCCATTAAATGGGAGACTGCATGTGAATGCTACAAGATATTCCCCTTAGGGGATGGGCCATAGCTCAGTGGTAGAGCATCTGCTCTGCATGCAGAAGGTCCCAGGTTCAATCCCTGGCAGCGTCTCCAGGTAGGGCTGGGAGAAAGACTCCTCTCTCAAACCTTGGAGAGCTGCTGCCAGCCAGTGTAGACAAGACTGAGCTAGACAGACCTCTGACTTGGTAGGAGGCTGCTTCCAATGTTTCTGCACCACAAAGCTAAAACTGTGCATATGATCGTGTAAAGTGTGCCGTTGAGTCGGTGTTGACTCCTGGCGCCCACAGAGCCCTGTGGTTGTCTTTGATAGAATCCAGGAGGGGTTGGCCATTGCCGTCTCCCACGCAGTAGGAGATGATGCCTTTCAGCACCTTCCTATATCACTGCTGCCCGACATAGGGAGTTTCCCATAGTCTGGGAAACAGACCAGCAGGGATTCGAACCGGCAACTTCTAGCTTGATCATCAAGTCATTTCCCCACTGCGCCATTAGGTGTAGACTCTAGGAAATGTACTAGAAGGAGTGGCAGGGAATGCCCCCGGAAAGGCACCATGTCCTTCTCAGTGGCCACCATAGGAATGCATGGGATCTCCGAATTTCTGTTGGCCTTTAGGATGTGCTGACACTTGACAGTCCCAGCTTCATTCCCTAGCTGCATTTCCTGGCAGGGCTGGGAGAGACTCCTGCCTGCACGCCTTGAGAGCCGCAGCTAGTCAGTGTAGACAACGCTGAGATAGACGGGCCAAGGGTCTGACTCAGTATATGGCAGCTTCCTATGCGTGGTCCGGACACACCCAACCCCTGTGCCAACAACAAAACATCTGCAACGTTTTCGGCAAATGGCAAGACGAACTCGGGCTAACCTCCTTGTTGGCTCCTGATGTGGGGTTGCCCTGCCTCTTTCCCACCCCCGAGAAAAGATGAGCTTCTAAACCAACCCAGCCATGTAGACAACATTTCCCATGGTCCCCCAGCTCCTGGCTCCATATTATTAAGTCTCTGCACTAAGCCACAGTAAAACTTGATAGAGTGAAACGAAAATAAACGGAAGCTGGTGCAGGTTATAAAGCGGCCGTTTGTAAAATGGAGAGGAGATGGTGTCTCATCCGAGAGATGATAAAAATCAAGCTGCCGGAGCCGTATTTGTTATGACAGATAAACTCTTCAATAAATGCACGTACGTGCTAGGAAACGAACTGCAGCCCCCCACAGAAATAAGATTCAGAACGCAGCATCCTGATAAACACAGATCTCTTTTTTCAAATGAATGAATAAAGGGAGGCCGTTTCGAGGCCTGAAGGGTCCTTGAAGGGTAAAAGGCATGCCTGGAAATGTCAGCAGGAATCCCATAAAGAACATAGGAAGACTGAAGACTTCTACTGTGTGAGGCCATTAATGTCTCCAGCTCCGTACTGTCCACACCGACCCGCAGCAGTTTTCTAGGGATGTGCACGAATGTTTCGGTGGGGCAGGGAAATGCCATTCGGGGGAGTTCTCCCCTACAGACCTCCTTTTTCAAATGGATGAATAAAGCTTTACTCATGCTTAAAGGTACCGCTCCCCGTCCCGCTGAAATGATTCGGTGGGCCGCACCGAATCGATTTGGCCCATCCCTACTGGATGGGCCAAACTGATTCGTGCACATCCCTACAGTTCTCCAGGATTTCAGGCAACAGCCTTTCCCCATATTACGTGGAGACACTTCTGGGACTGATCTGGATTCAAACCCCCAGCATGCTGGGATTAGCCCTCTGAGCTGAAGTGAAAGGAACCACCAGGCTAAGCTGAACTGTTAGCTGGCTTTTTAATATTTTTTTTTGTAATCCGCCTCGAGATTTTTTAAGGGAAAGGTGAGGCATACATTTTAAAAAGAAATACTCAAGGCTTAATTTGCAAAACTGGAAAAAAAAACAATAGAATTCAGACTTTCTTGGTGCAAAAATTGCTTATTTATTTGAGATGGAGTTTGTTTTAAAGAGCAGAGCGCATAAATCCCAGACAGAATGGTTTCCTCTGGAATAAGGCTTTGAGAAGATATTCACACTGAGGGGAGCTGTGCACCTCTTGCTAAAAGACTCCCACCCAATCATCCATGAATCAGCACCAGGTTTTGTTTTGTTTTAAGAAAAAGCATGCACCAAGTTTTCAGACAGACAGACAGAATAAGGTCGCCGTCTGAGCAAAGCCGGGTAGGTGTTGAAAGGTTGGCACCTGTGGGAGAGATTTGGGAGGATGAATGGAGGCTTTGAAGTGTGGCATGGCCTTGTTTTATTTCAAGTGAAAATGGGAACAAGCTGAGCCTCCAAGAGCAGCTTTCTCTCTGGTTCCATTTTAATAGGAGAGTCAACACTCAAACACAAAATTAGGCTCCTCGAGGGGGGGGAGAGAACCTCTCCATCCCCCACCCCACAAAGATGGCTTGAGATCAGAAGCATCATTATAACTGAATGGGGAAGGGGGGAAATGTTCCCGGGGCCCTTTCAGGAGGGGATCTACCAGCTGGGTGACAACCTGCTCTTTGCTCTCCCACTCGTGCCTCTCCAAAGGTGGAGGGGTCCGGGACACCTCTTCGCTTCTTGTGGCAAGACCCGCTCCAACCTTAGGAACACTGGAAGCTGAGCCAGACCCTGGGGCAATCCAGTTTAGCATTATTTGTATGCAAAGATTCTGTTTTAGGGGCAGCTTTAGTGGCAAAGCTGAAGTTTCCACCAAAGGAGGAGCAACCTTTGAAGAACTCCAAATATCCTTACAATATATCCTTGTGTATTAATAGTGAGAGCTCTCCCCACTCACCCTCCCCACACAAAGCTATACCCACCGACCTCTGATTTCTAAGCGTTTAGAACATGCTCTATAAGCCTATTTGTGAAAATGAATTCCTTAGGAACATAGGAAGCCACCATATAGCGAGTCAGACCCTTGGTCCATCTCACTCAGTATTGTCCACCCAGACTGGCAGCGGCTTCTGCAGGATTGCAGGCAGGAATCTCTCTCAGCCCTCTCTTGGAGATGCTGCCAGGGAGGGAACTTGGAACCTAGATGCTCTTCTCAGAGCAGTTCCATCCCCTGAGGGGAATCTCTTCCAGTGCTCACACCTAGTCTCCCATTCATATGCAACCAAGGCAGACCCTGCTTAGCTAAGTGGACAGGTCATGCTTGCTACCACAAGATCAGCTCTCCTCCTCATCATCTGTTGGCACCTGCTGACATCTCCGCAGAATATTAAGCTAGGGGTGCGTATACACACACAGACACTTTACCAATTAATCCTGAGTGCACCAGGGACAGATGTGTCCCCTTTGCTTGATTACCAACTCCCAGGGCCTGACTGCCTGGAAAATGCCGGGACGAAAACAAACCCTTACAAAAGTCATGAAAAGGGAATTTTACCCCTACTCAGCAGTTGTGGTCTCTGGCTTTTAAAAGAAAAAGGAAGGTGGGGGGGACAGGAAAGCTGCAAACCTTCCAGTAGAGCACAAAAAACAGCCGAGCAGCCTAACGTCAACGGTCAGAAGAGGAAATGAAGTGAGAGCTGCACATTGTATGAGCCTCAGATTCCATTTGCTAAAGAGAGGATTCCACACAACGGCTTCTTCCTTCACAAGGTGAGCTTCTGCAGAAATTGCCTGTTTCTACTCCCAGACCTTTCTTTGCTGGTTCCTCTTTAAAAAGAAACAATCTCCACTTCCTCTTTTTAGACCGCCATAGCCCGCTGCAACTCCATCCCAGGTCAAACCTGGGCCTGGACTTCACCAGAAGGCATCACAACACTACCTGGCAGTCCACACTGAGAGCGTCTCAGGATGAAGATTTGGACCCGGGTCAAACAGCAATGAGAAACAACCTCCAGGTTGAAGCGGGGGCCCTCCCGAATGGTCAAGTGTTGCACAAAACACATACCGGCCACTTCAAACAGCCTGGCTACCAAGTCACGCGGACACTGGGCTAGGTCAACTGGGAGAGCAGCAGGCCACATCCTCAGTGTCCACGTGGCTTGGATGTATCAGCACACAGGTGGTGGGGTTGGTGGGGGGGGGTATAGTTAGCGATAGAGAGCATTTCTAGTACTCTAAGTGCTGGGGTTAGAACATAAGAAGAGCCCTGCTGGATCAGGCCCAAGGAGGCCCATCTAGTCCAGCATCCTGTTTCGCACAGTGGCCCACCAGATGCCGCTGGAAGCCACAGGCAGGAGTTGAGGGCATGCCCTGATGTGACTCCCCTGCAACTGGGACTCAGAGGCATCCTGCCCCTAAGGCTGGAGGTGGCCTAGAGCCCTCTGACTAGATAAGAACATAAGAGTGCAGATAGAGTACAGCTGGGGGATGATGGGAGATGTAGTTCAGCAACATCTGGAGGACCACAGCTATGGAATCCCAAGTGCTAATGCCTTTTTCCAATGCCAACAAGGGAGGGAGAGAGGCAGGAGGGCGGCTGTGGAGGCTGGGGGTGTGCAGCCACCGACACGACACTAGCCCAGCTCTCTTGAGCAGCCCGTGTTCGCTGAACAGTCGCCCAATGGTAGTTCCTCCCCGGCTCAACGGCCTCCGAGTGGCTGATCTTGCTACCAAAATGCTCACAAAGAAGCAAGCCAGCACTCCGAAAAGCGACCCTCTCATGGGAATTAAACATCCATTTCAGCCGGGGGGGATAGGAGAGAGACCCGCCTCTAATCGTGACCCAGATTCACCCCAAGAGACCTCTCCATCTCCATCCACACTTCTCACCCACAGGCTGTCCTTGCCCGTGTGGAGTTGCAACATCTCGGTTACAATTTACATCTCCTGGTAGGTCAATGAGGCACAAACAAATTAAAACCACGGACTGAAAGGGATACATAACCGATAAGCTGCTAAGGATCTAATTGCTGTTGCTGGCATGGGGTTCTTTTGTTTCCTTGCTTTTAAAGGGATGCAACATTGACTATAATGACAGGAGAGAAGATGGAAGGCATCCTGGGCAGAAGATCACTGTTGCTTCCATTCCGGGACACCCCTCGGAATTAACATTTAAAGACAGTACGGATCCTGAATGTCATTTCTATATCGCTGTGTTATCTCTATTCAACATCTCTATTCAACATCTATTCAAGATGGCAGATGCGTGAACATTTGAGGCACAATTGGGCTAACTTGTGAACCGCCTCAACGATTTGAACCAAATTTGCTACAGGTGAAGGGACACATAAGGACGTCTCAAGGGCGTACCCTGTTTCCCCAAAAGTAAAACCTACCCTGAAAGTAAGACCTAGCAGTAATTTCTGATGTACCGCTAATTGCCATAGTGCATTTTTTGGGGCTAAAATTAATATGACACTGTCTTATTTTCGGGGAAACACGTTAGTTTGTGATGATGTCATCCACCCAGATTCAACATGGAAGACGTGTAAATGTTTGAGGCTCAAGTGGGCTAACTTGTGAACTGCCTAACCAATTTGGATCAAATTTGGGCCAGTTGTAGTGAAAGGAAAGTAAGTCATTCTTAAGAGAGGGCTCCATCTCCCTTAAAGGGCCTTCCTGGCACTAAGAAAAGCACAGTACTGTGCGGAGGTCAGCACAGTGGGAAATGGCTCTCACTATTGAAGGCTGTTGTTTGTTTGTTTGTTTGTTTGTAAATGTGCCTCTCCCCACTTGAAAAATAGTAAAGGTCACTGAGCCATACTGTCACTTCCTTTGACCTGTCTGACTCATGAGTACCCAGAATGTTGGGGGGCAATATGCTAAATCTTTGTAAACCGCTTAGAGAGCTTCCAGCTATAGAGCGGTATATAAATGTAAGTGCTATTGCTATTGCTATTGCTATAAGAACCTCCCTGCTGGATCAGGCCCAAGGAGGCCCATCTAGTCCAGCATCCTGTTTCGCACAGTGGCCCACCAGATGCCTCTGGGGAGACCACAGGCAAGAGGAATGTGCATGCCCTCTCTCCTGCTGTTGCTCCCCTGCAACTGGTCCTCAGAGGCATCCTGCCTCTGAGGCTGGAGGTGGCCTCCCAAATCACTCCAGCACAGGGTTGTCATATTCGGGCTTTCCAAATCCGGGTGCCTAATTTGCATATGATGTAAACTGGCTTGAAAATAATTTCTGAGCAGAAGAGGGACTGCACATTTTGCTCCATAACTCCACTTCTACAAGGGCTGGAGCTTAGCTCTTCTTCTTCTTCTTCTTCTTCTTTTAATGAAAGCTGAGATCCAGGCAAATCTGGGTGGGCGAAGCAATCTGGGTGAGATGCTTAAAATCCAGGTGAAACCCAGAATTCCGGGGGTCTGGCAGAAGTGGAAAGAGCACACCAAATCAATGCGATTGTACGGCATTTTATTGTATTCACTTTGTAAACAGCCTTGGGATAAGATTTATGGAAGGCAGTATATAAACCAAACAATAAATAAAGCAAGCAAGCAAGCAAGCAAGCAGGACTGACACCCAGCCAGGCCCTTTGAAGGGATCAAGGTGTCCAGAGGCACCAGCTCTGAATTCAGCATTAAAAGGCAGCTGGTTAATCTGTTCAGTGTTAACTGGTTAAAACTTGCCGCTCCAGCAAGACCTGTCTACTACTTCTCCTTCTCCGAGAGAGGCGAGATCCTGTTTCTTTGTGTGCCTCTTTGAGTCTTGGTGCCCAAGCTGAGCATGTGCCTCTCTTTGCATTTCGTGAGCATCTCTCTTTGCATCTTGTGTATTTATACACCGGCGTTCATCATGAGCCGCTTGCTCAAGATTCCCGCCGCCCAATTACAGAGCAACTGGAGGTCCTGTGCCAACTGATCTCACGTGTCTCCGAAGTTGACACTACAGCTAAGTTCATTTACTTTCTCGGCATTAATGGTGCGGCACCTGAGTGAGACATTCCCCCCTTCAGCGCAGTTTGCTTCCTACTAATTATGGATTAAAATGCAATCACAGGAGCGAGAGAGAGTCGTTAATGCAGGCCAGAAAAAAATTAATGACACCAGCATATGTTGCTAAGAGCTTTTCTCTTTCCTCCTCCATCAGAAGAAGGGGGGGGCGGCTTCTGGCACCAGTAAATTTAAGAACTTCAGAGCCAGAGAGAGAGGTTTGCTAAATGTCTTTGGCCCATTTTTATTAATGAAGGAAGCCAGCAGCTAGAAGGAGGAACCTTCTCAGAGAGTTAGGGGTGAGCTCCAGGTTTTTGTAGGCACTCAGGCAACTTGGGTAATGAACGACCCTTGCTAATTATTAATTATTGTTGTTGTTGTTGTTGTTCTCAGCCATTATACAGCACTTTAGAGGATTCAAAAAGCACACCAGCTCTGCAAGGTGATGTTACCATCCCTGCAATGAAGAGGCTTGGGGAAAGGGTGGTTTGCCTAAGGCTGCTTAAGAAGCATCCACAGCTGGGACCGGAAAGCAGGACCAGATAGACCCACCCTGGTCTTCCTGGTTCTGGCCTAGTTGGGAAGAATAAAGCAGCACGGTCATCAGGAGAGGTCAAGACCCATGTCTCCTGTCCCCAGGATTCCCAGATGTTGTGAACTACAACTCCCATAATCCCTAGCTGCCACGGTCATACTGTCCTACCTCTCAGGCAGCAAAATGTCTCCGACTGCCTCTACCGGTCAATACAGCACCCATCAGCAGCCCATGGGGAACAATCTAACCTGCCGAAGGGCCCGGTGTCCTTTACATGAAGGGGATGACGACCAATGTTCCCTCTAACAGGGTTTCCCAGATACTGTTGACTACAACCCCCATAATCCCCAGCCAAAGGCCACAGCAGCTGGGGATTGTGGGAGTTGTAGTCAACAACAGCTGGGAATCCCTGTTAGGGGGAACACTGGTGATGACCCAGCTGCCACCTGGGCCCCATTAAACCCAAGCTCAATCCCTCTGCGAAGAGGACAAGTGCTCACAACTCTCCAGCTGGAAGCGGACGGCCTTTGCTCACAACCTAAAGGTGTAGCACACAGAGGGAGTGCCAATGTCCTTCACCTACAGTGGCCCCTGGTGTGTGTGTGGGGGGGGGATATATTTCCTGGAAATTGCTGCTTAGCCGTGGGCATTCTTGCACATCTCTGGTGGGGAGGCATTGCTTAGGAACATAGGAAGCTGCCATATACTGAGTCAGACCCATGGTCCATCTTGCTCAGTATCACCTACCCAAACTGGCAGCGGCTTCTCCAAGGTTGCAGGCAGGACTCTCTCTCAGCCCTCTCTTGGAGATGCTGCCAGGGAGGGAACTTGGAACCGAGATGCTCTTCCTAGAGCGGCTCCATCCCCTGAGGGGAATCTCTTCCAGTGCTCAGACTTCTAGTCTCCCTTTCAAATGCAACCAGGATGGACCCTGCTTAGCTAGGGGCACAAGTCATGCTTGCTACCACCAGACCAGCTTCCTCACCCCACAATTCACACACCTGGCTTCTGGCCCCCAATCCCACCCCAGGAGTAGCAGCCACTGCCACCAAGAGACAGTGGGGAAGCTCCTAGCAAGCAAGTCCCTTGACTTCTTCCTGCTGCCACTGATCAGCTGTTCTGTCTCTTGCCTGGAATGGCTGGTGAAATCTCAGAAATGAATGCCGTGGCTAGATATTATTCCCAGCAACTGCTTCAATGCCTCTCTCTATGGCCAACAGAATCGGTTTCTTAAAGAACAGCAGAAATTGAAGAACAGACTATTAACAATGAGCAAACGTACTGTCAGGATTCTGCAGAATTCAGTTTTCCCCCCTAGCAGTCCCAAGGATGCAACCCCGGTTTCCTGCGAGCTTCCCCAGAAGCATGAATCGAGGCTGTTTGGTGGCCCTCTGTACCAGTAATGGCAGGAACGCAGATCCTTAAAGACAGCTCACTCCCTCCGCCCTCTCCAGCAGACAGTCACTGCTAAGAGCTGGGAGGAGAGTGGTTAGGTCACAGCGAGCCACGTCCTCCTGGGAACTCTGCAGGCATGTTCCCTCTAATGTAGAAAGATCCCGCTGCTTTGTCTGGGCTAATTTGAACATTCTGGCACAACAAAAGGGCTTTCACCACCACGCTTGGGGAGCGTGCTACGACTCTCGGGCTGTCAAAAGCCTTCCCGGGCACAGGCCTTTAATTTCATGCTGATTTCATGTCATCGATTCCCGGCTGTGTTCACCTAAACCATTCCTCCAATATGATGACTGCCTGATTGATTATTGGGGGTACGCACGAGGCCCAGCCATGCCGTTTTCTGCTTTGCCTCGTTCTCCGAGATCCCCGGGAAGTCCGGGAGGCACCTCGGATATCCTTCCGATACGCAGATTCTAGAGTTCTCTCCTGGAAAAGGAGAAGCCCAAACTGAAGCACATGAGAATGCGCCAACACAGGTGTGCCACCCAACTGTGGATGGGAATAAGAACACAAGAGCAGCCCTGCAGGATCAGGCCCAAGAAAGCCCATCTCGTCCAGCATCCTGTTTCACACAGTGGCCCACCAGATGCTGCTGGAAGCCTACAGGCAGGAGTTGAGGGCATGCCCTCTCTCCTACTGTTACTCCCCTGCAAGTGCACTGCACTCCTGGAGAAAAATGAGTGCTGAAAGGTGTCTGTACTTCTCCCTTTGTTTCCACATTCTCCAGTGTCTCACAAATTGTGGGAAGAGAGCTGGTCTTGCGGTAGCGAGCACGAATTGTCCCTTAATAAGCAGGGTCTACCCTGGTTTGCATTTGCATGGGAGACTATGCGTGAGCACTGTACGATCTTCCCCTTAGGGGATGGGGCCATAGCTCAGTGCAAGGGCACCTGTCTGCTTGCCTGCAGAAGCTTCCAAGTTTCCTCTCTGGCAGCATCTCCAAGATAGGGCTGGGAGAGGCTCCGGCCTGCAACCCTGGAGAAGCCGCTGCCAGTCTGGGTAGACAATCCTGATCTAGAGGGATCAATAGTCTGACTCGGTAGAAAGCACCTTCCTATGTTCCCACTCTCTGCCTAGCATCTGCATCTTTTTTCACCAGTGGAAAGAGAATTCAATCAAATGAGATACGGTTTACTAAGGTCCATTCTGAGAGTCCATTGGTGAGATCTGAACCCAGAGCTTCTAGCTCACAGAGCACCCTCTTGATTGCTATGCAACCCCAGCCCAAGAACCACCCTCAGGTCAAACTACCCAATCATGAAAGCTTGAAACCGGAGGCACAAGCTGAGAACGTTGGTTTGGAAACCGAAGAGCACTCCGTGCAAATCTACCGTTTGATTCTCTTGCCTTTTTCAAACCATCCTCAGGGTTTTACACACCTGCCCATCCGACAGCATGAGGGTGACCAGGCTGACTGCATGTGGCAGAAGATCTAAAAGTACGTGCTGATTTGCCTCTTGATCAGTTAATTACTGCTATCCTGCACTGGGCTCCACTCAGCCTCAGGGCGATCATCATGACCAGATGCTCCAGAAGAATTTTAAAAACTCAGTGAAATATTTTCAGTGCACAGCAAAAACTGAAGAAGGGTTTCGAGGCTGTCTCTGGTGCTCTGGGGGTTAAATGCCATCCATCTTTCCCAGGCACACGCTGGGAACGCTGAGCTCATGTGGGAACGAGGGAGATGCACCGGAGCATTAAAGTAGCAGTCTATGCAGTTTATACAAATTATGCACAATGTGCAGCCAAAGATTAGGCTGGAAATGGTAAAATCACCATAATGTGACACATTATGCCCCCTCACACCCATCGAGGGAACATCAGGCTTCCCTTTCTGGCCCTCAGTCCTGTTTGAAGGTTCCTGCCCTGACAAACCAACCGTCTACATTCTTCACAACAGAGGCGGCAATGTTCAGCACTCCAAAACATGCCAAGAGCAAGCACAGTGTAGTGGTTAGAGTGCTGGGCAAGGACGCGGGAGACCCGAGTTTCAAATCCCCCGTTCAGCCATGACACCCACTGGGCGGCTCTGAGACAGTCACTTCACTCTCGGCCTGGCCTACCTCACAGGGTTGTTGTGAGGGTAAATGCAGCCATGTATGCTTCTCGGGACTCCTTGAAGGAAGAGCCGGAAGCTTAAAAAACAACAACAGAGGGCTGATTCAGTCCTTCATCTTGTCTATTTATTGCATTTCTGTGCTGCCCTATCCAAAAGGCTCAGGGCGGTGATCTTCATCAGTCTATAGCTGAAACATTTATTTATTTATTTACATTTTCTATCCCGCTCTTCCTCCAAGGAGCCCAGAGTGGGGTACTACATACTTAAGTTTCTCCTCACAACAACCCTGTGAAGCAGGCTAGGCTGAGAGAGAAGTGACTGGCCCAGAGTCACCCAGCAAGTCTCCTGGCTGAAGGGGGATTTGAACTCGGGTCTCCCCGGTCCTAGTCCAGCACTCTAGCCACTACACCACGCTGGCTCTCTCCAGGGGTGAATCCCATGCGTGAAGCAATTTGATATATTTTTAATATAAATACCTATGTAAACCACTTTCGGGACTTTTGTTGAAAAGTGGTATATAAATATTCGGCGTAGTCGCAGGCTCACCCACATCGATCTATAAACTGCAGGATAAATTTTCATCTCAGGCACAACCATCTGTCCACGATCTGTCCAGAAATTCATCTGCCAAGGAGCACAGAATCTGAGGGCTGGAAGGAGCCTTGGAGATCCTTCTAGTCTGAGCAGAAATCTGCTCCAGCTTCATAGGAATGTAGGATGCTGCCTTATACTGAGTCAGACCATTGGTTTATCTAGCTCAGTATCGTCTTCACAGACTGGCAGCGGCTTCTCCAAGGTTGCAGGCAGGAGTCTCTCCCAGCCCTATCATGGAGATGCTGCCAGGGAGGGAACTGGGAACCTTCTGCTCTTCCCAGAGTGGCTTCATATGCAACTAGGGCAGACCCTGCTTAGCTAAGAGGATAAATCATGCTTGCTACCTCAAGACCAGTTGCAGGAGAGCAACAGCAGGAGAGAGGGCCTGCCCTCCCCTCTTGCCTGTGGGCTCCCCAGAGGCATCTGGTGGGCCACTGTGGGAAACAGGATGCTGGACGAGATGGGCCTTCTTGGGGCCTGATCCAGCGGGGCTCTTCTTATGTCCTTATGAATCTGCCACAGCACCCTTGACTGAGGTTTGAAAACCTTTTGCAGAGGAGAACCCACCGCTGCACAAAACAGGCCTTTCCCCTGTCAAACGGCAATTCCAGCTCAGAAATTCCTCCTATTCAAGTGACGAGATATGTGCGTACAGACCAGGCGTGAGGGCTCCCCAATTCAGCCATGGGGCCATTTGTGAGCGTTCTGTGATTAAAGCAAGCAGGGAACCACAAGTCATTGACAGCTAAGATTTAGGCTATCATCATTATATCATTACAGCCTGCGTTTAAAAAGACCTCCGTTCACTCCATGACGACAAAAGCTTGAGATCCACACGGAGCCAGATGTTTTTGTGACTGTTTTACACCCACCACAGAAGTGGGGAGAGAGCTGGTCTGGTGGTAGCAAGTGTGAGTTGCCCCCTTTGCTAGGCAGTGGGGGGAGACTACTGTGTGAGCACTGGAAGACCTTCCCCTTAAGGGGGATGGAGCCAGAGCTCAGTGGAAAAGCCCCTGCCTGCTTGCATGCACAAGGCTCCAAGTTACCTCCCTGGCAGCATCGCCAAGACGACGCTGAGAGAGGCTGAAAAGCCGCTGCCAGTCTGTGCAGACAATCCTGACCCAGCTGCACCCATGGTCTGACTCAGCAGAAGGCAGCTTTCGATATTCCTAACCAACTCCCTTCAAATCAGCCTTAAAAATTTACAAAGAAACAGAACCTTTGCAGCCTAATTTCTGCTAAGGCATTGCAGGGCTTCCCCCACGGGCTACAGAAGCAGCTGCTGATACACTCATCTGCTAACCAGCGCGGCAGCTCACGGTCCGAGTGGCCACACATTGCGGCTTGCCCTGCTCCAGACACGCCCTGATCCTTCTCGGTATCCTGCTTTGCCAGAGGCAGCAACCGGGGCAAAGAATGTGCACCTTGCTGCCCACAGGCATACAAGCAGGCTCCTGCAGACAGACCCCAGGCCATTTGCACCAGCAGATGCTGCCAGAGAAGCAGAAGGCTGAATGGGGTGGGTGGCGTTGCGGGTGGGGGGGAAGGCAGGTTAGTATCCAGAAGCTCCAGAGCAAAACCCCTCCTCGCTTCAAGTGGAAGCCCATTTTTCGGATCAGCTGCTTGGCAACAGCTTCACCAAACCAAGTCTGGGCCACTTAAATGCATGGTCTCCTTTCCCTTCGAGTCCCTCTTCTGTGCTATAAAGTAGGTAAGGTACAAGGTAAAGTGTGCCGTCAAGTCGATATCAACTCCTGGCGCCCACAGAGCCCGGTGGTTGTCTTGGGTAGAAGACAGGAGGGGTTGACCATTGCCTCCTTCCACACAGTCTGAGATGATGCCTTTCAGCACCTTCCTATCTCGCTGCTGCCCGATATAGTACCAGCGGAGATTCGAACTGGCAACCTTCTGCTTGTGGCAATGGGGAAATCGCTCTCCCCCCGCCCCATCCCATTCCACACTCTCTCTCTCCTCCTCACCCTGTTCCAATCTTTTATTCATCTGATTTTACTTATGTAACAGATTTTTACACCACGGCTCATAAAAAATTCACAGAGCTTTACAATTTAAAAGCACAATTTGCAGAATAAAGAAGAAGAAAAAACCTGAAACAATACAGAGGATAAACTATAAAATAGCAAACCCACTGAGTAAAATTGCATATAAATGTATCATCATCATCATCATCATCATCAACATACAGGTATAGGTGGATGTACATACATGTGTATTTAGGATAGGTATGTACACCAGCATGGTGTAGTGGTTAGTGTGCTGGACTAGGACCGGGGAGACCCGAGTTCAAATCCCCATCCAGCCATGAAACTAGCAGGGTGACTCTGGGCCAGTCACTTCTCTCTCAGCCTAACCTACTTCACAGGGTTGTTGTGAAAGAGAAACTTAAGTATGTCGTACACCACTCTGGGTTCTTTGGAAGATGAACGGGATATAAAATGTAAATAAATGAATGAATGAATGTAAAATTAATAATAATAATAATAAGAAGAAGAAGAAGAAGAAGGAAGAAGAAGTAATATAATGCTGTCCTGCCTTACAGGGGTGTTGTATGGATTATCATTCAGTTCAAGTGTATTTGGCCACTGGCCATAACAACACAAGGAATCAACCACAAAATGATATGTTTACAAACTTGCAAGTTACCAAACGTCCCTCAGAATAACAGCCATGATTTAACACACACATGATTTACAATGCAATATACCAATGAGTTCGAATTATATATGTGGATGGTTCTAATTGCCCAAATAACTGAGATGATGTGTGCAAAACACTTCCAACAGTCCAGAAGTGCTCCATAATCACATCTCAGCAACCCACCCACCCACCCACCCACCCACCCACACACACACACACACACACACCATATATGTGGGCCAGTGGTGGTGGGGGAGTTAATCTTGTGCTCCTAGAATGGAGGTTCCCAACCTTGGGTCCTCAGATATTGTTGGACTACAACTCCCATCAGCCCCAGTTGCACTGGCCAACAGCATCTGGAGACCAAAAGTAGAGGGGCCATGTTCCAGAAGCATCCCTACTGCTGGGAAGTACTCCATCTTGCTCATAGGAACATAGGAAGCTGCCATATACTGAGTCAGACCCTTGGTCCATCTAGCTCAGTGTTGTCTACACTGACTGGCAGCGGCTTCTCCAAGGTTGCAGGCAGGAATCTCTCCCAGCCCTGTCTTGGAGATGCTGCCAGGGAGGGAACTGGGAACCTTCAGCTCTTCCCAGAGCGGCTCCATCCCCTACTAAGGGGAATCTCTTCCAGTGCTCACACTTCTAGTCTCCCATTCATATGCAACCAGGGCGGACCCTGCTTAGCTAAGGGGACAAGCTGTGCTTGCTACCACAAGACCAGCTCTCCTCTCTAAAGTCAAGGCACCACGGTTACATTTCTAGGCACCATGGCTCCCTGGGATTTTGCCACACCCTGCCCAAGGAACAGAAAAACCAGAAACCAGTGAAGAGTTGATTTATTTCCCCAGGTTCGTTCACACGATCAAATGGCAGCAGCTTGCGGGGAAGGCAGGATCCTACCTACCTTCCCCCAGACAGTCGGAGCCTCCTCTCCCTGGCCACACTCTATGGTCTGCATTCTTGGAGGCAGTTTCCAGAGCTCCGTGCTGCTGACGACCAGGAAGTGAGGTAGGATGGACTCCTTTCCCCGCCTACCTCACTTTTTGTCTGGGTATCGGATCTGCAGCAGCTGGGCCAGGATGCCTCCCAGTTGCCCAGACGATACGGGCTGCTTGGGTAAATGCGGGAAGCCCGATACGGGCAGCCCGTGTTGTGTGAACAACCTTCTCTTTCTTCATTTATTTCTTTTTAACCAACATACACAGAGAGAGAAAGAAATGAAGAGGTTCTTTTGGAGTGCATCGCCCGTCTGGCAAGGGAATGGATTGAGTCGAAAGATTTTTACGAGTAATCCTACGATCACAGAACTTAATCTACTTAAAGGCAGGCTGCTGCTTCAGGAAATCAGGCAAGGAAGCCAACTCTGATGGGCGCTTAAGTGCTTCTTAAGTTCTGCAGCTCACCCAGGGAGCACGTGAGCGGCCCTTCCATTTTGAGACGAGCCGCTCGGTCAAAACAGCCCCACCGTCCTCAGCAGGTGCAGCCTTCGAAGCAGATGTTGCCAGCTTAAAATACCCAAAAGCCTGCAAAAAGGAAGTCCCCCTTTTAAAAAATGAATCAATTGAAGATCCCTGCGTTTGCTCAACCGTGCAACAGCGGGAGATTTCGGTTTCGTTGCTCCGCAAGACACGCGGCCCCCAATTGCTCGATAACGTTGATTTATTCAATGTTTTCTTCGGCTTTCCCGTTGGCAGCCTCAAATGGAACGCCACAGTCAGGGGGGTTAGAGGCATGGCTACGGATCACGTTAGCCCACGTCACCATGCACCGAGGCGAGACACATTTTGCAACCTGAAGGACTTGTGCAAATGCGGGGGTCAGTAGTTTCCCAACGGCATGTGGCAAGGAAACCGCTAGAGTGTCGCGATAATTTGGTTTTTAAGTAAGGGCCCTGCAAGGTACATGTCTATGGAGGAGGTTGCCAGCATCTCTCTGCATGAGTCAGCGGTTTGGCTTTCAGCCCCTGCTTAAGGGAGATCATTGCAGTCACGTCTGTTTAATTACAGCCGTTTCACTCATCCTCAGAGCATATCGAGAGAATATCGAACTAGATCCTAAGATTTTAGAGTTTGAAAAGGCCTTGGTCTTCTAGCCCAGGGATTCTCAACCTTGGGTCCCCAGATGTTGTTGG
The DNA here is from genome assembly GCF_027244095.1 of Hemicordylus capensis. Lineage (NCBI taxonomy): Eukaryota > Metazoa > Chordata > Lepidosauria > Squamata > Cordylidae > Hemicordylus > Hemicordylus capensis. The sequence goes on along the minus strand of NC_069673.1, from coordinate 1,998,082 downwards.
ACTTCAACTCCCATAATTCCCAGCCCCAACGGGCTTTAGTTGGGGATTATGGGAGTTGAAGTACAAGAACATCTGGGGACCCAAGGTTGAGAATCCCTGTTCTAGCCCAACCCCTCTGCCCAGGGCAGGAATCCGCTGAGCTTCCCTGACAAATGGCTGTCCAGCCTCTCATGAAAATGAGCCCACCACAGCATGAGGCAGGCTGTTCCACTGTCCAACAGCTCTTACAGCTTCTTCCCGAGGCCCAGCTTAAATCTGCATACCCATAATATCAACTCATGGTGTTCTAGGCCTGTCCTCAGGAGCCACAAAGAACAAGTCTGGTTCTTCGTCTCTGTGACAACCCTTTCGATATTGGCAGATGGGAAATACGGTTGCATTCTTCCAAGGTCTGGAGGGGTGTCATGTAGAGCAAGAAGACAACTTGTTCTCTCTTGCTCCTAAGATGGACAGCGCGTATGAGGGTTGTCTTCTGCTGAATCCAACCACTGGTCCACCTAGCTCAGTATTGTCTTCACAGACTGGCAGCGGCTTCTCCAAGGTTGCAGGCAGGAGTCTCTCTCAGCCCTCTCTTGGAGATGCTGCTGCCAGGGAGGGAACTGGGAACCTAGAGGCTCTTCCCAGAGCAGCTCCATCCCCTTAGAAGGGGAATCTCTTCCAGTGCTCACACTTCTAGTCTCCCTTTCATATGCAACCAGGGAGGACCCTGCTTAGCTAAGCGGACAAGTCATGCTTGCTCCCACAAGACCAGCTCAGCACAGTAGAAGCCCCCAGTTCACATCCATGCCCCCCCCTCAAAAGAGCATCGCAGGGATGCCAGCTTGACCCTGTTCCACAGAACATGGGAGACATGCCCTGCTTTCCACTCAAGTCCACAGAACAGGCTCCAAGCCTCCTTTTGAAACTTTCCATCTGGCAACCTTCGATGGTCGTCAGACAATCGGCTGCATTCAGTGCTGGGACAAGGCCCCTGGCCGGCCCCTCCTCGCACCACTGCTTCTGGGACACGTTTTCCATAGTCGAGATTCTGTCCAGGGAGTGGGGGGCAAAATTTGCTGCATTTCAGTTTTTTTCTTTGGCTCTAGGAGCCGGTGAAAGATGTCTCAGAGGGGACCCGGGGAGCTGTTTGAGCCGCTGTCAGAGGGGCTGTGGGCAGAATAGTGGGCGGGAAGCTTGCTTTGTTTACTGTGGCACAGGCTCCATCCACTCATCCCAAGCCTTGCAATTTTCAATTAACGACGTCGTGCCGTTTTATTCCCTCTCTTCCTCCCCCTTATGCAACATTATACACACAAATCTGCCTCACAAGAAATTCCTGGTTTTGCAAAGCGCAGCCTCAAAAATGGCTAGAAAAAGGGTAGTAAATAGAGATGTGCAATTTGATTCGTGCACAAATTGATTCACGCCGAACCGGGGCGATTCATGTGATTCGACCTCGAATCAAACCGCCCCTAAAATGAAAGGCCCGATTTGAGGTTGAATCGAATCATGCCCTATTCGAAGCAAATCAATTTGTGTGATTCGAGTTGCGGGAGCCATTTTGTCTCCACCCCCCACCCCTTGCTGACTGGCTTGAGAACTCCTTTCTTCTTGATTGGCTTGTTATCATACAAATCAAGTGCTGTCATGGGCAACTGTGACCCCAGTGGCGAGGGAGGGAAAGCACTTTTGGAGGGGATTTCAAAATGTATTCCAAGGGACTGGGAGGCAGAGGAAAAGATGCCTCTCTTGAAGAAGAAGATACGCCAATGCAGGAGGGAGGAAGGTTTGATTTCATGGTTTTCTTTTCTCAGCACGGAGTATATATGCTGGGCCACCTTTTGCTGCTGTAACCCTCCGGCTTGGCTGGATCTCAAACTGAGCTGCGGTTTGGTCTGTTCGTAGTTCGCAGATGTATTTCTCCTCTTTGGGGCTCTCTTGGAAAAGAGGTGGAGGGCTAGAGGCGGGAGGGGCCTTAACACGTGGATCGCTTCCTGGACACGGCCACCAACTTCCATTCTTGCACAGGGCTGCACCGCTCTGGCCCTACAACTACAACTGCTCTCATCCCCACCCACAATGGCCAATAATTGGGGGTGAGGTGAGCTGTAGTCCGGCTCCCAGCATCCACAGCCATAGTGGTGAAGAGTCAGGGATGATGGGAGTTGTAGTCACACATCTGCAGGAGGAATGAGGTTGTGCAGCCCTGTTCTAGAACAAACCAAGGAAGAGAGCCGGTCTTGTGGTAGCAAGCCTGACTTGTCCCCTTAGCTAAGCAGGGTCCACCCTGGTTGCATATGAATGGGAGACTAGAAGTGTGAGCAGCACTGGAAGAGGTTCCCCTCAGGGGATAGGGCCGCTCTGGGAAGAGCATCAGAAGGTTCCCCGTTCCCTCCCTGGCAGCATCTCCAAGATAGGGCTGAGAGAGACTCCTGCCTGCAACCTTGGAGAAGCCGCTGTCGGTCTGGGTAGACAATACTGAGCTAGATGGGCCAAAGGTCTGACTCAGTATATGGCCGCTTCCCATGTTCCTATCTCAAGTTGTGCAAATTGGCCCATCTCCCTCACTTGGAGGAAGGTGGGCCAGAGGAAGGCAGTCTTTTGCCGGCTGCCTTCTCTCCTCCACAGACTCCATCCCTCCCTCCCTTGGTTGGCTGCAGCTCCTGAGCTCCTTGGTCACTCACTGGTGAGTGGTTTGGTTTCAGACTGTTGGCCATGGTCCATGCAGACCACGCTGACCTAGATGGAGCCGTGGTCTGACTCAGCCAAAGACCAACTAGCAGCCCTGCCCCACCTTGGATGGTGCTTCCTGCCGCTGGCCCACCTGATCTTCCGTAGCCCTGTCCCAAACCCGACTTCTGCCTGCCCTGGGAAATGCACAGGGACCTAAGAAGCTGCCTCCTCCTGAATCAGGCCCTTGGTCCATCTACCCTGACTGGCAGTGGCTTCTCCCAGGTTGCAGGCAGGAGTCTCTCCCAGCCGTACCTGGAGATGCTGCCAGGGAAGGCAGGCCTGGGACCTTCGGCATGCCAAGCAGATGCTCTGCCACTGAGCTATGGACCCATCCCGTGTTCCCCCATAAGGCGTGTCCGTGTCTGCACGCTCACATGTTTTCTGATGTCCACTCAGTTCTTTTTAGATCCCGCTCAGGATGAATCAGGAAGGCCCCACTCTGAATGCATGTGTGCACACGCTGCCTCCATATTGTCCTCCAGAACCAAACTCATTCCACGCACAGATAACAAAAGTTAGAGAGAACACTGGCCCCTTCCCCGAAGTCAAATGTCTTAAAAACACACAATCAAACTCCACATCACTGGAAATCTTACTTTGCCGTTCCCTTGATTTCACCCAGCGTCACCCACCAGCTTGCAAGCCTATCTTTCCAGTCACAAGGGCTAGAAACTTGTTTCCTGCTTCTTCACACACAAAACCTGCCATTTCTTCAGGAAACCGGGTTCGGCACCCAGTTCCAAAGCCTGCACGTTTTACCCCGGGCGTGCATCTTGCGGCCACAAATCCCTGCCCTCAGGAGACAAGTTTCGCTCCATTGTTGTTGTTTGCAACTAAAATGACCGTTGCCCTTTGGGAGCCCTTGAGACAGGCGAGTGTCTATGTGTACATAACACAGCACTCAACACAGCCCAGAAAGAGGACATTTCTGAGTCGCACTGCAAAGGTCGGCGGGAACCAGCCACACGCCTTCCCATCCTACCCCACCCCGCGGCCTCATCCCTCGTTCACAGAGGAAGGGGCTCGGGTTTTTCTGCTGACTCCTGACTCGGTTTTTCTGCCCCTCCCAGGTTTTTGTAGCAAGATCCATCATGCTGAATTGCAGAGTCATTAAATCTCTCCTTCTAAAACCATTCCTGGCAAGTTCAAAAGAAGAGGCAGGAAGTTGGCCGGGAGGGCCGAGGGCGGCTGGATAAAGGCAGCATTTGGCTGCCTTTAGGAGCACTCTGAATTATAGTTCCCTGAAAGAGAAACCATGAGTGCAGAACTCGAGCCACTGAGAAGGCGGCTGGGCTCCCTTTCCAGCAGTCCGCCGCCACCAGGCCTGGAGAGCTTAATCTATATTTATGTATGCAGCTCATTACGCCCGGCTCCGACAAATTACAGAGACACCAACTTTTATGTTACTGCTGTCATTAAGCGACGGCTTTGGCGAACGCTGCAGTTTTGCATAATTTACGGAGAGGTTAATATGCTGAGCCCTGAGGCTGGTCATCATTTCCTTCCCCCACAGCTAATGGGGGAGAATCTTTATTTTTGTTGCTCTGAACTCCTAGGAACATACAGATGGAGCGACTGGACTGGAGGAGATGAACCAGCTGCGTCTGCTTCTTCTGCGCGCATCTATTCGTGTATAACAGGGGCTATCCAACTTGGGTCCCTTTATGTTGCTGGACTACAGTTCCCATCATCCCCAAACACAGTGGCTTTTATTTCCATTCTGGGAATGATAGGAGTTGTAGTCCCTGCAAAGTTGCAATTAAGCTGAAGACCTTCCTAACTTTGCACATTTCAAAGTGGTGATTCTCTATTTATTTATTTCTTATTTCTTTGTGTAAACCGCCCTGAGCCATTTTTGGAAGGGTGGTGTAGAAATTGAATAAATAACATATAACATGATGTTTATCCTCACAGTATGTTTATGTTTATCCTCACAACAAATCTGCGAAGCAGGTTAGGCTGAGATACACATGACTGACCCAGAATCACCCAGTGAGCTTCATGGCTGAATGGGGATTTGAACTCAGGTCTCCCTGGTCCTAATCAGCGTTCCCTCTAACAAGGAACCCCAGATGTTGTGGACTACAACTCCCAGAATCCCCAGTCAATGGCCATTGCAGCTGTGGATGCTGGGAGTTGTAGTCAACAATATCTGGGGATCCCTGTTCGAGGGGACGCTGGTCCCAATCCAACCACTATGCCATGCTGGCTCTTATGCTAGCAGGAGAAGAGAAAGGGTCCCTATTCAGCTCAGCACAGAGTCCCAAACTTATGTCCCCAAATGTCGTTGGACTACAACTCCCACCACCCTGGGGATGGAGCCACAGCTCAGGGGAGAATGCCCCTGGTAGGCATGAAGAAGGCCCAAGCGTCAGTCCCTGGCAGCATCTCCAGGGAGGCTGAAAGTCAGAGTAGACAAGACTGAGCAAAGTGGGTGGAGGGCCTGGGTGCTCCTGGCGATGGCACAGGAGCAACTGACCATAAAGCTATGCTGGAAATGAAAAAAAGTGGTGGTGGGGGGGAATGTCTCTCTTGGCCCTCTCCATCTCTTCCCACCAGCCTCACACATCTTTCGGCAGATCCTCGCCTTTTCTGCAGCCACTACAACCAGATCCCTGGGCGAGAGCGAACAGCCTTCCGCTTTAAGAGAAGGAAATGATTATTGACTAACCCACCTGCTTTGAAAAACCAACAAGGAGTCTCTCAGAACTTTCAAGACTAGCTGCGTCTGGGCTTGGATCCAGGAAAACGTCTGTTACAGCAAAGCCATTATTCTTCAAGGTGCCACTTTCTTCTTGAAGACGAAACACCCGCTTCACGTGCCGGGGGAGGACAGGCTATTGCAGCGGAAGCAGAAGCCACCCAGAGGCCATCGGGGCTGGTGGGAGTTGTAGGACCACCACTTCGGGGCACCCCTGAACTGCAGTGCAAGGCCCTTGGCGAATGTTGCAGAGGAGCTGGCGTGTGATGAAGAGGGGCAGCCCACGGCAGCTGGAGTCAGGGGGAGAAGTGGGGGTCGGGCCTTGCATGCAAGAGAAAAGGAGACTAGGAGCAGAGACATTTCAGCTGCTTGCCACCACAGGACAAGAAGATCTCCAAGATCCCTTTTCAATGTGTCTACACCTACAAAAATTAAAATCATTCGGACCATGGTTTTCCCCGTGACACTCTATGGATGCGAGAGCTGGACTTTGAAGAAGTTGGACAGAAAAAGTATTGACGCTTTTGAACTATTGAGGGTACCATGGACAGCCGGGAGAAGAAACACATGGATCCTAGAACAAATCACTCCAGAATTTTCACTAGAGGCACAACTGACCAGGCTCAAACTATCATACTTCGAACACATTCTGCGAAGGGCCAGCTCCCTTGAGAAGTCCGTCATGCTGGAGAAGGTTGGAGGAAAGAGAAGAAGAGGACGACCAGCAGCCAGGTGGATGGACTCAATGACGACAGCCACGAATGCCCCACTGAAAGACCTTAACAGCCAAGTGGAAGACAGGTCATCCTGGAGAGAATCCATCTCTGTGGTTGCTAAGAGTCAACACCGACTTGATGACACTTAATCAATCAATCAATCAATCAATCAAAGCAGCCCTGCTGGATCATATGCCTCTAGAAGCCCACATATAGCACACATATAGCAAGGAGCGTTTTTGCCTTTGGCCGCTGAGCATCTGAGTGAAAAGGTTCCCCTTGTCCCCCTCAGGCAGTTTGCAGTTGGAAGAAACCAACTGGCGGGTTATAAAAATATGATAGATAGATAGATAGATAGATAGATAGATAGATAGATAGATAGATAGATAGCAAGCAGTAACTTAAAATCAGAAGAAAGCATGTGTCAGTATTTAAAAAATAGGGGGACGGGACTGCAGGACTGTTTAGTCAAGGGGATGGAATGTTCATAAGCCCGGAGCTATTAACAGTTAACAAACGGAGGGGGGGATGGATCTCGGCAGCAGGGGGAGGAGGGCTTCTGGGGGGGGGGAGCTGGAAATTTCTCAGCTTGAAGAGTCGTCCAGTCCACTCACCCCCCCCCCCCGATTCCGAACATCAAAGAACCTGGGGGTGTGGAGACTGGTCTTAGATTCAGGTCAATGCAGTCATCTACAGAGAGAGAGCCTGGTCTTCTGCCCTTGCCTGGTGGGCAGAGAGGCCCTAGGTGCACTTTACTGGGCTCCAGCGTCATCCCTGGTCCGGGTACACTGAAGAGGCCCCCACAGCCCCAGCCCGGCCGAGGCAATCCTCCCTGATCAGCCCTTTGCAGGCCTGTGGAGTCTCCCCTCAAGGAACCACATCAGAGCCGTACTTAGGTCCTTCGCCTCAGGCCAGCTGGCTGCATCAATTCTCAGTATCAGCCAAGGTAATCCCACACTCCCAGGAGTACTCGGTTTTCACCTGGTGCCAGAGAGAGAGAGAGCGTGCGCAGGCGCTGCCGGACGGGTCAACCAATGCAAAGGAGTTCAAGAGACGTGGCGGTGGCACTACCCACCTTGCAAAGTTGCCACAACACACCACACGACACCCCCTTTGATTCTGGGTCCAGCGACCACCCGGCAAAGGGCTTCAGTTCTGACCCTTCCGCCTTGCCCAGGAAGAACCCCAATGCAACGATTCCCAAGCACTTCCCTTTGTGACCTTCCGTTTTATAACCATCTCTGCCCCAACTCTGGGAACAAGGAAAGCCAGCCAAGAAAACCTCACGTTGCACACATGAAAGCACTTTGGTACCAAGCGACACTTGGCGTGTGGCACAGCTGAACAGTCAAGTGAGAAGCTGTTGGGAAACTTACAAATGGTAAAATCATCCTCATTCATCATCATCAGATTAATGTTTTCATTGCTAGTTCCACTTTAGACAGAAACACTTCCGCTCGTCTCTGTGTGTCCAAAGAAAGGAAGGGCAGAGCCCGCTCTTACTTTTCCGAAGTCCCGCACATCGAAGAGGTCAAAGGGGTCAAAGAGCTCGCTGTTCCGCAGGCCAAATTTGTCATGGCAGACCTTGAGGAATGTCCGGATGTTCTTCAAGCAGAGGAACTGGAAAGACACAAGAAGAGATCGTTCAGACGTGAGGGTGGTGTACCAGAGTCACAAAGGTGAATGCTTTCAAACAACACTCTGCGCATGCACACAGACAGACAGACAGAATGTGTTGCAGTATCTCCCAGGTGTGCAAAGCGTTTCCTGAGCCTGTGGCTGGCTGGTGAGGAAACAAAAAGCGTGCTACACACCTTTCCTCCTGAGAAGCAAAAGGAGCTGTAACTGTCTTAAGGGACTTACAAGCTGAAAAATTCCCTCCTTTTTTCCCTTCAAGCCCTCCTCCCACCACCACAGAGTTCCATTACCTCCAGCCACCTGCTTGTCTGTTGACTGTTGGTCTGGGCTCATGAACATTCCATCCCATTGACTAACAGGAGTGCAGTTTGGCTAGGGCTTGGGGCCCACCTTACCCCCCCCCCCATTTATTTATTTTTTAAATACTGACATATCTACTTCCAGGAAATTTAAAGTAACAGAATTTTAGAGCTGAAAGGGTCCTTGGTGTCCTACTCACTGCAATAAATGGCTGCAGAATTCCTGACAGATCCTGCAGCGAAGGATTGCCCACCACTGCCCAACAGCTTCAACAGTCAGGAATTGCCTCCTAATGTCTCGTCTGTTCAGCCCAACAGGGAGTCTCTCCCATGTGGTTCGTTTCAGTCTGGAAGCCTCTTGAGGGCAGAGAACCACCTTCTCCTTGCTCTTACTATGGACACCGCTGGGAACTTCTTTTGCTGGACAGCAGGGGCAGCAGGTGCTGCCTATATAATAAATGAGCAGCCCCCTCAGGCAAAGGTCGGCCTTGTTTAAGGTGTCCCCTCCCCAAGGGTGGGCACCTTCTTAAAATGGCGGCTCTCTTCTCTTTAGCAAGGGGAGAGTAACTGGCCCTGTCCAACTCCATCCAGCACAGCAACCCTCTAGTGACTGCTTCTAGGGTCTGCCTAGTGTTTCCTTCCCATTTGCAGGCTCTTTGGGGCAGGGAAACCCCTTCAGGCTCTCTGGTGTTTGGGAATCAGCCCTAACAACTGGTCGAAGTAGGCGCTCTTTTCTCGCTAGCAGGGGGAGAGCAACTGGCCCTGTCCAGCCCCGACACAGCGTCCTTCCAGTGGTGGTTGCTGGCATCTCCCTGGTGTCCTTTTTAGACTGAGAAGGCAGAGAGCCGTCTTCTCCCGCCTTTTTCTGGGGGCGCCACTCGGCGAGATGTGGACAGCTGCTCCATAAATAATAAATGAGCCCCGCCCCCACCCTGGCAACCGTCGCCTCAACAAGGCCCCCCCCCCACTGAGCCAAGGGAACATCAGAAGCTGCCTTCATTGGTCCATGGAGCTCAGTCTAGTCTCCACTGACTCCTTCTCAAAATGGCGGCTCTCTTCTCTTTAGCGGGGGAGAGCAACTGGCCCTGTCCAGCCCCCACACAGGGTCCCCTCCCCCGATGGCTATTGTGGGCGTCTTGTGTATGCATGTGCATGTGTTTAGACCAAGGATGCTCAGCTTCGCCACTCCTGCAGATGCTGGCCTACAACTCCCATAATCCCTGGCTGTTGGCCACTGTGGATGGGGATTATGGGAGTTGTAGTCCAAAAACAGCTGGAGGGCCTAAGTTGAGCAGGCCTGGTTTAGACTGTGAGCCCTTTGGGAGAGGGAACCATTTTCTTATTCTTTTTCCCCCTATGTAAACTGCATAATAATAATAATAATAATAATAATAATAATAATAAGAAGAAGAAGAAGAAGAAGAATAAACAACCAGTCAATCACACCTGTCTGACTGTGTAAACAAGAAATAACAACAACAACCAGTCTCTCCCAGCCCTATTTGGAGATGCTGCCAGGGAGGGAACTTGGAACCTTCTGCATGCAAGCAGGCTGGTGCTCTTCCTCTGAGCTATGACACCACCACCCCGAGAGTGTCCGCACACATAGTCTCCCATTCAGATGCAAACCTGTGTGGACCCTGCTTAGCAAAGGGGGCAAATCATGCTTGCTACCACAAGACCGGCTCTCCGCCTCTATTGTGTTGATGTTAAAAGCGACATTGTCTATTTTGTTTATATCGTATGTTGTTGAAAAACATCATACAGAACGTTTAGAAAATCACCAAGGATATCAACAATTAGCCATCACTCCTGAACCTGCAACCAACCAGACAAAATTATGTTTTTCTGGGAGATAGTGAAAAGAATCCTCTTGTTCACACTGGTCATAGTTTTATAAACCTCTATGGAATATTTTCCTCCTAAACTAAATACCTCCAAATCCTTTAGCCTTTCCTAATTCTTTTTGTTTTTTAAGGTGGTCACTTTGGTGGCCTTTTCCTGCACCTTTCCCAACTCTCTAATGAGTTGAGCCGACGACGTCTGCTTTGTTTCTCAGCTCAGATGGATTAAGAGAGAAGGAGTTAGAGGAGAGAGCATTTCCCCGGAGCTCTGGCGCGTGGTCACGGCGCAGCCAGGCATCCGGCTCCATTATCTGCATTAATGCAATCCCTCTTTCCTAGAAAGGGACACGTGGGCTTTGACAAGGGCAATAATGGATTGATGGACAATGGAAGAGAGAGAGTGCAAGCACGTGCACCTCTCCTGGGTCCCTGTAAGAGCCACCCCAAGACTTTACACCTGCCGAAACCCACAGATTCACTCACAGTAAACGGCAGGCACATTTGCACCACGGAGGGAGTGCAGTGAGAGCTTGCAAACACCTCTCACCTGAGAACTAGACCCAGGGATCATCCCAGATTGATGGCCAGGAAATTTAGGACCAACCAACAGAAGTACTTTTTCGCACAACGCATAATCCACTTGTGGAAATCTCAGCCACAAGATGTGGTGGCAGCCAACAACCTGGATGGTTTGGATAACCTCATGGAGGAGAGGTCTATCATCGGATACTAGTCCAAGGGCTATAGGCCACCTCCAATCTCAGAGGCAGGATGCCCCTAAATATCATTTGCAGGGGAGCAGCAGCAGGAGAGAGGGCCTGCCCTCACCTCTTGCCTGTGGGCTCCCCAGAGGCATCTGGTGGGCCACTGTGTGAAGCAGGATGCTGGACTAGATGGGCTTCCTTGGGCCTGAGCCAGCAGGGCTGTTCTTATGTTCTTATGACTGCCAATTGTTCAGGTAAAAGATAAAGTATGCCGTCGAATCAATATTGACTCGTGGTGCCCACAGAGCCCTGTGGTTGTCTTTGGTAGCATACGGGAGGGGTTTCCCATTGCCTCCTCCCGTGCAGTATAAGAGGATGCCTTTCAGCATCTTCCTGTATAGCTGCTGCCCGATACGGGAAACATACCAGCGGGGATTCACACCGGCAACCTCTGGCTAGTCTAGTCATTTCCCTGCTGCACCATTAGGTGGCGGCTTTTCCTGCTTTCTGGCCAGCTGCCCGAAGAGGAAGGAGCACGGGGTGATGTTTTCCCAGTGGCACACCTCAGACCATTTTGCATCCCCAGACCCACCAAGGAGCCCTCGGGATCTCCATCTCTGCACTCTGTCCCCAGACCCATTCTGGGATTCCACACCACCCAAAGGTTGCTGCCCCCGCCATGCCCCAGAAATTTTAATTCCAAGACCTGCCAACACCTTCCTTGCACACGATGAACAATGAACTAGTTCAGGGGCTCTCAACCTTGGGTCCCCAGATGTCGTCGGACTACAACTCCCATCATCCAGCACCACAATGGCCAGATGGGGCTAATGGGAGCTGCAGTTCAACAACAAAAGAAAGAGAATTATGGCTGTGGGGCTTTTTTCTCTTTGCATGATGACTGGTCTCCAATTTCCTCAAAGTAATACTCAACCCAAGTCCCTTTAAGCCTCCTGTTTTCAAAGTTAGTGGGCCAGCCCATGACCATAATTATACAGGGCCAAGGACGGCTTCCTTTCATAGCCCTGAATAGAAGCAGCCCCTCCTCCTAGGCCGAATGTGCATGTATGCACACACATCATGGTCTGTCCTAGACAGATTTTTAAGGAACAGAAAAGAAGACATGGTTGCCAAATACCATGGATGCATTGCTTTATTGGAGGGATCTTTGTCCCGCTTTTCAATAGAAAGCTGTCAGATGCTGAGTCAGACCCTTGGTCGACCTTGTTCAGCACTGTCTGCTCTGACTGGCAGCATCTCTCTCATGGGTTTCAGATGGGACAATCAGCACCTTCTCTCTACCCCCAGACCATGCAGACACAGCCCCTTCCACCAGCTATAATTTCTACAGAGAAGGGAAGGAAGAGTCTGAAATGACCGTCCCTGCCCTACGACAAACAGAATCGTGAGCCAGACCAGTCTATGGAGAGTGGTGGGGTGGACACACCGTTCCCCAGAGGGTCGGGAACCCTGGGGCCTGAGCCAGCAAGCATGGGGGCTGAGAGGGTCAACGGAATCAGGCACACTACCACTTTTTCAGTTCCTGTAGCCATCACTATGTTTGCAAGTGGATATTATGGTAAGAGAACATCTCTCACTATAAGGCGATATTTTTCGAAGAAAATGTTAGAGAAGAGAGAGTCTGGAAAATGCAAAATGTGTTGGTAATGGAATCAGACCATTTAGACATCACTTCTGATTCCGTTACGGCCCTATTGTGCACGTTTCAGGCACTATAATATTCAAGGTTTTTTTTTTTTAAGATATGGCCTTGGAGTGGGCAATGTTATCTATCTCATCAACCTGAACATCTGCTTATGGCTACTGACATTGAAAATGTGGTGAAGTGCCTGATGCCGTTACCCTTAGGATTGCCCCCAAGCTGGGACCCAGCCTTGAGGAGCTACCTGGGAAGTGTGCATGCGCTTATGCCCCAGGGCCCTCGTCAGGCACAGAAGGGAACCGGGATGCACGACCTCAGTCCTGGTGCTTGGCAGGCAGGATGATGCCCTTGGCTGGTCCAGGCCTGGTGCCACAACCTCTGACAGCACAGAATCGCACAGCCCTGGCTACGATGACTAAAAACAGTTCAGATACACGGCAAGCAAAGATGTAAGCAGAGATAGGGGAGAGGAGAGCAGGTCTGGAGGTAGCGAGCATGCCTTGTCCCCTGAGCTAAGCAGGGTCCGCCCTGGTTGCATATGAACGGGAGACTAGAAGTGTGAGCACTGGAAGATTATATTCCCCTGAGGGGATGGAGCCACTCTAGGAAGAGCATCTAGGTTCCCAGGTTCCCTCCCTGGCAGCATCTCCAAGGTAGGGCTGAGAGAGATTCCAGCCTGCAACCTGGGAGAAGCCGCTGCCAGTCTGTGAAGACAATACTGAGCTAGATGGACCAACGGTCGGACTCAGTATATGGCAGCTTCCTATGTTCCTATGCTTATTTGAGAGGAGAGCTGGTCTTGTGGTAGCAAGAAGGACTTGTCCGCTTAGCTAAGCAGGGTCCACCCTGGTTGCATTTGAATGGGAGACTGCAAGTGTGAGCACTGGAAGAGATTCCCCCTCAGGGGATGGAGCCGCTCTAGGAAGAGCAGAAGGTTCCCAGTTCCCTCCCTGGCAGCATCTCCAAGACAGGGCAGAGAGAGACACTCCTGCCTGCAAGCTTGGAGAAGCCGCTGCCAGTCTGTGAAGACAATCCTGAGCTAGATGGACCAAGGGTCTGACTCAGTATATGGCAGCTTCCTATGTAAACAAGGACAACAACCAAGCCTTGACTGGGCGGGGAGGCAGGGCAGCAGCTAATGGTGCTAAGGAACTCCTCAGGCTGGCGATGGGGAGGGAACACCCACAGAGGCATCCAAGCAACCAACTAGATCTCACCAGACACACCGAGCCTTTCCCAGACCTGGCCTAATGGCTCCCGGTCACAATCCATCCTGAAATGCGGCAGCTGGCATCTTGCCCACTCTCTAGACGGCTTGTATCCGCCTGAAAAGTTGACTTCCAAAGACTCAATCAATTACAGATCTGCAGAGACCTTGTTAGTAGGCAGAGAACAGTACGGAGCCTGTTAAAAAAAGAGCACTCATTGGAAAGCTAGGCATGGGCAAGGACGAGGTGACGAACCACACACCATACATTTATTATATGTCCATGGTAGATGTCTGATACGGGGAGGGTTCCTGGAAGGGGGAGTCTTCGAAGACCACCACACTATATAAAAGCAAAGTGGGAATTGTTTTAAACAAAAGGATCTGCGCCTCTGGCATGTGTATATAGGCTGAGAGTTTGTTTAATTGTCTATTAAAATGGCCACGGAATCGGTGAGTGCAATACTGCCGCTCCTGACGGTCTCAACACACGTGGTCTGAAGCGCAGGCAGAGGGCGAAACAGAAATGCCTCCCCCTCCATCCGCAATTCTGCCTGCACCTGAAATTACTCCCCATCCTGAATGCACTTTCAGTGTGGTTATTCAGGAGGCTCGCTTGGCCTCCTGAGAACTGAAACCCACACATAGGAACATAAGCAGCTGCCTTCTGCGGAGTCCGACCCTTGGTCCATCTAGCTCAGGACTGTCTACTCTGACTGGCAGCGGCTCTCCGAAGTTTTGGGCAGGAGTCTCTCCCAGTCCTACCTGGAGATGCTGCAGGGAACTTGGGACCTTTTACATGCAAAACAGATGCTCTGCCACTAAGCTACGGCCTCATCTCCCTATCTTAAGCGCTCACATATGCCATTTATGGTCAAATGGTGCTGCAGAAGCGTTATTCTGCCGATGCTGCTAGAGAGTGGAAGAAAAGCGAACAATAAATGCTGTAGGATAAGTCAACGTGTATCTTCAGGACTGCCTACCACAGGGCTCAACTCAAGAAGTTACCAGTTTCTCAACATATACTTTTCTGCTTCAACACTGGCAGGGAGGCCTTTGGGGTTACCCAAAGGTAACGGAATCAGACACTACTTTTTCAAAGATTGTAGCCCATAAGCAAATTTTCAAGTTAATTACACACACACTCCTCAGTGTTCTTTCTGGTTTTTTCACCTGTGTGGAACGAGTTTTGTTCTGGGCGGCAGTATCAAGGCAGTGTGTGCGCATGTGCATTCAGAGTGGGGCCTTCCTGATTCAACCTGAGCGGGATCTAAAATTAACTGAGTGGACATTTAAGAACTTGTTTGTGCCCACACAAGCGCACACGCCTTAGAGGGAACACACACACACGCAAACCCCAACAGAAAATCTAAAAGAGGACCATATTTTTATGAATCTCTAACTAATGTTAGAGATAGTATCTGATACATGCAAAATATGTTGGTAATGGAATCAGAAGTTAAGTCTGAAAGTTCTGATTCCATTACCAATGCGTTTTGCATGTTTCAGGCACTCACTCTGATATTGAGGGTGTTTTTTTTGTAAAAGTATGTCCTGCTAGAAGAAAAATTATCTTGCCAGTGTATATATAGTATTAACCTGAAAACTGGCTTAGGGCTCCAGCCATTGAAACCATGGTAACATGCCTGATTCCGTTACCCTTGGGACTGTCATTTTGTTAGCTCTTATGGCCATTTTTTGCGAGCTACCCCTTCACACCAGGACAACAGAAAATAGAAGGTGGAACACTTTGGGGAGTAATATGCTCATGCCAGTAATAAGTGAACGGCCCCAAAGCCAGCTTTGGAGAGAACTCTTCGTTTTGTTGGCTCTGTTATCCTTGGTGCTTTCCAACAGGGAGGACTACAAGAGCTGTCTGAGCCCTTTCCAAAGAAATTTAATAAAGCAGTAAATACGATCGGAGGAAAGAAAAACAGCAGGGAAACTTCATGATGGATGAGCTGAAATTTCATAAAGGCTGCAGATCAAAAGCCAAAGGGGTGCTTCAGAAGAGAAGAGACTGCCTGGAGTCACAGCCGGCCAAGTGTCTCTGGGAAGGCCACACAGGCAACATCAAATGAGCGATACGACTGGGCACTGAGGAATACGCCAAGTGGCCAGGGTCCAAAGCGCAGAATGGGCCCCAACCCGCCACCGCATTTGCCGCGCGAGATAAAGGAAGTGATGGATGCAGAATGTAACTCTCTTTAGCTCTTTCTGACTGTGATGTACGGCTTGCCTCTTATCTCGCTGCCAGCACAAGCCGAAAACTCATTGAGCCAAGAAAAATCTCTCTGGTGGAAGTCCGTGCGCATCGGCATCATCACAAAAGAGGGACAAACGGAGCAGGGGGACCAGGAGGAGAAGAAAAGGGAGGTAGATAGGAAGCATTCTACTGAGTCAGACCATTGGTCCATCTAGCTCAGTATGGTCTACACAGACTGGCAGCAGTTCGGGGTTTTCTAGAGCCCTCCCTGATGCTCTTTCCCAGAGCGGCTCCATACCCGGAGCAGAATGTCTTCCAGTGCGCACACATGTAGTCTCCCATTCAAATGCAAACCAGGGTGGACACTGCTTAGCAAAGTGGTCAATGCATGCTCACTACCACAAGACCGGCTCTCCTACTAAACACTGGCTAGCATGCAAGGCAGGGCCCTGAGTAAACAGCACGGCAGAGATCTCTATGCAACCCATGACCTTTGAAAGAGACGGGGAGAGATTCTGCTGGGCCAAATTCCCTACATTAACAAGGACTCTGGACCAGCCCAATTTCTCCTCCTCTCAGACCCGCAAGCAACAGCCGGCTTTATCACAGGTTTACTGCAAGTTCAAAGTGGCCCCCAAAAAGGATGCAAAAAGTGATTTATTTATTTATTACCCCAGATATAAATTGGGCTACACTCAAATGTGTGATGAAAAACCCGAATTGTGTGTGAAGTGCTCCCCAAATTTGGCCGATATGTGAACGCACTCCCTCCATTCCAGAGGAGATGCGAGGTGTTAAAAACTTCCAGGGCTTTGGGATTCCAAATGATAATGGGGAGGAGAGCTCAACTTGTGGCAGCAAGCATGAATTTTCCCCTTTGCTAAGCAGGGTCTGCCCTGGTTCACATTTGAATGGGAGACCTGTTTGAGCACGATAAGCTATTCCCCCCCCCTTAAGGGATGGGGCTGTCACTCAGTGGAAGAGCATCTGCTTTGCATGCAGAAGGTCCCAGGTTCAATCCCTGGCAGCATCTCCAGGTAGGGCTGGGAGAGACTCCTGCTTGAACCCTTGGAGAGCTGCTGCCAGTCAGTGCTGAGCTAGATGGACCAAGGGTCTGTCTCGGTATAAAGCAGCTTCCTATGTTCCTCGATACAGCTCTTATCTTCCTCCATCACAACAACCAAAGGCCATTGGGGCAGGGAATGATGGGAGTTGTACTACATCACCTGTGGCTCCAAGGTTAGGAATTCAAGTTCTCAGCCAGGGTGAGACAAACTCTGCCCAGCTTAAGCAAAAACAGATGCATTTATTCTCTTCGCTAACGTGGATCCCGTTTCTTACTGGGGGGTGGGGGCCTCTGAAGGCATTTTCTTTGGCCTCGGAGCCTGAAACAAAATATTTCTCCTGTCCTATTTCGTGGGCCCAGCCCTGATTTTTATCATCATCGGCCTGTCCGTCGCCATCAAGCTTCAGGTGTCGTGAGCCAAGGGTTGGACCCAGTTGACACAAGGGAATCGACCGGGAATCGAGGGGGTGGGAACGGCAGCTGAGTGCCATTGGGCGTGACCCAGGGCGGAAAGGGCTGCCTTTGCCCGGCCAAGAGAGTCGCCACTTTTAAAAAGGTGCCTCTTTGCTCAGTTAGCCTGACTGGCAGCAGCTTCTCCAAGGTGGCAGGCAAGAGTCTCGCTCAGCCCTGGCTTGCTGCCAGGGAGGGAACTTGGAAGCTTCTGCTCTTCCTAGAGCAGAGGAATCTCTTCCAGTGCTCACACATCAAGTCTCCCATTCAAATGCAAACCCAAGCAGGCCCTGCTGAGCAAAGGAGGCAACTCATGCTTGCTACTCCAAGCCCAGCTCTCCTCTCCTCACAGGGCAATCCTCGCACTAAGCCTTCCTCTTCCTGCAGCAAGGTACGCTTGGCCTCTGCTCCACCGAGCGAGACTAGCTTTTATTTAAAGTAAACCACCGGTTCCCAGAAGACACAAAGAAAGCACACTCGATGTCAGGATGAAAGTCATCTGCCTGGCCGCCTCTCTCTGCATCCTGCCTCTCTGCTCCCCAGGGTGGATCCGAAGCCATTATTTCATGCCGGAGAACCAAGCAGACGAAGCCGAAGGCCTTGACATAAACATCGAGAAAGACCAGAGGATGCTCAGGGTAAAGCTCTCTCTGCATGGCTCCTGGGCTGTTTTTCCTAGAAATGCGTTGGGCATTTTCACCGGCTTATTTATTTGATCAAGATCCATATCCCACCTTTTTTCAGCTGAATCCAAGGCAGCTAACAAAACAATAAAACAATAAAAAGACAGCGAGGCCAACACAGTGGTAGCCAACAGCAATAAAAAAGATCATAAAAATGGAGAAAGGTGAAACTATAAGCTGGCAGAAATGGCTCAAAAAAAAAAAAAAACTGGAGAAGGCCTGCTAAAATAAAAATAGCTCAGCTGGAAATTTACCAGCGAAGGTGCAACTCGAAGATCAGGTGGCAGGGAATTCCACAGAGAGATGGCTATATCCAAGAAAGTTCACTCACACGTCCCTGTCAGATGAGACTCAGAAGAAAATGAGGTACACAAAAGGTCCCTGCTAGAAGATTTCATTAGCGGGGGGTGAACACAGATAGAGATGGGAGAAGGTGGGCCTTCAGCTAAACTTGGATCTAAGTCATACAGGGCTTTAAAAGGTCAACACCAGCACCATGAATTCCACTCAGAAACACCCTGGTAATGAGTGCTGACGGTACAGTAACAGCGTGATATGATCAGAACATCATGAATTAGTCACGATTCTTGATGCTGCATTCTGTACCAGCTGAAGTTTTCCCCAAGGGTCTTCAAGGACAGCCCCATGCAGAGCATGTTGCAGTAGTCAAGACTGAAACTGACGTGTGCTTGCTCTGCAAACCAGGATTCAATCCTGGTTCATTTGCAGGCAAATGCAAGCCACACTGTGCACAAGAAATGACAAGGGAGAGAGGGCAGGGTCATTTCTGAGCACAAATATAGTGGATCTGATCATTTTTGACTGTTGCAATTGCTCTTGATCTCATTGTTGGGTTTTCTTGGTGTTGTTTTTACAGAAATTGAATGTTATGTCAACCGCCTGGAAGTTTCCCACAACCGGCTTTTAGCCCACATCTCCTCCAAAATGGAGGGAGAGCATTCACATATCGGCCAGATTTACTCCGAACTCTGAATAATCGGGGAGCCCTTCATACACAATCTGTGTTTTTCACTGCTCATTAGAGTACAACCCGATTTATATCCAGGGCAAAAAATAATAATCTATTTTTTGCATTGGTTTTTTTGGATAGTGTTGAGTTCACGGTAAAGCCTTGCAGAAAACGTGCAGTAAAGCCTTCTGTGTGGAAAACTCCCTGGAGATGTTTTATATCAGGCAGTTTATAATTCAGTTCAGTTCATAAACAAACAAAACTAACCGAAAACTAACCTAAAACTAACCTAACTGCTGGTGCATTGATTTCCTTAGGAAATGAGCAGGGATGTCCCGGGAAAATCTGAAATGGAATCCCAATGTATGGCTAAATGCTTATCCAGATTCTTCTTGTTTCGTTCTCCTCCAGCTCAACAAAACGTTCCACAAGCTAGCAGATATGGAATTGGGGTTTGGGGTGGGGTAAGCAAAGCAGATAACAGATCCAGAACCGGATTTGGCATTCCGTCATGCACAGCTCACAATCTGGAGTCTTCCCATGACATTTTAATTCACTGCTAAGCCCTTTCCTGAGTCGGCATCTGTATCCAGATGTGGGGCAGAGCAGCAGGGTCCTGGCATGAGACTCAGCCCCTCCCAACACGCCATGTTCCATGCATTACGGGACAGACAATGGTGAGATTATGGGCTTTCCCCCCTTCTCAACAGAAGCAACTTTTATTTTCCATTTGGAGGAGGAGGAGGAGGAAATCTCCACTTTCTTCACTGGATAAGTATGAGCGGCATCATTCCGATGAAGCAAGGAGAAGGGCTGCGGCTTAGGGGCCAGGAGGCGGAGGTGACCGGATTGTCTGCAAAAAGCATCCACGGTGGGGGGCACCAAGGTCAACCGGGACAAGATCCCCCCTTGGCACTCCCACCAGCACTTAAAAACCCAGAAGCGTTTTTGGCGTGGAGGACTGCAGTTCTGTTTGCTTCCCCCTCCTAAGCTGCTGAACTCCTGTGGGGAGCTGGCAAAGACTGTGCTCCCAAGTTTCTCCCGCTCCCAGACTTCATCCCCCCCACATCCAATATTTCAGCCACGGTAAGAGAGACACACCTGTCACAGCTCTGATGGTATACTCAGCGTCACTTCCTGAGCTACACACACACACCCCTCCATTATCACACAAAGGGGAGCAGAAGAACATAGGAAGCTGCCTAATACTGAGTCTGACCCTTGTTCCTTCTAGCTCAGCACGGTCTACACTGAGTGGCAGTGACGCTCCAAGGTCCCAGGCCAGAGTCTTTCTCAGCCCTATGTGGCGATGCTTGCAGGGATTGAACCGGGGACCCTCTGCATGCCAAGCAGAGGCTCCACCGCTTTGAGAGCATCCCCCACAGGGAATATCTGACAGTACTCCCATGTTACCCATCTAAACACAAACCAAGGCAGGCCCTGCTTTGCAAAGGGCTCAGTTCACGCCTGCGACCACAAGACCAGAGCTCCTCCCCTTCCCGGTCTCCTGCGCTTTTGGACCCCACAAAATTCTGTTCCCTCCCTGACTCTTCCGGGGTAGAAACGGCCGAAGGATGGTCACAGACTCTGCCCCCTGAAAATATGGCACTGAGGGTTGGGGGAACCTAAATATGGCACTGAGGGTTGGGGGAACCTAAAGAATAAGTTTTGGAGGGTGCGGGGGGAGTCCAAGGGGCAGCAGAGGAAAGCCAGGCTGATGAGAACTGCCCCTCTCCATTAGCAGGAGCGGAAGAACCTCTGTCCGCGGCACCCCTAGTCAGGATGTGGCCCATTGCCGGAGCCTCTCCAGTGCCGACTGCATGGTGCATTCACCGACTGTGTTGCGGCCTCTCCTCCAGAGGGAGGTTGCTCTTTTGGTAAAGGTATAAGAAATGTCTGGACTAGCAAGCCAAAGGTTGAAGATGCTGAAAGACTGCGCGGGAGGAGGCAACGGTCAACCCCTCCGATATTCTACCAAAGACAACCACAGGGCTCTGTGGGCGCCACAAGCAGAACTTTATCGTATACTAAGAGAACACCACTCTTCTACCCTGTGTTATCAACAAATCCACTCTATTCCCAGTGTCTGCAGTGTGAAATGTCAGGCTATGCACAGCTTGAGGCCTTAGTGTTCAGGACGGGCACTCAGTTCAACGTGTGTCTCACACAAACCACCTCTGAACAAGGCATCCCACCCAGTGCAAAAATAGGGACCACGGTTTTACCAGGGGTGGAATGCCAAAGGTGAACAGGACGGTTGGAGAGTATGGAGCTGCATTTTCAGAAATGGAAGCAGGAGGCAGATTTGCTAGTTTCTGGCTGGAGGCGGCTAATCTCCTCCCCACCCCCACCGCACCCACCCCCGCCAGCCAGATCTCCCAACTCAATTTGGGGGCCTTGCAACAACACACAAAGCTAAAGCCCTGTTAAGAAACCCACAATTTCCATTTCAGAGACTCTCAGGCAAAAACAAAGAGCACGGAGAGAGGGGGGGGCAAACAAGCTCTCCATGAAAGTTCAATTGGGAGAAAGCTCAACAATGATCTAATAGAGGCTTCAGAGAAGAGCAACGCCTTTGATTGCTGGCAAAAAGCAAAGAAAGAAGCCAAGAGAGCCAGAAGAGGGTTGGGAAAAGGAGCGACAACCAGGAGGGGGAATCCATCCTGCCTTCTGCTGCTCTTTCCAGTGCTCGTTTACAGCAGGGTTTCTCGGCCTTGGGCCCCCAGATGTTGCTGGACTACAACTCACATAATCCCCTGCCACCTTTGGCCTTTGGGATGATGGGAGTTGTAGTCCAAAAGCATCGGGGGCAGGGTTGAGGTTCGAGACGTTTTGGCCATTGTAGCTGAGGAGGATGGGAGTTGTTGTCTAACAACCTCTGTGGATCTAAGCTCGAGAACCCCCTGGCTTATGGGATGTGTTTCAGGGTTGGGTACTTGGAAAGGAGAAGGCTCAAACTTTGAGTCATGCCTCAAATCTGGCTCTCCTCTTGCACTCGCAGGCAATGTTTTCTAGGAATGTGGCTGCTCGGTTCAAAGAAAACTTCATGCCCTCTTAAATTGGCATCCTTCATTGTCAAAAATGGCCCCACAAAAATCTCATGCAGTCCTGGTCTTCCACTCCCATTTTCTGTGCACAACCTAGATATAAGGGAGAGGTGTGTGTGTGTGTGTGTGTACATTTCATTGCTCCACTTCTGATCTTGCTCCCTGGCAGGGTTTTACGTTGCACATCTCCTGTCTGGTTCAAACAGAGCAGTAGCTGAAAATACAGCCAAATGGATTGCTGCCGCTGTTAAAATAAGCTCTCAAGCAGTTAAATGTGTTTTAATGATTGAGTTAATGTTTACCTTGGATATTAAATTTTAATTGCGGCATCTTATTGTCTTATGAAATACTGGAGGATTCCTGTTCATCAGTACTTAGATTATTAAGAGACTTAGCATTTTTGCATATTACCTATATACAAGATTTTTAATATTATTTATTAAAGTCTGAAATTAACCAGAAACTAGTTGGACAATTTGGAAATCTCTCCTTTTATAACTTTTACTTTGGTTGTGGAGAGGTCTGTGGCCCAAATATACTGATTTATATGTATGTATTTATTTCTATTTCTATTTTACATGTTTTTATACCACCCAAAACTTACATTTATTTATTTATTTATTTATTCATTCATTCATTCATTCATTCATTCAATTTCTATACCGCCCTTCCAAAAATGGCTCAGGGTGGTTTACACAGAGAAATAATAAATAAGTAAGATGGCTCCCTGTCCCCAGAGGGCTCACAATCTAAAAGAAATATGAGATACACACCAGCAACAGTCACTGGAGGTCCTGTGCTGGGGGTGGAGAGGGCCAGTTACTCTCCCCCTGCTAAATAAAGAGAATCACCATGTTCAAAGGTGCCTCTTTGTCAAGTTAGCAGGGGTTAATCATCATTCTCATTATATTATAACATCAAGTTATCCAGAAGCAACATTTATGATGCCTGTTCAAAGCCACGCAACAGAGTTCAGCAGAATACTCTATTCCGTCGGGAAATCCTAATCAGCCTATTTCAAAATTGCTGCCTAACTTGATTAAAGCGGAGTTACTAAACCACTATCCGGGCAGGCAGCCTTCACCATCTAGGACCTTCAGGGTAGGACAGTTAACTTCCAGTTGTTTTCTTTGCCAGAAGCTACATAGTGCAGGAGGGTAGCTTTGCAATTGCCACAAAACAAAAACATCAGACACCCCTTGCCATTTACGAAACAAAACTGGAAGTTTTGCTAAATTAACCAGGGTGCTTTCCAGATTAAACCATACAACTGTGTCACTACGGATCTGCAAAGCGTGCTGATGGACTTCCTGTGTTGTGACACTGCAGTCTCTGTGCCGTTCACATTTCCGATGCCTTCTTTCAGATTTTATCTTTGCGTTAGAGTGCTACAATGTTGCATGTGCGTCGCAAAAAAGTAGCTCTATTTTCCCGTTGCAGGAGTCTGAAATTCTGAGGATCGTTTTCAATACGATCCTGCCAAGCCAAAGCATTTGACCCCTGCTGTCGTGTGTAATCTGGAAAGCACCCTGACTAAACCAGCAGTGCTCCAAACATCTCTGATACATGGTGTCCTGAGATGCAACCTTGGTTATCTATGCTGGTCAATTGCTGGTTATCTGAAGCAGTTTGACCAGAAGCATAGGAACACAGGAAGCTGCTTTCTGCTGAGTCAGACTCTTGATCCATCTATCTCAGGATTATCTACACAGACTGGCAGCAGCTTCTCCAAGCCTGCAGGCAGGAGTCTCTCTCAGCCCTATCTGGAGATGCTACCAGGGAGGGAACTTGGAACTTCTGCATACAAGCAGGCAGATGCTATTCCCAGAGTGGCCCCTAAGAGGAATAACTTACAGTGCTCACACAGGGAGTCTCCCATTCAAATGCAAACCAGGGTGAATCCTGCTCAGCAAGGGGGACAATTCATGCTTGCTGCTGCAAGACCAGCTCTCCTCCTCCCAGGTTTGCCCTGAAGTTCTGAGTTCACACAATCAGCACCGCTGTGCACACTAAACCTAATTAACTTTTTAACCAGGATCCTTGCAACTGTGTGAACACAGCCATTGTCTGGCATTGCACCCAGCAGCTCAGGTCTAGCAAAGGTATCTTCCACTCTCCATGACTTAGCTCCCTTGCAAAGAAGCCAACTGTTGCACTTAGAATAAAACCGAGAGGGGGACACAAATCATCTCCCGCCAGCCCGGGAGTGATCAAGCTCTCCAGCAGCTCTCGTTGCTCTGGGAAAGCTCTTTGATTTGATTCAAGTCACTTAAGGGGCATTTAAACATACACAAGAAGCCAGGAGCATCAAGAGCAGGGAGGAGGAAACCACAACATGGAATCTGTGTGAAGCCACCAGCTCTGGTTGCTGGAAACGGCTCTACATTCTGCATGCAAACAGATGTCCAAACCCCTGTTGTGATAACCAGGACCATCTGTGGGGCCAGGAACAGCTACTTCAAATAGTTAACACCCGGATGGGGGTTTTCATTACCTTGCAAGAAATCTGTAATGGCAACAGAGGACAGAAGCCGAAAGATATCAAGGACCCAGAAGCGTTTTGAAAGCACCAGAGGTTGACTCCGGAAGCAGAAGTTACACTTCCCCATGGCATGTTTAGTTCCAGTCTGTGTTGCCTGCTCCCAAGGGTTTCTCCCTACTTGTCAAGATCATCAGAAGGGGCTCTGCTCCACGTGCCGATGGTGAGAGAGGTTCAGTTGTCAAGCATGCGGGACGGGGCCTTCTCAGTCATGGCCCCCAGGCTTTGGAATGCTCTCGCAGCTGGCATCAACTTCAGTCTCCTTGACAGTTTTTAGGGGGGAAGTAAAGACGTGGCTCTTCACCCAGGCTTTTAAATGAAAGTATTGCTTTGTGTTTGATACATTTTTGTTTTTAATGGGTTATTAATTTTTAAAAAAAATAGAGATGTTTTTCATATTTATATTATCTGTACTTTTGTATCTTAAATTATGCATTGTTTTAATTATATTGTAACCCATTTTGAGATCATCTGCACTTTTGTATATTAAATTATGCATCATTTTAATTATTTTGTAATCCGCATTGAGATTCTTTTAATGCAAAGCAGTGTATAAATCGAATAAATAAATAAATAAATTTTTATGGAGAGCTGACTTGACAAAAGTTATCAGCCATGATAGCTCAAGAAACCTCCAGCTGCTGAGGCAGTATATCTCCAAATGCCAGCTAGGGGGTGGGGACACAAGAAGCAAGAGGCTGCTTGGTCTAGATCAGGGAGGCACAACTTTGGCTCTCCAGTTGTTCTTGCACCGAAGCTCCCAGCAGGGTTCCCTGTAAGAGGGAACCCCAGATGTTTTTGACTACAGCTCCCAGAATCCCTAGCTGCAGTGGAGTTTGGCTGAGGACACTGGGAGTTGTAGTCGAGAACATGGGGGATTTTCTGTTAGAGGGAACAGCGTCCCTCTCCCAGTGTCTGTAACCACAGTGGCCAATAGTCAAGGAGGAAGGGAGTTGGTGTCCAACATCCGAGGGCCTCCAGTTAGGAACCTGCATCCTAGATTGAGGAGAGCTTCTCTTCTGACCAGCGATCCCAAACCCGGATCCAAAAACTGGTTCAGAAAAGGGTTCTCGCTCGACAGGAACACGACCCTCTTGGTTGTCTTGAACCTGAAACCCTAAACATGGCGGCAGCGTCAAAGTGGAAGTGATCACTGTCCGTTTGTGGCTCCTGAGGATGTGGACAAACTGCTTCGGGCTGTGTGTCCTACGGCCTGCTCTCTTGACCCTTTCCTAACTTGGCTTATTTCATCTGGTAATTGTATTATCAGAGAGGGTCTGGTATATATTATAAATGCTTCTCCAAAGAAGGGCAGGATGCCTCCTTGTCTTAAGGAGGCTATTAGACCTTATTTGAAGAAACCTGCATTGGATCCCTCAGAGTTGGCTAATTACAGATCCGTTTCCAGCCTTCCATGGTTGGGCAAGGTGACTGAGTGAGTGGTGGTCTCTCAGCTCCAGGCAGTTTTGGATGACACAGATTATCTCGACCCATTTCAAACTGGCTTTTGTGTGGGCTATGGGGTTGAGTCTGCCTTGGTCAGCCTGATGGATGGTCTCCAATTGTCTGTTGACAGGGAGTGTGACTCTGCTGAACCTTTTGGAGCTCTTAGCGGCTGTCGATAACATCAACCATGGCATCCTTCTGGGTTGCTTGAAGGAGGTGGGATTGGGTGGCATCGTTTTATAGTGGTTCCGTTCCTATCTCTCTGGTAGATTCCAGATAGTGTCACTCAGACGGTTGCTCTGCAAAACAAGAACTAATTTGTGGAGTTCCACAGGGCTCCATACTGTCTCCAATTCTGTTTAATATCTACATGAAACCACTGGGAGAGATCACCAGGAGATTTGATGCAGGGTATTATCAATGTGCTGATACCCTGATCTATTTCTCCATATCAACATATCAATGGCATAACCTCCCTAAAAGCTTGCTTGGAATCGGTAATGGGCTGGATGAGGGATAAACTGAAGTTGAATCCAAATAAGGAGATAGTGACTGTGGGGGGTCGGGACCCAAGAGATGGCTTTGATCTGCCTGTTCTTAATGGTGTTATACTCCCCCTGAAAGATCAGCTACGTAGCTTGGGAGTGCTCCTGGATCCAAAGCTCTCAGGTTTCTCAGGTGGAGGCAGTGGCCAGGAGCGCTTTTTATGAGCTTCAGCTGATACGTCAGCTACGTCCATTTCTGGAGGGAAATGACCGTAAAACAGTCTTCATGTGCTGGTAACCTGCAGGCTTGCAATGCACTCTGCATGCCTTTGTTAAGTAATCCGGAAACTACAATTGGTACAGAATGCAGCAGCCAGACTGGTCTCTGGGATTTCCTGAAGGGACCATAAAAGAACTGTAAAAGAACTGCAGCAGCTGCCAATATGTTTCCAAGCGAAATACGAAGTGCTGGTTAGTACCTATAAAGCCCTTAATGGCTTGGGTCCAGGGTACTTAATAGAGTGCCCCCTTTGTCATGAACTCAACTGCCTATTAAGATCATCTAAGGAGGTCTGGTTACAGTTGCCACCGGCTTGTTTGGTGGCGACTCAGGCCTGGGCCTTCTCTGTGGCTGCCCCAAAGGGCTTTGGAATATGCTCCCTGTTGAAATAAGAGCATCTCCTTCTCTGCTTTTATTTATTTATTATTATTTATTAAATTTTTCTAATAGACCACCTCCTCCGAAGAATCTAGGTGGTGAACAACAGTGATACCAATGACAATTTATTTATTAATTAATTATTAATTATTAAGAAGGGCCTTAAAAGCAGCCAGGGAGGGGGCTGAACAAATGGAGGGGGGAGTGTTCCAAAGAAGAGGGGATTTTAGGAAGACCCTCAAGGCGTACTTGTTTTCTCAGGCTCTTAACGGAAAATTTAAAACTATTTAATGTGCTTTTGTCTTGTGAATTTTAACTGTTTGTATTCTGTTTTTACATTTGTTGTGTTTTTTAACTTTGTCACACCTCCTAGAGGTGAATATATAAGGCAGTATAGTTAATGGAACTGTTCAGTTATCATGCACTCAGCTTGGAACTGTGTGATTAATGTTTTGTTTTCCTGGTGTTTAAGTTGTTTATCAACAACCCTTGAATCAGTTAAACACAGTTTTAAAATAATATTTTTTTCTCAAGCTAAATAGCGGTTGTATTCATTTCACAGAGTTCCACTGCAAGCCAAAAGGTGTACGATATTATCCTGCAGAAAAACAGATTCTGCATGGAAATACACCTTCAAAGTGGCAGAACCAGTTTTTAAAGTTAGTGATTCAACTGCAGAGTTATAAAAAGGATACCAACAAACTGGAAATAAACCCTTGTTACTTTTCTTTTTTAGATAGCTCAGTCCTTTCTGGTGACCTTGGAAGCGATCCGTTCCCATCTTCCCACCACAAAGGACAACAAACTACAGTTTAAGCCACACCACGGACAGGCAAGGCCAGATTCTGGTGCAAGAACTAGGCACAGACTTGGAGGTCAAATAAAACCAAAACACCCCCAACGGATCCACACCCTGAGCCGGAAATCTCGCGCGCGCACTCCTCAGCCCACTAATCCAAACCACGGGGTGCCCGCAAGCCAGCTAGAGAAGCCAAGAGGATCTATACACCACACAGAGAATTAAAGGATTTTAAAGCTGGGAAGAACCTTCAAGTTCTTAGGTTTTGGACGGTATAAAGGTAAAGTTGTGCCATTGAGTTGGTGTCGACTCCTGGCACCCACAGAGCCCTGTGGTTGACTTTGGTAGAATACAGGAGGGGTTGGCCATCGTCTCCTCCCACGCAGTCTGAGATGATGATGCCTTTCAGCACCTTCCTATATCTCTGCTGCCGGATAT
The DNA here is from genome assembly GCF_027244095.1 of Hemicordylus capensis. Lineage (NCBI taxonomy): Eukaryota > Metazoa > Chordata > Lepidosauria > Squamata > Cordylidae > Hemicordylus > Hemicordylus capensis. The sequence goes on along the minus strand of NC_069673.1, from coordinate 1,969,811 downwards.
AGTGTTTCCCATATTCTGGCAAACATACCAGCAAGGATTCGAGCCAGCAACCTCTTGCTCGCTAGGCAAGCCATTTCCCCGTGGCTAATTTTGGGCGGTATACAAATATATTAAATAATAAATAAAGTGCAACCTCCTGCTAAGTCCAGGAATCTGTGGCAGGAGGCAGTTTGAAAACTGCCAGAGAAAGAGAGGCCACCTCTTCATGAGGCAGACTGTTCCATTGTCCAACAGCCCTAGCAGTGAGGAAATTCCTCCTCATATGAACATAGGAAGCTGCCTTTTACGGAGTCAGACCCTTGGTCCATCCAGCTCAGTATTGTCTACCCAGACTGGCAGAGGCTTCTCCAGGGTTGCAGGCAGAAATCTCTCAGGCTGCCAGGGAGGGAACTTGGGACCTAGATGCCCTTTCCAGAGCGGCTCCATCTCCTAAGGGGAATATCTTCTAGTGCTCACACATGTAGTCTCCCATTCAAATGCAAACCAGGGCATACCCTTCTTAGCAAAGGGGAGAATTCATGTTTGCTACCACAAGACCAGCTCTCCTCCCATATCTAGCCTGAATCTGCTTCCTTGCCATTTCAACTCACTGCTTCCAACCCTGCCCTTGGAAGCAATTCAGAGGAAGCTCACTCCTCCTCCACCTGTGCAACAGCCCTCCGGATATTTGACCTCCAGCTATGCTATCTCCCCTTAGCTGCTTATTTTCCAGGCTACACATCCCTCAACTCCTTCCACTGCTCCTCCTAGGGCTTGGTTTACAGACCCCCCTCCCCATTTTAGCTGCCCCCCCCTCCGAACTCATTCCAGTTGATCAACATCCTCCTTCAAATTTGGGACTCAGAGCTGAACACAGAATTCCCGGTGAGGTCTGGAGAACCCAGAAGGGATTGGAACTACCACCCTATTTGCATACGTGTTACCAATGTGGTCAACACCACCAGTAAGGGATGCACAGCGCAGCTTCCTCCAGAGGTAATTCAGCCATTTGGCTCGGGGGTTTGAGCTTTTTTCTGTGAAAGCAGAAATATCCCAAACCAGATGCTCTCCTCTCCATCAGCATCATCATTCACACCCACAACTGAACTTTGCTCCTAGCATCCAAACTCAGCAGTGAGGCTTCAACTGGCAAACCACTGTGCATTTAGAAGGAAAGCATTGCAGAGTACATGGATGGGGGGAATGGGTTGGGGGGAAAGGTTTATCCCACTACCCAGGATTGCAAATTAGCATATTGCATTAGACCTAAGCCAGGCTCAGCACACCCTGGATATTATCGGTCTGACAGCAAGAGAGCAGCTGCGATTTTTCATCGGAAAACCATCTGCTGGCCAAGAAGAAATTGGCGGAAGCGCTTTTGAGAGAAGAACCCCACTCTCTGTGTGTGAGGTGGGTTCCCATGCCGGTCATATTTATTAGCTTGCTTTAATTTTTTTTTTAAAAAAAATAATAAATTCTCGACCTTTTATCAAATCATTTGGTAATTTGATTACACATAGCCCAGGGAGGACGGATACTTCAGATCTGGTTGCCTAGATAGCGGTTAGATTTACAGCCTGCAACATCTGGTTGTTGATGTGAAGTGGAACTCAAGCAAATTTACATCGCTTACTGGAAAAAGCCGAAGGATGTTTGTTTTATTACTTCTTTTCCGATGCGAGGCCAAGCGCTCAGGGCAAGAGAGCTTTACGTCACGTTGTCTAGGCCACGGGATGGAGGCGAGCGAAGCCGACAGGCGGTGAACTCACAGCCACCCAGAAAGTGGCGTGGGATTTGAACCCAGAGCTCCTAGGCCTCAAAGGCACAGTGGAGCCAGTACTGTAGGCAGTTCTGGACAGGGGGCCCTGAGTTCCGATCCCCTCAGGGTCATGGACCTCACTGGGAGGTCCTGGGTGGGTCTCTCCCCCAGCCTAAACCACTTCCTAGCATTGGGCTGTGGGGAGAGAGCCCTCCCCGCTTCACACACACTGCCCTGCACCGGAACACAAAGGAGTTCATCTATAGCACCATTCGGACATTGTGCCAAGGCGGCTTCCTACGTTCCTATATTGCTATGTTCCTAAGATCTCAGGTTCAATCCCTGGCAGCATCTCCTAGCTGCTCAACAGCGGCAAAATGCCTCAATTCAGGCAAGTCACATTCGAAACAAACAGCAGTGTGTGTGGGGGGGTGCTATCTCGGGGAAACTAACAACCTGAAAAAAACAGCAACTTCTTTATGCCGGATATCTGACGTCCTAGCTCTGTATCACAGCAATTAAATTTGAAACAAGGCACTGGAAATGTGAACGGCCACCTGCTGTCTGCATTGGGACTGCGGTGTCACAACGCAGGGAGTGTGGAAGCACACTTCCAAAATCCGACGTGATCCCGTTGCAGGATGTAATCTGGAAAGCGCCCAGGAAGGGCTGAGAAAGATTCCTGCCTGCAACCTTGGAGGAGCCGCTGCCAGTCTGGGTTGACAATACTCAGCTAGATGGACCAAGTGTCTGACTCAGTATATGGCAGCTTCCTATGTTCTTCCTGACTCCAAATCACTGGACCATCTCTCCCACTGGTTTCACATCAATGCCAAATAACATGAGGAACAGAGTTGAACCTGAGGCCAAAATGCTGGCTAGACTCCCCATAGCAGCATCTCCTAGAAGCCATCCTCCAGGAAGGGTGGGGCCCCCCTGGAAAATGATGCCGTCCCCCCTCCCTAATCCAGAAAGATATTTGATTGAGGGTATCAAAAGCCACTGAGAGGTCCAGACGAACCAACAGGAACTAGCTTCTCCCTGGCCGCTTCTTGCTATTGCTAATCCAGTACATGGGAAGCTGCCTTCTACTGAGTCAGGCCCATGGTCCATCTAGCTTAGTACTGTCTACACTGACTGGCAGCAGCTCTCCAAGGTTACAGGCAGGAGTGTCTCTCAGCCCTACCTGGAGATGCTGCCAGGGATTAAACCCGGGACCTTCTGCATGCAAAGCAGATGCTCTGCCACTGAGCTATAGACCCTTCCCAAGCACATGAGACGGCCTTGCACTGAGTCAGACCACTGCTTTGTCTTGCGCAGGATTGTCTACACTGACTGGCAGCAGCTCTCCACGGTTACAGACATTCCTAACTGGAGGTGCTGCCAAAGAGGGAACCTTCTGCATGAAAGCACGTGGATGCTCTTCCACTGAGCTATGGACCCATCCCCTAAAGGGAAGATCTTCCAGTGCTCACACATATAGTCTCCCACCTAAATGCAAACCTAGGTGGACCTTGCTTAGCAAAGGGGACAATTCATGCTCACTGCCACAAGACCAGATTGACAATGACAGTCTAAGACCTCAGCATGCCTCAGGTAGGGTGTCAAATGTTAACTCCCCACTTTAAATACCACCTCTTTTCCTTTTCCTTTTTTTTTTTTAGACACTGGGGGGTGGCAGGAAGAAGTCACTAGAGGCCATCTCCAGCCTCAGAGGCAAGATGCCTCTGAATACCAGCTGCAGGGGAGCAACAGCAGGAGGGAGGGCATGCCTCTTTCAGCTCTTGCCTGTGGGCTTCTCAGAGGCATCTGGTAGGATACTGTGTGAAACAGCGTGCTGGACGAGATGGGCCTTCTTGGGCCTGATCCTGCAGGGCTGTTCTGATGTTCTGTTAACCTTGCTACCACCTCAAAGTCTGCTGCTTCAGTTGACCACCTCACCTAGCCTCACATAAGGACCGCTCCGGCATCCAAGCCTGCCTTGGTACCAAATCCAGGCCACAAAGGGGCCCAGACAAGGCAGTCAAGAGACTCCCTCTGAGCAGAGACTCCTGCAGAAACACCAGGAGGTCAGCTCCTCAGCCAAATTCTCTCTTTTCCAGGATTTCAACATGAGCCTTCACAGGTGTGCCTTCCAGTTTAATTTGGAAGATAAATGTTTAGAAGACAAGATCATTGCATCTAACTCAATGGTGGGGCCGGTGGGGGGTGGGAGTGGGGGGGAGATCTACAAAGCTAGGGATTAGCTACCGAAAATTTGTAATTATGCCTGCTATGGAGAGATATTGTCTCATCTAGCGGGAGAGGCTGTGCCTAAGCTCCAAGCCAAGAAGTGAATTAAATCTGGCAGGGGGCCTCCGGATGAAGAGCATTTTGCTGCTTTTCTTTAATAAGCTGGAAACAACAACAAAACAGAAAATGAATGGGAAGGAACACGCTTCTTTTGCCAGGGAGACATTCTCCTCTGCACCACCTAAATCAGAAGGTAATGAGGACATTTCTCCATGAGCCGTGTGATCTTTTTTTCCTTACAAAACCATAAACTAAGTTATAAGACAGAGCATGCTTTCTGGAAAACTGCTGCGGTCGGGGGCATAAAATCCGGGTTTTTGCCAAATAAATTGTGATGCCACATAATGCATTCCGGCAAAGAGGTTTTTCAGGTTGTTGTGTATTTTAAGCAAGGCTATAAACATCACGGGGGAAGAGGCAGCCTCCTCCAGTGCAAAAAGCTGTTATTCAGAAGGGGCTGCGTTCTCATGGCCCTGATGAAGGGAATCTGTTTCCTGCACCTGGCAGGCGTCAGATGCGGGAGGGAAATAAATATAAACTTTTATGTGAAGTTATCATTACCATTCACATAGGGGAAGCACTCCAAGTAGGCAGGCGTTTTTCTTTTTTAAAGAGACACCAATGAATGAAAGTTCACCCTCTGCGGAATCTCATGAACATATGCCATCTTCTTTCCCCCATGTCTAGGCTGCAGCCATCAGGAAGACAACGAATGTTCAAGTTGAGGGGAAAGGGCTACTAGCATTTAAGCAGGAACACAGGAACCTTCCTTCTACCAAGGCAGACCCTTGATCCACCTAGCTTAGGATTGTCCACCCAGACTGGCAGTGGCTTCTCCAAGGCTGCAGGCAGGAGTCTCTCTCAGTCCTGTCTTGGAGATGCTGCCAGGGAAGATGGAGATCTTCTCCAAGAAGATGGAGATCTTCTCCAAGGTTGCAGGCAGGAGTCTCTCTCAGCCCTGTCTTGAAGATGCTACCAGCTTGGAACCTTCTGCATGCAAGCAGGCAGGTGCTCCTCCCAGAAAGGCAGAATCTCTTACGGTGCTCACATGTACTCTCCCCTTCAAATGCAAAAGTGAATAAAAGTAAAGTGTGCCGTCGAGTTGGTGTCGACTCCTGGTGACACCATAGCCCTGTGGTTGTCCTTGGTAGAGAATACTGGAGGGGTTTACCATTGCCATCTCCTGCGCAGGATGAGATTATGCCTTTCAGCACCTTCCTATAGCGCTGCTGCCCGATAGAGGTGTTCCCCATAGTCTGGGAAACAGACCAGCAGGGATTCAACCAGCAACCTCTGGCTTGCTAGTCGGGTCATTTTCCACTGCACCATTAGGTGGTACTATAAGATATACCCCTTAGGGGATGGAGCTGCTCTGGGAAGAATGCAGAATGTTCCAAGTTCCCTTCCAGCAGCTCCAGATCAGGCTGAAAGAGACTCAACCTCATGCCCTCAACTCCTACCTGTAGGCTCCCAGTGGCATCTGGTGGGCCACTGTGGGAAACAGGATGCTGGACTAGATGGGCCTCCTTGAGCCTGATCCAGCAGGGCTGTTCTTATGTTCTCAAGCTGCTGCCAGTCTGTGTAGACAATACTAAGCTCCATGGACCAATATTCTGACTCTTTAGAAGGCTGCTTTCTACATTTCTATGTTCCTAACATTTATACAATCTTGTTGGAAGCAAAATGGTGTGAAAAGCTTTGAGATAAGCCAAGCCCAAGATTTAGGTCACCCCATAAATGTTGATGAGGAAGATCTCCAAAGACAGTTTTAACCTTTCCCACTGGGCTAACTTAAGGGGAAACTGCTGAGAGGTGTTAGGTGCTTCCTCAAACATGCCGTGAGGTTACAGGTACTAATGTTGATCCTCTATGCTGCAAATGTCAAAGAAAAAAGTCGGAGTTTCCATGTCGGGCGGATTTGTCCTACTAAGAAAGATTGGTCCGATATCATCACAGCCATTCTCCAAATCAACAGGGACAAAAATATTGCAGTCTTATACTGCACAGCAGCTGCCTGGATTCTTCATGCTAAGTACTAGAGACAAAGAGTAATTCATGCAACTGAAGGGTGGGAAAATAAACTGCATAAATATGCCATTATGGGGAAATTAGCACATCGTGCAAGATCCAAAGGAGGAAGACAAAGACATACAGTGTTACAAAGAAAACTGGCATTGATTTATTCATTATTGCAATACATACTTCACCTGATGCTCGTGGCATATTTCATCATCTACAGATTGTCAGTTGTGAGCAATACGGTCAAGCAAATAATTGCGGACATGTGCCTATTATTCTCTGCAAGCAACGCAGGAAAATGATATTGGTTTGTGCATATTTCTGGTTCACTTTGAATAAATGCTATTAATTGATAAGGCAGATCTGTGCACAATCAGCTATGCTTGGTTCATTTCCCAGGTAGAATACGACAATATACTCTCTGCAGGGCTGCCCTTGAAAAGTATTCAAAACATAAGAACATAAGAACAGCCCTACTGGATCAGGCCCAAGGCTCATCTAGTCCAGCATCCTGTTTCTGCTTCTGTCTGTATGGAATGCACCCCATGGAGATGTACCCCATTTATGGAATAGCCTCCCCAGTGAGGTTCACCTAGCTATGTCACTTTTAGACACTAGGAAAATACCTTTTTGTTCACTCAGGCCTTTAACATTTATTTATTTTTTAAATTATCTGATTGTAATTGATTTTTCAAAAATGTGTTTTTAAATTGTTTTCTGTTGTATCGTGTATTTTCTCACACACACACACACGTGTGTGTGTGTGTGTGTGTGTGTGTGTGTGTGTGTGTGTGTGTGTCTTTCTTTTATGGAACATAGGAAGCTGCTATATACTGAGTCAGACCATAGATCCATCCACCAGCTGCAGGGGAGTAATGGCAGGAGAGAGGGCACGCCCTCAACTCCTGCCTGTGGCTTCCAGCGGCATCTGGTGGGCCACTGTGCGAAACAGGATGCTGGACTAGATGGGCCTCCTTCGGCCTGATCCAGCAGGGCTCTTCTTATGTTCTTATGTAGCTCAGTATTCTCTACACAGACTGGCAGCGGCTTCTCCAAGGTTGCATGCAGGAATCTCTCTCAGTCCTATCTTGGAGATGCTGCCAGGGAGGGAACAGAGAACCTCAGATGCTCTCCCTGGAGCGGCCCCATCCCATAAGGGGAATATCTTCCAGTGCTCACATGTAGTCTCCCATTCATATGCACACCAGGGCAGACCCTGCTTAGCAAAGGGGACAAGTCATGCTTGCTACCACAAGACCAGCTCTCCTCCATGGTTTAATGTATATTTATATCTCATGTTTCAGTGTTTTGTTGTAAGCCACCCAGAGAACAATTTGTTATGGGGTGGCTAAGAAATAAGATTTCTTATCATTCCAAGCACAATTCAAGCTGCCAACTGTTCTGGATGGCTCAGACTCCCCGCTGAAAGATCAGGTGCATAGCTTGGGAGTGCTTCTGGACTCAAACCCCTCCCTGATCTCTCAAGTTGAGGCAGTGGCCAGGAGCGTTTTCTTTCAGCTTTGGCTGATACGCCAGCTACGTCTATTTCGTGAGACAAACCACCTTAAAACAGTGGTGCGTATGCTTGACTACATCCAGGCTTGACTACTGCAATGAGATCTACGTTGGGCTCCCTTTGTACATAGTTCGGAAACTGCACCTGGTGCAGAACGTGGCAGCCAGGGCCACCTGTATTACTCCTATTTTAAAAGAACAACAATGGCTGCCAATTAGTTTCCGGGCAAAATACAAAGTCCTGGTTGTTACCCACTAAGCCCTGAACAGCTTGGGCCCAGGGTATTTAAGTGAGTGACAAGCCACCTAATGGCACAGCGGGGAAATGACTTGCCTAGCAAGCCAGAGGTTGCCGGTTCGAATCCCCGCTGGTATGTTTTCCCCAGACTATGGGAAATGCCTCTATCGGGCAGCAGCGATCTAGGAAGATGCTGAAAGGCATCAGCTCATACTGTGCGGAAGATGGCAGTGGCAAACCCCTCCTGTATTCTAGCAAAGACAACCCCAGGGCTCTGCGGCCACCAGGAGGCGACAACGACTCAAAGGCACACTTGGCCTCCTTCTTCATGAACCCCAGTGCCTATGAAGACCATTGGCGGTTGCCACCAGCTCACTTCGTGACGACCCAAAACCATGCCTCCTCTAGGGTTGCCCCAAGGCTCTGGAACACTGACTCCCAAATGAAACCAACAGAACATAAGCACAGCCCTGCTGGATCAGGCCCAAGGAGGTCCATCTAGTCGAGCATCCTGTTTCACACAGGGCCCCCCCCCCCAGATGCCTCTAGGAAGCCCACGGGCAAAAGCAGAGGGCATGCTTGCCCAGGACTACCAGACGCTGCCTCACACGTCTACAGTATTTGTTTCTCACAAGAAAGCAGACTCCATCCAAGACCTGCCTGGAAGCACCCAACCCCCTGAGCGAGAGAAGGACATGAGACAGAAAGTTCCAGGCGGCACTGAGTCAGGGAGGACTCCTGCCGCTTGCCACCGGCCAGGTGTTCGACTGCCTTCCCCCCGCCCCCGCCCCACCACCGTCCCCTCCATTTCCCATTGTCAAAAGTCACTCATGTAGCTCACATCGACTCAGAATGTCTTCAATCATTTTGCCAGAGTCATTGGCTGGGCGGGGTGCAGGCAGAAAGGGAGGAGTGAGAGCAATTCCTGTGCAGCTTGCAAAAGGCTCTCCCCAGAGGAGTGCCTCTATTTATGAGTGGACAAGTCTTCTTTTTTTAAAATGCAGGGGGAGAAAAAATAGCCAAGCTTTCTTTCCATGGGAGCATGAAGCACAGCATAAAAGTTCAAGAGTTGAACCTTTATTTTAAAATGATGGGTGGAGAAAGAGACATGCAAAAGTTAGGAACATGGGAAGCTGCCATCTACTGAGTCAGACCCTTGGTCCATCTAGCTCAGTACTGTCTACCCAGACTGGCTGCAGCTTCTCCAAGGTTGCAGGCAGGAGTCTCTCTCAGCCCTATCTGCAAACAGAAAGCTAGTGAGCTAGGCAAAACATTCAGGGAAACCCACTCACATTTCTTAAAAGAGTGTGTGGTAGCCAAAAGAGTGTGGCAGGGAGTAAGCAAGCTGTTAGAGTGGCCTGATTTGGAAAAACAGACTTGGGAAGAACTAACCTCGGGTTTGAGCGATAGAACCTCCTTTCGAGGTCCCAGAAAGAAACCTTCAAGGAAATGGGACGGAACGGGTGCCCCCATACTAGGGAATTGGAACTTTCCCCTCCTCGTAATCAGGTTAGTAAACCTGTATGTCATTTCTGCAATGCTCCTGCATAGGAATAGGGAGGGAAGACGCGACCAAGAGGTTCACGCAGATGAGACAGTAAATCTCTTCTGGAAAAGTCTGTATGGTTATGTGCAAAAAGACAAGAGTATCTCTTCTAAACAGCAATGGGACAAATTGTGGAAATGGACGTCGGACATAACCCCCCCCCGATTACCCGATGTGCCTTGTAATCCCCCACCCCCGAGTTACAGTACTACCTGCATATATTTCATAACTTGTGTGTTTCCAAATCCTTGTGTGTAAATCTTTGTAGATATATCATGTACAAACAACCACTTTGTATATAATTGTGCTTTGGCAACGTACTGTATGCTTTGGTAGTTTGTTGGTTCAATAAAAAAGAATCTTGTCCTATCAAAAAAAAAAATCTTGTCCTATCTTGGAGATGCTGCCAGAGAGGGAACTTGGAACCTTCTGCATGCATGCATGCATTGCAAGGGTAGTACTGTATGCACGTTGAACATAATGTCTGAATACCTGAAGGCACGTACAGATTTGTACACTTAAAAGCTGTACATTCAACATAAAGTGCGAGTAGGCACAGCGGGGAAATGCTTGACTAACAAGCAGAAGGTTACCAGTTCGAATCCCCACTGGTACTATATCAGGCAGCAGCAAGATAGGAAGATGCTGAAAGGCATCATTTCATACTGCGCGGGAGGAGGCAATGGTCAACCCCTCCTGTATTCTACCAAAAGAAAACCACAGCGCTCTGTGGGCACCAGGAGTCGAAATCAGCTCGACGGCACACTTTACCTTTCACCTTACAGTCATTCACACAAACCCATGTGTGAGTGTACAGACAGCTGTGCACTCACGCAGCATCATGTCTGAATCGGGCTCTAGTTCCGGCCTAAGCAATGAAGTCAAAGAAGGCTGGGCACTGCAGTGTAGATTCCTGAAGCCGATTCCTGGTCTGCAAACCAGGTTTGCAAAGAGCCAGCATCACATCAGCTCCTTTGTGGCGATCCTGTTTTCAGGGAGGGGAGGCGGATCTAAACAAAAGGGGCTTTTTACAAAGAAAGTACTTTGGATTATTAAAATACAGAGCGGGCGGGGGGGGGAGGAATGACCTCAGCTTTATTCCCACCCTCGGGGAGGGGGACAAACCAACATTTGGATTCATTATGGGGAGATCTCTGGAATTGTATTGAATTGGAGAGAGGGGCCTTGTTTAATTCCCCTGGGGACAGACTTCTCATTACCTTTTTCTTCCCCCCCACGACTGCCCAACAGCAGATTATATTCAGGGGGATTGACAAATTTGCTACAAATCCCCTGAGGAATTTTCCTGGAAGGCTGTTATTGGGAAAAAAGATAATGCCGTAATGCAGCAGGGGTGGAGAAAGACGCAAAGCAGGGCCTGCTCTTCTCTGGTCGATGCTAATATGATTGCTCGATAGGCTGCATTTATTTGGCCTATTTGCTCAATACGGTGCATTTAGTCGACTGCTCCACACACGGTGCATTTCCAGCCATTGCAGCTCTTCTTGTTGGGAGCAGAGACAAGATTGCCACTACACGACGGACCTCTTGGGTGTGGCCACATTTAGAATTCTGTGAACATCTAGGAACATCGGAAGCTGCCTTCTACTGAGTCTGACCCTTGGCCCATCGAGTGCAGTATTGTCTACACTGACTGGCAGAGGTTTCTCCAAGGTCGCAGGCAGGAGGAGAGCTGGGCATTTCAGTGGGCATTCCCTGACATTCCTTTTAGCACTTTCTCTGGCGTCTACATGATCAGACCATATACCCATTGAAAGTCCTAACCCTCTCCGCAACTTTCAATACAGTATTATGGAAGCAAGAACAGGAATAATTGGGGGGAAATTACTAAGTTGCCTGGTTCAGAGCTTTTATTCTCTTCTCTCTCTCTCCCCCTCTGTTAAATATCACTTTAAAGGAGGGGAGGGCTTGTATAATGGCTTGCTCCCATCAGGAGAAAAGAATCTCCTGGCACTGAAAGCAGAGAATCGATAATTGCTCTAACGAGGGTGCACAGGTGAGCTCTGAACAATGGCCCCAGTCACCAGGAGCTCAGGTGGCTCGCAAATCCACCTTATTATGCTGTGAAGAGCTATTAAGAAGATTGTCCTCCCAAAATCTGAAATGGCACAGAAGAGGACCTTCCTTGAAAGACGGGGGGAAGGAACTTGGACAACTTAATTCTAACTCTCCGCAGAAGCTGCAATGCACCCCAGGTTTGCATTTAAGCTGTCACGAGCCTCCCATCTCCTCGTAAATGCCTCGGAAGGAGCCAGAAGAAAAGCTTAAACCTCTACTAAAATATTTATGCAGCTCTCTCTTGATGCTGCAAAGGAGGCGGCTGGGGGTGGGGTGGGAGGTGGATCTCATCCCCAAGTCCAGCTGATGTGGAGGAACAGTTGAGCCGTCAAGAGGAGGGATTGAGAGGTTCTGGAAGATGGGCCGCCCTCAAACCTGCACACAAATGCAAGCCAGTGGAGAACGCTCACGCTGACGTGTGGGAGATAGACACAACTCTTAATCATGGTTTAGGGACTTAGAAAGCGGCCCTATCCCGAGGCAGACCATTGGTCTGCCTAGTCCAGTAATGTCTACTCTGACTGGCAGCAGCTCCAGACTTTCAGGAAGGAGTCTCTCTCAACCCTACCTGGAGATGCTGCCAGGGACTGAACCTGGGAGTCCGGACCTTCTGCCTGCAAAGCAAAAGCTCTACCTCTGAGTTACGACCCCATTCAGACGTGACTCCTTACCATGCTGAAGGGAAAGAGGCCGTCCTTTGGGTGGACATGTGTGTGCATTGACTGCTGTCAGATTTTCTCCTCCAGGGAGGATGCCATCGACCACTGCTAGAGCATCTGCAGAAGGCATGCAGAAGGTGTCCCAGGCTGGGCAAGACTGCTGCCTAGAAGCTAGGAGAGCTGCTGCCAGGCAGTGCAGACAATCGCAAGAGAAATGGACCGCAGGTCTGACTCAGTAGATGGCAGCTTACTATGTTCCTACCAGGTTTTGGGAGATAGGACCGTAGCTCAGTGCTACAGCGTCTGCTTGGCATGCAGAAGGTGTCCCAGGTTCCATCCCTGACATCTCCAGGGTGTTTTTCCACACAGCAGGCTTTAAAGTAAAAGGTAAAGTGTGCCATCAATTCCAACTCCTGGTGCCCAAAGAACCCTGTGGTTGTCTTGGGTAGAACACAGGAGGGGTTTATCATTGCCTCCTCCTGCACAGTAGGAGATGATGCCTTTCAGCCTCTTCCTATATCGCTGCTACCCAATATAGGTATTTCCCATAGTCTGGGGATACCAGCGGGGATTCGAACCGGCAACCTTCTGCTTGTTAGTCGAGCATTTTTCCCCGCTGTGCCACTTACCGTGAGTTTATTGTGAGGCTTTACTGTGAGTTCAAAGTTGCCCCCCAAAACCAGTGCAAAAAGTGGATTTTTTTTTTACCCCGGATATAAATCAGGCTCCACGCAATAAAACCCCAAATCGTGTGTGAAGTGCTCCCCGAGAGCTCGCTGGGAATTTGGGGTAAATCTGGCCGATATGTGAACGCACCACCTCCATTCCAGAGGAGATGCGAGCTAAATGCCCTGAGTGGGAAAAGCCCAGGCAGGGCTGGGAAGGACCCTTGCTTGAAACCTTGGAGAGTCCGTCTAGACCAGACAGTACACGATTTCAGCCCCCCAGCTATTTTTTATTAGCCTACTGGAAAGTCCACCTGGCATTCTTATGGGATCACCTGGCATTCTCTCTGTGTGTGTGTCCCGTCCCCCTATCAACTTTGCAACGCCTAGACCAATATGAACCAAATCGGGTACAGTTGTAGGGACACATAGGGACACCTCTTCGGCATAGTTTGTGATGATGTCATCCACCCCGATCCAAGTTGGCGGACGTGTAAACTTTTGAGGTCCAAGTGGGCTAACTTGTGAACCGCCTAACCGATTTGAGCCAAATTTGCTACAGCTGTAGGGACACATAGGGATGCCCTAATGGCATGGTGTGTGATGATGTCATCTACTCCAATTCAAGATGGTGGCCATGTGAACATCGGAGGCACAAGCAAGCTAATTTGTGGACTGTCTAACCAATTTAAACCAAATCAGGTACCATTGCAGTGAGTGACACACAGGGACACCTCAATGGTCTAGTTGTGATGATGTCATCCACAACGATTCAAGATGGTGGATGCGTAAACTTGAGATGCAAGTGGGCTAATTTGTGAACTGCCTGACCGATTTGAACCAAATTTTCTACAGCTGAATGGACACATAGGGATGTCCCAATGGTGCAGTTTGTGATGATGTCACCCACCCCGATCCAAGATGGCAGATGCATAAACCACTGAGGCACAAGTGCACTAATTTGAGGGCTGTCTAACTGATTTGAACCAAATTTGGCACAGCTGTAGTGAGTGACCCACAGGAACACCTCAATGGTGCCATTTGTAATGATGTCATCCACCCCAATCCAAGATGGCGGACTCATGAACATTTGAGGTAAAATAGATCTAACTTGTGGACCTCGATTTGCACCAAATTTAGTCCAGATGTAGAGACAGTGAAAGGAAAGTAGGCAGATTAGTTCTTATTAGAACAACTTGTTTGCCTCCAGTTCACAGTGGCCAATAGTCAGGAACTATGGGACCTGGAAACATCTGCAGGAGGCCAAAGCTGTATAATACGAGTCTAGGCAGAACTAAGATAGTTGGAGCAATGGTCCGACTCGGTAGAAGGCAGCTTCCTGTGTTCCTCTGTTCCTTCCTAGGATGACAGATATCTGGAGACATTGTGCCTTTGGGGAGGGGAACATAGCTCAGAGGTAGAGCATCTGCTTTGCATGCAGAAGGCCCTCGGTTCAACCTCTGGCAGCATCTCCAGGTAGGGCTGGGAAAGACCCCTGCCCAAAATGCTAGAGAGCTGCTGCCAGTTAGTGTAGACAGTATTCAGCTGGATGGACCAAGGGTCTGACTCAGTATATGGCAGCTTCCTATGTCCCTATGAGTGCTAAAAAACAGAAAAAGATGAGTTTCTTATGAATGTAAGAAGCTGCCATATACTGAGTCAGACCCTTGGTCCATCTAGCTCAGGGTTGTCTACACAGACGGGCAGCGGCTTCTCCACGATTGCAGGCAGGAGTCTCTCTCAGCCCAGTCTTGGAGATGCCGCCAGGGAGGGAACTTGGAACCTTCTGCATGCAACTAGGCAGGTGCTCTTCCCAGAGCGGCCTCATTATCCCCTAAGGGGAATATCTTACAGTGCTCACATGAAGTCACCCAGCCAAATGCAAACCAGGGCAAACCCTGCTTAGCAAAGGAGTCAATTCATACTGGCTGCCACAAGACCAGCTCTCCTTTCAACCCTGCAATTATTTATTATTTTTAAATTTGCTGAGTAGTTTCAGCCTGGCCTGTTTAAGACCTAACACATCCTCCCGACACACACCCTCTTTCCATTCCAGAGCAGGGACGGGGAGTTATGCAGCCCGGCTCTCACAGCCCACACAATGCCTCTCAGATGCTCCGGCAGAATTCCTGGCAACGGATTCATGCCCAGCAGAGCTCTCCAGAGGCGGCTGCAGCCGAGGAAATAGTTCGGGAGGTCAGCCTCAAAACACAGCTGAATCATTCAAAGAGGAACACCCTGGCCTGCCATCAAGCCTGCCATTTATAGCCTTTAGTTGGGGAGGGGGCGGGGGGGCAGGGGGAGAAGTGACATGAAACCAAGCATTATGCAGCTGAGCGGCTGAACCTCCCTCATGTTAAAAAGACACTCCCTGGTCTTAAAGGAATAGGACTAAACCCTCCCTGCCACACAGACAACCTTGCAGAAGGCTGGAATAATTAAACTGCTTTGTTTTTGCAAAGTCGGATGCTCGAGATTTCTAACACTGGACAGCCAGACGATCCGGAAAGCTGAGAAGTAAACAGTCTGCGAGGCAGGGGGAGGGTTAGGCCCACAAATTTTGGCCAGCAGTACTGTCGTAGGGACTGATCTTAATGACTTGATTATCAGGCCAGAGGCTGCTGGTTCGAATCCCCGCTGGTCTGTTTCGCACCTAAATCGGGCAGCAGCAATATAGGAAGATGCTGAAAGACACCATCTCATACTGTGTGGGAGGAGGCAATGGTCAACCCCTCCTCTATTCTACCAAAGGCAACCACAGGGCTCTGTGGGCACCAGGAGTCAAAATCGACTGGACGGCAGACTTTACTTACCGTCTCAGGAGACAAATGCTTGTCGCGATTTCTCACAACATCTACCCCGCCAGAGATGGAAAATAGGTGATAACTTCACTGCACTTAGGAATACAGGAACATAGGAAGCTGCCATATACTGAGTCGGACCATTGGTCTATTTAGCTCAGTATTGTCTACTCAGACTGGCAGCGGCTTCGGCCAAGTTGTGGCTTCTCCAAGGCTGCAGGCAAGAATCTCTCCCAGCCCTATCTTGGAGATGCTGCCAGGGAGGGAACTGGGAACCTTCAGCTCTTCCCAGAGCGGCTCCATCCCCTGAGGGGATACCTTGCAATGCTCACACATCAGGTCTCCCATTCATATGCAACCAGGGTGGACCCTGCTTAGCTAAGGGCACAAGTCATGCTTGCTACCCCAAGACCAGCTCTCCACTTATAGCTTAGTGTGTGCTATCATCTCTTCTTTATCCCCATCCTCAAATTATTAGGGTAAATTTGTGGTCATTTTTGCACAGAGGAAAGTGTTTCCTCCCCATGGAATTCTCTTTGGAGGACATTCCTGCCAGCTTTCATTTCCATTCATCTGACGACATTGAGAAAATTGTATACTAGGTTCCAAAGTTTTTCAAAGCTTTTAAAACACCTTTGCAAATGTGCCTGGGAGACTCCATGTGTGAGCACTGCAAGAGATTCCCCCTAGGGGATAATGGGGCTGCTCTGGGAAGAACACCTGCCTGCTTGCATGCAGAAGGTTCCCTGTTCCCGCCCTGGCAGCATTTCCAAGAGAGGGCTGAGAGAGAGACTCCTGCCTGCAGCCTTGGAGAAGCCGCTGCCAGTCTGTGAAGACGATACTGAGCCAGATGGACCAACGGTCTGACTCAGTCAGTATATGGCTGCTTCCTATGTTCCTATGAAAGCAAGAAACAGCCAAGCGCATGAATCACAGACTCTGTGTAGGGAAGCCGCCCAGGCACTGGCTTGGAGAGGGTTAAGCGGTTTTGGCCGGCATCTCCAGCATTTCACCTCGTTTTGCAGACCAATGTCAGACACACAGAGCAACATTATACTTCCTGTTGCGCACTTCAGCTAAGGCTGCCAATTCAGATCCCAGCAAAAGTTCATGCGGGGTCCGAAAGAGAGAGAGAGAGAGAGAGAGAGAGAGAGAGAGAGAGAGAGAGAGCTCTTAACCACACAACTTACAACGCACAGGCTGCAAGGAAGAGGCAAACATACATGCAAATATCCAAACCTCAGAGTAACTCCAGCTCAGCAAGCACATGTCCCTATTTATTTTTTAAAAGTCCCTTTTTACTTCGAAAAGCATCAGATGGAGAGAGTTTTAAAACATACCGACGGCCTTGCCCTATCAGAGAATTTGGGAGCTGGACGGGACCAATGTTCCTTGTAAGAGGGATTCCCAGATGTTGTTGACTACCACTCCCATCACTGTTGTAGGGAACTCTGGAAGGGACCCTAAAGTCCTTCTAGTCCAACCTGCTCAAAGGCTTCACCAGGGCCACCAGTTCCAGACCACGCATTTGAAGGAGGACACTGAGAAGCTGTAACAGGTACAGCCGATGGCAGCCAAGGTTCCAAGAGGTCCAGAAAACAAATCCTATCAGGAATGCTTGAAGGAGCTGGGGAAAGAGGCAACTACGGGGAGACATGATCAAGGTGTATAAAACTATGCATGGAGTGGAGAGGGTGGACGGAAAGAAATTTCTCTCTCTCACAACAGTAGAACCAGGGGTCACCCCATGAAACATGAAGGTCGGGAAATTTAGGACTGACAAAAGGAAGTACTTTTTCACACAGTGCATAATTAATCTATGGAGTTCTCTTTGCCACGGGATGTGGTGAGGGCCACTAGCTTGGATGTCTTTAAAAGGGGCTTAGACGAAGTCGTGGAGAACAGGTCTATCAATGGCTACTAGTCTGGTGGCTGTGGGCCACCTCCAGCCTCAGAAGCATGATGCCTCTCAATACCCGTTGCAGAGGAGCAACAGCAGGAGAGAGGGCATGCTCCTTTCAGCTCTTGCCTGCGGGCTTCTCAGAGGCATCTGGTGGACCACTGTGAGGATCAAGATGCTGGACTAGATCAGCTTTTTTGAGCCTGATCCAGCAGGGCTGTTCTTAGGTTCAGGCCTGGAGAATGGAAGACAGAGGTGAAAGGTTATCACGGTCTTCAAATCTCTGAGGGGCTGTCACAGAGGTGGAGAAGCAGATCCACGCCAGCCTGAGCTGTTGTTCCCAAAGGCAGGACTAGAACCAGTGCGTTGACATTTCAAGGAGAAGGAGGGATTCCCAGACGGCAAGAGCCATTTGCCAGTGGAACCATCTGCCTCATGCAGAGGCTGGATGGCCATTTTTCAGGGATACTATTTTATTTATTTATTTAACTAACACATTTGCATACCGCCCAAAACACAAGTCTCTGGGCAGTTTACAACAAAGCTATAGCAAGTTCCTGCAATGAGCTGGGGGTGGGTGGGTTGGTGGGTTGGTGGGTAGCCCACCTCTTCACTACACTACTGCTCGGGGTGGTTCACAACAATAAAACAGATACAATGTAAAATTAAAGCAACTAATATCAACCAAATTAAGTAAACAAGTTAAAAGTCCAGGCTAAACCCAATCAGAATAAAGTTTCAAATGAAAAGTTAGTCAAAAGCTAAAAATTGAGAATTAAAAAAAAAAAAGACTAAGAAAACCTACCAGATATAAACAAAGATGGAGCATTAAAAAGCCTCTTTTAAAAGATGTATTTTTGTAGTGTTTTAAAAACACACACACACACACACAGAGCGTGGCGAAGCTCTTCAGAGGGCGTTACAAAGCTGAGGGGCCACAATCGAAAAGGCCCTGTCTCTAGCCCCCGCCAGCCGGATCGCCATTAGTGGCGGGGCCATGAGCAGGGCCTGAGATGATGAACGGAGGGCCGAGGCAGGTTCATATGGGCTTTGGACTAAATGACCTCACAGGGACCCTGCCAACTCTATGAATGAATTTAAGGCATCGTCAACGGCCCACCCCCACTTAAACCAAATGATCTCACGCTTCTGAGGAACTGCACGTTTCCGATAAGTCTCCGCTGCGATTTGTGTTGACAGACCAGGGTGGAGAGAAGAGAGAGGGAGAATCAAAAGCGTGCTGGAACAAGGCCCCATTTAATGAGCAATGGCTGGCTCAGGAGGGAAGCCGGCCGGCCTCCCTGCAGTGGCCAACGTAAATGAAAAGGTTGGTGTCGCCCCAACCAGCAATTAAGCTAAGATCCCAGGGATCCAGCGAGACAATGCCGACGCCCGCCCAAAGACCCCATTAATTACTGCAGTCAAATGGCTTCTCTCTCCCCCCCTGCCAATTTCCTCCATGCCCCACAACCTCCCTTGCAACTGTAAAATGTAGTTCTGCTAAAACTGGTAGTGACGAGGCTTCCGTCCCCCTGGGCCACCAAGAGAGGATTTCAAGGAGGGAGGACAATTACTCCAAACCGCTGGGAAGATTAGAAATTGCGAAAAAGGCACTCCGCTGCCAGCTAGAGAGCTCCTACCCACAGTTTTCAAATTAGGTGACAAGCTCGCGGTCTTAGGGCATGCTCAGAGGATCCAAACCTCCCACCCCTGAATCCACTTGAGTAACTTAAAGAAAGCGTATGCAGGCATTGGCACAGCACCAAAGCCATGAGGACTAGAATCTTGTCTCTTCCCCAATTAACACCAAGGGCAGGGGTGCCATTAGGGGGTGCTCAATGGGGCACGGGTTCCCAGTGAAGGGCTCAGAGTCTCAAATCTCATCAGTTGCCTGCCTCCTCCATGACCTCTTCCAGAACGGAAGGGCAGCGATGGATAAAATAATATACAGTTATTCTTGGGGGGGGGGGCGGGTAGGAACAGAAGCTAGACCGAGTCAGACCCTTGGTCTGTCTACACAAACTGGCAGCGGCTTCTCCAAGGTGGCAGGCAGGAGTCTCTCTCTCAGTCATATCTTGGAGATGCTGCCAGGGAGGGAACCTGGGAACTTCTGCATGCCAGCAGGAAGGTGCTCTTCCACTGAGCTTTGGCCCTATCCCCTTTAAGGGGAAGATCTTACAGTGCTCACACATGTAGACTCCCACTCAAATGCAAACCAAGGCAGACCCTGCTGAGCAACGAGACAATTCAAGCCTTGCTACCACCATCGTCAAAAGGGGCCCCGGATCTTTTAAATACCTAGCAACGCCCCTGGCCAAGGGTCTCCCAAAGAGCTAAATTCCGCTTCCAGAAAGAACCACATCGGGTGGCTTTGTCTGGGCTTCCACGTCGCTGTGTGATACACACAAACTTCGGATCTAGTAGACCAAGGTAAAGACGGTCTTGTACGCAGCAAGGCCAACTGCTACATTCGGCACAGATCTCCTGGGCTTAAGAAGCACGGAGAAACCGGAAGCACCTGGAGAGACCCCAGAACATCTCAGACTTCACAGAGCTCTGGAGATGCTTGCCTCGCCAATCGAAGACTGCTGTTCTCCACTGCGGCTATTGACAGGGGGCACAGACTGAACGCTTCTGGATTCAAAGCTCCCACCATCAATAATAGCTACAAGGGTGGGCCGTTGCCAGGCTTTTTCAGACAATGTCATAACGACATACGAACAGTCCTGCTGGATCAGGCCCAAGGAAGCCCAACTACTCCAGCATCCTGTGTCCCGTTGGCCCACCAGATGCCTCTGGGAAGACCACAGGCAAGAACCTAGGAAGTAGCCTTAGACTGAGTCAGACTCTTGGTCTCTCTAGCTCAGGATTGTCTACCCAGACTGGCAGCGGCTTCTCCAAGGTTGCAGGCAGGAGTCTCTCTTCAGCCCTGTCTTGGAGATGCTGCCAAGGAGGGAACTTGGAACCTAGAGGCTCTTCCCAGAGCAGCCCCATCCCCTAAGGGGACCTTCTTACAGTGCTCACATTTCTAGTCTCCCTTTCAGATGCAACCAGGGTGGTCCCTGCTTAGATAAGGGGACAAGCCACGCTCGCTACCACCAGACCAGCTTTCTATTGATAGACCTGTCCTCCATGAATTTGTCTAAACCCCTCTTAAAGTCCTCTTTATCTAAACCCGTTTTAAGGCCATCCAGGCTGCCACCACATCTTGTGGCAGAGAATTCCATAGCTTGATTGTTGCTTGCCCTCAACCCATTCCACTGTCCCCTAACAAACCGCCTTGAACACACAAACCATTTGCAAGGGAGGAGAGATGTTCGCTGCATCACCCAGCACAGGCTGCATCAGTGTTTCCGCCCCTTATATGCCCCTACCCTGCCCGAATTAGAACTGCAGACACATATTTTACTCTTCAACTTAGGCCGATCTTCACCCAAACGCATTAAATGCAGGAGGCTGTGATTCTGGAGTCAAATGGAAGAAAGCAAAAACCGAATGAATCACGCAGAGGCTCAACAGGCAACCTCCTCCAATCAGCCAGCCAAGAGAAGATGCTCTTGACAACCCCATCCTCAAAGGGGGCATACATGAGTCTCCCATCCAGGAACTGACCACAACAAGACCTGCTTGGCTTCAGCATAGGATCTTCTCCCATGTTTATTGTTGCTCTCTCTTGTGTTGTCGTCTTCTTCTCTATTATTACTATTGTCACTATTATTACTATTATTACTATTAGTGAAGTGCGAACTTCTTTGGGGAGAGAAAGCCATTTTCTTCTTTTCTCTACATGAACCGCTTCCCAGACATTTTGCAGAAAAGCAGAGAGAAAGCATTTATTAAACAATGATATTTTCTGTCCATGGAAAACTAGAGAGACAAAACGCTTACAGGGAGGAGGTGGGTCGGTTTATTTGCAGGGGGGCTGTTCCACCTGTTCTCAGAAGACTATACCACATTTCTTCTGAACATATCGCTCAGCCTGCGGTTAACCGCCTGAGCAGA
Source organism: Hemicordylus capensis (assembly GCF_027244095.1). Taxonomy (NCBI): domain Eukaryota; kingdom Metazoa; phylum Chordata; class Lepidosauria; order Squamata; family Cordylidae; genus Hemicordylus; species Hemicordylus capensis. The sequence continues at coordinate 1,948,357 of NC_069673.1, read as the reverse complement.
CAGCCACTCTTCATGATGCATTTTTCTGTGGTTCGGAGACCTGGGTCTTCTTGGACATTTGCACATCACGTGCTGCTCACACACTGCAGCAAGAGCAAGTCTCGGCTGCCACACTCGAGTGTTTCCGAATTCATGTTTACTGGGCCATTCCCGGCACCCGAGTGATGAGATTCCCAACACTACATCCATCTGCAGACTGCACAGAGGGAAAGGAGGTGGTGGTTTCGGATTCCCCCCAGGAACCAGCTTGGACAGCCGCACGATGCCAATCTGCTCTTAATTAATGCCACAATCTGCTTATGACCTTTTGAATAAACCTCTCTTTTCCCGAAGTCAAAGCTGTTAAACGCATTAGCAAATATAATTAAAAGAAGGGGGGGCGAATGGGGATTAACTCCCTCCTGAAAAATTCTTCCTACCAAGAAAGGAGAGGAGGATCCTAGGCCATCTTGGCCTCCTCCGTTCCTCTCAAGGGCACCCTCTGGAGCAGATTACTGCAAGAGCAAGACGACCTCCAGGAACCCCTAACATCTGACAGTTCCTGCAGGACAATGCTGAACTACTTCTAATGCCCCTTCGCACATTCAAAGTCCAAGGTGAAAATCTCTAGGGAGCACAGAAAGCTGCCTAAAACCGAGTCAGACCACTGGTCCACCTAGCTCAGGATTGTCTACACTGACTGACAGCGTTTCAGGCAGGAGCGTCCCCCAGCCTTGTCTGAAGATGTCAGGGAATTAAAGCTGGGACCTTCAGCCTGCAGACAGAGGCTTGACCAGCGAGCTAGGGTCCCATCCCCTGAGGAGAATCTCTCACCATACTCACATATGTAGCCTCCCATCCAAATGTCAACCAAGGCAGACCCTGCTTATCAAAGGAGACCATCCATGCTCACTCCCACAAGTCCCGCTCTCCACTGTGAGAGTATCTGTGATTGTTGTAAACTGCCCAGAGACGTGAGTTTTGGGCATTATAAAAGTGTGTTTAATTAATTAATTAATTAATTAATTAAATGAGAGCTTCTCCATCTCTGGCTGCTTTTTAAAAAACACCCTTAAGACACATCTGTTTCCTCAGGCTTCTAGTCAATTAACTAACTTCAAACTGCTTGTTCTATTTTGTAAAATTGCTTCAGCTGTTTTATCCTGCTTTGTGCTTGTATTTTAAATCCTGTACCGTTACCCAGTTAATCAATCTCAGCTGCTCAGGCTGGCTGCTGCCTAAGCAAGACGGTTCTGTGGGAGGGTTTAATCTTTAGGGCCCTTTCTGCAGATCTCGGGACGGTGATGCTCTGCTCCTTTCTATGCTTTCTCTGTTGATCAGCAACCATCCTCCTTCGTTAGGCTGGAAACGGGCCATCCTTTTGTCAAAGTTGACGGCTCTTTGGAAGAGGTTTTGCTGCTCGGGGTGCCTCCACTCAGCCTGCTTTTGTCTCTGGGGGTAAACCAGCTTGGCAGATTGTGCATGGTTTCAAAAATCTGCCAGACTTGTTCGGCAAGACGACACCGCGGAAAGGGAAGCATGTGTGCAGGCGCATGCCCATGGATGCAGGATGGGGAACCAAGCACCACACCAGCTCCAGCCAGCTCCAAACTGATTATCTGTCTTCAGCCTCAAAGTCTCACGGTCATAGGAACATAGGAAGCAGCCTCCTACTGAGTCAGACCCTTGGTCCATCCAGCTTAGTATTGCCTACCCTGACCGGCAGCGGCTTCTCCAAGGTTATAGGCAGGAGTCCCTCTCAGCCTTAGCTTGGAGATGCCAGGGAGGGAATTTGGAACTTTCTGCATGCAAGCAGGGAGGTGCTCTTCCCAGAGCGGCCCCCTCCCCTGAAGGGAATATCTTACAGTGCTCACACATGGAGTCTCCGATTCAGATGCAAACCAAGGGTGGACCCTACTTAGCAAAGGGGACAGGTCACACTTGCTACCACAAGTGGTCACTCTTCTAAGAAAAATTTCATTGCCTGAGATATTACACAACCTTATGCTAGCTGAGCAGCCCTGTGCTAGCTGAAGCTAAGAATTTGTGCAAAAGCAAGAAGATAGCACAGCTGCATCACACCAAAATAAGGAAGCAGCCCAAATATCTTGCTGAAGCACAGCCTGGACTGCACACACGGCTCTAGTGCCAGCATGCACCATGTTTGTTTATTTTTACATTTCTATCCTGCTCTTCCTCCGAGGAGCCCAGAGTGGGATACATGGTTACGTTTATCCCCACAACAACCCTGTGAGGTAGGTTAGGCTAGGTGTCAAGTGACTGGCCCAGAATCACCCAGTAAGTTCAATGGCTGATCAAGGATTCGAACTCGGGTCTCCTCACTCCTAGTCCAGCACTCTAACCACTACACTACATAAGCCCTGACTTATTTCTTGCGCTATCACAGCTGCAGAAGCACCGCTCAGCAACGCCAGCTCCCGGCAGAGCATAACTCACTTGTGCATGGATATTGCAATGACGCAGCGTCCTTCTGCGAGCACAACACTGCACAATATCTGGGCACTTATTCTTGGGAGTTTAGTTCACAAAAATCAGGATCCAGAGCCATTGCCTCAGGGTGGCAAGGATCTTTCTCTAGAGAAACAAAGGATCCCAGAGTGTTTTGTGCCCTGTTCACTAGTTCTGTTCAAACACACCAAATTGTGTACTGTGTACGCACACACAGAGACAATTATTCTCCCATTACATTCAATGCATGCACAACAGCGGGCTTGTCACGGACCAGCTCAGAGGGTATTGTGCCTATCGGCCTCAGCACACATAATAAGTTTGTATGAATGCACACATCCTTACATAGATCCTAAGGACAGCCCTGCTGGATCAGGCCCCAAGAAGGCCCATGGAGTCCAGCACCCTGTTTCCCACAGTGGCCCACCAGATGCCTCTGGGGAGCCCGCAGGCCTCTTGTGCATGCCCTCTCTCCTGCTGTTACTCCCCTGCAACTGGTATCAATGCCTCTGAGGCTGGAGATGGCCTCTGATCACCAAGACTAGTAGCCATCGATAGACCGGCATTTCCCCCTCCCAATTCCCAGGGTCACCCTGCCCTAATTCGACTACGATTGGGGAGACCCGAGTTCAAATCCGCATTCAGCCATGAAACAGTTTGTCTGGTGGCTACTCAGGACGGGCCTTCTCTGTGGCCGCCCCGAAGCTTTGGAATGTTCAACATAAGAGCATCTCTGAGTTTCTGAAAAGCCTCTTAAGACGTATTTTTTCACCCACGCTTTTTAACCGGAATTGTGGTTTTAATGTTTTAATTTCTACTCTAAGTATGTTTTAAACGGCCCAGAGATGTGAGTTTGGGGCAGTGTACAAATATACAAAATAAATAAATCCCCATTCGGCCATGAAACTCACTGGGTGATTCTGGGCCAGTCACTTCTCTCTCGGCCTAGCCTACCTTGCAGGGATGTTGTGGGGATAAACATAGCCACGTATACCACCCCTGGGCTGCTTGAAGGAAGAGCAGGATGGAAATGTAAATATTTATTTATTTATTAAATAAATAAATCATTGGGTGGTAATGTTATTACAGCATTATTAAATCATATGTATTCATTAAATATTTATTAACGGAATTGGAGGCCCGTTTGTGCCGCTCTCCACATGCTACAAATGCCGGGTGACATCCCAACCCTGTGCTTCAGCGACAAAGTTGTGTCAGTTGTGCAAGGAGACCTGAAATGCGCTTTTGCACCATTGCACAAACTTCCCAAGAAAATGAGTGATGCCAGAGACTTTGCTATTTTTTGCATAAGCGTGTTCAGCGTGGTGCAAAACTAGTCAGGAACTCCGGACTTCATACATCATCCTCGTGCAAGCGCAGCATTAGGCAGGATGCTGGCGGTTTCAGGCAGGGGTCTCTCTCAGCCCTGCCTTGGAGATGCTGCCAGGGAGGGAACTGGGAATCTTCAGCTCTTCCCAGAGCGGCTCCATCCCTTGAGGGGGAATCTCTTCCAGTGCTCACACATCAAGTCTCCCATTCATATGCAACCAGAGCGGACCCTGCTTAACTAAGGGGACAAGTCATGCTTGCTACCACCAGACCAGCTTTCCTCTCCTAAAAAGATCTCAAGTACAGAGCCAGGAAAGATCTTAGGGAATATAGAAAGCTGCCATATACTGAGTCAGACCTTTGGTCCACCTAGCTCAGTATTGTCTTCACAGACTGGCAGCGGCTTCTCCAAGGTTGCAGGCAGGAGTCTCTCTCTTGGAGATGCTGCCAGGGAGGGAACTTGGGACCTTCTGCATGCAAACAGGCAGGTGCTCTTGCGAGAGCGGCCCCATTACCCCACAAGGGGAACATCTTGCAGCACTCACACATGCAGTCTCCCATTCAAATGCAAAACCAGGACAGACCCTGCTTAGCAAGGGGTTCAATCCATGCTCGCTGCCACAAGACCAGCTCTCCTCCTTGCAAAACGGAACGCAATCTTGTGGCGACGTAGCAACAGTGAGCGGGAAACTGGCATTTCTCCTGTCTGCAAGTGTGAGTTTTGAAGGCTGGAGATCTCTAAGTGAAACATCTGCTATCAGAAAGAGACTCGGGAAGGAAGACCAACATGCTTTTGGTTAGACAAACGTAAAACAAAACAAAAAAACATGGAGCGATAATGTTTATTTACTGCTAACACAGCATTCTCTGCCAAATCCAATAAACTCCCACACACATTAAAGAGAGCACACACACATGAAGTTTCCCAGAACCAGGATTTCAAAAGACAAACCACTCACGACTGAAATTGAGACTGACTGTATACTCATTGGGGCACAGGCCTCGCTCTCTTTCACCTCCATATTAAAGCTGGTCTCGTGGTAGCAAGCATGAATGGTCCCCTTTGCTAAGCAGGGTCTGCCCTGGTTTGCATTTGAATGGGAGACTGCATGTGTGAACGCTGGAAGAGCCAGCATAGTGTAGTGGTTAGAGTGTTGGACTAGGACTAGGAAGACCTGAATTTGAATCCCCGTGAAACAACCATGAAACTCACTGGGTGACTCTGGGCCAGTCATGTATCTCTCATTCTAGTCTACCTCACAGGGTTGTTGTGAGGATAAAAATAACCATGTCCACCACTCTGAGCTCCGCGGAAGAAGAGCAGAATATAAATGTAAAGAAAGAAAGAAAGAAAGAAAGAAAGAAAGAAAGAAAGAAAGAAAGAGGGCAGTAAAAACTGTATTCTCATATTAAAGCCTGGGTGAAGAGCCACATTTTTACCACAAGAGAGTTAGTCTTATGGTAGCAAGCATGAATTGTCCCCTTCGCTGAGCAGGGTCTGCCCTGGTTTGCATTTGAGTAGGTGACTACATGTGTGCGCACCGGAAGAGATTCCCCTTAGGGGATGGGGCTGCTCTGGGAAGAACACCTTCTGAATATTCTGCTAAAATGCTTGTTCACTCTCTTGATCAAGGCTTGCTTGTCAACGCCCTTTTTGCTCATGTCCGTTCATCCGATTCAAAAGCACTATCCGAACTCCATTCCACAACTCTTCTCATAGGAAGCTGCCATATACTGAGTCAGGCCATTGGTCTATCTAGCTCAGTATTGTCTGCACAGACTGGCAGTAGCTTCTTCAAGGTTGTAGGCAAGAATCTCTCTCAGCCCTGTCTTGGAGATGCTGCCAGGGAGGGAACTTGGAACCTCGATGCTCTTCCCAGAGCGGCTCCATCCCCCTAAGAGGAATATCTTACAGTGCTCACACATCAAGTCTCCCATTCAAATGCAAACCAGGGCAGACCCTGCTTAGCAAAGGGGACAAGTCGTGCTTGCTTCCACAAGACCAGCTCTCCTCTTTTCTTGCTCATAAATATGACCATGTTTTACTTCCACTTTTTTAAATTTACGTTGGCTTCCTTTCTCTTGCCGTGTCCAATATAACATTCTACAGCTTGCTTCTAAATGTTTATATTCTACTATCCTTTTAAAAATCTCTCTTTAATAGTTCTTTATACCCCATAGAGTCATATCTTTTTAGTGTCGGAAGCGATCCCCACAACTGGCTGGGGATGATGGGAGATGTAGTCCAGCACTACCTCTGGAGCGGCCGTCCAGCCTCTGCTAGAAAACCTCCAGTAATGCCAAGTCCACCATTGCATGAGGCAGGCAGTTCCACAGCCAGGCAAGCTCCAACGTCTAGCCTAAATCTTCTTCCTAGTACTCCTCTCAGAGCCCTGCAAGCTCCAGAAACCACTCCCTTCGCTAGACCAGCGGTTCCACTTGCTGTCTCCCATCTTCCGCAGTTTTCTTTGACAGCCCTTATCTCCGAGATCCGCCACCTCAGGCCCTCACGTGATTTAGTCCCTCCCAGGCTTCTTGCGCGCTTTCCCTCCCTCTCCCACGCCTTGCCCCGTTTGCCTGTCTCTCTCCCACCCACCTCTTCCTTTTCCTCCTGTGTTGATTGAGATTGCAAGCCGGCAGGCAGAGGCTCGTCCCGGGTGATTTTATGGATGTCTCACAACCTCTTCCTTCCGCACTTCAGTAATCATGCTTATTACATTCCCTGAGCAGCAGCCTTGAAGTTTGCAGCAGCAGACAGGAACGCAGGAAGCCGCCGCCTACTGAGTCAGACCCTTGGCCCATTTAGCTCAGTCTTTGCCTGCTCTGACTGGCAGCAACGCTCCATGGCTTCAGGCAGGCATTTTGCTCAAGAGATGCTGGGGGCTGAATCTGCGTGGCAAGAGCTGGGTCAGACCAAAAAAATCAGTTTAGCCCGGGGCTCTCAACATCCCCAGGTGCTGCTGGGCAACAACTCGCCTGACCTTCTAGCCAGGGATGATGGGAGTTGTAGTCCGACATCTTGGGACCTGGGTTCACGAATCCCAATTTAGTCTGAGCTTCAGTTCCCAACAGTGGCCAGCCCAACGCCTCTAGGCAGAATGGCAACAGCTCTCCCCAGTCCTTTATTATTATCCTGGCTAAGTGGTATTTAACGGCAAACTGCTGCTGAACATGGAGGCTCCATTTAAGCTAATGTGGCGCATAAAGTAAAGTTGTGCCGTTGAGTCGGTGTTGACTCCTGGCGCCCACAGAGCCCCGTGGTTGTCTTTGGTAGAATTCAGGAGGGGTTGACCATGGCCTCCTCCCGCTCAGTGTGAGACGATGCCTTCCAGCTAGAGAAGCAAAATTCACAAGCAGGGATACAGAAACGAGGGGGGGAGGGGAGGGGTTTGAGAGAGAATATGACTGAGAATGTGGCTTCTGTGCTCATTATTCCAGACAAGGAAGTAACAAAGGTATAATCCCACAGTTTAGCCTTTGTGCTGATGCCCGCCTGGACTTATCTCAAGGACGTCCCTGGGGACTAACAGCAGAGAGCAGGCATGCACAGACCCCCTGCCTGTGGGCTCCCCAGAGGCATCTGCTGGGCCACTGTGTGAAACAGGGTGCTGGACGAGGTGGGCCTCCTTGGGCCCGATCCAGCCGGGCTGTTCTTAGGTTCTTAACTACCAGACTGGCAGTCACATCACATCCCCTCTCCACCCAGGACTAGCTTGTAAAAATCCCTAGAGAGCCAAACTTGAGCAAATATTCATTTGTTCTCTCAAGGAATTTCAGCAGGTTCAGTGGGGCTGGCCCTCGAACTCAGAACGGCTCTTGCCGCCGCCACCATTCAAAGGCAGGCCACAAATGGGACGATGCAGGGCCGAGACGGAATGAGCATTCGCTTGCTGGCCTCAGACCAGAGCTCGAGGGTCCTGTTTTCAATGCCATCAGCCAGATCTCTTCTGAAGCTCCTGAGGAGGGCATGAAGAAGACAGACGCCCCTCCATTCTTTGTTCCCTGCAACTAGTATTCATAGGTATACTCCTCCTGAACATGGAGGTCCCATTAAGCGACTGGCAACTTCTCATGCATGAATGTATCCATCATGGGGCAATGGGTTCCACAGGTTCGCTATACATTGCGTGGGAAAAGTGCTTCCTCTGCAGATCAGCTTCACTGGGTAGCTCCAGGTAACACAAACGTAGGAGGCAAATCCTCCTCTTGCCGCTCTCTCCAGACTATTCATGATTTTATAAGCCTCTAGCCTTCCCGCCCCGCCCCTCAAAAGAAATACAGTATACAGAGTAGCTTACTAACATTAAAAAGTAACACAATATAGGGCTTGACAAATCCCAGGAGCCAGGGAGGAGAGCTGGTCTTGTGCTAGCAAACACAAAGTGTCCCCTTTGCTAAGCAGGGTCCACCCTGATTTGCATTTGGATGGGAGACCACATGTGTGAGCACTGGAAGAGATTCCCTTTAGGGGATAGGCACTGCTCTGGGAAGAGCACCTGCCTGCTTGCATGCAGAAGGTCCCAAGTTCCCTGCCTGGCAGCATCTCCAAGAAAGGGCTGAGAGAGACTCCTGCCTGCAGCCTTGGAGAAGCCGCTGCCAGTCTGGGTAGACAATACTGAGCTAGATGGACCAAGGGTCTGACTCAGACTAGGATAGACTAGGATATTCAGAGGCAGCGTTATTTCATACACTCTTTATTGGCCCCAGGCATTCCTGCTTCTATTCTAAGTATGTTACTAATTAATTGATCAGAATTTGTTGGTGGATTTGTGGGGTAACAGAACAAAACTTAGCTACATGCGATGTTAAATGGATGGCCAGACAGTAAACACAGGGGGAAAAAGTTCCTTTCCCACCATTGCCAGGCACCTTACTTAAAAGCAAAATATCAAAGAGACCCGTAAATCTTGATAGAAAGAAAATCTGGCATGAAAGCCCTGCCATCATAAAGCAGTAACAGGAGCAAAAGGCATCGGAGAAAGGTCTTTACCTGGTGCCCGAGAGCCCATGATCAAATGCAAAATGAACTTCCCCAGGGGGAGCACCCCAAAAGACGGACCGGAGCTGAAAAAGCCCTCTTGCGGGCTGCCTCTCTTCAGATGCGGAGATACCCAGAGCGGAGCCTCCAAAGATGACCTCCGCACCGGTTGATGTGGGATCAGGTAGCCCTGCAGAGACCGAGGTCCTAAAACGTGACACGTTCCTAAAAGGGAAGTCACAGCTTGGAAATGGAGCAACCAGCGTTGGCCTACATCGGTTCCAAGCCATCCCGCTTGCAGGGCAAGCTGCGAGGTCGCCCAGCACACCCGAGCGCTGGCAGGCGGCAAGGACGTCCACCAGCTGACCTCTCCTGGTTGCCCAGCAAGGTCGCCTGCTTCCTCTTGGTGTTGCAAGCCAACCTGACATAGGCGGGGAGTTAGGAGCGAGGAGAGCCTTCTGAAAGGCCCAACCCCTCGCCAGGAATGACAGGCGCTGCACCAGATGACAAGCCTTGATCTACCATCGACTGCACTTTGAAAAATCAAGGAGGTGGGGGGGGGGATCCCCACGTCCTCTGAGCTGGCCTAACAAATGCCTAGATCATCCACAAACAAGACTCTGATAGCAAAATCGCTTCCCTCAAATTGCTTCAGAAAGAGGCACCGGATTCCTGTGGCCTCCCTGGTAGTTTGCTCAATCGGATAGTTTACTTGCATCCAGCAAGGGGGGGGGGGGGTGAGAAGAGAGAAAGAGACAGTTGCCACTTTCCACATAGCGAGCATTAATAGTCCCCTTTGCTAAGCAGGGTCTGCCCTGGTTTGCATTTGATTGGGAGACTACAAGTCTGAGCACTGTAAGATATTCCCCTCAGGGAATGGGCTCACTCTTGGAACAACATCTGTATGTGGGCATGCAGAAGGTTCCAAGTCCCCGTCCCCCCCGCCCCGGCAACATCTCCAAGATAGGACAAGATTTTATTTTATTTTATTATAGGACGAGATTTTTTTATTGAACCAACAAACTACCAAAGCAAACAGTACGTTGCCAAAGCACAATTATATACAAAGTGGTTGTTTGTATATATCTACAAAGATTTACACACAAGGATTTGGAAACCCACAAGGTTATGAAGTATATGCGGGTAGTACTGTAACTCGGGGATGGGGGATTTCAAGGCACATCAGGTAATCGGGGGGGGGGGCGGTTACGTACAACATCCATTTCCACAATTTATCCCATTGCTGTTTAGAAGAGATACTCTTGTCTTTTTGCACATAACCATACAAACTTTTCCAGAAGAGATTTACTGTCTCATCTGCGTGAACCTCTTGGTCACGTCTTCCCTCCCTATTCCTATACAGGAGCACTGCATAAATGACATTCAGGTTTACCAAGATAGGGCTGGGAGAGATTCCTGCCTGCAACCTTGGAGAAGCCGCTGCCAGTCTGGGTAGACCATACTGAACTAGATGGACCAAGGGTCTGACTCAGTAGACGGCAGCTTCCTATGTGGGTGGGGATCATGCAGAAGGAGGCAGTCTCTAAGGTAGCCCAGAGCCAAGCCATTCAGGGCTTTATGCCCTTTACAAGTAACAGAACAGAAACGGGGCTGTGTGGGGACAATAAAAAGTGTATGAAATAACTCTTGCCTCTGAATATCCTAGACTAGGCACCTCGGATAAATTTCTAGGTGTCTAGTATTCCATGGCCCCCTCCTTGGGGTTTTCTGTTTAGCTATCCTAGCTAAGAATTGATAAGCCAATCTTCCCCCATGAGAACCTCCGGTTTGAAAAGGCATCTGAGCTGGTGGCTCTCCACATGGGAGTGACTTTCACAAGTTAATAATGCATCGGATGAAGAAGCGTTCTCTTGCTCCAGAACACATTGCCAGCCAGCTGAATTCAAGTGACCCCAAGTTTCAGGACTGGGAAAGAGAGAGAAATTAAAATTTTAAGCCACTCACTCTGCCTCTCGCACACATTAAAAATTAAGGCCCCTAGGTAGCAGACATTCCTTTGCCAAGGTCTCCGGTTACGGTGAGAAAATGACTTATTTAGGGGAAAGTGCAAAGATCAAGGTGTGCAAGGCAGAGCGTAAGAATTTCCTTTCACTGGAGGCATTGCCCAGTTTACATACTCATCGTGAAATAAGTTCACATTCTGCACTGCATAAGTGATGACACACACACTACAGTCGGAAGCTGGCAACCCCATGGCCAAATCCAGCCCTGAGTCACGCCACCTGGGTCCCCAAATGCCAGACAGCATCTGTGCCAACAAGACTTGCCAAAAGGCCCTGATGATGAGTAGGAGAAGAGTCTTTGGCTCATCTCCCCTGTTCTCCTGTTCTCGTCCCAGCGGCCCTCCAGCCCATCTAGTTACTGATAAGGGTCCACATTTTCCCCTGCATGAACATTAACTCCCCGCAGTAAAGTCCCCAATGTAGTCCTCTTCTGCAGCTCATCTTCCCCGGAAAACGCTGACTCGTTTCAGTTACTGGGAAAGGAACAAGGGAGACAGAGCGGCAGTCTCTTCACAGGAATGGCAGGAAATAATATAAGGTAAAATCATGAAGGACTATTTAGAGGAGAAAGAAAACGGTCCAGCCAAGACAGACAAAGGAAGCTAACGAATGCTTTACAAAACATTTTTGATGGCTTATGATAGATGCAACTCTTTCAACACTTAGCTTGGTATAGAAATCAAGGATGAATGGACCCGTCTTCTCTATCAGATCATCAATTTTTTTTTGTACTGACATATGTAATTTATCTTTAGATTTATATCTCCCTCTTCCTCCAGGGATCCCAGACTCAGAGCAGTGTACATAGTTATGTTTATCCCCACAACAACCCTGTGAGGTAGGTTATGGTGAGAGAGAAGAGGTTGGCCCAAAGTTACCCAATGAGTTTCATGGCTGAATGGGGGGGGAATACTCTAACCACTACACCACACTGACTCTCAAGTAATTAAGAGTTAGGAGAGAAATTAACGTTGCAATTATTCCTATAGCCTTGAATGTGTCTCACTCTATTTGGGGGGGCCTGTTTTGGTTCCCTTTATAAAACAAAAAAACCCATTCCTCCCCCAAATGCAGGGGCAGGTAGAATTTAACCATTCCATCCTTCAGTCTGGCAAGGGAACCTATGGAAACCACACTCCACACGAATCCCAGAGCGCTGCAGCAGGCACACGTCAGTCCACAACCTCCTTGCAAATGTGGTGCCTCTGGATGAACGCATGAGAAGGGGACAGATTTTCCCAGGGTGAAATGTTAACCGTAAGCAGTTGCACTTTGGAACTTTGGAATCCGAGTTCTTCAGTCGGAGTCTGCCATCAGCACATACCAGTAACCAGGCAACAAGCCACAACCCTTCCAGGAAAGGCAGAGGGCAGGACTCCTAAAAGGGCTGGGAGAAATGCTGCATCAGGCAGAGGAGAAACGGTGCTAGCCCAGATTTTTATTTTTATTTGGGGAGGGGGGTATTAAAAACCGGGGACACCTTTTTTCATCAGAACTGCCATGACCTAGTCCAGTATGCTGTTTCCAAAAGGGGGCAGTCAGATGTCTCTCAAGCCGGGCATGAAGATGATGACAATGGGCTGTTTGAGACGAAGGTAGAGTACCTCTGTACATGGAGGCTCTGTTTAACAAAGGTGGTCATTCAAGGGCTGTACATTCAGTTTTATACCACCTTCAGTGGCATAGTGGGGAAATGCTTGACTTACAAGCAGAAGGTTCCCAGACTATGGGAAACACCTCTATCAGGCAGCAGCGATAGAGGAAGATGCTGAAAGGCATCCTCTCATACTGCATGGGAGATGGCAATGGTCAGCCCCTCCTGCATTCCACCAAAGACAACCACAGGGCTCTATAGTCACCACAAGTCGACACTGACTCAAGGACACAACTTTAGTCCAGCATCTACAGGAGGGCCAGAGTGGTGCCCACCTTAGCCTACACGGGCCGGCAGCAGCATTCCAGGGTCTCAGAGAGGCGTCTTTCCCAGCCCTGTCTGCAGATGCTGCCAGAGGCTGAACCTGGGACCTTCGGGATGCAAAGAGGCATCTCTTTGGGACCGACCAGACCCTGGCAAGCTTTGCAAGGGGCATCTTGCAATACTTGCGGGAAGGACGAGGAGAGGAGAGGCAGTGGCTGGCCCCTTCTCTCCTGCTTCCACACCCCCTTCAAATCTTGCAAGGCTCAATTTGGAAAGGGAGCTCCCCCCCCCCAATCGCACACACACAAACACACACCACGGGCTGAGGGCAAGCCACCCCACAGAGCCGTGCCACAAGCCTGCTGTGAGACAAGAGCTGGTCTGGTGGTCGCAAGCATGACTTGTCCCCATAGCTAAGCAGGGTCTGCCCTGGTTGCATATGAATGGGAGACTTGATGTGTGAGCACTAGAAGAGATTCCCCTGAGGGGATGATGGAGCCGCTCTGGGAAGAGCAGAAGAAGGTTCCCAGTTCCCTCCCAGGCAGCATCTCCAGGATAGGGGCTGAGAGAGATTCCTGCCTGCAACCTTGGAGAAGCCGCTGCCAGTCTGTGAAGACAATACTGAGCTAGAAGGACCAAGGGTCTGACTCAGTATATGGCCGCTTCCTCTGTTCCTGTGCTCACGTGTTCTTTGATGTCTGCTCAGTTAGTTTTAGATCCTGCTCAGGCTGAACCAGGGAGGCCCCACTCTCTGCGCAGACCCTGCCTTGATACCACCACCCAGAACAAAACTCATTCCGCACACAGATGAGAAAAATTAGAGGGAACACACTCTAGGCAGCCCTTCACTGCAAAACCCAGCAGAGCTACTGGTCTGGACTGGGAAGGGCCGTCCCTAGATTCCTTCGTAACCATCTCCCAATCTGCCAGGAGTCTGATACACAAATGCTGGGGTGAACCATCACCAGTACAAGCAGCTTCAGGAAAACTCTTCAAATTCTCCAAATCAGTTCAACAAGTTATCATATCACAGAGCTCAGAAATGGATTAAGGATCTATCCACAGCAGCTAAGCAACTGAGTAATGGGGCCAGGATGCCCCCCCTGCTCAAATCTCAACACACACACACACACACACACACACACACACACACACAAGCTTTTAGTACCTTCTCTCCTCTCAGCCCAAGCTCCTCTGAAAAATGGGGACAAGTCTGCTGAAACGGTGCATATATACTACCAAATAACTGATATTGATCAAATCTGTCAATATCGTGACTGAAATAAAGCACAGTCCAACAGAAACTCTCTCTCACACGCACACCTTTTGTACTTCTTTAAAATAAAGTTTAAAAGCACACCTACAACCTAATAAAAGGACAGTTCCCCCCCCACACACCTCAGTACTTGGGGCTCACACCAGATGAAGAAATGTTAATTGATTAACTATGTGAGTTTTAGCGGATTAGGCGATTTATGCAGAACGAATCAAGCTGCTCTTGAATTAAGCGCCCTGAATAAAACAATTCACTGTTCAGTGCCTGCACTAGCAGAGAAGTGTCTAAGTGAATTTCCTGGTTGCTTGAGAGCCGTTTTTCAGCTGACCTAAGTGTTTTTCATTTCTTCATTGGGTAAGATGAATTACCACATAAGAATTCTGTGGATCAGAATTCTGTTTCCCGGTTCCCCTGTTAGGATTTCTATTGTGTCGCTCTAACCAAATTTTGTATCTGTATTCACCCGAATAGAAGACAACCCTGAATTTAAGACAACCCCCTTACAATATAGGAGTAAAAGAGAAGGCAGAGGACCCTGAATTTAAGATGATCTCCCAGTTTCTAACACTGAAAAACTTGGGGAAAGTCTAGTCTGGGTCTGGGATCCAGGCAAATACAGTGAGAGAGACTTAAGTATATTCCCTTCTCCTCTGGCAAGCCCTCTGCCATGCTGTGTCCTCTTGGAGGCAGGCTTGGAAGCCAACCTCCAACTATGGCCAACTGACATCCCACAGGCTGGATCTGGCTCCTTGCCCCGCCGAATTTCAAAGCATGAAAAACCACCCTTGCTTCCATCGTCAGGAAGCACAGCAAGGAATCGATCCATGCGTTTAGCAGAGAGGTGGTTGCATGGCTTTCTCGGGGACATGAGATGCTTGTTTTCCAATCACCCCCACACCCCCACACCCCCTACCCACTGAGATCATCATCATGTGGCCTGCCCATCCCTGAAGGGATCGGATGGTTCAAGCCCCCCAACTAGAGGCGAGAGACCCCGGGCAGACCATGCCATGAGGCAAGGTGGGCCAGTCGTGCCTCGGGGGGCAAGATCTTGGGGCCCTCTCTGCCGCCAAGGGAGAAGCGCCCCCCCCCGCCCCAGCACACCTGGCCCACTTTGCCAGGAGCGCGCCTCTCCCCGCAGCCTCACAACGCTTGCCACAAGCAACGGGAGAGACTGAGGAGGCTGCTGGCGGGTCCCCAGCCTGGGAGCGGGGCAGCGGACGTACCTGCGACATCTGCGGCCGGAAATTGATGTCCTTGAGGTCGACGGAGCCGGGCGAGAGGTTGTGCAGCAGCTGGCAGAGGAGCACGCCGTCCCGCAGCGCCTGGGCCAGCTCGAAGACCACCGCCGAGGGCCAGACCACCCGGTGGTTGGCCGGCAGGACTTTGCAGTCGATCAGCCAGCGGCCGCACTGCCGCCACTCCTCCATGCCGCGCGCCCCGCTTGCCCGTCCGCAGAGGGCTTCTGGCTTTCGCCGGCTGCGGCGGCTGCTGCGCCCCGGCGCCGCTAGTCCCGAAGGGGGCCCCGCCGGCAGGAGGAGCAGGAGCCGGAGGAGGCGCCGCCAGCGCGGCTACTGCTGCTGCTGCCGCCGCCGCCAGCCTTGGCCATCCCAGGGCTGGGGCGAGGGCGCACCACGGGGGCCGCCCGCGCCGAGGGGCTCCTGCCGGGCGCCCGCTCCTCCGGCCAGCAGCTCGCAGGGTCGCTCCCAGGAGCTGCTGCTGCGGCTGCGGCTGCCGGGCGCGCCTTTCCGCCTCGACGGCCCGCTGCTAATGCTGCTGCTCCTCCTCGGCTCCGGCGGCGCGCCCCCAACTCGGCGGGAGGGAGGAGAAGGAGGGCAGGCAGGCAGGCAGGCGAGCCGCCGGGAGTCGTCGGGCTCCGTCCCGGGAACAAAGGGGGCCGGGCGGGCGGGCGGGCGGGCTCCCCCAGCGCGCAGCGCGGCTCCTCCTCCTCCGCCTCCGCCCGCTGCTGGGGCTCGGCGGCTTCCCCGCGCGGCCGGGCTGCCTCCGCGTCTCCTCCCTCCTGGGCAGCGGCCAGAGAGCGGCCGGCGTAGCGCGCAGCGCCACTTCCTGCCTTGGAACTTGCCCCGGCCGGAGGAGCGAGCGGGCTGTCCGGGCTGGACTCGAGCGGCTCCTGGCCGGAGGGGGCGGAGCGTCCTCCTGGCCCCTGGCCACGAGGGGGCCGCTGCCTTCTACTGCCGGGCCGAGTCCGGCTGCTGCTGCTCCCAGCCCAGGGAAGTCGGCACTGACTGGCAGCGGCTCTCTAGTCTCAGGCAGGGGGGCTCTCTCTGCCCCACCTGGAGATGCCGCCAGGAACTGGACCCCAGGCCTTCTACATGCCAAGCAGGCACTGTCGCCCAATCCCCTGAACAAGATGATGCTGCTCCAAGTGGGTCAGAAGCGGGGGTGTTGCTATAATTGAGCGGATGGGTTCAAAGACCCCGGGGCCTCCAAGCTTCTGAGGGCCCCCCCCCAGCTCCATCCATCCCTATTTTCTTCATTATCTCCCGCACGCTAAGGGACCACCAGGAAAAGGGGGCAGACACAGCCTACTCTCCCCTAGCTACACCCCTGATCAGATGTTAGGGACACAGGAAGCTGCCATATACTGAGTCAGGCCCTTGGTCCAGCTAGCTCAGGATTGTCCTCACTGACCAGCAGCAGCTCTTCAAGGTTTCAGGCAGGAGTCCAGCCCAGCCCGACCTGGAGATGCTGCCAGGGAGGGAACCTGGCACGTTCTGCCAGATGCTCTTCCCAGAGCAGCCCCATCCCCACAGGGGTAAGTTCTTACAGTGCTCATGCATGTAGTCACCCTTCCAAATGCAAACCAGGACAGACCTTGCTGAACAAAGTGGACAGTGTATGCTTGCCACCGCAAGACCAGCTCTCCTCCCAGATGACCAGAGTCAAGAGATGAGGACGGCGCTCTCCACCCCGAGGGCAGCAACCAACCTTCCAGGACAGGCCTGGCAGCTCCAGGACCCGGAACCCGTTTACAGGTTACCATGACAAGCAAGCATGGAAAGTTTTCCTGGCTGTGTGCTGGAAACCAGCCCCATCCCCAGGAAAAGGAACATGGGAAGCTGCCATATACCAAGTCAGACCCTTGGTCCATCTCACTCAGTATTGTCTTCACAGACTGGCAGCAGCTTCTCCAAGGTTGCAGGCAGGGGTGTATCTAGAGTAGGGCAGGCAGGGCACATGCCCCGGGCACCACTTGAAGGGGGCGCCATTTTTAAAATTTAAAAAATGGCCGCTGAAAACAAAATGGCCACTGCACATGCTCGAAAGGCCTCTGTGAAGCCCTAGGCCAGGCCAGGCCTCGCAGAGGCCATTTGAGCAATCATGGTAGCCATTTTGTTTTTATTGGCCATTTAAAAAAATTTTTTTTTAAATGGCCGTCGCATATGCTTAAATGGTCCCTGTGAAGCCCTAGAGGCCAGCAGGGGGAGGGGGAACATTTGAAGACCCCCCACATGACTTTTAGGAAGCCCCCCGAAGGGGCTACAGGTTTTTTAAAAAATAAAAATTAATACAATATAAGTCACTGTACACATATTTAGTTTGGCACTATGTACAGAGAATCAGGGCTTGTGAATACTGAGCTGAAGCTTATGAGCTAGGATTGTATTCATTTGCTCTTACTTTGCTTCTTGTGATAAGTGAGTTAAATGTGATGTCTTAATCATATGGCTATTAATGGTGAGTTTGTCTTTGAATCAGTGTGAAATCCTTAGTGTTAAGGCCCACAGGGAGTTCCTTGCTCTCTTTCTCTCATTTTCACTGTCTTTCTGAAAGACTAGAATATATTCCAAGCAGCGACACAGTTTACCCTGCATATCCTTTAATTATTTTCAGAGTATCTGGGAAAAGTCAAATTCTCCATTTATTTTTAAAACTTATGTAATAGTGATGCTACAATGACAAGTAGAGAATTAGAACAGGTATTTCTGTTTAGTTTTCCAAGTACACCTCCACACAGTATTTGTGTATTTCATTAGCCCCAGCATACTGAAATTTGTAGTTTCCTGGCATTTTTTGGTCTGGCTACGTCCACTACTAAATATTTTTTGAAATATTGAAAGATTAATGAGCTTGACTTGTATTTTTGAGCTGATGTTATGGTAAAGTTATCTGAAAGTTGGGTGTCAGATGTTTGGACAGGGGGCGCAATTTCAGTGCTTGCCCTAGGCGCTATTTTCCCTAGATACGCCTCTGGTTGCAGGCAGGAGTCTCTCTCAGCCCTCTCTTGGAGATGCTGCCAGGGAGGGAACTTGGGACTGAGACGCTCTTCCTAGAGCGGCCCCATCCCCTCAGGGGAATATCTTCCAGTGCTCTAGTCTCCCATTCATATGCAACCAGGGGTAAGTTCTTACAGTGCTCATGCATGTTGTCACCCTTCCAAATGCAAACCAGGACAGATCCTGCTTAGCTAAGGGCCGGACCCTGCTTAGCTAAGGCATGCTTGCTACCAAGACCAGCACTGTTCCACCAGAATGGGTGACCCTCCCACCACTCCTCCAAGGACCTCAGGGGGGCATGCAGGATCCTGACCCTCACCACAACCCTGTGAAGCCACTTAATGGCACAGCAGGGAAATGACTTGACTAGCAAGCCAGAGGTTGCCGGTTTGAATCCCTGCTGGTCTGTTTCGCAGACTATGGGAAACACCTCTATCGGGCAGCAGCGATACAGGAAGATGCTGAAAGGCATCATCTCATACTGTGCGGGAGAAGGCAATGGTCAACCCCTCCTGTATTCTACCAAAGACAACCACAAGGCTCTGTGGGCGCCACGAGTCGACACTGACTCGATGGCACACTTCGCCTTAACAACCCTGTGAGGAAAGGAAGGTTGCCACTGCAAGCCCCACAGGAACGGCCAGGAGCCTCCAGCTTCAGTCCCAGTTGGCAAGCTGTCCACCACAACCATTCCCTGAATGTGTGTTTATCTCCTCCACCACTATTCCAGATTTCCCCATCCAATCTCGCCTCGGCACTTTAGAAAGACCCGGTTCTTCCCCCACCTTTTCCTGGAGGGAGAAGGGAAAGTCCTTCTGCACATGCTCAGAGGTGTGCCATCTGTCCTAAGGCTGATCCCTCATGTTACAAACCAATAGCAGCACCATGTCCTGCTGAGTCCTGGCTTAAATTCAACTCTGGGTGGCACCCAGAACTTTTTACTCAAGTACAGCCATTCCTCGCCAAGCACAAGGGTTCCATTCGGCCAAAACCTCGCCATTGGCAAATTCGTGGTTGGCGAGGCATTAAAGTCCATGGGAAACAGGGTTAGTGGAACTGCTGTCGCAAAAAGGCCAGAAAATAAAGGGGGGAAATGCTCAAAGGTCACCCAAAATCCTCCTAACTCCCTTAAAATTGCCAAGAGTCAGCAAGAGGATTGCACAGACGGAACCTCCAGACATATTTAAACCCCCACAAAATTGCTAAAAGGTACTTTTTTTGCGGGGGACCCAAATTGGTAAAAATCATTTTAAATCATGAGTAGGCAGGGTCAGCAAGAGGAATGAGTGGATTGAACCGCTGAACCCCGCAAAATTGCAACTCCTCTCCCCCCCCCCAAGAAATCTGACCCAACCGCAGATGCTCGGGTTGCAGTTGGCGAGACCGGTCACAATTTCCCAGTCGTGGACACTCAAAACTGCGATTGAGAAAGCCGCGATTGGTGAGGGGATGACTGTAAAGGACTCCCACAGGCAGGTAGACCCCTGCATGCTCTGCAGAAGGCAGCAAGAATCACCAGTTCAAGGATGGAGAGGAGAGCTGGTCTTGTGGTAGCAAGCATGACTTGTCCCCTTAGCTAAGCGGGGTCTGCCCTGGTTGCATCTGAATGGGAGACTAGAAGTGTGGGCACTGCAAGATCTTCCCCTCAGGGGATGGAGCCGCTCTGGGAAGAGCAGAAGGTGCCAAGTTCCCTCCCTGGCAGCATCTCCAAGATAAGGCTGAGAGAGATTCCTGCCTGCAACCTGGGAGAAGCCGCTGCCAGTCTGTGAAGACAATACTGAGCTAGATGGACCAAGGGTCTGACTCAGTATATGGCAGTTTCCTATGTTCCTATGATGGAACCCCCAAGCCAAGCTGAAACAGACACACAGCCTAAAGTGCGTTCCAACTTTCTTTTCTGGCCCTGCCAGCACTCCGGTCATGGACTTCAGCAATTGGAACCTTTCCTGGCCTGGGGATAACACGATTCTGCTTGCCAGAATGCTTTCCAGATTACCCGCTACGACCGTGGCAAAATGCTTCGGCTTGGCAGGATCGTATTCACAACGATCCTCAGAGTCAAAAAATCCTACCGCGGGAAAATGCAGCAACCTTTTTGCGATGCACGTACAGCGTTATAGCGCTATCTCGCAGCGATTAAAGCCAAAACAAGGCATCCGAAATGTGAACGGCACCCTACAGAAGCACACTTAGTAGATACGCCGTGACCCTGTTGTAGGGTCTAATCTGGAAAGTGTCCAGGCTACAGTTCAAGACAGAGAGGAGCAGGGAACGGAGGGAGAGAGAAAAGGTGGCACCTTAACGGGGGAGTGAGTGTAATTTTTGCTAAACTATTGCTGTGTAAATAATGCTTTATAAAAGCATTATAAACTGTGTGTTATAAAAGCATAGCTTGTGTGTAATGTGGATAAACACTCCGTTATTCAAACACTGAGTTGATATGAAAGTTGCCTGCTGCCTCAGACAAACAAAGGTGTTTGTTTTCTTTCTCTCCTTCCTCTTTTTGAACTATTCTGTCTGTTCATACAAACACAAGCGAAGGGCTGAGATTTCCCAGAGAAGAGATCCGCTGGTGCCCCCTGCTGTTTCCAAGAGGGTGTGCTTGTTTTTCTTCTGTCCACCTGGAAGTTTTTCACACCTGGCTTTGAGTTCACGTCTCTGCAGGGAAGAAGGGTGCGTTCACATATTGGTCAGATTTACCTGGAAGGCCCTGCGTGCTCTCAGGGAGCACTTCACACACAATTCGGGTTTTTCATCATGGGTTTATATCCAGTCTTTTAAAAATCCACTCACTGTTTGTGTTGGTTTTAGGGGGCACCTTTGAACTCTCAGCAAAGCCTGCTGTCTGGGAAAGCCCCTGGGAATGTTTACAAACAGCAGACTTTTCCATGAGTTTACTAGGAGCCTTAACTGCGAAGTCGAAGCTGTCCACAAAAAACAATGCAAATAGTGGGGTTTTTTAAACCCCGGATACAAATCAGGCCCCACTCTAATGCGCTGTGAAAAACCCGAATTGTGTGTGAACTGCTCCCCAATAACTTGCAGGGACTTCGGGGTAAATCTGACCGATATGTGAATGCACCCCCTCCATTCCGGAGGAGATGCGAGTTAAAGGGCTTTAAAAGCCCCTTGATGAACTTCCTGGGGGGACAAATACTTTTGTTTTTGACAAGCTCTCCACCCCAGAGATGGAAAACGGGTGATAGTATTACAATATTTTCAGCTTTCTGTGCCTTCTCATGCTTTAATAGTCCTGACCATTGGCCTGCAGCAGACAAATGTGCAATGGTGCTTTAAGAGTTTTTAAAACACAAAAACCTACAAATGTATCGATGTTGTCAGAGGAATGGAAATGAAGATTGGCAGGAATTTCCTCCAAAGATCTCCATGGAGAGAGCGCAAGAATGTCTTCATTGTGCGCCTGACCCATTCCTCTGTGCGAAAATGACTGCAATTTTACCCGAATCACTTGGGGGTAGTAGGGATATATGTTACTGATAAAAACTGAAATTAAAAGTTACAATTTTAATTGTGCTTTTAGCCTGGACTGTTAACTTTTTAGCCTTATTAACTGTTTATCCTATATTGAATCTATTTGATCAGTGTTGTAAGCCACTCCAATCAGTAGTGCACTGAAGGAACAGGGTATAAATATTTTTTAATGATGATGATGATGATGAGATAATGAAGGGATGATGACACAGAAAGCTGTAAGGGCAACAGTGACATCACATATTTTCCACTTTGGGGGTAGATGTTGACAGAACTCACGATGAGCATGAGGAGAGTTGGTCTGGTGGTAGCAAGCATGACTTGTCCCCTTTGCTAAGCAGGGTCCACCCTGGTTTGGATTTCAATGGGAGACTGCATGGTGTGAGCATTGGAAGATACTCCCCTCAGGGGATGGTGCCATTCTGGGAAGAGCATCTGTCTGCTTGCATGCAGAAGGTTCCCAGTTCCCTCCCTGGCAGCATCTCCAGATAGGGCTGAAAGAGATTCCTGCCTGCAACTTTGGAGAAGCTGTTGCCAGTCTGTGAAGACAATACTGAGCTAGATAGACCAATGGTCTGACTCAATATAAGGCTAGGATATGTTCAGCTAGAGTCAAGGAGTACCTGCTGAATCAAGTGTCACCCCTGGACAGGTTTTCTGCTGAACATGCTACTAATCAGTAGATACCCATTTCCATGGGTAAGAAGAAGACGGGAAGCCCCATGAAGTTTCACCACTGTTGTTTTTCCCCCTGCATTGATTTTGCCCACAAAAGCAGAAGTGATGGAACACAGGCATTCCGACAGCATTGCTACCTGCCCAGTTTGAGACATTCACAAGAGCTCTGCCATGCAGAACTGGGAGGCCGGCTTCACTGCCACAAGCCCAGGAAAGTAAGGAAGATTATAGCTTTCCTTCTTTACCTAATGGTGCAGCGGGGAAATGACTTGACTAGCAAGCCAGAGGCTGCCCATTCAAATCCCCGCTTGTCTGTTTCCCAGACTATGGGGAACACCTATATCAGGCAGCAGTGACATCGGAAGATACTGAAAGGCATCATCTCATACTGCGCGGGAGGAGGCCATGGTCAACCCCACCTGTATTCTACCAAAGACAACCACAGGGTTCTGTGGGCGCCAGGAGTTGACACCGACCTGAGGGCACAACTTTACTTTACTATGAAGGACTGAGTTATGGCCTTTTGATAAACAACATCTTAATTGATAGAAATGCTTTTGTTTTTTTGTCTTCTAGGTCACTGACCGTAATAAAGATTGACTATGATTGATCCAATTCTGTTATTTCTCTATGATACTTTGATTGATTGATTGATTGATTGATTGATTGATTGATTGATTGATTAAGTGCCACTCTTAGCTACCACATAGAGAGATTCTCTCCAGGATGATCTACAATCATTTCATTTTGTCAATCCATGTGGTTTTCTTGGTAAAATACAGGAGTGGTTTACCATTGCCGTCTCCGGCACAGAATGAAATTATGCCATTGTCGTTGTCACTGAAGTGATCGTTAGCCTCCAGCACCTTCCTATATCGCCGCTACCCAATATAGGTGCCTGCTTGCTTTAGCTGGGCAGCTGGGGTGACCTTTGTGCTTTGAGTGACCCTACTGGGAGTATACACCCGGCGTACTTCACTCATCCCTCCCAGGAACACCCACCACCACCACCACGATGAGGCAGCATAGCAGGACTTGGGAGCGGGGGCTAAGATACCTAATCTATATAATTAATTCTCTTAGCTGGTGAGTGTCCAGGATTTGCCCGCGGAACTCTTGCGACATCCTGTGAGAGTTCCGGCAGAGTGAGGAGGAGAGAGGGAAGAAAGTGCTGATGGTGGCCGGCCGGCAGGTGGAGGGGGGGGGAGAGAAAAACGGTGGTGGGGGGGCCCTTCTTGGCCGCCCGCCACGGCTCTGTGAGTGGGGAGGAATGGGAGGGGAGGAGGGCAGAAGGAAGAGGGAGGGGGAAACAGCCGGCCCCAAAGCGCTGCACAGATGCTCTGTGCGGGGTCAGCTAATAGAAGTTTATTTCCATAGCATGGGGAACCTCCAAAAACAGGACCGCCCAGCTGTTTTTGGACTATAACTCCCATCACCCCAGACACAGTGGCTAGTCGTCAGGGATGATGGGAGTTGTAGTCCAGAATCTGCAGGAGGGCTGAATTGTGCAGCTCTACTCTGGAAGCGATTTCATCCCCCCCCCCCAGCATCTAATTTTAGTACCATCCGTTATGATTTAAGATTGAATTTTGTGTCCAAGACTTCCATACTCCGAGACCAGCCGTAATTTGTTAATTGCTTTGAGGCCCCATAAATGTAAGAGTCTGCATCAAGTGATTTAAAAAATAGATGAGCCGTGTTCTATCCTGAAACGCTTTTACAGGGTTATGAATTGCTAGGGCAAAGTGGTTTGACAGCCGAGTCAAATAAGAAGGGGTTCTCTCCATTGCCCCACTCTTTGCCTTAGCACACCCAGCTCCCCCTACACACACACACACACCCCACACACCCCACCTTAAGCTCCGTGCTTCTGCACTCTTCAATGCAGAGAAGCCCAAGGTGGATCACAGTCTCTTTTAAAATGAGGAAATGCAATTATCTGATTTCCAAGAACAAAAGAAGCACTAACACAGCAGCAAATGAATTGTCCCCTTTGCTAAGCAGGGTCCACCCTGATTTGCATTTGAATTGGAGACTACATAGGAAGCTGCCATATACTGAGTCAGACCCTTGGTCCATCTAGCTCAGTGTTGTCTTCACAGACTGGCAGCGGCTTCTCCAAGGTTGCAGGCAGGAATCTCTCTCAGGCCTCTCTTGGAGATGCTGCCAGGAAGGGAACCTGGAACCTTCTGCTCTTCCCAGAGCGGCTCCATCCCCTGAGGGGAAGATCTTGCAGTGCTCACACTTCTGGTCTCCCATTCATATGCAACCAGGGAAGACCCTGCTTAGCTAAGGGGACAAGTCATGCTTGCTACCCCAAGACCAGCTCTCCTCTCATGTGTGAGCACTGTCAGATATTCCCTGTAGGGGATGGGGCCAAAGCTCAATGGCAGAGCACCTGCCTGCTTGCATGCAGAAGGTTCCCAGTCCCCTCCCTGGCAGCATCTCCAAGATAGGGCTGAGAGAGACTCCTGCCTGCAACCTGGAGAAGCCGCTGCCAGTCTGTGAAGACAATCCTGAGCTAGAAGGACCAGTGGTCTGACTCAGTATATGGCAGCTTCCTATGTTCCTAAGTCTGGAGAACCTTTAACCTCCCCCAGCAATATTTGGGGATGCTTTGACATGGGGCCCAGGTGCAAATAATCTATCAGATGGGACGACAACTAAATGTAAAGAAGACTAAACTAATGAAGACTAAACTTATGACAAACTAATGGGTACAGCAACCAGCCTCAGAACTGACAATGAAGACATCGACGTGGTGGATAACTTCTGCCTTTTAGGATCGACCGTCAACAGTCAAGGATCCAGCAGTCAAGAAATACGCCACAGACTAGCACTTGATAGGGTTGCAATGAAGGCCTTGGAAAGGAGATTGAGATGCCGTGATGGGTCTACACCTACAAAGATGAGAATTGTTCAGACAATGGTTTTTCCCATGACCCTCTATGGATGTGAAAGCTGGACTCTGAAGAAGCAAGACAGAACAAGCATTGACACTTTTCAACTTTGGTGCTGGAGAAGATTTTGAGGAGACCATGGACAGCCACGAAAACAAACCAACGGATCATAGAACAAACCAATCCAGAAGTGTCACTCCAGGCACAAATGACCAGGTTCAAACTATACTGCAGATACATTATGCAAAGACGCAGCTCCCTTGAGAAGTCCATCATGCTGGGGAAAGTGAAAGGAAAGAGAAGAGGACGACCAGCAGCAAGGTGGATGGACTCGGTTACAACAGCAATGAATGCACCACTGAGAGACTTTCAAGGCCAAGTGGAAGACAGATCATCCTGCAGAGAATCTATCTACAATATGTGGTCGCTAAGAGTCAACACCGACTTGACGGCACTTAATCAATCAATCAATCCTAATGACCACTAGGGGCATTGGGAGTACAGGTAGTGAGTGAGGGTCCTCTTACCTGTCCCTGCTTTGCCTCTTACTCTATGACCCCTGCCTTGACTCCTCAGGTATTTCCTGTAGTGAGTTGGTTCTACTTCCTTTCTCCTTGGAGAGCAGATGGGAGCGTCTCTCTCTCCCCCCTCCCTCCTATTCACTATGTAGCTCATAGTTAGGATCGCTCTTTCCTATCTCAAATGTAATTAAATCTTATTTACTTTATACTGCACTACATTCTCTATGCTTGTTCTTGACTAATTGCAACCATAAGGCTCTGCACTACTTCATCACTGGAGTGGGCGGCTTCCTCTTAGTGCTTTGCTAAACAATCACAACTTGCAACAAACACAGTCATTCTAACCACCAGATTCAAAACTTAACATTGCTCCACGGGTGGGGGTGGGGAGGAACTTAGGATACATCTCCAAACACACATGTTTTTATAGAACCAATATGTGCATAGCATCGCCAATTTATCAACTTATTTATATCTCTGTAAACTAGAGATGTGTGCAAAACCAGCTTGGCCTGTTTGGTTTGAACTAGCTTCAATCCAGGGTGGGTAGTTTCAGTTCTGCTCAAATGCCCTCCCCCCCGGCACAGTTCGGTTCACATTCGAACCCAATTCAAACCAGATCTAACTGGCCCATTATTCCCTATGCAGAGCACCTAGGGGCACAAAACCAGAGTGGGTGGTAGGCACTCAGGGGTGCCAACCACCCACTGAACCCCAAAGCAATTCGTCATTCCTGTGATTTTTAATGATTTTTTGGAATTTCCCCCCTCAATGTTTGCATTTCTCCCATAGGAAATAATGGGGAGTTGAGGCAGCCCCATCCAACCCCTTTGTGGGGCACTGGGCACCTCAAAGTGGGTTTGGGGGCACAGCAGGTTGTGTCACAACTCCCCAAAGGCAGTCCCAAGCCGGTGGGGTTTAGGGTTCCCTCCCCCAGCATTTTTTTAGTTTCTGGCCTTTTAACAGTCTATCTCTATCAGAATGGATTATCTGGTCTATGTGTAGATAGATAGATAGATAGATAGATAGATAGATAGATAGATAGATAGTTCTTCATAGGGATTCACTGAGATAACTCATACAGCACCATGTTACCAATTATCTGCATTTTGAATCAGAGTTGGAAGGGTCCTGGGGAGGTCATCTAGTCCAACCCTCTGCTGCAGCAATCTGAGAGAGATAGCCGTCCAGCCTCTGTCTGAAAATTTCCAATGAAGGAGCACCTACCACTGCATGAGGCAGGCAGTTCCACTGCCTAACAGCATGCCATATAAGATATATAAGACTTTGGGTGGGTTCTTCCACACTTCTGCCCTACCCGCCCACCCCCTCCTCCATTCCTCCTCCATTCCCCAGCAACAGGACTGGGATCTCACTGGGAGACACTGGGTCCTCAGCATCTCCAGGCTCCTCTGCTGGGGGTGGGGGGGCTCTATTCAAGGAGCAGGCTGTGAGTGGGTCCAAGTGTGAGGGATGTGGGAGGTCTCACCTTGGCCAGGGGTCTGAGCTTTGACTTGGACTTCCTCTTCTGGGAGGGCCTCCTTGGCGTCCTTGCCCAGGCGAGAAATTGCCGGCCATCATGCCACAGGGCCATGAAGATACGGAAGCAAGGCCTTACTGCAAATCCCCTTTTCTTTGGAAGGCTCTGGCAGTCAGACCCCAGTTGGGTGCGGCTGGCCCAGGGGCCTGAGAGCTCCGAGATCAAGTCAGCCGGCTATGTTGCCAAATGCAGCTGCTGTATACAGAGCCCACGGCGCTCTGCCTGAGTCCGGGCGCCCCCCGCCCGACATCTTCTCTTTCCTCTCCATCATGCTGGCATCGTCTTCCTTCCCAACATAGCCACAAGGCGCTGTCAGCTGCTAGCACGGCCCGTACAGATGGCTGGTGAAAGGTCACCTGTCATTCCTGGCAAGCTTGCTCAGGTTTGGGTGCAATGGAACCGCAAGGAAGACGACGCTGTAAAGTGATTTAAAGCCAACACTTCCAGAGCGCAGCAAGCCGGAATTCTCTCTTGAGCAGGGGGAGAGCAACAGTCCCTCTTCAGCCCTGAACAGCATCCCTCCAGTGGCTGTTGCTGGGGTCTCCTTGGCATTCCCTTCCATTTTTTGTAGGCTCTTTGGGGCAGGGCAGGCTCTCTCGGGAAGCATCCCTGCTAGCTGGTCAAAGTAGGCACTCTCTTAGGAACATAGAGAGCTGCCCTATACTGAGTCAGACCCTTGGTCCGTCTAGCTCAGCATTGTCTACACAGACTGGCAGCGGCTTCTCCCAGGTTGCAGGCAGGAGTCTCTCTCAGCCCTCTCTTGGAGATGCTGCCAGGGAGGGAACTGGGAACCTTTTGCCCTTCCCAGAGCGGCTCCATCCCCTCAGGGGAATCTCTTCCAGTGCTCATATGTAGGCTCCCATTCAAATGCAAACCAGGGCAGACCCTGCTTAGCTAAAGGGAGAAGTCACGCTTGCTCCCAGCAGACCAGCTCTCCTCTCTTCTCTTGAGCAGGGGGAGAGCAACAGTCCCTCTTCAGCCGAGAAAAGCCTCCCTCCAGAGGCACCGGTTGCCGTCTCCCCAGTGTTTCTTTTTCCGTCTGGAAACTCCTCAGACTAGGAACCATCTCCAGGCCCTCTGGCTGCACACAGGTGGAGAATCTCGCCTGCTACCTGGGCAGAGAGGCATCTTTTCAAGCGGAGGCTCTCTCAACTTGAGTGGGCTGGGCGTGTGTTGGCAACTGTCCCTATCCAGCCCTCCAGCGGCTGTTGCTGGCATCTCCCGCGTTGCTCGGACTCAACTGGGAGCCTCTTGGGGCAGAGAGCCGCCTTCTCCGGCCTCAGCTTATGGGCCCTGCTCCGAGAACTTCTTGGCAGCGGACAGCTGCGCCATGAATAATAGATGAGCAGCCCCCTCAGGCAAAGGTCGGCCTCGTTAAGGCAACACCCCACCCCCACACTGGGCCGAGGCCTCAAAATGGCGGCTCTCTCCTCCTGAGTAAGGGGAGAGCAACTGGCCCTCTGCAACCCAAGCACAGCATTATTATTATTATTATTATTATTATTATTATTATTAATTCACATTTTATGTCCCGCTCATCCTCCAAGGAGCCCAGAGCGGTGTACGACATACTTCAGTTTCTCCTCACAACAACCCTGTGAAGTAGGTGAGGCTGAGAGAGAGAAGTGACTGGCTCAGAGTCACCCAGCAAGTCTCCTGGCTGAATGGGGATTTGAACTCGGGTCTCCCCGGTCCTAGTCCAGCACTCTAACCACTACACCAAGCATCCCTCCAGTGGCTGTTGCTGGTGCCTGTCTTGTGTCTCTTTTGTAGACTGTGAGCCCTTTGGGAACAGGGAGCCATCTTGTTACTTTATTATTGTTTTCTCTGGGTAAACTGCTTTGAGAACTTCCGTTGAAAAGCGATATATAAATATTTGTTGTTTGTTTTTTCCTCTTCCAGCTCAGGGTAAGAATCTGCAACCACTCCCCTGACAGCTAGCCGTCCAGCTTTTGTCTGGAAACCGCCAGCCAAGAAGAGTCCACAGCCACTTCATGAGGCAAGCTGTTCCCCTGTCTAACAGCTCTTACAGTCAGGAAATCCCTCCTAATGTCTAGCCTAGATCTGCTTCCTCGTCATTCAAGGTTCTAGTCCTTAGGAACAACCAAGAGCAAGTCGGCTTCCTCTTCTTCACGAAGACAGCCCTTCAGATATTCGGACGGCTCTCATATCTCCCCTTAGTCCTCTCTTCCCCAGGCTAAACACCCCCAGCTCTTTCTACCTTTCCCCGCAGGGCTTGGTTTCCAGACCCCTCAGCATCTTAAGTTTCCCTCCCCTGACCCCGTTTATCAGCATCCTTAAAATGTGGGACCCAGAACTGCACAGTACTGCACGCAGTATTTTGTCCAATGATTAATGTACATATTTCTAGGGTCTTTATATAACTGTAAACAAACCAAGACAAATCATCCTGGAGAGAATCTATATAAGTGGTTGCTAAAAGTTGAAACCAAGTTGGCGGCACTTAATCAATCAATCAATCAATCAATAAATCAATCAAACAAACAATCAATCAATCAAACAAACAAACAAACAAACCAAAACCCTGCATTCACCAGAAAGACGATTCCCAGCACATGAAATGTTCATTTAATACATTATTATAAAGGAGAAGAGCTGGTCTTGTGGTAGCAAGCATGAGTTGTCCCCTTTGCTAAGCAAGGTCCACTCTGGTTTGCATCTGAATGGGTGAGCACTGTAAGATATTCCCCTCAGGGGATGGAGCCGCTCTGGGAAGAGCATCTACAGGTTCCAAGTTCCTTCCCTGGCAGCATCTCCAAGACAGGACTTGGAGAGACTCCAGGCTGCAACGTTGGAGAAGCCGCTGCCAGTCTGGGTAGACAAGACTGTGCTAGATGGACCAAGGGTCTGACTCAGTATATGGCAGCTTCCTATGTTAAGCTTGTAGATCATAAAACCATTGCTCTAAACATCTATGGGGAGGGGGGCGGGAATCACCACAATGGAATATAACCTGGTACTACAATCCTTTTTAGGTCACTGACAGACCTTAAAGGCCAAGTTGAAGACAGATCATCCTGGAGAGAATCTACCTATGTGGTCGCTAAGAGTTGACACTGATTTGATGGCACTTAATCATGATCATCAATCAACTACAATCCTAAAATATCATCTACAAAATGCTAGGTACCGTATTTCAAGGATATATGATCAACATGCAAAAACTGTATTTCAGAATGAGACCAATGAGGTCATCATCAGTTCTAAACATCTTCCAGTCCAAAGAAGTTCTACATGTAGGGGATTCTGAATGGTGTAATCTCCATGTACAGGGAGAAATACCCCATAAACGATCTTCATTTGTACAGGATTTACGAAGGAGATAGTTCTTCAGTATTTCTTTGTCACCCTACGTATTTCAACCCTCCACGGGTCTTCTTTAGTAGAAAGCCTGCAACTCTTTACAAACAACCTAAAACATCTTGAGAAATTACATGTAACTTTTAAAAATCAACTCTAAACAAGTATGGTTGATTGACTGATTAAGTGCCATCAAGTTGGTGTCGACTTGGAAGTATATAAGCTAAAAAGTACACATCTAGCAGATGTACTCCCCATCATATAAGAAAAGCCATCATATAAGAAAACAATCAAAAGTGATGAAAACCCAACCAAGCCACTGGAAAGCAAACTATTAATATCATTAACATTGTTCCATCCACTAGAACATTAAGCTAAAACCAGTGAGTAACTTCAACAGTAGTGTAAAATAACTTCCATGTTCACCATTTATATTTTCCCCAAGTTATTGTGGTCAAGATTTCGTCTTGTACTGTCCTCATGTGCAAACCACAAAGCCTACTAACACTTCCTACTAGGAGATCTGTACCTTTGCGCACCGCACATGCATTGGACGATGAGTGTTGGACGTATCGTGTGAATCGGGCTCATAACCATACATGTGCTCAATAATGCCCTATGTGCATAGCCTGGGCACAGATTGTATGTGCCTTGATGCAGTGGCACTCTTACCTCTGGACTTGGGGGCCGAAGCCCAGGGCCTCCAAACCTCCTCACCCCCCCTCCCAAATCATCTTTTGTCTGCACTGGGTGGTGGGGTCACCGTTGCCCCCGCACTGCACCGGGCGGCCGAGTGTGATTGTGAGCTGTGCCGGGTGCTTTAGAGACAGAGTGGGGAGCGGGGAAAGAAATCAGTGGGATGGCAACATGTTACACTGTGGGCTGAAATGTTTCTGCTAATGCATCTTTGCATCCATAGACCTGTTGTAGATTCTTACATTCTTGTGAGTTCAGTTGCTGTCTGTGCCCCCAAGAAGCCCCCTGTGATGTGTGAGAAATATACTGCATGTGTCAGGGTGTGTGTGTGGGGGGGGGATGATGCTTAACTTGCAGGGGAGGGGTGGGCCTCCAGCAAGGGGTGGGGCCGTGGGGGGTACCTCCAAAGGCCTTTAGGTCCAGGCTCCAAAATTACCTGGGTGCACACCTGAACACAACATAGCTTTGCTAGGCAGAGAGGGGCTGAAGTGTAGGCTCGGGCTGGCAGCAGCTTCCCCGCCGGGCTGCAGGCGCCTATGCCTGTGTGAGAGCTCCTGAGGGCGGATCTGGCGGGGAAGGGCAAAAGCACGCACACACACACACACACACACACACACCGCTCCCCAAGTTAGTTCACAAACCCAGGGAGAATTTGAACTCGGGACTCCCCGCCCACAACGGGAGCTTCAGCCTCGCCCCATCTGTGCTGTGCCCTTCCCAGGCAAGGGCAGCTCCAGGATGCGGACAAGCGGACTCCTCCAAAGCAGCTCGCTCTCCCCCGTCCACCAGGCCCCCCATCCCTGATTCCGAATTAAAGCCAAGGCGTGGGGTGCAGCAGCTCGGCCGGCCGGCGCCTGCTGCGTGCTGATCCTGCTGGCGCCCGCCGTGGTGGGCCCCGCTTGGCTTCTCCTCCCCCGGGCCGTTGCGCCCGCCGTGGGAGGCGCTGCGCCAAGACGCGGCGCGAGCCTGCCCTGGGCACCCAGAGGGCGCCGCTGCGCGCGGGGCGAGGAGGACTGGCCGGCGGGCGGAGGTCTGCCTCTGCTCGGAAGCCTCGGATCCAGGGCAGCGCGGCGTCGGCGGGCGGAGCACCTCGGAACTCCGCCCGCCGGCCCGTGGACGCGCTTGGCGCTCGCCTCCGCAGGCTGGCCGGTCTCTTGGAGACCGACGCGGCGCCGGAGGAGGAGCCGGGCCCAGCCGAGGCGCAGCGCCCGTGCGCCCTGGGCGCGCCAGCCGGGCACCACCAGGACGCGGCGCTGGTGAGTGCGTGGCGGCAGGGCAGGCAGGGATACAGGCAGGCAGGCAGGCTGCCGCGGGGTGGTCCCCAGGTGGGGAGAGGCCGGGGCCCTGGGCTTACCGCTGCCGCCGGCGACATCTCACTCCTCCAGAGGCGGCCGGAGACCCTCTGCACGTGCTCAGAGGCACCCCTGCCGCCCACGACCCCTTGGCACAAAGTAGGGGTTTCCTTGTGCTGCAGCAGGAAGGGAGCTGCTTTCCAGTGACTGCGATCTCGGCCCATCTAGCTCAGGACTGCCTACCCTGACTGGCAGCGGCTTCCCCAAGACTGCAGGCAGGAGTCTCTCTCCCAGCCCTGCCTTGGAGAGGTCGGCGTCCAGGGAGAGAACCTCCTGCGCGTGGATGCTCTACCACGGGGCTATGGCCTCATCCCCTAGAAAATGCGATAGAGACCTAGCTGCCTTCTCCTGGGTCAGCTGCCATATACCATTGGTCCATCTAGCTCCGAACTACCTACACTGACTGGCAGCGGCTTCTGCAAGGACACAGGCAGGAATCTCTCTCGGCCCTATCTGGAGATGCTGCCAGGGAAGTAGAAACAATACATGTTCTGTTCTATTGCCTCTTTTATTACAACTCCCGTACAAGGTCGATCTCCCCTTTACTGTCGAGATAGCTGGATCGACTGGACATATATTGCTTTCAGAGACAAATTCCTCAGTAACCTGTACGGTAGCTATATTTTGTGCAGCTGCAGTGAAAATATGCCAACAAATGACTTAGCCACGATCCAGCTGATTGTAACATTCTTATTTTGTTATTCTTCTTAATTTACTTGATCTTCTTAATTTACTTGATCTTACTTGATCTTTGCTCAAAATACAGATTGATTGCGAGCTGATGTTGAGTAGTCGCCACAATATGGTGAAAATATGTAGCGATTGCCTTGCAGTGGGTGTTGCCAATCTTGAGAGTCCCCAGATGTTGTTAGACTACAACTCCCATCACCCGCAGTCTACTGTGGCTGGGGATGATGGGGCTTGTCGTAGGGAGACATCTGGCGACCCAACTTTGAGAACCCCTTTGCTGGGAGATTCCTGCCCGAAACCTTGGAGAGCTGCTGCCAGACAGTGTAGACAGTACCGAGCTAGATGGATCAATAGTCTGACTCGGTAGAAGGCAGCTTTCTGTGCTCCTAATTATTGTTTATTCTGGTTCTCCAGGACCAACCTGAATCCGCCTTTTCCCAACTCTGGTAGCAGGACAATCTGTCTCCCGTTTCCCCTCCGATTCTTGCTTGTGAAGAGATGATCTAGATCGCGTTGCAGTCCAGCCAACAAAGGGGTGCAGCTTGTCCTGGGCACAGCAGAAACACCCGACCTCTTCGGCACGTTCTCTCCATGGCAGCAGATACATTTGGTGGCCATTTCAGCAGCACCCGACTGTAGGTGGCTCCCATTTTCCGAGCAAGAAGCTGGGCCAGGTTGCAGGATACATTGCTAGCCGGATGCTTCCCCTCTGGCCGGAAAAAGCTGGCAAGCAAAGTGGACGGTGTCTAGTTTTCTCTTTCCAGTTTCACGTTTTCCAGTCCCAGAAGACCAGGAAATTGGGTGGGATTACAAGGAGGGAAGCCACATTGTAGGCCTGAAGCTGACGAGCAAGCTCCAAAAGGAAGGCCGGGTGCAGGGGTCTGGGACCCCCGGAAAGAGAAGGCCGAGAAGCCAAAGGACAGATGAGGAAGTGCTGTCTTTTGTGTCAAGAGAAGCCTTCAGTTTCCCTTTGGAACAGGAAACAGGAAACTGGTCGTGTGGACCTTGTGAATTTGGGAGGATCAGGTGGGACCCTCCCAGTCCTCGGGGCCAGGAAGCCAGGAGAATATCGGTCTCCTCGGTTTTGCTGCTCAGGCCAAGCCTTTGAGAAGGATTATTCCCTGCCACAAGCACAACCCTCAGCGGGCAGCTCTGGCTGGCAGGGAGTCATGGCGTTCTTGCCACACCGCCGTGTCTGAAGGGGTCTCCCTCCTGCCTCAGAACCAGGCTCTTCTCCAGGCCCCTGGCGCCTGCTAGCCAGCGGCAAGCTAGCCCTCACCCCGGGAAGCCTGCAGAGATGAGCGGCCGGCCCCCCCTGGCAGAAAAGGCGCTCTCGGAGCGATACGCCCGCCTCCGGTACAGAGACGCTTCGCTGCTGATCTGGCAGCAGCAGCAGCAGAAACTGGAGACGTTGGGCCCAGGGTCGTACCTCAGCAGGAGCCACAGCATGTGGTACACACAGTACGGCAACCAGGCCATCCTGGTGCGGGAGAAAAACAAGCTGGACATCTCCAGGGATACGGGGCAGTCCAAATTTTGCACCGTGATGTAGCCTCGGTGCCAAGGGAGAGGCAGCCGGCACGGGACGGCCACCCCCACCGCTTTCCAAAATGTCCTGCCGACGGTTTGGTTGTGTTTACTTTTTCTGGTACTTTAGAGGCCTGGTTTCCAGCGTTGCTGGTGGGGAGGGGGCCTCAGGCCTGGGTCCCCAGATGCAGTTGGAGTCCAGTGACATACAGTAGGAGGGCCCGAACCAGGTTTTCCGGAAGGGCAACCATTATGGGAAGGGGTTCTGTTTTGGTGTTTAAAGACCCCTCTTGACCAGGCCGGAGTGCAGCTAAGCCAGCAACGACCAAGCCTGGTCACTGGCCAGCCTGCACCCCAAGCTCTCCGTTGGCTTAAACCCCACTGAAGCCCTTGGAAAACAGTCCGAACCCAATTGCTGAACGGGGAATGCGAAAAGCAAGGCTGAGCAACTGGGGGATGCCCACTGTCGTGGGACTACAACTCCCATCACCCCCTTGCTGTGGCGGGGGTGTGTGATGGGAGTTGTAGTGCAAGGGCAGCTGGGGAGCCCAGAATTGTGCCGCCTTGCGTGAAACTCAAAAAACGGCACTCCTCAGGGGTGAGACCTGCCCTCTCTGTGTTGGGCGCATGTCTGCAGCGAACGCAGCAGGCATAACTCCCCAAGGTGGCTTATTTCACGCCTGCATTATTTCTGCACTGTGTGCTGTGTATGTATGTATGTATGTATTTTTACATGGTCTCCGGGGTGTGTGTATGTGTGTTTTATTTATTGCTTTAAGGCAGGGGTGGGGAACCTTGGCCCTCCAGCTGTTTTTGAACTACAACTCCCACCATCCCCAGCCACTGGGGATGATGGGAGTTGTAGTTCCAACAACAGCTGGAGGGTCAGGGTGCCCCACCCCTGCTTTAAGCTTATTTCCTACTGCAGGCTGCTTGGATTGAAGGCTAGTGGCTTTGGAAACTATAGGTACCGCCTGGGCTCGTGTCAGGCGATCGGCCACTGAACCAGTGTTCCCTCTAACGGGGATTCCCAGATCATGTTGACTGCAACTCCCAGAATCCCCAGCTGCAATAGCCTGGGGATTATGGGAGTTGTAGTCAGCATCTGGAAATCCCCGTTAGAGGGAACACTGTATTGAATAGTGGTCTCTGACTTTGACTCTCCTGCAGCCGTTGGCCTACTACAACTCCCATCATCCCTGGCTACCGGCCATTGTGAGTGGGGAGGATGATGGGAGATGTTAACCCTCAACAGCCAGAGAGCTGCAGTGGGGGATCCGTGGCCTGATTGCTGGCTGCGAAAGAGCACCTTTCGAAAGCAACTTCCTAGGACAGGGGTGGGCCAAGTTGGACTACAACTCCCAGCATCCCCTGCCACAAGGTAGTGGGGGAGATGGGAGTTGGAGTTGAACCACAGCTGGAGGGCCAACCAGGTCCACCCCTGGCCTAGCAATACAAGCTCACCCCGGGGGTTAGCCAATGTGTGCGGGAGGGCTAGGATTTCCATGCAGCTAACCTGAAGGCCATGTGACTTGTGTCTGGGGCCGCATAAAAATGTGTTAGATAAATAAATAATCCTCTTGACTTTGACGCAACTACTCAAGGTCCTAGTGATGCAAGGGAGAGGAGAGCTGGTCTGGTGGTAGCAAGCAGGACTTGTTCCCATAGCTAAGCAGGGTCCACCCTGGTTCCATTTGAATGGGAGACTACATATGAGCACTGGAAGCAATTCCCATTAGGAGATGGATCTGCTCTGGGAAGAGCATCCAGGTTCCAAGTTCCCTCCCTGGCAGCATCTCCAAGAGAGGGCTGAGAGAGACTCCTGCCTGCAACCTTGGAGAAGCCGCAGCCAGTCTGGGTAGATAATACTGAGCGAGATGGAACAAGGGTGTGACTCAGTATGTGGCAGCTTCCTATGTTCCTATGATTTGTAGATCACTCTGCTAGCCACAATGCTACACTAATTCTCTAAAGGGCAGGGGGCTTACACAGGTGGTGGAGACTGAAAGGGGGCCACCTCCTTTGGTTTAAGCCAGGGTTGCACAACTTTGCTCCCACCCCCAGCTTTTGATGGACTACAACTCCCATAGTCCCTGAATATTGGCCACTGTAGCTGGGGATTGTGGGAACTGCAGTCAACAACAGCTGGAGGTACAATGTTTTGCAGCCCCGGTTTAAGTCATGCATACAGTTTTTAGTGAAGTGGGTTTAAAAAAAAAGATCCTGAGTCTTTGTTCCTTTTATTTTATTTTTTTTCCAAACTGTTCTACTTTAAAACAATTAAGATACAGAGAAAGAGAAAAAGACCGACCTGGAAGGGGACTAGGAATATACAAAGAAAAAATCATGCTTTATCTGGAAGTTACCGATACCTGTAAGTCTCCAAAGTTCTGTACAAAAAGAAACCAAACAAAACCCAGAACATCCCCCCCCCCCCAAAGAACGGAATACACATACAAGGATTAAGCACCGGCACAGGAAACTATCAAAGATCCGTAGCACCCGTTGGTTAAAAAGTCAGAGGCATTTAAATAAAAAGGGCTCCCAATTCATCAGAGCTTGGTTTAAAAAAACCCAAAAAAAGTTTGCACCCCCCCCCCGCCCCGCCAAATGCTGCTCTTCAAAATGCAGGATAGATTTTTTTTTAAGTGACCAATGGTGTTAATAAATAAAGCATTTCTATATACATGAGAACATGGGATAGTCCATTACGGAGCGTGTCTTTTGCAGAACTGCAGGTCTCCAGGAACAGGCTGGAAAGGAAAAAAAAAATAGCTTCTAGAAAATGGATGAACCTTACAAAAAGGTCTCCCCGCCCCATATTCTATCCCCACCACCGCCACCACCACACCATACCTTGAGGTAAAACTTTTGATTATTTGGAAACCTGCACTTCCACAACTGACAAGTATCCTAAGAGCTTTCTGGCTGTTACAAAAAGATAAAAGGGAAGAGAGTCTGTTGCTTGCCTGCTTTGCTTGGCCCTCGGGGGTTCGGGTGCACCCAAACTTTGCCTTGAAACGGGGTTCCTGAAGCTTGGGGCGGCTGGACTACAATTCCCATCACCCCCCGCCACACGGTGGCAGGGGGTGATAGGAGTTGCCATCCAGCCATCTTTGGGGACACCCACCCCCGTCTTACCACCCAGACCCAGGACACACCACGTGTCACAATATCACAACTGCACTGCCTGGCGTGAAATCTCTGCGACATCGTTGGTAGGTTTTGCGAGGCAACTATACAACCCCGGCGAAGACCTGCGGGCAGGGTGTCCTTCCGGGGAGCTTGCCCACCATTACTGGTCAGTGAGGAACACCAGGGTTCCCAGGACCACCGCTTCAGTCCGTAAACCAGCCGGGCTTCCCCGTGTGGGAGAGGCGCGTCTCCCTTCACCACGTCCTCCGGCATGCCTCTCCCAAGGAGCCGGAGACCTCTCAGAATCTCACTCGACACATGGAGGCGTCAACCGACTGGCAGTGGGCCAGTGGGGTGGGCGACGTTTCTCCCCTCCCCAGGGTAGATTCCGGCCACAGCCCAAGAGGCCCACAGGGCTATGGGGCACACCACAAGGGCCATCCTGGGAGGGTTCTCCCCTTTCTCTGGTCTAAGAAACGGGCGGGGGGGGAGTATGCGCCATGCACACACAGTGGGCAGATGCCACGCAGTGACTCCACTCCGGGTGCCAGCCAACCTCTGAAGAACTTCTCAGAACAGGATTCTGAACCTCTATAATGCATTTTTCTTTAAAAAGGATAAAAAGAAAGATCTAAAAAGATACATTTTTAAACAATCCACAGTACATGAGCTTTCTTTTTTCTTCCCTCATATATATATATATAAATATATATAAAAGGATGATGACAATGATCTTCATCACAATGTATACATGGGGGCCCTGATCCACCTGAAATTTTCTCCCTCGAGCGCTTTTCACAGCTGCCCTTAGCTTCTTCAGGGGAGCTTCCTGGTGGATCGGGCCCACAGGAGCCTAGGAATACTAGAGCTAAGAACCAATACATCAACTACTTCAAAAGCTAACATCTTTCAGGTACAGTACCATTTTACAAAGAGCTTGTCCACCCGCCCCCCGCCCCCATTTAAAAGGTTCCCTCCCCACCCTCTCTGCCTTGCGCCTTCTTGGAGATGAGAGCCAATCTTGGTCTGTATGAAAAAGGAAGAAATTCCAGGAAAAAGGAAAAGGGTTACACTTTGCAAGTGTCCTCAAGGGATCTCTCATTCAGAGTCTCAGTGGTAAGGAAACCACCTCCCATTGTTTGTTTGTTTGTTTGAAAAGTTTAGAGACTTTAAGCGAAGCGAATTATTTGTCGTAAAGTCTAGTCGGACACACACACACGCGCGCACACACACACACAAAACGATCTTTGACCTAAGAAAAGCAGCGGGGAGGAAAATTAATTTTGGAAGGTGTCTTTTTTTTCTTCTTTTTTTTAATAACACTGGGGTTGTTTGTTTTTTTTAAAAAAAAAAATGTTTTAAAAAGAGCAAAAAAAGTGTAGAACTGGTCACGAGGGAACGAAGCAGACTGTGGAAATAACCCAACGACAGACGGGGGGGGGACACAGCAAAGCGTCAGGGTGAGTGCAGGCAAGAGGTCCGTTGGCCGGCCAGGCCCGAGAAGTGTCCGCGGTTTATTCCGAATCGCTACTGTCCGAACTGGACCCGCTGGAGCTGCTGGTTCCCGATTCCGAGGAGCTGCTGCTGCTGAGACGGGACGGGCCGCCAGAGGGGGTGGAGCCAGATTTTTCTAGATGGGGGGGAAAAAAATTTGAATTTTCACCATTTCAGTGGAAGCCAGCCGTACCGAGTTCTGCTTAGTCCTTGCTGCATTCATGCCCACTTTTTCACCAAGCCCCAGTCGTCATCCCCAGCAAAGGGTGCAGGGGGGCAACCTTGGCTCTCTGGCTGTTGAACGACAACTCCCATCACCCCCCCGCCATGATAAGCTGCAGCAGGGGATGATGGGAGTTGTAGTTTAACAACAGCCAGAAAGCCACTGCTGCCACCCCTGGCCTACATCCCAGTTCTGGCCAGAGGGGCAAAGGGGCAGGCTCACCCCTCCCCTGCCCACCCAGGGCAAGAGAGCTGCCTGTGCTCCCAATCAGCGACTGGGTGTTTGCAAAGATCAAGGAAGGAAGTGGGGAGAGTGATGGAGCGGGAACTTGGAGATGGGTAGGACGGGGGCACCTAACCCACCTTCTGCCCCCAGCATTTTAGAGGTAGGCGAGAAAGCTCCCGGAAGAAAACTCTGAATGGGCAAATTTTCCAGAAAAATCTCCCATTAACTTTTCGGGGTGGGGTGGGGGAGATTCCAACCCAATATTCCCTTTCGTTGCATAAAATTCACAGGAATTCTTTTCTCCAAAAAAAAAAAAAAAAGGACTATGCAAATTTCCCCTGGCGCTTTAAATCAGACCGTGGCTTGATCTGGCCTGTCCTCTGATTGGAAAAACACCTTCACCATATGAATTTCCCTCCCTGTTATCGCAAAGGTTCTTCAAGCAGCCCAGCAGAAATGGTAGAAACAGAAAAGCTTTTGTGGAGGAGAAGAAGAAGAAGAAGTGGGGAGATTTCTCCGTGAAAGGTTTCCCACCCCACATCTCTGCATTCTATGCGAGAGAGGAAAGAGACTGGGAAAACAAGAAGGGGGGAGAAAAGCCTGTTTCTTTCCCTGCTCCCCGAAGAAACGGGGGGATAGCAGGGGCAGCTTTGCCCCTTTCTGCTAGTCCTCATCGTTCATTTGGTTCCTGGAAAGACAAGTGGCCACACTGAAGATGTGAACGTCTGGGGAAAACCAAGAGTAGGTTTCCCCCTTTTCTCCTCCCCCCCCCAAACCCCCCTGCCTTTTCTCCCAGGGAAAAAAGTGGGGAAACTGGGTTCCTCCCGGGGTTTTACACAGGCCTAATCTCTAGACCACACACACACACACACACAAACACACAGACCACCAGCACAGTGGAGGTGGTCCTGGTTACCTTTTTTTGCAGGCTTCTTGTTATTCAGCTGCCCGCTCACGTCCTGCAGCCGTTTCTCCAGCTCCTTCTTCTTTTCCTGAGCGAGCTCCTCCTTGGATTTCGCGGCTTGCTTTTTCCCACTCGCAGCTGGGAAGGAGGGAGGAAGGCACAGTTGCTGAGAGTGCTCAGGGCATGGGGAGAGAAGAGCCCAAAGAAGCCCAGGATTGCAGCAACACAGAACTTTAGGGCTGCAAAGGACTTGGGAGGCCACCCACTCCAACCCCCGGCTCAGGGCAGGAAGTTGCTACAGCTTCCGAAAACCTCCCAAGAAACAGAGCCTTCATGAGGCAGACTGTTCCACGGTCCAGTCGTTCTTATGGTCAGGAAATCCTTCCTGATGCCTGGCCTGGATCTGCTTCCTGCCTCGAAAAGCAAAAGAACAAGCATTCCACTCCTCCTCCTGTGTAACAGCCCTTCAGGTATTTGAAAAAAGCTATCACACTCTCCCCTATTCTTCCTTTCTCCAGACAAAGCATCCCCAGCTCCTTCAACTGGTTTCTAGACCCTTTCACCATGTCCTTC